>NC_053128.1:5280126-5975126 GCF_010015445.1 Perca fluviatilis
CCCTCCTTCCATTCCAGCCCATTTCCATTTCCATTCCTTTTCCATTTTCATTTCCATTATGGGCTCTTCACTCCATTCCTTCCATTCTTCTCCTTCCTTTAAGGCCTCCTTGTTTATTTCCACCTTTCCATTCTTTCCATTCCATTCCATTCCATTTAACTGCCATTCCTGAATATATTTTCCATTCCATTCTGCATTTTACTATTTGAATCCATTCTTCTGTGGCTCATCCATCCATCCTTTCCATCCACCTTCCTCTTCCATTTCTTCCTCTTCCCTATCCCCTTTCCATTCCTGTCCACCATATTTGTCTCCGTGTATTCCATGTCATTTATATTCACCATTTCTCTTTGTTCATTCCTTCCGTCCATTCCTCCTTCCCTACTATTATATCTCCATTCTTTCTTCCTTTTTATGGGCCACTCCTTTTCTTCACCACTGGGGTTATGCCTCCCATTTAAGTTATTGTCCATGAACAAGTCTCCACTTTCTTGGAGTCTCTGGTCATCCGTGTCCTTCCTCTGCTTCCATCTCCACAATCAGTCTTCCTTATATATTTCGTTCGTGGGGTGTCTCCTTCCATATTCTCCTTTGGTCCTCCTTGGGATGTTCCGTCTTTGTCCTTTCCTGTGTGTGTTCCTTGTTCTCATGGTCTTTCCGTTTCGGGTCCTGGTCCCATCGTGTCATTCAGTCCGCTGTGGATCATTCCTCTGGGTTCGTTATTCTCGATTCCTGTGTTGTGTGTTGTCTTGTGTTGGGGATTCTTGGCTCACTGCCACATGTCTGCTCACATGCCACATATTTTCCTGCCTGTCTCTCTCTCTCTCACACATATACAAGTCATATACACTGTCTCTCTCTCTGTCTCTGCTGTCTCTCTCTCTCTCTCTCTGTGTCTCTCTCTGTCTCTGTCTCTCTCTCTCTCTCTCTCTCTCTCTCTCTCTCCATGTGTCTCTGTCTCTCTCTCTGTGTCTCTGTCTCTCTCTCTCTCATGTCTCTCTCTCTCTCTCTCTCTCTCTCTCTGTCTCATGTCATGTCATGTCTGTATGTGTGTGTGGGATTCTTCATGAAGTCAGTCGATTATGGTTTGTGATTTCAGGGACCTCAAACATAGGATATCAAAGACTAGTGTTTTGGGAGATCAACAACAAATTGGGACCTGATCATGGAGTCAGGACAGAGTTATTGGATGTTCAAATAGCACCAAACAAAGTAAACTGAAATATTAGTGGAGATTATTCAGTATAGGGTTAATGCTTTGTGGCATGCACCTTTTTGTGTGATTACAGCTGTGGGGTCGCTTGGGATATGTCCTATCAGTTTTGCACATCGAGACTGACGACTTTTGCCCATTTCACTCAGCAAAACAGCTCAGGCTCAGTGAGGTTGGATGGAGAGGCGGATTTGTGAACAGCATTTTTTCAGTTTCTTTCCACAGTTCGATTAGTTCAGGTCTGGACTTTTGACTTGGCCATTCTAACACCTGGATATGTTTATTTGTGAACCATTCCATTGTGATTTGCTTTTATGTTTTGGATCATTGTCTTGTTGGAGACAAATCTCCGTCCAGTCTCAAGGTCTTTTGCAGACTCCATCAGGGTTTCTTCCAGGAGAATGGTCCTGTATTTGGCTCCATCCATCTTCCATCAATTTTAACCATCTTCCCTGTCCCTGCCGGCAGGCCCAAACCATGATGCTGCCACCTGCATGTTTGACGGTGGGGATGGTGTGTTCCAGGAGTGATGAGCTTTCAGCTGTGTTTGCTTTCCGCCAGGCATGCGTTTTGCATTGTTTTGCCCAAAAGTTCGATTTTAGAGTTCATCTGACCACGCAGCACCTTCTTCCACATGTTTGATTATTATCTCCCCAGGTGGCTTTTTGGCAAACTTTTAAACTACACACTTTATGGATATCATTTTAGAAATGGCTTTCTTCTTGCCACTCTTCCATAAAGGCCAGATTTGTGCAGTATCACGACTGATTGTTGTCCTATGGACAGAGTCTCCCAGCTCAGCTGTAGATCTCTGCAGTTCATCCAGAGTGACCTGGCTTCCCTTGTCCATTACCATTGTGTCCCAATACTCCTTTCTCCCATCTTCCATCTTATCCATCCACCACTGTTATTTCCTTATTCCTGTCCACTCACTTTCTAAAGACTATCCATTTCAAGTATTCTCTGGCTTTATTTTACTTCATTCCTCATATTAATCCTTCGTCTTTAATGAATCATTCACTAAAGTTGCACCATGCAGGCTCATTTTCAATTTTATTCTGCTCGTGATTCCACTTCACATTGAACCACCATTATTGGTCTTCCATTTTATCCTCCTTTTCTATTTAAGGCCTATTCTTTTCACGTCCAGCATTCCGGCTGGCTCCTTTTTCATACATGCCTTTTCTCACACATATGCATATGTCTCTCCATACCACATATATACCTTATATATACCTCTCCATGTCTCTCTACATGCCTCTGTGCATGCATGTGCTGCTCACATATACATATATATACATATATTATATATATATATACATATATATACATATATATTACACACATATATACACACATATATATATACATATACATATATATATATATATACATATACATATATACATATATATATATATATACATATACATAATACATAATACATATACATATACATATATATAATAAGTTATAACATATACATACATATACATATATATACACATATACATATATATATATACATATACATATATATATACATATACATATATATATATATATACACATATATATATATATATACATACACATATATATATATATATATATATATATATATATATATACAACATATATATATATATATACATACATATATATATATATGGGTCAAATCACGTGACATGCAACTTTTTTGTGTCCAAGTGCATTAATTTGGTTTAAAATAGTTTAAAAGGAATTCATACAAGCATCATTTTATTCTATAAAGTCTGTATGGTTTGAACATATTTTAGTGTATCATAAAAATGGTATATATTTTATGTTTTGCCATCAAAAATCTCAAAGCGGTCCAGTGATGAACCGTCGGAACAAATTAACACCATATGAAAAGTATTAAATATAGATTTAAAAGTTAAGGAAATTAAAAATAAATATGGGGATACGCTTGACATTGAAGACCTTTCAAATAAACAACATGTACTAGTTTAATAGCTCTTAAATTGTTTAGAAAATTGAAAAAAACCTTTGTCCGGAAATTTGCATATCTGAAATGTCAGGGCGGGCGCAACCACATTCATGGAACTTTTTATTTTGAAGTGAAGAGGTAAAAGAGTGAACAGGATATTGCATCATCAAGAGGGACCCCAACTGACCTTTTTCTGATGAGTGAAAGGTTTGTAAATCCCACTCATATATTCATAAAAATAGCAACTTTCTCTTCATAGTTAGATTTGTACAGTTTACATGTCAGGGGGTACAACCAATGTAACACTAAGGAAAAGTTATTTTAATTTAAAACTCTTTATTGTATTATAAAATTGAATGAATAAACTTGTTAGCAAGAGACAAAAGTTGTATAGGTGTCCAAGAAAGTGCCTGTATAATTTGAAATTAGTAGCAAAAGTCAGGTGGCACAACCAGTAAGTCAGGTGGCACAACCAGAAGGAATGCCACTTCTGGATTAAATAAACATGTTAACTTCAATTATTTTATTGTATATTTTTACAAATATTCATTAATTGTACATTAATAGTTACTATATACATTAAATATCTTTTTATGATTATATTTAAAAAATATCTCTTTCAATGATTTTAGATGCCACTATCAAGTAAGGAAAAAGCTGCACGCTACAGGAAGCGCATTAAAAATGATCCAGCTGCAACAGAAAGATATCTTGCAAAAAGGAAAGAAAGGTAATACATCTTAATAAGCCACAGTTTTTGTGTAATTGATAATTTTGTACAGCAATCAGTCAGGCTTTTCAGATTTTCAAATTAGAATATGCCAGTTAACCTTAGTGTTTATGATGTTTTTATAGTTATCAAAAGAGGAAGAGAGAGGGAAAAATAGTGAAGCCCCCAATCAGCGAGCTGTCCAGAGCAGAACAGAATAAAGTGAGGAAACAATGGAAGGAAGATCAGAGACGGCACAGGGAAAGGGAAAGAGCTATGAAGGAAATCTTAAATTGCACACCAGAGTCACTGGATACAACTCCCATTGAAGCACCTGAGTCAGTGGATCCACTTCCCATAGCACAGCTTCAGCCTGACCCCCCTGACATTGATGCAGAGAACAGTTTAGATCAACAGCAACCAAGAGCCTCTTCCACACCACTGAGAGCAAGTAGCTTTAGATGGCAAAGAGAGAGAGCAAAGTTGCGCCGTGATATGAACATGATGAAAAGGGAAATGGAGGCTGCCAGAAAAGAAACCGAAAAATTTCGAAAACGCTAGAGAGATTAAGACAGAAAAGAACCAGGAGACAGGGAAATGCTAAATCTACTACAGAGAAAACAGGGGTGCAAAGAAACTGGCTGTAGAAAGGAAAGACAAAGTTGTGGAGTTCCTCTGTCGTGATGAGAACAGTCGCTTGCTGCCAGGGAAAAAAGACACAGTGACAATGAAAAAAAAAAAACAGCAGAGGCGTGTTCTCGTTAAACCCCTAGCTGAACTCCATTTATCATTTAGTTCTGAAATGGAAAGGTCCCACAGGCTCTCTTACAGACAGTTTGTCAGATATTGTCCTTTCTATGTGACTCAGCCAAAAACGTCTGACAGGAACACATGTGCCTGCATGGAACATGAGAATGTCAAACTGTTGTCTGAAAAACTGCAGCAGAAAGGGTCTTCTGAAAACAACCAGTGTCTCTCAGCTGTTGTCCGATATTGTGTGCAATCCAGACAACAAGGCCTGCATGTACCGAGTGTGTGCAAAATGCTGCTATGATGAAGTGGAAGTTTCAAAACCCCAGACAGAAGAGATGGTGATGTGGTCTCAGTGGGTAAGAAAACCTGTCACGGAGGAGCAGAGGACCTTTATGAACTTCGTCAAAGAGACACAGAAGGGCAATTTCACTGATTTGTTGGAACTTTTTAATCGCAAGCTTGATGGCCTTGCGAAACACCACTTCAATTGGCTTCACCAGGCCAAAGAGTGCAGGGCATTAAAGGAAAGCCTGAGAGAGGATGAAATGGTCCTACATGTTGATTTTGCAGAAAACTTTGGCTGCAAACTGAACAGAGAAGTGCAGGCTTTTCACTTTGGTGGGAACAGAAGGCAGGCTACTGTCCACTCCTGTGTTGCCTACACCTCTGCTGGTGTGCAGTCCTATGCCAGTATCTCTGGGTGCCTCCGGCATGATGAGAGAGCTGTGTGGGCCCACCTTGAGCCTGTGATAAAAGATGTGTTGGGCAGTCGGAACCCACGTCCTACTACTCTCCATGTGATGAGCGATGGACCTGTCACTCAGTACCGTAACAAAAAGAACTTTTACCTGCTGAGCACCATCCCCTTCCTTTCAGGATTCAATCAGGTCACTTGGAACTTCTCTGAGAGGTCTCACGGGAAAGGTGCACCAGATGGGGTTGGGGGTGCTGTTAAAAGGATTGCTGACTCTTCTGTCAACCGGGGAGCAGACATCCAAACCCCTGAGGATTTTTACAGATTTTTAATGGAGAGACAGGCATCAAGTGAAGTAAAGTTCTTCTGGGTGTGTGAGGAGGACATCAGAAGATTTGATGAAGCTGTTCCTGACGTCGTGCCCCTTGTAAAGGGAACTTTGGGAATACACCAGGTGATCTCATCAGAACCAGGAAAAATACTGCACCGAGAACTCTCCTGTTTCTGCAGCAGGCCCCACATCTGTGAGTGCCATAACACCACCATGGTCAGATTTCCAACAAGCAGTGCCGAGGCAAGTGTCCAGGATCCAGATCTCATTGGAAAGTTCGTTTTGGTGAAATATGAGGAGCAGCCATTTGTGGGGCAGGTTCTTCAGGTGGTTGGTGAGGAGATTGAGGTCAGCTGCATGCAGCAGTTGGGCAATAAAAATGTGTTTACTTGGCCCCATCCTGCAGATGTGATATATTACTACCTAACCGATGTTCTCCAAGTGATATCGGAACCAGAGCCTCTTAATTCACGGCACACAGAGCTTACCCATGCAGACTGGGCTAGCTTCAGAAGACACACCTAAAAATAAGAAATTACAGAGAAAACCCACCGGAGCTCATAGAGCCAACGTGAAGGAATAAATGCCTGATCCCGCGCCTGGCCATTCATACCGGACGCATTTCTACATGCCAGTCACAAAACGATCGCTGTTAAACATTTCAGAATGTCTTGTTAAGAAAAGCTTTATTGTTGTTTGTTATGATTATCTATGTTTAAGTTATATGTTGCAATCCTGTTACTATTTGAGGGGATTAATGTTTTAAATTGAGTACTTTTGATAAATTTACATATTTAAAATACATATTTTCAGTGGACCTAATCAGATGTGTTTTTTTTAACCAAACTAAAACATGACTGTCGTTCAACTACAGTACAATTTAATTAATCAATTCTATTCATTGTAGCCTATTCAGTTTCTAACGAAGATGAAGTGTCATTTTTGTCATGTAATATTGCCCAAACAATTTTGTTCCTGATCAGTTTAATACGGTTTACTTAAATGGACTGATAACCAGTTTTTAATCTTTACCAATTGTACTTTAATAGACTGTTAACCGAGACACCTGTGATTTTCTTATTCTGTATTCTAATAAAAATGCAATTATTCATCATATTTCTTGTCATTATGAATCTGTCAGGCGGCGCAACCGCATCGTCAGGTGGTGCAACCAGGTAAAATACTACTTTAAACCAATAAATAATAGATTCAAGTGAAGATATGGTTGGAAAATGTGATGTACATAATTATTCTATAAAAATATATACTTTTTAGATTTCTAAAGTATTTATTCACATTTTAAATGTAAAGTTGGATGTTGGAAAACAAAATTTCCCACCCCCTACAATAAATTATGCAATAGTTTGTTTTAATACCAAGCTCAACTACAAAATAATAATGTGTTAGGCACAGTAGACACTCTCAAGTATACTTACCAAAAAAAAAACACTTAGAAAAAAAAGAAGGAAGTGTGTTTTTCGTTGTTTAAACTTTTGGTTTGCGCCACCTGACATCTTTTGGGTGGTGAAATTGCAAATACAGTCTAAAAATGTATCAAAACCCCTGTAAATGTTGTGCAACCATTAAGACTTGTTTAAACACACTCTTCCAAATTCAAAATAATGTATTCTGTCCATTTTTAAAGATTATTTTAAAAACACATTTTTAAAAGCCTTATTTGTCATTGACCCATATATATATATATATATATATACACATATATATATATAAAAATAAATATATATATATATATATATATACATACATATATATATATATATATATCATACATACATACATATATATATATATATATATATATATATATATATATATATATATACACACACACACACACACACACACACACACACACATAAATAAATAAAACTATACTTTTACTTATTAAACTGTCTAGTAAAGTCCAAACAGTGTTTAAAAAGAGCAATCCACATGTTTACATGTGTTTATTACAGTAAATAATCATCTAAATACTACTAAATGTGGTAAACCACATATTTGTTTTTATATTTCTGCAATTTGCACTTTAGTTTGTGTGATTTGTTTCTGACTTTCATATGAATGTTTAACCCAGGCTCAGTGCTCAATATACTACTGTGATTGAAGTAGTTAAAGATGTCATTCATATAAATTCATCTAATTTCATCATCACATACAGGCCTGGCCTCCAGGAAAGAACAGTTTGTTTAATCTATCTTGTGTTGTTCATACTATACAATGTTTTATTGCTTGTCTTTGTTGAATAAAACAGAAGACAGAGAGCTTAAAAAATTATCGCATATTAAATCGCAACATTGGTGAAAAAAAAATCCATTAGATTATTTTCCAAAATCATTCAGCCCTATAAGGAAGGAGGAGATGCAGTGAAGTTTGGGGTGAGTTGATCCGGGGGTTGCTGGAGATTGAGGGAGGAATTGAGATCAAGAGTTCACACAGAACCGCCGGCCAGCAGACCCAGGCAGGAGGCAGAGCAAGGACCACCTTGCGATATTCTTAAGATCATCAGAGAGAGACCTGGTGTTGCGGGCGGCTAGAAGCAAGTGAAAGCTGAATTGGCAGAGCAACATAATGCTTTTCCCGGATAACTCCAAAGTCACGCAGATGAAGCATGACAGGTTCAAGGAGTGTAAGAAAAAGCTTCATGAGAGAGAGGTGAGATTCAGAATCCTGTATCCTGCCAAACTTAAAATAGATGCCAAGGATGGAGTTAAGACATTTGAATGCCCCCGGAATGAGATGGCGTTCATAGAAAATATAGAGTGATTTGTCGGCGCAACGTGGGATTTGCTTTTATGTGCAAAATATATTGCCACCTTTTTTCTTCTTTTTCTCAGCTTTCTCATGAGAGTTGGACTGTACATTATTGTTCAGGGTCAGGTGCACATATTTTCTTTGGGTATTTGGGATTTAGTTGTGTTTAGTCATCAGCACTATATATTTGTTATGTGCTCAGTTTGATGGCTTTGATTTTTTTAATATAAAGTTATGTTGTCTAACTTAAGCTATGTATGTTTCTCCACCTGGAATGGGCTGGGGAATTCCATCAAGAGGAGGAAGGTTAGGACCAGTCTTAGAAAAACCAAACATGATGTAATATTTTGCAAGAAACACATTTGTTGATTGTAGAATCTGAAAAATTGTGAGAAGGATGGGGTATAGCAGGAGTAGAGGGGTCCTTACACTGATTAGCAAGCACCTGCAATTTAAATTAATTAAACAAATTAAGGATAATTCTGGAAGAGTTATTATCGTTCTGGATGAACGGCAGGAACTAATTCTGGCTAACATATATGCACCTGATGTAGATGATTGGGCATTTTTTTTATAGATTTGGAAAGGAAATTACAAGCTGTAGGGAACCCCAATATTGTTCTAGAAAGTAAACTCAAACATGCTGAAATGGAGATTAAGTGAAGAATTACACAGTATGGCCTGAGAAACCTGAATCAATTAAAATACCAATATAATAATATTCTATCTCTGACTTCCGGTCGAGCGGGCATTGTGGTAGCACGCTAATCCATCAGCTTCCTCTAACTTTTTTCTAAAGCCCCTGTTACGTTGGCAGTTATAACATTAAGTTTATATAAATGTGTCATAGGGGCATACAACATGCCTAGGAACCAGCAGAAAAAGCCAAAACAAGGTATTGACTTTAGACAGCATTTTGTGAGCGAAAAGTCTCTGGCGGAGGACAGCGTTTCAGCGTTGTAAACATATCCTACGAAGGTAGAGCACCGCCGACACTGTCGCCGTCTTATCCACAACGCGCACGCACTCCACAGAGCGTAAAGAAAAACACTGTTGTATAACATCCAAGTCACACAGAGTAAATTGTAAAGTCACACAAACACAAAAGCAGTTATTTATTACGTTATTTATTTGATCCTACGAAAGGACAAGAAATAATTTAAGACCTTTGTAAACAAAAATGTAATACTTTGTGAACTGAATTTAAGACTTTTTTAAGACTTAAGACCTGGCAGGTACACGTATCACACTCGTTTTAAATGTCATCTATCTAGCGTCACTTTGTCCACGTTCGGACACTTTTTGGATAATGTTCTATCACAATAGCTGGTCAAATACGAATATAAATGATCTTGTAATGTTTGAGGTTATGGGTCTACTAAAAATGTTGTATTATTACTATGCTTTTAACTTAAGGCATTTGGCCCACTTTTCATTTACTTATGAGAGAGCTCCACCCTGGTACTGTATTGAGCAATCTGTTCTTGCCCCATTATGTGTAACCATCACCCCATAGTGTGATGGTTACACTTCATGTAGTCTATTTTCATGACGCTACACTTCCAGCATTGCTCCGTTGCTGCGGGAAATTGCGCCAGATGTCGGTCGAAAAGCTCCTCAGATCTCTACAGGGTAAATCGAGACATTCAGCCTCTTGTAGACGATCTGTTGAATCTGAGTTTTCTGTTGCACGACTAAAACAACTTTTGAACAAGTACAAGTTCCACCAAAACACTTATTGAGTAATGAACTATCCTTCCACCTAAGCACGACAAGTTTAAAGTACCATCTTCAGGTAAATCACATTTTTGCTGAGGTTTACAAAGATGCTTGTGCTGAGACACGTTCAACAAAACAACAGCAAAGCTAACGGTTATACTTTACTTGAAGGTATCTACATTAGAGTGACATGACACTGTCATGAACGTGTCATAAAGATTATAAACAAGTCTAAACGTTTATGACATAACGCTTCTTTTAGTAAGTGTCATTCAGTTTTTGTCATGACAAGTTATGTTAGGGTTAGGGTTAGAGTTAGAGTCAGAGTCATGACAGTGTCATGTGTTCATGACAGTGTCATGTCACTCTTATGTAGATACTTTCAAGTAAAGTGTTACCAAGCTAACTAAATTAGTGCAATCGCTAAATGGGTCCCTACAGACTGCAGGCCCATCAACACAGTTCAGGACCAGGCTCTTCAAGACATCATTCGGATCACCACAGGTGGCCCATCATACAAGCTACCTTCGAGGGGAACTGTTGTTTCGAGAATACATGAACTGCACGATGCTCTCATGGACTAACAGAGGAGTCCCTTGTCCAGGATGTAACAATGCGCTGGAATTCAACTCTTAAAATGATCAGGCAGCTTCAACACAACAAAGATCGACTGAAAGCAAAGCTGGCACAGCAAAAGCACAAGTTAGCCATGCCAACCTCAGCTGAATATGACAGGCTGGCAAAGTTGGAAACGTTGCTGGAGCACTGCAAGTAATGTGATTTCTCTGTCTTCTCCAATTTTACTGGTAAACATAAGTAATTTGCATGTCATCTAGACATAGTTTAAGGCATATACAGACCTGCCAACCTTGAAGAAATTTTATGAGTACATAATAACATTACAAATACATTGTTTGGCTCATCACTATCTTCTAGATTACAATAAATTATTATTACTGTGTAGAGTAGTGGATGAATGGCTGTACGCGTAGTGAAACTACTATACAAATGTTTTCTTATATCCTGTCCAATATTTTGTTAGTCTAACCAACAGGAGGCAGAGAGAGCTAATATATATGCCTAAGTACTTCTGTGTTAAATATGAGAGACAGACCAGGTTAACACATAGCCTTCTACAAATTACTGAAGGGAAATTAAGTAGTCTAAGTAATGATTTACTCATAAAGCAACTTTAAATAGGCCTAAAGCAACTACTAAAAGCACAAGATTGAAGCCTGACAGAGACACAATTATAGGCTAATAAATAACATGGGTCAGATATTTTCAGATACGCTTTTAAAAATTTTACATGGGTGCCATCACATCACATAAATAGCCTAACTGTTACCTTTATCTTATGTTAATCAGCACCTGGCCTTTCTAAAATCTTTTAGTTTTCTAGCCATTCCACCACTTTTCTAAGTGCCCCCAACTAATGGGAAATATGGCAGGTGTGATAGGCTAGCCTATTGACACCAGTGTTGGGCAAGTTAATTCCAAAATGTAATACATTATAGATTACTAGATACTGTCATTTGAGAGTAATTAGTTATATTACAATATTACTGTCTCTGAATTGTAATGCTTACACTACTTTTGCGTTACATTTTAGTTACTTTCACCAAAATAAAAGCCGAAGTATTCTTGGCAGGTAGCTTGTGAATTTCACCACGGGGTCAACAAAGTCTCATCTTTATCCACTTTAATACATAATAATTTATTCATATTATTTTGTATTATTAATCTGATGCTGCAAAGTAACTAAAGCTATAAAATAAATAGTTAAGTAAAACGTACAATAGCCTACTTGACTCAGTCTGAATTGTGGTGGACTAGAAGTAGCCTAATAAGTAGGATTAAATGAAAAATACCCAATTAAAATTGAATCAAAGTAGCCAACGGTAGGCTATTGTTACTTTCCATCGCTGATAAAATGTAATATTACGGGTAGCAAGACTAAACATTAATTCCCGACATGTTATCTGTCAGTTGCTCGGTCACATTGCTGTCACCACTGACAGGACCAGATGTTGTCAGTTACCGTCTCTGGTCCTGGTTCTGACCACGGAACAGTGACAGGACAGCTCGCTTCAACGCGCAGCGTAAAAAACTCCGGAAAATAATGTCCATGTCGCAAATGTATCCGTCTCTGCAGTCATTTCAACCACTGAATTGTAACGCGTAACTCCCATCACGGACACTATGAACGTTTGTTTCTCATCATCCATTTATTTTTAATATCATTATGTTTCGGGGGGTGGGGAGTATTTGTTTATGGGACTGTGTTCGCTACCTGTTGCCCCTTGGTGACTGATGTCGATGATGCACACGGTGCAGAACGTGTGAGGAGGTTCTATATGCTGTCTATGTGAGGTAGCCTGGACATGTGGAGAAAAGGCTATCTCTCCCGTTAAAAAATCGTTCCGAACCTCATGGCATGCAAGCCTACAGTTATCCGGACAGCCTGACTTGCTGAGGCACTGAATTGAATTAAACATGCAAAGCATTTGGCTAGGAGAAGGTGGGCGAGGGTTAAAATGCAGCGCTCTGATTGGCCGAAAGCTTTTCACTCCACTTAAACTGTGGCTCAGCGGCAGAATCAACGTCATAGATGGAGATTGCATAGAAACTGAAACCGGTGAAATGCGAGATGCAACAAAATGCGTACCTAGAGAGCAGCGAATCGTACAAGCGAACTTAAGGGTCATTAAAGCTGCGAGCAGCGATGGACGGGCCCTCGCGCCTCGGTGTGCATCGGAGTTACCGGCGGACGCCGCTCCTTGCGACCGTGCATTCGCGCGGCACTCAGACGCCGCAAATCATCACCAATGAAAAGGGAACTCCCCGCCGAGTTCAACGATACCTCACACAAGACTCTAAGTCATACGGTTCATTGAAAAGGGGCATGGCTAAAGCATAGGGGGCGGGTCAAACAATTACCAATGAAGAAGGAAGTCTCTGCTGAGTTCAATGATACCTCACACCAGGGTATACCTTAAACGGTTCAAATGTTATAAAAGGGGGCGTGGCTTAAGCATAGGGGGCGGGCCAAACCATCACCAATGAATAAGGAAGTCTCTGCTGAGTTCAATGACACCTCACACAATACTCTACCTTAAACAGTTCAAATGTTATGAAAGGGGGCGTGGCCTGAGTAAGTGGGCGTGGCCATATTATAGGGGCCGGCTCAGTATCACATGTAGAACACACATTCTGAGTTTCATGTAAATCGGATGATGTTTGTCATATAAGGCGCATTTCCTGTTGCCAGCGGGGGGCGCTATGACCAAAAGTCAATTTTGGCCTGTAGGTGTCCTCAGGCCTGGACCCTTGTCCATCGTGAGAAATTTCGGGCAGATACGACAACGTACACTCAAGTTACAACAACTTCTTTGTTCATCGCTAAACACTCAAAATGGCCGCCACGCCCACACCGTCTAACGAAAAGTTTTTCTTTTAATAACTTTTCATCGTTAAGATGTTGGGATGGTACAGACCAAGTTTGAAGTCCATCGGATGAAATCTCTAGGAGGAGTTCGTTAAAGTATAGCACCTTGACTTTTAGGCCTACTTCCTGTTGCCACTAGGGGGCGCTATGACTTTAAGTAAATATCGGCCTTTATTTGTCCTCAGGGTTGGACTCTTATGAATCCTGAAAAGTTTCGAGGTAATCGGACAACGTACACTCGAGTTACAACCACTTCCTGTTTTGGCGGTACGCACAAAATGGCCGCCCACACCGCCCCTATCGACGACAAGAAGTTTTTCTTTTAACAACTTTTCATCTTTAACATCTTAAGATGGCACAGACCGAGTTTGAAGTTGATCGGATGAAATCTCTAGGAGGAGTTCGTTAAAGTACGACATGTGGAAATGGCCAAAATCGCACTAATTTCGAACTTTGAAATCAAAATGGCGGACTTCCTGTTGGGTTTAGGGTATGGCTCTAATGACGTTTCTTGTACGTCTTGAAATGATACATATGTGTACCAAGTTTCGTGAGTCTACGTTAAACGCATTGCAGGGCTCAATTTTCTTTAACTTTCAAGCGCTAGCGAGCCATTTTTGTGCGCCTATTCCCGAAACCCTTAAAATACGTAAATTTTCACCAGACTTGATGCGACCGCCAAATTTAGTGAGTTTTTGAATATGTTAAGCCCCTCAAAAAGGCAATTCATTTGACGGGAAAATAATAATAGAAAGAAAGAAAGAAAGAAGAAACAAACAAGAGTTATTGTTTAAATTAGCAGCTATTTGCCTGGATTGCATTTAAAGGTGCCCTGCCACACGTATTTCATTACTTTGTGGTAATGTCTGAAGTTCTACCATGGACTCTAACATTTTTTGTGGAAAAAATGCCTTGGTTACCTTGTTTCAAGCCATTCTACCGTGGTATAGAAAGCCTACAGGAAGACTCAGCTCAATTTCTGCCAGTTCTCATTAATATTCAACAAGCTAAGCTGTTTGAATCTGATTGGCTAACAAGCTAGCCAATGAGAGCCTGGCTGTCAGAATCCTTTACCCAGCCTAACTGGGCGAGCTAATGAATAGTAATGAGCTCAGGCAATATGATGTCAAACTGACCAGCTTTTGTAATTTGCCTTATTTCTCTGCTTATTTCTTTTCAGTGGCTAGAGCTGACAAAGGAGGTAGCAGTTCATTTTCACATTCACAACATAACACAAACACATATGGACCTAACATATTTCAAAAAATGCAAGTAAAAACAGTTGTGTATGGCAGGGCACTTTTAAATTACACTAGTTATACTAGGGTGACCAGATTTCACACTTTGCGAGTGACCGTAGTGCTTGTACACGTACACGCTTTTTAATGTGAACATGTGCCAGCCCAGGTCAGACATAGACACAGACAGTAACTTCATTATTATATTCTATTATTAACGGCTCCTCATCTAATAATAATTTTCCTGTAAAATTTACAAAATTGCAGCAACAGCCTTTTTCAGTTTAGTGTGAAAGTTTATGTTGAGATTTTTTTCTAAAAAAGATTTTTTGAAGTGTTATTTATTCCAATAATACCAAAAGAATTAAAATGATTTATTGAAACACTTCATTTCCTGCATTCTGGTGAATTTTTATGCACCTATTTCTACCTTTTTCTGAATCAATGTATGCTGCAAATATCTTTATGTAAAGAGAAATATAGATTACAATCCAAATATAAACTGACAGTGTCAGTACCCGATCCGTTCCACCTGCACAATCCGTTCTGCGCATGTGCAAGATGACACGTATGCCATGACGTAGGCGCAGATGATAATGCTGCGTTCATGCCACCTCGAAATAACAGGCACTGCCCCACTGGTTACGTTGTTTCGGCAGCTAGATTCAGTCTAAAATAACGTTAAGTCAAACTTAATGGGAAAAGCAGGCTACAGCTAAATTAAGACATTACAGTAATAACAATAAAGACAAGTATTGAGTGATTGTATTTTAAATGAGCACAAGTAAAGTAGAACTGACGTAACAGCTGTTATATATGTTAACGTTTATTTTCAAGATTTATTTTGAGGGTCTTTTAAAGTTTACATGCTGTCTCAGCTAGCGGTTAGCCGAATTAACTGTTAGCTAAACTAACGTTAGCTTAACTGTGGAGGCTAACGGCAGACCGCTGCAATCAGCTAGCGGTTAGCCAAATTAACAGTTAGCTAAACTAACGTTAGCTTCCCGGGGGAGGCTAACGTGAGACCGCTATAATCACCTAGCGGTCCGCTGAATTAACCGTTAGCTACCGCTATAATCACCTAGCGGTCCGCCGAATTAGCTATTAGCTAACTAACGTTAGCTGGAGGCTAGCGTGTGAACATCTTGCGCATGCGCAGAACGGATCGTGCAGGTGGAAGCGGTGCCGTTATTCCAAGGTGGTGGTGGAATGAACGCAGCATTATCATCTGCGCCTACGTCATGGCATACGTGTCATCTTGCACATGCGCAGAACGGATTGTGCAGGTGGAACGGATCGGGTACTGACAGCCAGTCTCTTCTTCTTCTTCTTCTTCCTCTTTGTAGTTTATTGGCGGTTGGCAAACCAACTTAAATGTGCATTACCGCCACCAACTGGAGTGGAGTGTGAACGAGAGATAAATGCAGAAAATAAATAAACCAAAATAATTTAAAAAAAAACGAATATTCGAATGTCAAATTTTAAAATGGAATACCAACCCACCGAAAGAATATTCGAATATTCGAATATTGGGGTCCAGCCCTACTTTCAACTAAATTATTTATTCTCCTTTGGATCGACTTTTCTAATTATATCTGAGTCAGCACACAGCCTAGCATCATTTACTATTCCCTCCTCTTTTGCATCTTTTGTTGGAGAAGTAACCTCCTTAAATGTGCATATGACAATTATCTACCTTAATGATACATTAATTAATTTTAATTTATTAATAAACCCCTGGACTGTAATATTTCAGAGTGTTTGAGCAAGATTTCTAGCCTCGTGAGACCGTCCTGATCTCGCGAGCTCCAGTTTTGTTGAGCAAATGCGAAGCAATCCATCTGGCGGAGTCAGGTTACAAAATTTCTGCTCGTGTCCAAAACTTTGTGCACATTCAAAATACCAGTATCTGTATCGTGATATTTTGAGAAAAATAAAGTGATAAAAGGGTATTACAAGAATAAAGTCACTATATTTCAGAAAATAATCTATACCTGCACCATAGTCTGCTGTGCATTACATGATTGCTCTGCTGATATGGTAGATCTCAGACCTTCTGACAGACACAGAGTCCCGTTCGGGTCTCTGAATGAGACAAATAGTTTAGCTAGGGAAATGGCTGTACGCTGCTATACATCGGAGGTGGAAAACCGAAGCTACTGCAGAAATACACAGAACAAACTACCCTGCATTTTACAGCGAGAGTGGACACTAAGCGATGCACAGGTCTGCTTCAGAGCTCTGTGTGTTTGTGTCTGATCCATAGACTGGAAACGTCATGTCACAGGAACTTCAAACTAAATAATTAGTATTACGCTCCTAAACTTTGTGTTGATGGCATCAATGTATTACACTGATTTGGCTATGATTCCTCCGAAAATTACACCTTTCACAGCTTTCCTCACGTAGAGACGGTTGCTAGGGGATAGCAACAAATACAGCATGGTTGGACCCCGCATGTAGCTGCCCGTTCTATTCGCCTTGGAAAATAAACTGGACAAAGTTACATTCGGGGCTACACTCAAAACATTCGGGGCTGAAGCCCCGGCAAAATCAGCTCACGCCGCTCCTGGTGTAAACCCGGACATTTTAGCGTCCCGACAGGTTTTTGTCGGGACTCGGGACACGCATTTCAAAATCGGGACTGCCCCGGTCAAACCAGGACGTCTGGTCACCCTAAGTTATACTCAAGCACTTATACTTCTCTTACAGTGACTGCCTCACTGATCTCACAATTGTTAAAACGCCGTTAGCTACTTTAGCTTAGCCAATAGCAATGGCTAATTCCTCTCCCTCTCCTACTCTGTCTTGCTCTGTGTGTCAAATGTTGAGCTATTCCTCTGCCTCCTTTAGTAATAATGATACATGTAATAAATGTAGTTTATTCGCTGCTCTGGAGGCGAGGCTTAGTGAATTAGAGGCACGGCTCCACACGATGGAATCAAAATCGTATGCTTCCGTAGCTAGCCAGTAGCTGGTGCGGGCCAACATACTGTAGCACCTGTTAGCAGTCCCACGGCAGACCCCGAGCAGCCGGGCAAGTGGGTGACTGTCCGAGGGAAGCGTAGCGTTAGTTCTAAACCAGGGAATGCAAATGGCTGCAATCGCTCTAAACAGGAGCATCTTCGCCTTTCTAACAGTTTCTCCCTACTCAGTGATACACCCGCTGAGAAGCCAACTCTGGTTATTGGGAGCTCTATACTGTGAGTCTGGCGGCTCCAGCGGCTGCGGTCGTGTGCGTCCCTGGGGCCAGAACGGGCGATGTAGAGTCCCATCTTAAGCTGCTGGCTAAAAATAACCGTAAATACAGTAAGATCATACTTGACGTAGGTGGTAATGTTACCCAATTATGTAAATCGGAGATCACTAAAATTAGTGTTACGTCACTTTGTGCATATGCAAAGACAATGTTGGGCTCAGTGGTTTTCTCTGGACCCCTGCCAAACCTGATCAGTGATGAAATGTACAGCCGCATCATCCTTCAACCGCTGGTTGTCGGAATGGTGCCCAGCTAATGATGTGGGCTATGTGAATAATTCAATTCAATTTTATTTATAGTATCAAATCATAACAAGAGTTATCTTGAGACACTTTACAGATAGAGTATAACTATAACTGGATGGCGTTCTGGGGAAAGCCTGGTCTGATTAAGAGAGACGGCATTCATCCCACTTGGGATATATCAAAATCTGACCAAGTCTATTATCGGTCATAAACCATGACAACCCAAGTTTGATATTAGTAATCTGAGGTGCAGTGCAATGCGCTCCTCTGTGCTTCCGTTGGAGCAGTCGCCCACTCATAGTCTAATAACCACAGTGTCTGTCCCCCGACTCAGATCGGTTAAATCAAAAGGTAAACAAAAGAAGGGCTATACTTAACAACCTAATTGGAATTAAAACAACCACTGCAATGATCGAACAGAATAGGAAAATTAGATGTGGACTATTAATATTAGATCTCTCTTCTAAAGCAATATTGGTAAACGATTTGATATCAGATAATCAAATTGATCTATTATACCGAAACCTGGCTGGGCCATGAAGAATATGCTAGTCTAAATGAAGCCACTCCTCCCAGTCATAATAATAATCAAATTCCTAGAGGCTCAGCCCGAGGAGGGGGAGACGCAGCTATATTTGACTCAAGCCTGTTAATTAATCCTAAACTTAAACTAAATTATAATTTATAAGTTTGAAAGCCTTGTTCTTAATCTTAAACATTCAACACGGAAAACATTACAGCCAATTATATTCATTGTTATTTACCGAGCTCTAGGTCCATATTCTGAATTTTTATCTGAATTATAAACAACCTTCTAACTGCTGCTGACAAAGGACTTGTCTTTGTTACTTGTCTTATTAGATCTTAGTGCTGCATTCGACACTATTGACCATACCATCCTGTTACAGAGATTGGAACATTTAGTTGGCATTAAAGGAATCGCATTAAGCTGGTCCTAGCTCTCTGATCGATCTCAATTTGTTAATGTTAACGATAAATCCTCCAAGTACGCTAAAGTTAGCCATGGCGTTCCACAAGGCTCAGTGCTTGGACCAATTCTATTCTCCTTATACATGCTTCCTCTAGGCAATATTATTAGGAAACACTCAATTAACTTTCACTGTTATGCGGATGACACCCAATTATACTTGTCAATCTAGCCAGACGAAACCAGTCAATTAGCTAAACTTCAAGCATGCATTAAAGACATAAAATCAATGACCTACAATTTTCTGATGTTAAACTCAAACAAAGTTTGAAGTTATTGTGCTGGGCCCCAAACACCTCCGAACTTCATTATCTAAAGATATAGCTACCCTGGATGCCATTGCCCTGGCCTCCAGCACTACTGTCAGAAATCTAAGAGTTATTTTTTAATCAGGATATATCCTTTAACGCCCATCTAAAACAAACCTCAAGAACAGCCTTTTTTCATCTTCGTAACATTGCTAAAATTAGGAACATCCTGTCTCAAAACGATGCTGAAAAACTAGTCCATGCATTCGTTACTTCCAGGCTGGACTACTGTAATTCCTTACTATCAGGTTGATCAAATAAGTCCCTTAAGACTCTCCAGCTGATCCAGAATGCTGCAGCGCGTGTTCTGATAAGAACTAAGAAAAGAGACCATATTTCTCCTATAATAGCTTCTCTGTATTGGCTACCTGTAAAATCCAGGATTGAATTTAAAATCCTTCTCCTAACCTACAAAGCTTTAAATGGTCCAGCACCATCATATCTAGATGAGCTCTTAGTACCTTATTGAAGTCAGAGCTACTTGTGGTTCCCAGAGTCTCTAAAAGTAGGATGGGAGCCAGAGCCTTCAGCTATCAGGCTCCTCCCCTGTGGAACCAGCTCCCAGTCTGGATTCGGAGGGCAGACACCGTCACCACATTTAAGAATAAACTGAAAACCCTCCTCTTTGATAAAGCTTATAGTTAAGGAGTAAGGAGTTGCAGCGTCCGCCTAGCCCGGCCCACCTGCTTCTCTTCATAGTCATCAGATTCATCTACCATATAAATAAAAAAAAAGTAGAACGAGGGAGCCCAGTACAGCCCGATCTGGTTGAATTGATTGAATTGGTTAATGTAAAGTTGTTATAACACAAACATTTCAAACAATGCTAACTTAGCAATACAAGTGTCATAATTTACCAAATGACACCTAATGACAACAGTCAAACATTCATAGATTCCTTCATAGTTATGTCAGTCCTATGCACACCCCTTCAAGTAAAGTGTTACCCATATGTGTCAACCACCCACTTGAGTTAGTGAGCTGGCAGGTAAAATGTTGTCTTCAAAAAGAGTAAGTAAGTAAGATGTAAGAAAATGTGTACAGTATTTTCTAAGCAGAACAGCTAAAACAATCTCCAATCCATTCTATCCAAAACAAAAAATAACTTTTTTTCCTTACCTTTTGAACCTGTAGAAAGGGTTTTGTATTTCCAGGCTGTGGCTGTGACAGATAAATGCTAGCACCACCACAAAGAACACAGGGACTCCCATCATGCCTGTGGATGGAAATGTGAAACAGAGACTGTCAGCATTATCCTGTGGGAAAAGACTAGGTGGGTTAACTGCATAAGAGAGTGCCAGTCACACCAGTTTTCCGTGCTCAGGTTTGTTGAGGGGTGGAAATATGAGGGAAGGTGAAGGTAGTATCCCTGCTTGACCTCACTCCTTTAGCATGTCAGATTGCAATTTACACTGGGTAGTCCCAGTGTAAAAGAAGATGGCTCAAAAGTCTGTCTGGAACAACAACCTGAAAAAGCATGTGTTTTAACTGAATGCCAAGTTGATGTCACAAGTAGGGCTGAACGATTTTTGAAAATAATCTAATTGCGATTTATTTAAAAAATATTGCGATTGCGATTCGATATGCGATTATTTTTTAAGCTCTTTGTCTTCTGTATTAGTCAACAAAAACTAGCAATAAATCATTGTATAGTATGAACTTCACAAGATTAGATATATTAAACAAGCTGTTCTTTCCTGGAGGCCAGGTCTATATGTGATGGTGAAATTAGGTGATGCGTGAATTTATATGAATGACCTCTTTTATTTAACTACTTCAATCCCAGTAGTATATTGAGCACTGACCAAGCCTGGTGGAAACATTCATATGAAAGTCAGAAATAAATCACACTAAAGTGCAGATTGCAGAAATATAAAAACAAATGTGGCTTTACAACACTTTAGATTATTTAATTATTATTTACATAGACATATGTAAACATGTGGATTGCATTTTTTAAACACTGTCTTTGAACTTTACTAGACAGTTAAATAAGTAAATATATACATCGGTGTATTTTCTTTAACAGCACCAGAGGAGCTGCCTCCAGCCCCTCCCTCCCTCATGAAGTTGCGCGCGTCGGGTGTATGACAGCGGCCAACGACTGCACTAGCTCAGAGAGGCTATCGTTACGTTAGTAGTAGCATGCAGGTGTTGCCGTGGGATTAGCTAACTGTACTAATAAAACCGTTGAAACACCGTGGCCACGCTGCTGTGACAGCTCCCCGAACGTCATTTATCAGAGTCTGGTTGTTACCCCTCTCCGCGGCAGTCTCCTCCGCTCCATATCTTTATAATGGAGCTAACCGGAGCTAACCGCTAATCAGAGCTAATCGTTGCTAACCGAGCCTTCAGTTCTGCATGCCTGTATTCATTAACTGCATGTGTGGACTGGAGCCCGAATAAAACCCTTACAAGTTTTAAACTACAACTCAGAGTTGTTTGAATGACAGAAATCTGCTCAAGGTACGGCGTACCGTTAGCGTGCTAAGTTGATGCTTTCTCTGCGGACTACGGAGTACGGACTGATTTGCTCTCGTGAGTCACGTGACCAAATCGCAGCCTTTGCGATTAGGAAATCGCGTTTTAACATATCGCGATATTATCGCAAATGCAATTAATCGTTCAGCCCTAGTCACAAGTTGACAAGTCAAGAACAGATATAGTATCACAGCTGGTTCTGTCAATGCATTTTATTTAAACATCTTGGTAATAGGTTTGGTCCATTTGACAATAAATACACCTTTTTGTATTAAACCTTTTGGTAGGAGGCTTTCAGTTTGGCACGCATTACAAACCGAACGATTCGTTGGACTAATCCTTTTACATTTGGAAAATCAAATATAGCGCCCCCAAAGGGCTTTCGGCTGCTAGGTGAGTTGGAAGCGGGTCCATTTTTAATGTGAATGACACACTACCAGGGTTGCTAACTACAGAGGCAGGACAAACCTGTCGCTTGCAAATTGTCACGGGTCACCTTAACTCATAGCAAAGCTCAAAAACAAACGCTGCAAATGTTTTCAGCTACATTGGAGGTGAACAACCAATGCTTTTTAACAACATGGATATGTTATAAGAGCTGCTGGCAGTCCGCGGTAAGGATAAAAATAAACCGCAGATGACCGGGACTGTGAGGGACAACGTAGTGTATGCTAGGATAACAAGGATAACGTTACTGAATGAGAGAGGCATCAGTTAAATGGATTACACAAAGCCTCAATGCAAAGAAATTTGCATCAATGACTTTTATAGAATAGAATTACTAGTTACTGAAGGAATTGTTTCAGCCCCAACGCTTAGTACCTTCTAACTAGGGCTGTCAGTTAAACCAAGGGCGTAAATCCAAGGGGGGTCGGGGGGGTCAGGACCCCCCCCATCTAAGGGTTGTCCCCCCCCTAGAAATATCATTAAAACAATGCTTTGTATTGTAAATAACATAATGATGTATACTTAAAATATCTGTCTAAGTAGTAAAACAATACAAACCCCCAAAAATGCTTTTTAAGTTTAGAAATATTGGATACTTGTTAAGGGTGGCTACTTTGAGGAATCTAAAATATAAGACATGTTTTCAGTTATTTCACACTGTTTTGTTAAGTACATAATTCCATATGTGTTCATTCATAGTTTTGATGCCTTCAGTGAGAATCTACAATGTAAATAGTCATGAAAATAAAGGAAACGCATTGAATGAGAAGGTGTCCAAACTTTTGGCCTGTACTGTACATTATGATCAGCGAATTTAACAAGTGTACAAAAGCATTGTTTTTATTTTATATGGGGACACTTTTTCAAAATAAGTCATTATGTTTTACGGTATTTTTGTGGCTTGATTGTTAACTTAAAAATGAATGCATGGTTTTAAAGAAGAATATTTTGGTCAATTAAGTCAGCTTTTTTGTTGAATCAAGAGACGCGCTGAAAAGAAGGATAATGGTACAGTCTCTAAGCTACAATAATGATAGTATGAAGGCTTTCCTCTGTGTAAACATATCCTCCACAAGTATAATTGTGGCTGTATTATTTGTGCACCCTTCAAAAATTGCTCTTCATAGATTTTATGTTTATTGTCCCCCTACTGTTAGATCAGATTTATGCCCATGAGTTAAACACGTTATTAACGGCGTTAACGCAAACCCATTTTAACGGCGTCAATTTTCGCAAGATTAACGTTCTTTTTGGCCTAGCAAACTTTGTAGTTTTTTTCACATGCTGTTGCAACAACTAGTAACGTTAGAAAACTACAACACCACCGCTAGACAGGAAACAATACAACTTGTACACACTTGTTTGGTTTAGTTTACTTTTCAAATATGCCAAATGGTTCCACTGACAAGACCAAAGTGATCTGTGTGTTTTGTCATTGTGAACTGAGCTATCATCGCAGCACGTCCAGTCTGAATTACCACTTGATGGCCAAGCAAACACCTGATGCGAATTCTCCGCCCCCTCATCAAAGCCAGGCGACAAAAGCACAAAGTAAGCCGATCCACTTTTCCATGTTGATAAGAGCATTAAAATGAGAAAAAAATAATGGGACAAAAAGAAATCAAGGGACATTTAGAATAGATAAAAAACAGATTAATTGCAATTAGTGGCGAGTTAACTATGACATTAATGCAATTAAATATTGTAATCTTTTGACAGCACTACTTCTAACTATAAATCAATGAATCTCTTTGTGTGTGTGTGTGTGTGTGTGTGTGTGTGTGTGTGTGTGTGTGTGTGTGTGTGTGTGTGTGTGTGTGTGTGTGTGTGTCCGTCCGTCCGTTGTCTTTCAAATATCTCGAGAACCGTTCATCTGATCTACTTCACACTTGGCTTCCTGGGTACCCGTTTAGAATGTGGAAATGGAAACAGTTTGGAATGCGTTGGATACTGGATATTAATAAATTGTGACTAAACGAGTGCCCAACAGAAAATGAGAAGATAAAAAACGCTGCCATACTGTTGGCTTCGCTTTTTAAGCCCAGCTTAAATGTGCGCAGAGTAGGGCTGCACAATATTTTTTTTCATTGTCTATATCGCGATGTGCGCATGCGCAATAGTCACATCGCAAGACGTTGCAATGTTGAAAAACTTTTTTGCTGCTTGATAGAAAAGTAAACTTTCACCGTTATCCTTTTACATGATCGTTACCGGCCGACCCTTCCCCTTTAAGACTTGACATGACAGGTCATGTGGGCAATGTGTGGATGTGACGTAACTAGAGGTCGACCGATATGGGTTTTCTCAGGCCGATGCCGATCTTTTGAAATCAGGGTCGGCCGATGGCCGATATATGCTGCCAATTATTTTTGGCCGATATTTGCTTGTTTTTAACCTCTATTTGAAAGATAAAATTGAACACTAATAAGTACTTAAGATACACAAAATTTCTCAACAAAAACATTTATTGAACACTTGAACAGCAATCTGCACTTGTATACTTACATTAAACATGTATAATTTAAAAACATATATTGTATAAATAAACAAAACGGGTAAGAAGAAAGAAAGAAAATAAATGTAACTGTCAAATAAACGTTTCAATTAAAAGATAAAGTTTAGTGCGCTTAGCAGCATTTATCAAACAGCTAAGAACAATAAAATAAATTGACCATTTTAACAATAGTAGTGCTGACACACACTTCTTTGTTTTGGTGTTGGCTGGGTGAAGCGCTGCCATAAGGGGGTGGTTTTCATTTCAGCCATCAGACTTAATGACTAAAAAAGGGGGAAAATACAAGGTTAAGTTAGTATTTTTGTATAGTATCTTCTTCAAGTCATTTTATAGATATGTATAGATATAAAATCTAACATTTGTTTTATATATCAGCTAATAATTCAGTGCATTGTAAGTGATACAAGGCTAAAAAGTTTCTATCATCTTCCCAAAAACTGTCCTGAAACATGTATTTTTGGTTTGTTTTGTTTGTTGACAGACAAAGCCAAATGGACAAAACCTAATTAAAGTGATGGTTCGGAGTAATTCACCCTAGGGTCCTTTGCACCATGACCTCGAGCCAAACACCCCCCAAGAAGCTTTTTTCACCTGGGTCTAACATTGGGAGAGTTAGCGTAGAGCAGCGTTATCAGCTGAATAGCTTAGCGCAGGGGCTAACGGACCCACGTTTGTATCTCGTAAATTACCCCACTAATAATGCCCGAAATGATACCAAACGTCTACAAGTAGTACAAATAGGTTATGCACTCATAAAACCATGGATTGGAAAGTTTGTAAGTACACCAGAAGTTTATGTAAATAACACTTGCCTGCTGGCTTCTGCTCTCTGCTGTTGTTGCTGCTGCAGTAAGACGAGTGCTTAGGGCCGTCTACAAATTACAACACTGAAAAGAGATGCAACAAAAATATTTATTAATTTAAGTTTTTTTTTTTAAGTAAGTGCTGTAGTATAACTAGCAGGAGACAAGTAATAATTGAGGTAAGTTTGGAGACATTACCTTATTTAATCATTGAATTACTAAATATTTTTGTTGTAACTCTTTTCGGTGTAGTAATTTGTAGACGGCCCTAAGCACTCGTCTAACTGCATGTAGCAGCAGCAGCAACAGAGAGCTGAGGAGAGCAGGCAAGTGTTCATAAATTTCTGGTGTACTTACAAACTTTCCAATCCATCGTTTTATGAGAGCATAACCTATTTGTACTACTTGTAGACGTTTGGTATCATTTCGGGCATTATTAGTTGGGTAACTTACAAGATACAACCGTGGGTCCGTTAGCCCCTGCGCTAAGCTATTCAGCTGATAACGCTACTCTAGCTAACTCTCCCAATGTTAGACCCAGGTGAAAAAAGCTTCTGGGGGGGTGTTTGGCTCGAGGTCATGGTGCAAAGGACCCTAGGGTGAATTACTCCGAACCATCACTTTAAGGGGGGAAAACAACTTTAGGCCATATGGTCAAAATGAAATGATTTAATAATAATGTAATAACCATAACTTATAACAATAACGTATTTCACTAGTAAATTGCTGTTGAACGACAAAAACAACCACCATGGCAAAAGGGTATTTTACAACAACTTTGAATGCACCGCGACGCACCGTCTGTGTTGTTCTTCAGACAAGTAGCTAAACAACGGCAGCTGCACGCTGCTTAACATGCTGCTTTTTTTTAATCGTGTTTAATCCATCTGCTAGCTAATGGTAGGCTAACGTTAGCTGCTGACGAGTGTAATGTTAACTTGCGTCACATGCTGCGATGTTTCTGTTATTCTAACATTCGTTTTCGGAGCATCAGAGAGCAACGCAGGCATATCAGTGGCACCAGTCCGCGCTGCTATTCGGTCCGGTAGATACGGGTCGTTAAGGCACAGGTGCCATATTAGCACCGGATCTACTCTGTAGCAACCCTAGCAACGACGCTAGCAAAGCAAAGCCAGTCCTTCACTAGCCTATGGTGCGGTGGTCTCTTTTTAACTACAACTTCTTTCTCTGCATTGAGTTGACAACCCTCTCAAATATAGACACACAAACAGAACAAATAATAAAAGTCTCAGATCCACTGTCTGTGATTGCAAAATTCTAGCTTAATTATTGTGACATGACAGCTTGACACGACAGCTATCAATATCCAAAGTAGCCAAACGTCATGTCGCCTGTTCATGTTTTTTCTCGAAGTTGGCAGTAACATGTAACTTTTTCATTAAATATATACGACTTATAAGAATTTAATCCTTACCGTTTTCTCCAAGGAACAGCTCCTTCCTTAGGCACTGGATGAGGTCTGTTCACTCTGCTGGTAATTGACTCTAGGGGCAGCGTGCGTCGAACACGTGTTCCACAACAACAACAACAACAACAACACCAGGTTGCCCGCAGATGCGCCTGCCTATTAATCGGCTTGATATTGGCCGATGCCGATTATGTAAAAAAAGCCAAAAAATCTAGACGTAACGTTAGTCCAACAGGGTTTGTTGTGGGAAGTGTGCAAGGGAGTAAGCGAGCATCCGGAAAGCGTACCTCCTATAGGGAAATTCTGAGGGCTAACAAGCCATCACCTTCTGCTAGCATTCCATTGACTCCCATTCATTTTGGCGTCACTTTGACAGTGAATAACTTTACATCTGAAGCGTTTAAAGACTCTATTTATCTATGTTTATTTCTAAAGAAACAAAACAATGTATAAAAGGCTCCATTACCTTGTATCTCACGTTATGACCCCGTAGCAGCCATTTTGTAAAAATAGGCTAATGATTGCGTCATAACCGCACAATTGTCTGTCGCACAGTAGAGAAATGACCGTATAGTCAGGAGAAGCTCGCAGGAACAAAATATTTCAGCAACACTTTGCTCCTACGCTCATGGACAGCTCCTACTCACGCTCTCCGTCTCTGCATTATTCGGAATGATTCAGATTTCTCTTGGCGCAGCTACCAGAAGACTTACAAATTTCAGACAGGTTGCTCACGTCACATCTATGTCGTCAAGCTCAGTTTTGAAGCTGCAGCAGCTGCGAAGTACGCTCAGCCATCACCGGAAAAGTGCTTCTAATTGTCGTTACGGTTCGGAGCCACAACGCTGGAAACGTAACACTAATCTACAACAGAAGTCTGTGTCTGATATAGCATAATTTACACTGATTTAAGTGCTCTTGGACACACAGTTTGTTGCTAGTGTGTCACATGCAGGTCTGCATGCACAGCCAACCACAAGCAATGTTGATCAATTTATCAAACAACCAAGGCTAGGCCCCGCTAGTCGACCACAACCTGAAATTTAGAGGAAGAAACATGCATGCAATATTAATATCATTCACTTTAGCCTGGATTGATAGTATTATATGAATACAATGGTGTCGTGAGTCAACCAGTGTATTTCTACCTAATTTCCCTCTCTAAAATCACATCAGAAGTCACAGCGCTTACTTGCTTTGGTGTTTGTAAAGCATTAAAGTTCAACAAAGAATGGTTCACATAAGAAAAGTTCCTTTTTCATTAGGGCCCGAGCGCCGACAGCGGCGAAGGCCCTATTGAAACTGAAGGAATTATTAGGGCCCGAGCGTCGACAGCGGCGAAGGCCCTATTGAAACTGAAGGAATTATTATCTTTCTTTCTTTCTTTCTTTCTTTCTTTCTTTTTCCCGTCAAATGAATTGCCTTTTTGAGGGGCTTATCATATTCAAAAACTCACCAAATTTGGCGGTCGCATCAAGTCTGGTGAAAATTTACGTATTTTAATGGTTTTGGGAATAGGCGCACAAAAATGGCTCGCTGGCGCCCCCTACAAAGTAAAAAAAATGGAGCCCCTGCAGTGCATTTAACGTAGACTCACGAAACTTGGTACACATATGTAACATGTCAACATGTACAAAAAACGTCATTAGAGCCATACCCTAAACCAAACAGGAAGTCCGCCATTTTGATTTCAAAGTACGAAATTAGTGTGATTTTGGCCATTTCCGCATGTCGTAACTCCTCCTAGAGATTGGCGGGGCGGCCATTTTGTGCATTTCGCTGCCGAAACAGGAAGTGGGTGTAACTCGAGTGTACATTGTCCAACTGGCTCGAAACTTTTCAGGATTCATAATAGTCCAACCCTAAGGACAAATAAAGGCCGATATTTACTTAAAGTCATAGCGCCCCCTAGTGGCAACAGGAAGTAGGCCTAAAAGTCAAGGTACTATACTTTAACGAACTCCTCCTACAGATTTCATCCGATGGACTTTAAACTTGGTCTGTACCATCCCAACACCTTAACGATAAAAAGTTATTAAAAGAAAAACTTTTCGTCAGACGGTGTGGGCGTGGCGGCCATTTTGAGTGTTTAGCGATGAACAAAGAAGTTGTTGTAACTTGAGTGTACGTTGTCGTATCTGCCCGAAATTTCTCACGATTGACAAGGGTCCAGGCCTGAGGACACCTACAGGCCAAAATTGAATTTTGGTCATAGCGCCCCCTGCTGGCAACATGAAATGCGCCTTATATGACAAACATCATCAGATTTGCATGAAACTCAGAATGTGTGGTTTACATGTGATACTGAGCCACCCCCTATAATATGGCAACGCCCACTTACTCAGGCCACGCCCCCTTTCATAACATTTGAACCGTTTAAGGTAGAGTCTTGTGTGAGGTGTCATTGAACTCAGCAGAGAGTTCCTTCTTCATTGGTGATGGTTTGGCCCGCCCCCTATGCTTAAGCCACGCCCCCTTTCATAACATTTGAACCGTTTAAGGCAGGGGTCACCAACACGGTGCCCGCGGGCACTAGGTACAAGGACCCAAGGACCACATGAGGAGCCCTCAGGCCGGTTCTAAAAATGAAAATTGAATATTGATATTATCTGTTTCCTACCTTGTTAAGACATTGTTGATAATTATTGTGAGAAATCATTAACATGATCAGTGTCTTCACATAGATGAGAATCATTAATCATTAATAATCATATATAACTAAAGGCAAAATGAGCACATTTGTTATTTCAGAAGATTGTATCAAACTGGTAGCCCTTCGTATGACTCAATACCCATGAAGTAGCCTAGCTCTCAGTTTAGAAAAAGGTATGTGACCCCTGGTTTAAGGTATACCCTTGTGTGAGGTGTCATTGAACTCAGCACAAACTTCATTCTTCATCGGTGATGGTTTGACCCGCCCCCTAAGCTTAAGCCACGCCACCTTTTATAACTAATGACCCGTTTGATGTAGACCCTTGTGTGAGATATCATTGAACTCAGCAGAGACTTCCTTATTCATTGGTGATGGTTTGGCCCGCCACCCTATGCTTTAGCCACACCCCCTTTCACAGCTGATGAATGAACGTATGGCATAGAGTCTTGTGTGAGGTATCATGGTATCATTGAACTCGGCAGGGAGGTCCCTTTTCATTGGTGACGATTTGTGGTGTCTGAGTGCCGAGCGAATGAACAGTCGCAAGGAGCGGCGTCTGCCAGTAACCCCGAGGCGCGGAGAGGCGCGAGGGCCCGTCCATCGCTGCTCGCAGCTTTAATTTTCATTGAGCTTTTTATATCATCTTGTAAAAATGACAGTCTTTTTTCATATCGCAATTTATATCGCAGGGAAAAAAATATTGCAATGTCAGTTTTTTCCAATATCGTGCAGGCCTAACTCAGAGCATTTCGCTAAGAAGAAAAAAGCCAGAAACTATATCGTATTAGATTGCTGACAGTGGGGTTGCATATTAAGTGCATTGAGGTCCTTCTGTAAATAATTTTGGAGTACAATGGTTCTGGAGAAAGCTACAAGCAGCAATACCACATTTTAAACAGGCACTGCCCTAGTTTCTATAACAAAACGAGGGTTGGGGCGATGGCCAAGTAATGTAGGTGTATGCCCAAACACTGTTCAAAACCAGAAACACCTGACTACCAGGGCAAGCCTAGTAGGGGTTGTACTGTTCATGAAAACACATCCCAACTGCTCGGTTCGCTAGTCTCGGTTCGGAGCGTGTGTGAGCTACACGGTTCTTCAGTACACTGTTAACGTGCACTAACCACTTACTGCCGTAGTGCCCACTTTCGACACCTATGTTAAAACACTTACTGGAAATGACGAGCGGGATGAGTTTCACGAATGCAACCCATGGCAGCTGATTGGACGATCGCATCACATGGGTCTTGCTCACATTGCTCCCGAATTTCAAAAACGTATTCATAAACTAATGGCGGCTCGTTCAGAATACAATGTCATATTTTACGAAAAAAGTTCACCGAAACGTGTTTCTGCAAACATTTTAAGCGAGAAATAGGCCATGCAGTTGCTGAACCAGTCTTCATTTCAGATCGACAAAGGTCAGTTTAAAAGATTTTCGTCAGATTTTGAGAGACACCGAGCCGACCGCTCCTCAAGTGGAGTGGGGTACTGCTGCCGCTGCAGGTCACGTCACATGCAGAAATGTCAAGTGGGAGAGAGGCTGCCTGGAGTTGGAGGATGCGCCAGCGTCGTTTATAGTCTGGTGTGTGGGAACATTTGGGATTTCACGTTACCTATGATGAAATAAAACAATATATAGAACTGCCATTGTTTGCATGTATTGTGCAACATGCATTCAATATGCTAAAATATATATATGCTGAAGTATATTCTGGAGCGTTAAAGATTAAAAGAAAAAATAACAAGAACCGCACAGAACCGAAAACCGTGATCCTAAAATCGTGATACGAACCGAACCGTGGGTTTTGTGAACCGTACCACCCCTAAACCCTAGTAACAACAATGTCATGCTAGCTTGTTGGGAAGGGGGCTAAATAACGCTCCAAAGTTAGGCTAAATTCTGTGATTTTCTTTTACAGAAGCACAACAGCTGACCATGTATTGAAGACAAAACAGGAGTTGCTGCAGGTTACTGTTCACAAACTCATCTCAGATATACCAACTAGATGGAATTCAAGCCATGATATGATTGAAAGACATCTTGAGAGAAAAATGTTTAAGACATTGTGTTGTGACCGGACATGGGCTGAGGATGTCATCACAGTTTTGAATCCCCTGAAAATTGTGACAATTTTGATCTTATCAAGCAAATGAAATAGCTAACAAATAAAGGCATTTCATCACATTAACGCACATCGACACATCCCATGGTATTTATCATATCACCAGACCCTACTGTCCACTATGGACTCCAGCCTTGTTCATGTAATGTTAAGTGTGTCACATTTACCTTGAGACCGAGAGGACGCTTATCAATGGCAAAGGAAAAATCACTGAGATGTTCAGCTTGCTTGGTGACTCATCCCAGTTAACAGAGTAATGTGGAAATAACAGGGAGAGGAGGAGTGTGAAGGCAGTGACGTGCTGACATAACAGCCTACTGAGAAAATAGAGGAAACTATGGCAACAGGGGCAGGGCTCATCCCAATCATGGACCACAGCACGTACTGCACCAGAAAATGCAATAGGATTTAAGATTGAACATTTTTACGTTTATGTAGGCTACTACTACAGCCGCCTAAACCTATATCAGTATTGTGGTACACGGCTGTTGGTTTTAATTTCGACGTAACAGCTGGCCAATGCAAATAATAACATAGCTGTAACGTTAGCGAATACTGGAATAAGTTAGAAAATTAAAATCTGCCTGGGTGGGAAAAAGTAGACTTAAACACATAACGTGTGTTTTTTGTGCAAACTTAATGATTGTTTTTGTTTTCATCACGCAAAGTCACCATAACGAATGAACAGATGTCACGCCTAAACTAAACAGGAAGCGTCAAAAGAAAGCTATCTTTATCTAGCTAGCGATAAGCTTTATGTGGTAACGGTAGGCTACGTACAAACATGCAGACCCTAAAAGCAAGCAAACTGCAAAGATAAAAATCAGCTCGTTTTTTCATGTAACTTAGATAGCTAGCTCCTTAAGTAGCTAATTTATGTAGCTATTGATAACATGAGCTAACGTTAGCTAATGTTATCTAGTGCGTTGGTGTGTGTTTTGACAGGTTCAGTAACGTTAAACATCGAATCTGAGCTATGACCCATTACATTGTAATGTTAACGTTAGATGTTGTAAGTGTACCGTTAGCTTGCGAATTAGTTTGCGGGGACATTTTAAAGAGATATGCTTTGTAGATTAAAAAAAAAAAATGGTACCTGTTCGCCGCCGCTCGAAGTCTATCAATCGACTGTATTGAAGAGATCTCTGTATTGAAGAGGTCTCATTGGTAAGAATCCGTAAAAAACATACAACACTTTTCAGAATAAAAGCTTCATCTATCCAACTATGGAAGCTCATTTCCGCCAGTAAAAGAAGAACGATGAAAAACAAAACTGTATGTCAATATAATGAGAAACTTTCTCGATGACTTATTGACCCGAAATAATGACTTTGTGTCTCAAGATAATGACCTACTATCTCAAAATAATGACTTAACATTAGTATCTTAAGATGATGACAGTATAGTATCAAAACATTATGAGAAGGTTTCTCAAAATAATGACTTAAGTATTTCATAATATTGTGAAACTGTCTGAAAATAACGATACAAAATGCTAAGCAAATTTTGTGAATGGTTCTCATTATTTTGTGATACTAATTCATTATTTTAAGACAGCAAGTCATTATTTAGCTAGAGAAGTAATGTCAATTTTAAGAAGTTTCTCATTTTGAGATACTTAAGCATTATTTTGGGCATGTTTCTCATTATTTTGAGATACTTTGAGAATGTTTTTCGTTATTATATATTAATATAATTATTTTCATAATTATTTCGTGATTATTTCGAGAAAATCTGTTATTATGCAGGATTTTTCATCACATTGGCGGATTTGGGTTTCCACAGTGTGAACCTTTTATTCTGCAAATCTGACAGGAAGTGTTTTCTCGATCCGGTAGTAGATGCTGGTGGAATGTAAACCAAAATATACATTGTGTGTTGTGCTTGTTCTGGCATTAAACAGGTTGTAATCGTGTCTATTGAATCATAAAACCATGCGAACCGATGTTGCGAAAGGTACGTTACTAAATGACGCAAAATAATGTTGAATAGCTTAAGTTATCGTTTCTCTTTGTTGTTTAACAATGGCTGGAGGCGATCTTGCTGTGCATGTCTGTCATCTAACCTGCCTGTTTTTGACACGTTGCAGTTGCTGGTAACTGGTCGTTACACGATCCCAATTTTTTTTTTACTGTGCTCTTTTGGGAGAAAATTCAAAGCAAACTTACCGCCTACTAACGTTACATAGACTATTCCTTCGTATTTGATGTGAAGCTAGTTAATGTTTGACATTCGTCGGTTTTCGATGATGTTATCTTCAATAGCTCCCCGTGAAGGTAAATATGGTGCAAAATGTAAGCTTGTAGAATACGATGTGAGAACTTGCAGAACAAAAAAATCTGAATTTAAGTATGTTAAATTTGCAATGAATTTGAAGTCAGAAAAAATATTTACAAATGTGTAGATTGATATTTACATGAACACAATGACAGCTGCAAACTTGTAATGCAACCTTTACTCCTATTAATGTTTTTGTTTTTGTCCAAAACTTACTGACCACAACTTAGTGACTACAACCTCTTGAATCTGCTGCAACTTCACATAGGCCTGTGTGCTCTCTTGTATCACAAAGTGGCGTATCTGCACCAATACATCTATGATCTGCGCACCTCAACTTTTGCAACACTTCTTGTGATACATTTGGTGCAAAACTAATTTGTACCTGTGGACTAGGCTGTGGAGCTCTGAGCATTAGGCTGTGGAGCTGTGAGCGAACAGAACGGGGAAAACTGGGTTTCTATCGCCAGATGAGGGACAACTCTGTCCGGCTTATTTATGTATCATGGAAGCTTGGTGGAATTAGCAAGCTAGCTAAACAGCCAGCCAGTTCCTTTATAAATACCATTAAATAATTTAAACACAATTTAACAGTCAAACTCAAACACTGGTGTGAGCTCCTGGTCCTGCAGCCGCAGACGAATGGTCATCAATGGGAACAGTTGTTCTGCATCCCTGCCGAGAATTACTAGGGCCCTTTGAATAAGCACTACTACAGCAATCAGAATGAAAAAAAGTAATTTTAAAAGTTTATTTCTGGTGAATGTTTTTGAAAAATAAGGGACTCCTGCTTCCATAAGTTTGACTTAGAGAGAAATAACTTTTACGTCACTTACTACATCTATAGTGACAGTTGCGTTGGATAGGCATTCAGTTCTTTGCACTCTCAACTGCATCGTCATTTTTGGTGATTTTGAGTTGATCAAAACTGTAAAACATCTGTCTTAATTAGCTCTCCAACCTACCCTAAACTGGCACGAAGCCTTTGAAGGTAACATCCGCGAAACATTAAACTAACGTCACCAACTATTCGTGTGCTGAAATTATTCAAATGTGACTTTAAAAAAAAAATGTGTGTATATGTATATATGTGTGTGTGTGTGTATATATATATATATATATATATATATATATATATATATATATACACACACACACACACACACACACACACACACACACACACACACACACACACACACACGTAAAAAAAAAAAAGTCACAACACAAGGCATTGTGAGGTCTTTAGATCACGGAGCTAACGTTACGTACCAAGTAACGTTAAGTACAGGGGGAGTGACAATGTCGTGCTAACAAAGCACCGTTAGCCTTTACAAGAGAACGGATTCAATACACGTTAGATAATGTTTCATTACAGGGTTCTCTCTTGATTTAGGTTTGTCGTTGTGTGTTCGTGGTGAAAAATGTAAACGGAGCAGCGTGCTAGAAATGCAATGCGCCATGACGTAGGTCCCCTTCAAGGCCAGTGTCAGTACCCGATCCGTTCCACCTGCACAATCCGTTCTGCGCATGTGCAAGATGACACGTATGCCATGACGTAGGCACAGACGATAATGCTGCGTTCATGCCACCTCGAAATAACAGGCACCGCCCCACTGGTTATGTTGTTTCTGCAGCTAGATTCAGTCTAAAATAACGTTAAGTCAAACTTAATGGGAAAAGCAGGCTACAGCTAAATTAAGACATTACAGTAATAACAATAAAGACAAGTATTGAGTGATTGTATTTTAAATGAGCACAAGTAAAGTAGAACTGACGTAACAGCTGTTATATATGTTAACGTTTATTTTCAAGTTTTATTTTGAGGGTCTTTTAAAGTTTACATGCTGTCTCAGCTAGCGGTTAGCCGAATTAGCTGTTAGCTAAACTAACGTTAGCTTCCCGGTGGAGGCTAACGGCAGACCTCTATAATCACCTAGCGGTCCGCCGAATTAACCGTTAGCTAAACTAACGTTAGCTTCCCGGGGGAGGCTAACGGCAGACCGCTATAATCACCTAGCGGTCCGCCGAATTAGCTATTAGCTAACTAACGTTAGCTGGAGGCTAGCGTGTGAACATCTTGCGCATGCGCAGAATGGATCGTGCAGGTGGAAGCGGTGCCGTTATTCCAAGGTGGTGGTGGAATGAACGCAGCATTATCATCTGCGCCTACGTCATGGCATACGTGTCATCTTGCACATGCGCAGAACGGATTGTGCAGGTGGAACGGATCGGGTACTGACAGCCAGGCTAGCGCCCTTTATATAGAGAGTGTGGCCAACTCAAATCATAGGTGCCATATTGGATACCAAAGTCAGATGACTCTACAGTGTAACCCTACGGGGCGAATATGCTATCTTGAAATAAATTGCTTATTTTCACCATAAACAGTTTGTTAATATGTAAAAGGCCCTTACGGAAATATTCCAGTGTATATTTACCTTCTATATCATAAATGGGCCTAAAAAAAATGCCCATTTAGTGAGTGACCATGCACGTCGCCTAATAAGTCTCTGAGCAGTGTTTACCTTTCTAATGTCCACTAGCATACAGGCTAACTATAACTAGCTTTGTGTGTAATGTAACAAAAACCCACCCATCTCAGAGGAGCGAAAATCAATATTTCATTCAATAAAATTATGGTACAAAAGGAGCACTAACGCCACAGGTCTTATGTTGACAACGTGGATGCAGATATAAGAAACTCCGAAGGCAGTCGTAATATTTACCTAGCAGGCTAGGCTAACGCTGTTGCGCTACCATTAGCAAACGTCGGCGTAGCGTTAGCTAGTTGTCTAAACTTGTGAAAAGCACATCCTCGTCCAAGCTGTGTTTCACTTTCCCTCCAATATTAGGGCTGTGCAATTAATCGAAATTTAATCGTGATTATGATTTTGGCTCCCAATGATCACAAAAACAGAATAATGGAGGAAAACAATTATTTAGCTCATTACGTTTTGCAAGTAAACTCTTATTTTCTCTTGTGTTCTGAATGAAAAAATAAAGTTTTAAATAGGAAAAGTATTACGGCAAATTACACAGTTGTGTTCTTTTTACTGTTGATTTATTTAACTTTTTCCACTGTTTTTTTAAGTTCAATAACTGCAACATCTTTCCAGAACTCAACAACTAATCGTGTTAAATTATCGTGATTTCAATATTGACTGAAATAATCGTGATTATATTTTTTCCATAATCGAGCAGCCCTTTCCAATATTATTACTGTATTTGTCCTATGTAATTTGTTATCATATCGAAGCGAGAAAGTGACATTTACCTCACACAATAATGAACAGCTCCCATACTTTTCACTTATTTGGTTCACGGGGGGATTGTGAACTCTTTTGCCGCTTCCCTGTCTTTCATTGCAGCCAAACACGCAACACTTGGGCATTTTTTCAGTGATTTATTACATTTTTCCACTATTCCCTGCACTATATCAATGGGAATCAGATGAATGTTGGTATCAAACATGGAGTCCATGAAACACATGACCACCACATCTAAATATAGGGCACTAGCCTGGACTAGCACCCTTTATATAGAGAGTGTGGCCAACTAGGGAATTGAATGTTCTGAGCTGATCACTGAAAAAATGCCCAACTGTTGTGCGTTTGGCTGCAATGAAAGACGGGGAAGCGGACCCCCCGTGAAGCAAAAAGTATGGGAGCTGTTCATTATTGTGTGAGGTAAATGTCAATTTCTCTCTTCGATATGATAACAAATTACATAGGACAAATACAGTAATACCATCGTTAATGTGTACATTGCTGAAAAAAGTTGCTTTAGAAATGAATGAAGTTTGAAGTTAACCTTATGCTAGCGTTAGCTTTTTCGCTAGCGCTCCATGTACCTAAATGCTTGTGATCTTGCTATGGCTTTTGGTCTCGACCGAGTCCAGGTGTCTTTATTATCTTCATAATAATATTGGAGGGAAAGTGAAACACAGCTTGGACAGGGATGTTGTTCAGCTTTTCAGAAGTTTAGACAGCTACACTGATGTTTTCTAATGTTAGCGCAACAGCGTTAGCCTAGCCTGCTAGGTAGCTAAATATTACGACTGCCTTCAGAGTTTCATATATCTGCGTCCACGTTGTCAACATAAGACCTGTGGCGTTAGTGCTCCTTTTGTACCATCATTTTATTGAATGACATATTAAGCTTCGATCCTCTGAGTTTGGTGGGTTTTTGTTACGTTACACGCAAAGCTAGCTATAGTTAGCCTGTATGCTAGCGGACATTAGAAAGGTAAACACTGCTAAGAGACTTATTAGGTGACGTGCATGGTCACTCACTACATGGGCATTTTTTAGAGGTCCATTTACGATAAGGTAAATATACACTGGAATATTTCCGTAAGGGCTTTTAACATATTGACAAACGTTGATATATGTATATGCCGGTTTAAAGGGGTGATAGAATGCAACACTGATTTTACCTTGTCATAGTTGAATAATGACAGTTTAGTGGACATACATAGAACCTCTAAATCCCATTGACACCTATTTTCTCTGCAAATCTCACTATTTGAAACTGCCTCTCAAAACGGGCGAATCTCAACGAGCCCCATAGTTGACGTCAACTATTGCGGCTCCTCCTCATTTGGCTCTAGTCTTTCTCTTTGTCACGCCCCAACATTTGCATAGGCTACACAACTGACCTGAGATCAGTTAGTCTTCTGAATCTAGGTCGTGCAGATCTCAGAAATTGTATAGATTGTTCATATGCTATTTTACCATTAAATTCACTTCTTATACTTTTTTATGCGAGAAATCAACTATGTAGAGGTCAAATATGGGCCGTTTTATGAAAATTGATGTCTAATTGCAAATTTTGTCCGACTGTGTGTCAGAGTTAAGAGGCTGGTGCTGCCTGTGTAGCTGCCTCACCACCTGGCCTGCCTTCCTTCACAGACCCCGGCCTGCTGTGAGGTAGATGGAGCTCAGTCACGGCTGTCAGCCCACGGCACTCGATACCCGCGCAAAGTCACCGTTTTGGGCTAATGGACTACAAAACGCCGCTGCTCTGACAGAGCTCCAGGGCCTCCCCTCTTCCTGCTAGCTAAATGCCCGGTGTATGTGAGTGAAAGCGCGGTCAGCGAGCTTGTTACGCCAGCATTCTCTTACCACAGGTTCCAGTTACTCTTTTAATGTGTGTAATTATAATGTGTTGAGTTATTTAAACAAACGATTGGGGAAATAAACGCCGCTTGTCGGTGAGTCTCATTGATAGAGCCTGCGGCTGGATGGAGCTCTATCAATGAGAGCTAGCTAGCTAGCCTCCTCTTAGAATTCCTCTGGAATTCACAAAATTTCATTAACTTGAAATCTGACACAGTTGTTAGCTTTATAAGACATTTAGTTAGATGTATACGTGGCGTGACGAAATTCAAACTGTAAATACACTCGAATTAAGGCGAAAAGGAAGCTAACTATCCGTGATTTGTAGCTAGGATTGAAGGGACAGTCGCAGCTAACGAAACAACTAGCTAGTCTTCACAAATATTAACTTGAAATCGGACACCGTTGTTAGGTTTATAAGACATATAATTAGATGTTGTGTAAGTGGCGTGACGAAATTCAAACTGTAAATATACTCGAATTAAGGCGAAAAGGAAGCTAACTATCCGTGATTTGTAGCTAGGATTGAAGGGACAGTCACAGCTAATGAAACACCTAGTCTTCACAAATATTAATTAACTTGAAATTGGACACCGTTGTTAGGTTTATAAGACATTTAGTTATTTGTTGTGTAAGTGGCGTGACGAAATTCAAACTGTAAATATATAACCTTATAGGTTTATAAGACATTTAGTTAGATTTTGTATGTGTACGTGTCATGTGTGTAACATGTGGTAAGAGATTGCTGGTGTAACAAGCTCGCTGACCGCGCTCTCACTCTCACACAACGGGCCATTTAGCTAGCAGGAAGAGGGGAGTTGAAGGCCCTGGAGCTCTGTCAGGGCAGCGGTGTTGGTAGTCCCTGCTGTGGGCTGCCAGCCGTGATGGAGCTCCAAGTACCTCATATCAGGCCAAGTTCTGTGAAGGAAGGCAGGCCGGGGGCGGCAAGGCAGCACCGGCGGGCGGAGAGGCAGCACCAGCGGCTGAACTCCGACACACAGTCTTACCAAATTTGCAATTAGCCATCAATTTTCGTAAAACGGCCCATGTTTGAGCTTTATATAGCTGATTTCTCGCTTAAAAAAGTCTCAGAAGTGAATTTAATAACGAAATAGCCCGAAAAACAATGTATAACTTTGCAGTGTCTGAAATATGAGGCCTGCTGCCGAGTCTCCCATGTGTTTCTATGTAGTTTGCTCAAACCAATCAGTGCGTAGCTCATTCTGAATATTCATTAGCATGCCATATTTGGAAGAAAAGCTCTTATTCCAAATAGAGCCATATTCACAGGGTAGTTAAGGGCCTAATACAATAGCATTCGGGCAATTTTCAGCCCAACCAATGTTACATACCCCATTAGGAGACCTTAAGGAACAGTGTAAAATACCCTATATAATCATTCTATCACCCCTTTAAGGTGAAAATAAGCGATTTATTTCAAGATAGCATATCCGCCCATAGGGTTACACTGTAGAGTCATCTGACGTTGGTATCCAATATGGCGCCCATGATTTGAGTTGGCCACACTCTCTAAATATAGAGCACTAGGCCAGGCTAATGTGGAAGTCCCTCTAGCGGACAGATGTGCAACTTCAGTATTCATTATTAGGGCCCGAGCACTGAAAGTGCGAAGGAACCTATTGTTTTTGTAAGGATTATTGTTATTAGGGACAGAACTGTGAAACTGCCTAGAATTTTTTGCATGAAAAATCGCGATTTATCAAAAACCTGCTTTGTCAAACTCCTCCTAGACCGTGCGACCGATCTGCAGAAATCTTGGTAAACAGCATCTCCAGACCAGTTATCAAAATAATTTTTTTACCATTAAAATTGCGCAAATTACGCACAAACTAATTTGTGTAGCTAACCATAAAAACACCAACTTTGCCATATCGGGACCAAAATTAAGACTATCAACACGAAACTTTAGATTCTTATTTGCGTGGACCCTCTGGAGGTCCCCCACACATTTTATGAACATTGTCCACTAGGGGGCGCTACAAGTACAAAAAATGTATATCTCATGAACGGCTCATCAGATTTTTACAAAATTTGGAGGGTACCATCTAGGGCCAATCCGGAGGCCACACCTACAGTAAGGTACTGATTGGTCAAACTGGGCGTGGCCTATGGGACCCTAATTGGTTTTAGCTCTTGAGCACATTTTTGAAGGCCTCAATATATACGAAAACTCACAAAAATTGGCGCCAACATAAACACCTGGGAGCTTTGCGAGACTGTACAGCGATTTGGCCCATACCTTTAAGCGGGCTCCATAGCACCCCCTAATGCGTAGACGGCCTTAACTTGGACATAGTTGCTCCAATCTTCACCAGATTTAATACACACATTGCTGTAATCATTGCGGACATATTTCCCATTTACCTTTTATTAGCTCCGCCTAACCGGAAGGCGGCCATTTTTTATTTATGCATTTTTCATGTGTTTTACGTTCTTTCGAACTCGTCCTAGGCCGTGATTTCAATCTTCTTGAATCTCTGCAGGTAGTATCTATTGACCCTCATGACGAAAAGTTATCCAAAGAATTTTGATAGTTTCAAAAATGCGCAAGTTATAGCAACTTCATGTCTAAACAGAGATAGGTATGTTGGGAACTGTCCGTGCCTGCATGCAAATTTACGAATCCCACTAAGGCCACACCAAGACCTGCCCTACAAAGCAGCTGGATTGGTTGGGTTTAGGCATTTGACGTTGAGTGGTTAAGGTTAGGATAGCCGATTGGTCAGTACAAATGGGGTTACATTACCTTGCATAAGCATGGACGCCTGGCCAATAAATGCTATTGAAGGGCATGGCCATAGTGGGATTCGTAATATCACTGCCTGCACTGGGGCAATTAGTGATGCACCGATGTGAAAATTGTGGCCGATACCGATAACCGATATTAATATTGCTGTTATGGCCGATACCGATATTTACCGATGTCGATATCTCTGTACAGAAAACACATTTTTATGATAATCAAATAAGGAACTATTTACCAAAACGCATTGTTTTTACTTTTGTGATTTATTTTAAGAAATCACTGATATTGGGCACCTTTACCTGTGTGCAAAATATGATTGTCATCAGATTTTCAGAAGAAAAAATAAATATTTATATAAAAATAAATTTTTAAAAAGGATACAAGTGTGTCCTGAATTCACACTATGAATAAGCCAACCAGTCAAGAGTATTCACAATAAACACCTAACTCACTTGAGTCACTGTATTCTGTGAACATTGTACAACAGTTCAAAACTTTAAAGTACAATAGTAGGCCTTAAATGGCCAAAGCCAAAAGTATTGAAAAAGGTAAAATGTGAAAATGGAGCCAGAACAAACTGGACTGAACAGACACTGGCTTTTACAGTCTTCTGAACTGTAAGTACAGTAACTGCCAAGTACTTTAGGGTTAGGCCTAACCCTCAAAATTATAGAAATCGGTGCCTTCTAGGCCGAGATAATCCAGAAAATGTGTTTTTGGCTCATATGGATGAAAGACACTAAATCCCAGAATGCACTTGCTTCGCTGCTTAGACTCCACTCCCAAGCCATGCCTACCGTTTACAGACCGACAGTGAGGCAGCATTCAACTCAACCCAAATGTGTTTTATTGTCATTTCAACCATATACACGAAACAACATTTCAACGTGGCTCTAATGGTTACACATTTAAATTATATAAAAACGACATACGAAACAGGTGTTTACAGTCCAGTTAGCTGAACTTTACGTGTGTGTGCAATAGCTAAATGTAGCCGATTATAAACACAGTTGTAAATTTGTGTGAAATGTATAATGGTCGGCATTTACTAGTCACAAACTCCCCCAGCAGTTAGCATTTCGTTGGATACAAGCAGCTAATTAAAGCCCGTGTTGACACAACCCATCTCCACTCTTACCCGGCGACATGTTTCCACAACAAGAAAAACAGCAGTCTGAACTCGGGATGGGAGTTTCGTTGAAGTTGGATGTAGTCCAGTTCTCCGGCCGCCGCTGCTGCCCGCTGGTCGGTGGTCTACTAAATTTTCCAGTGTCCCACTTCGCCGGCAGATTCCGTCTGGCAAAAACCAACATCCCCGCCCCCAGACTCGCTGCTGCTGCTGCTTCTTCTTCTTCTGATTTCGGCAGTAGGCCTATAGACACTGTTAAGCGTATTACTGCCCTCCACAGGTCAGATTTAGATCTAAATTCTCACACACACGTCAAATACACAGGAATGATTCACATCGGCCCTATTCATCGGCCCTATTTTGACATCGGAACGATACCGATGTGTAAAAAAATTACCATATCGGCCGATATTATATCGGCGGCCGATATATCGTGCACCACTAGGGGCAATAGATTGATGCATAAGTCACATTTTATTTGTGTTTATGCATTGTTACTGATGTTATTTTGTTTTACATTCTCCAGAATGTTTCCACTACTTCTACCATCATCACTGTTAAACAATTAGATTTTACCAGTGAATATGGTCAGACTACGATTGATGTTGGTGATGTTATCCCCAAAGTACATGCAAAATACTTTTCAGTGAAAATCATGAGCCTGCTCTGAAAATGATACTGTTCTAAAATTTAATATCAAATTAAATGTAATATGTTCTTGTTCTGATTTTTGCATTGGTCTTAATGTTCAAATATGGGGATAATGGTGCACATATTAAGTGCCAGAAATGGTTGTGTGAAGAATGGGGGGAAAAAAAGAGAGCTATAGAGAGAAGTTCTCATCTCCACAAAAATGACAAATCACGGTGTAAAGTGGGTGTGAATTGCCGGTTTCATAAAGTTACAGAAATTGACCCATCAGAAAGCTTTTTGTGGGAGGTTTCCTAAGCTATTTGACCATCTGACAAGCAGTTCTGATGGGATTACACTGGTGCATTAACACAGACTTACCCACTTACTAGGGGTGGTACGGTTCATGAAAAAACACCCAAACCGCTCGGTTCGCTAGTCTCAGTTCGGAGCGTGTGTGTACCGCACGGTTCGTCAGTACACTGTTAATGTGCACTAACCTCTTACTGCCGTAGTGCCCACTTTCGACACCTATGTTAAAACAGTTACTGGAAATGACGAGCGGGATGGGCGTGACAAACGCAACCCATGGCAGCTGATTGGACGATTGCGTCACATGGGTCTGGCTGGTCCCAAATTTCAAAGCCAGACTGTCATGGCGGCTCGTTCAGAATACGATCTCATATTGTACTAAAATAGTTTACCGAAACGTGTTTCTGAAAACATTTTAAGCGGAGAAATAGGCGCGGCAGTTGCTGAATCTGTCTTCATTTCAGATCGACAAAGGTCAGTTTAAAAGATTTTCATCAGATTTTGAGAGACACCGTTCCGACCGCGCTCCTCAAGTGGAGTGGGGCGCCGCTGCAGGTCACGTCACGTCACCTGCAGAAATGTCAAGTGGGAGAGAGGCTGCCCAGAGCTGGAGGATGCGCCAGCGTCGTTTATAGTCTGGTGTGTGGGAACATTTTGGATTTCACGTTACTTATGATGAAATAAAACAATATAGAACTGCCACTGTGTGCACGTTTTGTGCAACATGCATTCAATATGCTGATTTTAGCTATATGCTGAAGTATATTCTGGAGTGATAAAGAAAAAATAAGAACCGTACTGAACCGAAAACCGTGACCCTAAAACCGTGATACGAACCGAACCGTGGGTTTTGTGAACCGTACCACCCCTACCACTTACCCTGGAGAACCCTCTTACATCACTGTTGCAAGTTGATATTGTAAATCACTGGTAGTGAGCAAAAACAAGATATTTAACACCAGTCACTGCATGCACAACCAAATGTACCAAATCATGAATTATTCTATGCTGAAAATCATTGGTATATTTACCAGCTGATTACCAGCAAATTGTTTAAAACCCCTGTTCTCCAGTATTAATTAATGACGTGATTTAATAAAACTTAACACCCTCTTAAAATCTTTTATTTGCTGACATCCACTGGTTTAATTTGACGCGATGTGGACTCTAGGACTCTGTAACATTGTTGGGTGTGGTTGCAGCTACAACAGAGCACATTTCTGACCACAACCACCCCTGAAGTTCTGTGTGATCAGAGGTGAATACACTGCTTTTCAGCCTGCCAAGTTATTCCTTAATGTTTTGAGTTGTAGCTAGTGTACCTATATTATCCTCTCCCACCTTTCTTGTCTATTTCAGATGCAGGGCACCATGGGTCGGAGGAGTAACATTTCAATCTCCCATGGTGTTCCAGTGGTTGCGGTGTGCCTTGCTGCTTTGCTCCTCAGCAATGCCTTGATCTACCTGTATCTGGACTCTTTGTATCAGACTGATGAGCAGCTGGTGTCCTCTCATGTAGGCTGTGTGCCTCAACACTTTAAAATGGCAACCATGAAAAACTGCAACCCCTGGCTCCAGTGTTCACAGATAAATGCTGAAGTACACAAGCTGAAGCTGATTGGCCAGGGAGCTGTTAAGAAGGTAGATGGTCCAGTGCAGCACCCAGACAGTAAACAATGCGCATACACAAGTTATTTTGTAGTTGATCTTCAAAGAAGGCAAATGCTAGGATTTAATAACTTAATAATTAATTATTTAACTGAGCAAAGTAGCACCAAACTCCAGCATGAGTAGTAGTGAATGAGTAGTAAGTAAATGAGCCAATCAAAACACCCAACTCTTAACAAAACTTAAAGGAACTCTGGTCGAGTGAAACAATGACCGTCCACAGACTGTTCATTCCAAAAGCCCTGCTCCCGTACAGAGTTGTGCATACTTGGCATGCATACAACTCCTACAGGTTTTTCAAAACCGGATAAAACATTAAAGGTGCAATATGTAGTACTGACAGCTATCATTTAAAATAGTTACTACAGTCCAAATTCAAAATACTGGAGAGAGTTGTCTCCCCCGGCCCCTCCTCCCCAGACTCGAAGTTCACGGGGTTGCCAGGTTGAGATTGCAGCATCCAACAATGTTGCTAGACGCTAGTCTCACATAGCCAGACATTACTCTACAGTGCAGCGGAGTAGCTAACGTTAGATGCTGGCTTGTTGAGTCATGAAAGCCCATGCTCATGCGGAGCTCTGTACCCAACTGACAGACACACTTTCTCGGCTTAAAATTACGACAAGAACTGCTATACACACCACCACCTCGCAGACCTCTCTACCCAACTGACAGACACACTTCACTGCTTAAAATTATGGTAGGAACCGCTAAAAGCACCACTTCCTCGCCGTCCTCTCCACCCGACTGATAGCCACACTTTCTCAGCTTAGAATTACGGCAACAATCGCTTAAAGTATTAAGCGATTGTTAACAAAAATATTTATTAATTTAACGTTTTTTTAAAGTAAGTGCTGTAGTATAACTAGCAGGAGACAAGTTATAATTTAGGTAAGTTTGGAGACATTACCTTATTTAATCATTAAATTAATAAATATTTTTGTTGCATCTCTTTTCGGTGTTGTAATTTGTAGATGGCCCTAAGCACTCGTCTAACTTGCAGGTAGCAGCAGCAGCAGCAGAGAATAGTGCAGGCAAGTGTTCATAAACTTCTGTTGTACTTACAAACTTTCCAATCCATTGTTTTATGAGTACATAACCTATTTGTACTAGTGTAGAAGTTTGGTATCATTTCGGGCATTTTTAGTGGGGTCATTCACGAGATACATTACTGGATCCATTAGCCCCTGCGCTAAGCTATTCAGCTGATAACGCTACGCTAACTCTCCCAATGTTCGACCCAGGTGAAAAAAGCTTCTGTGGGCGTGTTTGGCTCGAGGTCATGGTGCAAAAGACCCTAGGGTGAAATTACTCCGAACCATCACTTTAACACACTGCAAAGTCACGGTCCTCTCTACCCGACTGACAGACACATTTTTCTCCTTTAGTGTCTCAATTGTTTTTGCGAGTAACCAACTCGAGTACTCTATATATTTCAAAGTGAGTGTGTACATACTGAGTTTTTTTTAGGTTGGGTAAAATCTATTTGTTTGTTTGCTGTTTCCATGGTTGTACTAAAGCTGTAGCGTGCTGGGTTTGCGTTTTTACTGGTATATCTGGCAAACCAGCCCGACTGTCAAAATGGGCAGTTGATACCAACACACAGGCCAAAACAAAAACAGACATTCCATCACTGAAAGGAAATTTCAAAGGAGAAAATACCGGCATTAGCATTGTTGTCAGAAAAGCTAGTATTTCAATTTAGCATGTTTGTTTAAAGGGGTGATAGAATGCAAAACTGATTTTACCTTTAGTGGGTAACTAGGACATACATAGAACGTCTAAATCCCATTGACACCTCTTTTCTCTGCAAATCTCACTATTTGAAACTGCCTCTGAAAACCATTGACATATATATAATGGACCAATAGATCCCGTTGCTCTGGACGGAGACCAGTGAAGGATATTAGAAGCACTTTTCCGGTGATCTCTTGCTTTACTGCGCAGCCTCCAACTGACGGAGACAATGTAAATGTGACGTGAGCAACGTGTCTGAAAGTTGTAAGTCTTCTGGTAGCTGTGCCAAGAGAAATCTCAATCATTCCCAATCTTACAGAGACGGAGAGTGTAGGTATATGTAAGGAGATAACATAAGCACAGGCTAATTATTGCTAACTAACATGCTAGTTAACATTCGTAATTAAACCTAAACAGCTAATGTAAGTCGAAACTGCTTGCGAGCTTCTCCTGTACTATACGGTAATTCCTCTACTGTGCGACAGTAAGTCACTTGGTTATGACACAATCGTTAGCCTATTTTTACAAAAACGTCTGCTACGGAGCCATAACGTGAGGTACAAGGTAATGGAGCCTTTTATACATTGTCGTGTTTCTTTAGAACTAAACAATGGACAAATAGAGTCTTTAAATGCTTCAGATGTAAAGTTATTCGCAGTCAAGTGACGTAAAAAAAAAATGGTGGTCAGTGGAATGCTAACAGGAGATGATACCTTTGTAGCAACAAAATGGCGCCATCGGAGGTTCGAGTTCTGAAGCGAAGCGTACCCCCTTGCTGAAAACGGGCGAATCTCAACAAGCCTCATAGTTGACGTCAACTATTGCGGCTCTAGTCTCTCTCTTTGTCACGCCCCAACATTTGCATAGGCTACACAACTGACCTGAGATCAGTTAGTCTTCTGAATCTAGGTCGTGCAGATCTCAGAAATTGTATACATTGTTCATATGCTATTTTACCATTAAATTCACTTCTGAGACTTTTTTATGCGATAAATCAACTATGTAGAGGTCAAATATGGGCCGTTTTAAGAAAATTGATATCTAATTGCAAATTTTGTCCGACTGTGTGTCGGAGTTCAGAGGCTGGTGCTGCCTTCCTTCACAGACCCTGGCCTGCTGTGAGGTAGATGGAGCTCAGTCACGGCTGGCAACCCACAGCACTCCATACCCGCGCAAAGTCACCGTTTTGGGCTACGAAACGCCGCTGCTCTGACAGAGCTCTAGGGCCTCCCCTCTTCCTGCTAGCTAAATGCCCGGTGTATGTGAGTGAAAGCGCGGTCAGCGAGCTTGTTACGCCAGCATTCTCTTACCACAGGTTCCAGTTACTCTTTTAATGTGTGTAATTACAATGTGTTGAGTTATTTAAACAAACGATTGGGGAAATAAACGCCGCTTGTCCGTGAGTCTCATTGATAGAGTCTGCAGCTGGATCGAGCTCTATCAATGAGTGCTAGCTAGCCTCCTCTTAGAATTCCTCTGGAATTCACAAAAATTCATTAAATTGAAATCGGACACCGTTGTTAGCTTTATAAGACATATAGTTAGATGTTGTGTAAGTGGCGTGACGAAATTCAAATTGTAAATATACTCGAATTAAGGCGAAAAGGAGGCTAACTAACCGTGGTTTGTAACTAGGATTGAAGGGACAGTCACAGCTAACGAAACAGCTAGCTAGTCTTCACAAATATTAACTTGAAATCGGACATCGTTGTTAGGTTTATAAGACATATGGTTAGATGTTGTGTAAGTGGCGTGATGAAATTCAAACTGTAAATATACTTGAATTAAGGCAAAAAGGAAGCTAACTATCCGTGGTTATTCATTAGCATACCATATTTGGAAGAAAAGCTCTTGTTCCAAATAGAGCCATATTCACAGGGTAGTTAAGGGCCTAATAAAATAGCATTCAAGCAATTTTCAGCCCAACCAATGTTACATACCCCATTAGGAGACCTTAAGGAACAGTGTAAAATACCCTATATAATCATTCTATCACCCTTTTAATATTTGATGACATATTGTGGTCGTTTTTAGATTTAATACAGTAAATATAATACATATTGCACCTTTTAACCAGCCATTGGGCCTTATGCAGGAACCACTTGTACAAACAGATTCTAAGTACTTTGTACCAGTGACTTAAGACAACTTGTCATATTCACCAATTTTTTCTTAGGTATAGATGAAACAATGTCGTACATTTGCTGTACGTAGGGAAGTCAACAAGAATAAATAAAAGTTAACGTAGTGATTTAGTTCACCGTATCGGCGTGATGTGCATTACGGCTGCCAATTTACTGAAAGGTTCAACAAGATTTTGTTTTGTGAGTGTTCAAATTTTGGCATGGCAACTTATAAAATGTAGTAGTTAGTTTAGAAGTTTGTAAAATTCTCACACTCCAAAAGCACATCACGTCTCCTTAAGTCCTCTAATATTTCCTCATTTATGTCATCAACACATCCATGATTCATGGAAATGTGTAAAACACAACAAGCCACAAAGAATGCTGCGAAGACCTATCTGACCTATCCAAACACCTGAAGCGCATTTTCAGTAATATTTTCCTTTGTAATTATGTATGGTTTGTAAAAATGGGAACTGCTGCATCCATTTAGATGAGAGAAGTGTATGCGCGTTGTGCACACGCTACATTATGGCCAAGCATGCGCCCCTAAAATAGCATCTGAATAACGCGCTACTGACTTTAGACTAGCGCCACTGACTTTAGACCAGGTTTTTCCTGGTCAGTGGCAGAATTGTTTTCTGAAACTGCAGAATAGCACAAAGTAACGTTTGCACCGGAACACGCCTCCTCTTTTCGCTGAACCGCCCCCAGTAGCACAAATACATTCCCTAATTTACCGACGTGCGTCTGTGGAGGGAAAAGTCCGCTGTGCGTTGGGTGCAAAATAATGAAATAATGAATGATACATGCGTCGGTGTACAAAGGCAATTGCGCCGAGTGCAAGATAGGGCCCAATATGTTAAACTTAGTTGTTTCATGTGGCAAGTGTCAGAAATAGAGAGAGGTACAAAACAACCTATTTTCTCACCTCCACCTCCACCTCCACAGTACGTGACCAATCACTGATTGAAGTGGGCACGATTGTTGAATTAATTTGTGCACCTTGTTTTAAGCAGAATGATACCTTAACATCACCTCTTTTTTGTCTTAATGACTACTTAAAAGAACTTTTTACTCACTACATACATTTGTGGCCAAGGCTGCCGTACAAGGTGCAACCTGTATGGAAGTATATCTGTTTCATTGGATTTTGAAATTAAAAAGTCATTGAATTTCTAGCACTAAATATTTATGCATTGAAATTATGTATCTAAATTTTACTCTTCAAATTCAACTTGCTCAAATTCAACAGGCCAAATTCAGCTGCAAAATGTAATGTTTAAAATTCAGTTTTAACATCCGGGAACCCAAGAAAAAGCAATTCATTCTAGAATCTAGGTTGGGAGTTTGTCATAGTAGCAGCAGCTAACAACTGGAAACCTTTTACAATTTTCGTCTGCTATTTCACCCCTAAATTTGTGAAGACTTTTTTTTTTTATGCGAGAAATCAAATCTGCAGAGTTCGAAAATGGGCATTTTTACAAAAATGTATGTGACAGCCAGCTGGCGGCAGCCGGGATCGCTCGCTCACTGGCTGGACAGTATTGCTCACAGACCCCGCTGTCAGCTTGAAGTCTCTCAATAGACTCATGGACAAGTTTATTTCCTCAATCGTTTGTTTAAATAACAAAACACAATTATCCATTATAAGATAAACAGTAACCTGTGATTATCTCCACTTCAGAGTTAAAAAGCTCCACAAGCAATTGCGGGTGTAACATTTACGAGCTCACTGGGCAGCCAGAGAAGGAGTCAGAGGAGTAGGAGAGCAGCGTCTCAAAGGGTAGAGAGATAGGTCACTCTTTAACATAGCCTATGTGTAAATAATAAATAATGGCATATGTTATTTAGACTCAAGGGGAGAACAAAGCTTAAAATTGTCATTAATTGGCTTAAAACCTTGACAATAAATGTATTGCACCAGATATAGGCTACCACAATGATAATTCCTATCTGTTATCTCTGGGCATGTAGGCTATAAGTGTACATCTAGGCTATATAGTAAAATATATTTCCACATAACACTAATGTACACCTGTAGGACAGACCAGTGCTCAGAGAGGCTTCCAGCTCTCCAGCGGGGTCTGTGAGTATCACTGGCCGGCCAGCGAGCAAGCAATCCTGGGCGCCACCAGCTGGCTGTGACGTCAGACTGGAGCTTCTCAAGTCCGACAACATCAGAGCAAATGTGCAATTGGCCATCAGTTTTTAGCAAAACTGCCCATATTCAAACTCTACACCGTTGATTTCTCGCATAAAAAAAGTCTCAAAAGTGAATTTCGTGATGAAATAGCAATAGTTGTTGGCTGCAGCTACTATGGCAAACTACCGATCTAGATTCTAGAATCGATTGCTTTCCTTTGGGTTACCGGATGTAAACACTGAATTTGCATCAGAATTTGGTATATTGAATTTTTATAGTAAAATTTGGAGGCAAAAAATTCAGATACATAATTTCAATGCATAAATATTCAGTGCTAGAAATACAATGGCTTTTTAATTTCAAAATCTGATGAATCAGATTTACTTCCATAAACCTGCTCATCAGATAAACATTCACGCACATTCACACATCGACTGTGGGAGAAATTCAGAGTTCACTGTCTTGCCCAAGGACACTTTAACATGTAGGGCCCTATTTTAACGATCTGAAACGCAAGTGTGAAACGCAAAACGCAAGTAACTTTGTGGGCGGATCTCGGGCGCTCTTGCTATTATACCGGCGGGATAAATGACTCTTGCGCCCGACACAAATCTTAAATGGGTTGGTCTGAAGTAGCTAGGTGTGGTTTGGGCTTAACGTGAAAATAACCAATCAGAGCGTCATCTCACATTCCCTTTAAGAGCAGGTGTATTGTTCCGTGGCGGATTGCTATTATGACGGCGGATTTGCCTGGCGCACACCAGCGGGAGCTGTCCGGGACGCGGCAAAGTAATAAATGCCCGTCTTAGCCCGGTGGCGATGTTGCTGCGGCCTCTCTGGCGCGTCTCCTCAAGTTTGGAGAGGATTGCTGCAGCCATGCAGCGTGGGCCTCCAAACACACCACCTGCACCTGTTGTGCCCCTTCCTCCTCCCCCAACTCAATCTCCGTCCACCCGCTCCATCAGGAGCGCATCGCGCATTGCCTCTCCCGGACCAGCTTCCAACGGAGTGTCCAATCCCACCGTAGTTCAACATCACGTCTCCTTAAGTACTCTAATATTTCCTCATTTATGTCATCAACACATCCATGATTCATGGAAATGTGTAAAACACAACAAGCCACAAAGAATGCTGCGACTTTTTGAGGATTGTACTGTAAAATGCCTCCTGATCTATCCAAACACATGAAGCGCATTTTCAGTAATATTTTTCTTTGTAATTATGTATGGTTTTCAAAAATGTGAACTGCTGTAGATGAGATAAGTGTATGCGCGTTGTGCACACGCTACATTATGGCCAAGCATTAGTCTCTAAAATAGCATCTGAATAACGCACTACTGACTTTAGACTAGCGGCACTGACTTTAGACCAGGTTTTTCTAATTGTTTTCTGAACCTGCAAAATAGCACCACGTAACGTTTGCGCCGGAACACGCTTCCTCTTTTCGCTGAACCGCGCCCCAGGAGCGCAAATATATTCCCTAATTTACCGACGTGCGTCTGTGGAGGGAAAAGTCCGCTGTGTGTGGGGTGCAAAATAGGAATGATACATGCATCGGTGTACAAAGGCAATTGCGCTGAGGGCAAGATAGGGCCCGTAGACTGCAGGGGCCAGGGATCAAACCATGATCTTTCGAATTGGTAGACAACTGCTCAGTTTAGGATAAAATACAAAAATGTTCATCAGGCCCTTTGTCATTGTAGTGGTCAGTATTGCCTCTGTGCAGCTTGACTAACTGACCTCAGCACCCACTTTTCTTTCCCCAGGTCTATCTGGCAGAGTGGAGGGGTCAGAAGGTGGCTCTGTCCAAACTATCCTCTCTGGATTACCTGGAGGATTTTCGCCATGGATTGTCCATGTTACAGGCCCTGCAGGGCCCACAGGTGGTGCAGTTAGTGGGGTTTTGCCTTGAAGACCACACCCTGGTCACGGAGCACCACCCACTTGGACCACTGCTTAACTTGGATGGTGTTCTTGCACAAGAGCAGTACCAGCAACACAACAAGTGGCAGACCCGGCTGAGGCTTGCTACAGATTATGTCTTCATCCTCCATTATCTCCATAACAGCCCAGCTGGACGGCGGGTTATGTGTGATTCCAACAGCCTGGAGAAAACTCTCTCCCAGTTTCTGCTGACAAGTGACTTTCATCTGGTAGTGAACGATCTTGATGCGCTACCTGAGGCAGACCCATCCAGAGGCTTGTTGGTTAAATGTGGTCACCGGGAGCTCACTGGGGACTTTGTTGCCCCAGAGCAGCTTTGGCCATTCAGAAACGAAGGGAAGCGATTTTCAGACGATCTCATGCCTGAGTATGATGAAAAGACAGACATCTGGAAGATCCCAGACGTGGCATGGTTCCTGATGGGAAAGGTACCTGGAGGGGATGTAGTCCACTTTCATCTTTTTCAGATCCACAAGGAGTGTAAGAAAGAAGACCCCAAGCTCCGCCCTTCAGCATTGGATGTTTTGAAGGTGTACAAATCAGTCTATAGCAGTATGGTGCAAGACCATGCTGGCTTTAGAGATATGCTGTAGAATATGTGTCCACATGTCTGACTCACAAAAGACCATGAACGTACAATAAAAATTCAAGCTACAGTTTTACAATGTTGTGCAATATAATAAATGCTACTGGGTATGGAACCAACTGAAGATTTAGTCATTTATTTTTCACAGTTCAGGGTTACTTGGCTACATTTACTTATTTCTTGTCCAACACATTTTAAAAGTAAAAATGACGAATGGAGGATTAATGCTCTGCTAGTATCTTGCTAATTCAGAGCAGTGACTACGTTTACAAGCTGTCAATTTTTGGGTTATGGTCGGGTTAAGGTCACTATTCGGGTTTCTGAAACATTCGGAATAACCCGTTTACATGCGTGAGCAGAGAGAGTTACTCCTGTATACATGGAATTTGTAATCAAATAGCAATATCCCGATGTAAACGGCGATGCACGGTTAGCATCTGGACATACGGACAAACCCTGCTTCGTGTAACTTTTCGGTCACCTTCTTATAAATCTCACTATCTCGGTACTTTCTGCCGTCAACAAAAGACATTATATTCATGGTTTTCACCACACTAATAAAGAAATTGGTTTCCTCCTCGCTCCAAAAGTGTGGTGCTGTGCTGCGTCTTGCCATGTTTACCTCTACTTCTTGTTTACTTCCGGTATACTGCGTGCAGGTTTTCTGGCGCATACAAGAAGTTCCTCTACTCAAAAGACCAAGATTCCTTGCGAATAGAACATGCGCAGAACACAAGTCAATGTTCCTTTTGATGTGGGATATGCCGATACGCGTTTACATGACCAAAATTTCGGGTTAGAAAAGGGGTAATCCAGGGATCATTTTCGGTTTTTAAAAACGAATATGAGCATATTCATGTTTTTGCCGGTGTTTACATGGCCGTGCGCGACCGGGTTATTGCTAATATTCTGGTTTTGAACGGGTTATTGGCTGCTTGTAAACGTAGTGAGTGACTAATGGTCTTTTCACACCTAAAAGTCCGGACAAAGAATGTTTTTGTTACATCGATACATTTGATGGGGTTAGTTTTGGTTTCACATTGCAGTTATGCAAGTGCACTAAAGAACTTTACATGACATAACTACGTTATCACATATGTGAGCGTCTCCCGATAATTGTAATTGATTGGTTTGGTTTGTAGACGGGCTTCCCCCGTCCTCTTGGATCCTCTCTCTGGTTTCAGAGTTTTTTCCAACGGACCTCTGCTAAGCACTGAGTTACACTTCTCTTGTAACACAACGTCGTCGAACCAAGGTTCGGATGTGTGGTTGTGGTCCAGAGGAGTTTCACACCTGACACGACAGCAATTCACCACAACACAACAGCATTGGTGAGATTGAAATGTACACTGATCCTTGTCCTGATTGGTTGTATGGCACATACAACACTTTAGAACATTTAATGTTAGTGTCTGACCATGGGCTGTAGAAGCTGCAGTTCATAAGCATCTTCATTTCCCAGTCACGTCAAAATCTAGTAAATATAAAACTTATTTCCCACTGTTAGATCTTATTAGAAGGTAATTTATACACATTCACACTGTACAATCTAATTGGAAGGTAATTTGTACACCTTCCAACAAAAATGACAAATTGATGCACATATATTTCAATCAGGAGAGACTTTATTGTACATAAGCATAATAAAATGTACAGTCTTTGGAGCTTAGACTCCAATTGTAAAAATAATTTTTAAAGGGGTAAGGAAGCCAAGACAATCCCCCAAAAAAGTTACGAGAATTAGTGATAGAAGAAAGAAAGAAAACATAGTTACCTAACTGCAGCAATGATCTGTAAATAGAAAAGCAAATGAAAACGGCCTGCGAAATACTTCCGTATTTCGGTCATCAGCGACTCATGCCGATATCGGCAGCTCAAGCCAGCATTGGCAACTCAGGCCAGCATCGGCAACTCAGGCCGGTATAACACGGCATCTCCACCGGTACGGCAACTCAGGCCGGCATAACACGGCATCTCCGCTGGTACGGCAACTCAGGCCGGCATAACACAGCATCTCCGCCGGTACGGCACCTCAGGCTGGCATAACACGGCATCTCCGCCGGTACGGCAACTTTGCAAAACAAAGCAATTTTCTTTTATAAATGAAATGAACATGTAACCCATATAGAATATGCTGTCACTAAAGGGTTAACTAGTCAAGTGTCAAATTACATGATGCCAGTAGAGGGCGCGCTAGCGCTGTTTTGACGTTCGTCATTAGGAATTTTCCATTTGTAGCGAGTTGCATTAGAAGAAAGCTCTAGTTCATCTGGTGGAAATAAATAAAAAAAAAAACATTAAGATATCTAGTCAATTCTAATCAGGAGTTGTGTGGATACGATTATTTTGTACTAGTAACCCAAGGACTGCATTGTGGGGACGCTTTTCTGTTGTTCTTCACTGTGTTTTCCTGCCGAAACCTCCGTTTGGTTCCAAACCACACCGAGTACGATGGCGAGCCTGTCCCAGTGAGTGATATTCCACAGAAGGAACGTTGGACGCAGTGTGGCCAGCTGTGTCGGATTCTCTTCTGCGGAGTGACTGAACTGATTCGTATCCAGATCTCGGATATTGGATTCCATGGATTCCAGATAAGGAAACTTGAAGGTTTTTTGGTTTACTACCCGGGTAGAGTGACTTTCTATTTTACCAAGGACTATTTATTTTGTTTTCCTAATTTTTTTAATGAAAGAGCTCTATTTTATTTTGGGGTATTTTCTAATGTAAGGTAAAATTCTGTGAATAGTGTGTTACACTGTGATTGTGTAATAAACCTGCCAGCTGTTCTGTTTAGAAAAAAGAAGTCTCCTTGTGAGTCTTGTCAATTACTGCTCAGAGCCTAGGTAATAGATATATAGCTATCATTCTAATTCCAGTTAGAGGTGCTACATAAAGCTGGCAAGCCAGCCAGGAGCAGTTTGCGGTTATATCTATACGTAATACAGAACAGCTTTGGCACATTTGTTCACAATTCATCATAATCTCTCAGACTGTAAATTGATGTTTTATTTTTTGTGTTGTTTTGCAATTTCACTTACTGCAACATGGATATTATTCAGTCTAAGAAGATTAAGGTGCCCAATTCAGTCCTAGTCAGTGGTCTTTCTGGTACTGATGTAGATGATGAGGTGGTCGACTTTTTGAAGAAATATGGGTCCATAGAAAGAGTAGTTAAGATAGAAAGTTCTGATGCTGATTTCAAGAACACAGCTGTTGTTGAGTTTCAATTTGGCACAGCTATTCAAACACTCCAGAGTGACTTACCATGTCACAGGCCCTCTTCTGATCCTAACATTACTCATCACATCCAGCTTTTGTCTAGTATTTATACTGCTAATGTAGGATCAAGCTTAACCCAGTCCTACCTTTCTAAGTTAAAAGATGTAGCAAAGAAGATGTAATTTTTGAGAAAGTACTGCTAGAGGAGTTGGCTAGAATTCAACACTCTGCAAAGCAGGACCGCCCAGTTGAGCATGAAGACCACTTGGTCAACATATCACCACTGTATACCCCTGATACAAATACAGTGGCAGCCCCAGTAACTGACCAGACCCCAACTGAGCCAACTACTCAGTCCAAAGTGACAATGAATACGGATAGCATTCTGTTCCCACTCAAACAGGCTTACGAGGTTCCGCCTAGTGGTGGTAGAGCAACCTACCAGTTATCCCCTGAACAACTTATTACACCTGAAGTCCAAAGAGTGGTGGTGGAACACATCGTAAAGAGCAATGACATGTCGTCAACACCTCACGGCTTTTCCAAGTGGAGGCCTTTCTCTGGAAAATCTCCATGTCCCAGCCTAGAAGTTGATTATGACACCTGGCGTAGCAATGTAGAGTTTTATCTCACAGATACTACAGTTTCTGACAAACAAGTGGTCAGAAAGATTTCAGAAAGCCTGCTTCCTCCAGCTGCCAATGTTGTGAAACATCTAGGGCCTCAGTCCAGTTCCAGTGAATATCTGAGTGTTCTTGACTCAGCTTATGGTACTGTGGATGATGATGATGAACTCTTTGCAGCATTCCTAAACACCAATCAAAACGCAGGTGAAAAACCTTCTGCTTACTTACACCGACTACAGGCTACATTGAGCAATGTAGTTAAAAGAAAGGGTATTGTCGCTGGAGACTCAGACCACCAACTGCTGAAACAGTTCTGCAGGGGATGCTGGAACAACAGTTTCATCACAAATCTCCAGCTGGAACAAAAAAGTATAATCCACCTTCATTTCCTGAGTTGTTGCTCTTACTACGAACTGAAGAAGACAAGCAAACTGCCAAGTCCTGCCGCATGAAGCAGCATCTTGGGTGTCCCAAAACTACAGTTCAGTCTAACTCCCTGAATGTGTACGACTTTGGCACTGACGAGAAAGTCATAGCAGCTGCTGCTGCAGAAGACAACCCTGATGCATGTACAAAGAAAATGAAAAAACAAATAGCACAACTTCAAGCACAGTTGGCAACCCTGAAAGCATCGATGGATGAGTCCTCAGCAAAGGCTACCACCAAGACATTCAAGTCAAAGAAATCTAAGCCGAAAGAGCCTGCAGAGAAACCACCACAGCAGAATGTGGGAAAATCCAGCAAGAGACCTCGCCCGTGGTACTGCTTTAACTGTGGTGAAGATGGACATATAGCCCCATCCTGCAGCAATGAGCCCAACCCAGTCGTTGTTGAGGCTAAACGAAAAGAACTCAAAGAGAAGCAGCGGTTGTGGGAAGCCCAAACTCAGCCAGAGTTAAACTAGGTTCTGTTCCTGTTGAGGGGCAAACAGGAACAAAGATTAACCACACTTGTCCCAAGCCAAATGCTAAACAGAATACTTCAAGTTATTCGCACAGTACAAAATACCGGTCTAAAATACCAAAAGGGTTAATAGGGGAGAAATGCACCAGCAATGTGACTGTGTCAGGAGTAAACTGTAACTGTCTCCTTGACACCGGATCTCAGGTGACCACAGTATCAACTGCATTCTACAAAGAACACTTATCAGAGCAGCCAATCCAGCCTTTTAATCTATTTGATGTAGAGGGTGCTAATGGTCAGTTTGTTCCATACTTAGGGTACGTAGAAGTTAACATTGGTTTCCCAAAAGACTTCATTGACACTGCACCTGAAGTATCCACATTAGCATTAGTTGTCCCTGATCTACGCTCCAACAGTGACCTACCTATTCTGATAGGGACTAACTTACTTGATGTGTTATATGATGAATACTGCCAGAACAATACTCAAAAACAAAACACTTCAAGTGTCTATGGTTATAGACAAATCCTCAGGGCACTTGAGCTCAGAAAAAGGCTGAACACCACTTGAAAAATTGGCCTCATGACACTTAAAGGAAAAACGCAGCAAGTCATTCCTGCACATGAGAAAGTTGCTGTGGAAGGTTATGCCAACGTCAGTCCTGCTAATACTGAGAAATGGGCAGTTCTGGAGCAACCAACAACCTCTGCCTTACCTGGTGGGATTTTCGTTGATTGTTGTCTCATCACTCTACCACAGCAGCACCAACAGAAGTTGCCTGTTTGGATCAGGAATGAAACAGACCATGATATAACAATCCCCACAAACTGTGTTATTGCAGAACTACATGCTCCCGAACAGATCCTTGAAAATGTTCACTTGCCTGACAAAAACTCTGTTACTATGAGCTGTTGTAATGCCACTGTTTCTCCATCGAGTCAGAATACCCAGAGCAACCTGACGTTTGACTTTGGTCAGTCTCCTCTGCCAGAGGAGTGGAAAAGCAGAATCACTGAGAAGCTCAACGGTTATGCTGACGTTTTTGCACACCATGACCTTGATTTTGGTCATGCCACCAAAGTCAAACACCACATCAAGCTAAAAGATGAGACTCCTTTCAAACAACGGGCACGGCCCATCCATCCTAATGATTATGAAGCTGTGAGAAAACACTTGCAATCACTGCTGGAAGCTGGTGTGATACGGGAGTCGGAGTCCCCTTACTCCTCACCCATCGTTGTCGTAAGGAAAAAGAATGGTGATGTCCGCCTTTGTGTCGATTACCGTAAGCTTAACCTGCAAACCATAAAGGACGCTTATGCATTACCAAACCTGGAAGAAGCCTTCTCGGCCCTTACTGGATCAAAATGGTTTTCGGTGATGGACCTCAAGTCAGGCTATTACCAAATCGACATGGAGGAGTGTGACAAAGCCAAGACTGCTTTTGTGTGCCCCCTGGGTTTTGGGGAGTTTAATCGGATGCCACAGGGAATAACCAATGCTCCTAGCACCTTCCAACGGTTAATGGAGAAATGTATGGGTGACATTAACTTGAAAGAGGTGCTAGTGTTCCTTGATGATATAATTGTGTTCTCAAACTCCCTGGAGGAACACGAAGCCAGACTCCTGCATGTACTGCAACGGCTAAGAGAAAATGGTCTCAAGCTTTCTCCCGAGAAATGCAAATTCTTTCAGACCTCTGTGCTTTACCTCGGACATGTCGTCTCAAGAGATGGTGTGGAGACTGACCCTGGGAAAGTCAGTGCACTGAAAACTTGGCCAAAGCCCCAGACTCTTAAAGAACTTAAGTCCTTTTTAGGCTTCTCTGGCTATTATCGTCGTTTTGTGAAGGACTATTCCAAAATAGTTAAGCCACTAAACAATCTCACTTCCGGATACCCACCTCTAAAAAAAGGTCAGAAGATGACGACATGTAAACAGAAGTATTTCAACCCAAAAGAGCCGTTCGCAGAAAGATGGACACCTGCTTGTCAGGAAGCTTTTGAGTGCATAATAGAAAAGCTGACCTCCTCTCCAGTCCTGGGGTTTGCAAATCCAAAGCTACCATATACTTTGCACACAGATGCTAGCACTACTGGTTTAGGGGCTGCTTTATATCAGGAGCAGGACGGACAAACACGGGTCATTGCCTATGCCAGTAGGGGCCTTTCAAGTAGCGAGGCGAGGTATCCAGCACACAAGCTGGAGTTCCTAGCTTTAAAATGGTCAATCCTAGAGAAGTTCCAAGATTATCTCTATGGTAATACCTTCACTGTCATAACGGATAACCATCCATTAACCTACATACTCACCTCAGCTAAACTAGATGCCGCCAGTCATCGTTGGCTTGCAGCCCTTTCCACATTCAATTTCAACATCAAGTATAGGGCTGGAAAGAGCAATCAGGATGCCGACGGCCTCTCTAGGCGACCCCATGGTATATTGGTTGATGATGACGCTGAACTGGAAGAGAAAGAAAGGATAAAACAGTTCACATCACATCATCTAGCATCATCAGCTGACCATCTAAACTTACCTGCAGATGTGGTTACAGCTGTATGTCACAGACACCTTCTAAGAGAGCCTGACAACTACTTACCTTCCCTTACGTTGGTAGAATCTCTGGCTCTCCATGCCGAGGCTGTACCAGACATCTATGGTGAAGAAGATTTAATAGGACATGAAACTGTACCCACCTTTAGTGAAGTGGAACTCAGAGCACGACAGGAAGCTGACCCCATCATCAAGCATGTCATTAACTGGTTAAAAGCTGGAGACAAAGTACCTAGTGACATTCGTCCTGACTCCCCTGAACTCAAGTTGGTGCTTAAAGAGTGGAAGCGTCTTGAAATGCGAGATGGCCTTCTGTACAGGAAACGTCAGTGTGAAGAACAAACCTCCTATCAGCTCGTACTTCCAGAGTCACTCAGAGGAACTGTACTCACTTGTCTTCATGACGACATGGGGCATATGGGGACAGAGCGTACAACTGACTTAGTAAGGTCAAGATTCTATTGGCCAAGAATGGCTGCCGACGTCGAGCACAAGGTCAAAACATGTGGCCGATGTGTCAGAAGAAAGACTCTGCCTGAAAAAGCAGCACCTCTTGTCAGTATCCAGACATCTAGGCCAATGCAATTGGTTTGCATGGACTTCTTATCGCTTGAGCATGACACCCACAACACTAAAGACATTCTGGTCATCACAGACCACTTTACAAAGTACGCAGTAGCCATACCTACTAAAGACCAAAAGGCTACTACTGTTGCAAAGTGCCTGTGGGAGCAATTCCTGGTGCATTATGGGTTTCCTGAACGCCTGCATAGTGATCAGGGCAGGGACTTTGAATCTTGTACTATTAAAGAGCTCTGTGCCATAGCTGGTATCAAGAAAGTGCGGACAAGTCCCTATCACCCGCGAGGAAATCCGGTTGAGCGGTTTAACCGCACCCTTCTTGGCATGTTGGGTACCCTAAAGGATAAAGAGAAGAGTCACTGGCGGGACTTTGTAAAACCACTCACACATGCCTACAACTGTACCAGAAATGAGGTTACAGGGTTTAGCCCCTATGAGCTGATGTTTGGGAGACAACCCAGGCTGCCTGTGGATATCGCGTTCAGTTTACCTGTCAGAGAAGGGAAACCAGCATCTCACTCACAATATGTGCGGAATCTCAAGTCTAGGCTAGAGGAGAGTTATCAAACAGCCATTGAAAACTCACAGAAAGTTGCTGACAGAAACAAATGCCGTTTTGATAAGAGGGTCCGAGAATCTACCCTTGAAGTGGGGGATAGAGTCCTGGTGAGGAACGTCCGGCTGCGCAACAAGCACAAACTTGCAGACAAGTGGGAGTCCGCTGTGTACTGTGTCCTAAAACAGATGGGAGACTTACCTGTTTACATGGTTCAGACAGAAAATCAAGATGGTCCAATCCGTACTCTGCACAGGGATCTTCTGTTACCATGTGGGCAGTTGTCTGAAGCTGAAGAAGATGAACCAGATCAGCCAAAGCCCACACATCGTCCCAGGACACGAAAAAATTCTCCTCAGCAGCAAGGAGAGGAAGATTGCGAGTCTGAAGATGACTACACGGTCTTTCCTGTGAAATCCTCAGCTTTTACTGAGGAAAGGTTCACAAATATATACAACATCCAAAAGAAGCTGGATACATCTGCCCATCTTCCCGGAGAGAGTGACTTGAGCAAGACATTACCACCCCAGTCTCCAGGGGAGCTCCCGGCAAGTAAGAAGTTGGCATTGCCGGCACAAGGAGCAGAGGCACGTCTTGAAGAGACTACTGTTGAACAACCTCCTACTGAGGATGTGGAGATCTTGCCTGAGCCAGGCAATGTGATGTCAGCTATCACTCTGGAAGATGATGATGTTCCCTTGTTGGATCTTGGTGATCCAGAAGATGACAATAATAAAAAAGGAGTAGAGAAAACTGACATTGAAATCCCTGATGGTTGTGATCAACAAGATGAGGAAGTCATTGGAGATGTTGGGGAAGATGAGTCCGTACGTCGATCTGAAAGGGCAAGGCAAGCACCTGGCCGATTCCATTACCCACAGTTGGGAAAACCCCTAATCTCATTTGCTCAAAACCTTTTAGAAAGTTTTAATCATGCACTCAGTATATTCAGTGAATATGAAAATAAAGAACTTATAAGTGTTTGAGCCAGAATATTATAGCACATGAAGGGACTCATGCTGATTTAGGAGGGGAGTGTGTAACCCATATAGAATATGCTGTCACTAAAGGGTTAACTAGTCGAGTGTCAAATTACATGATGCCAGTAGAGGGCGCGCTAGCGCTGTTTTGACGTTCGTCATTAGGAATTTTCCATTTGTAGCGAGTTGCATTAGAAGAAAGCTCTAGTTCATCTGGTGGAAATAAATAAAAAAAAAAACATTAAGATATCTAGTCAATTCTAATCAGGAGTTGTGTGGATACGATTATTTTGTACTAGTAACCCAAGGACTGCAATGTGGGGACGCTTTTCTGTTGTTCTTCACTGTGTTTTCCTGCCGAAACCTCCGTTTGGTTCCAAACCACACCGAGTACGATGGCGAGCCTGTCCCAGTGAGTGATATTCCACAGAAGGAACGTTGGACGCAGTGTGGCCAGCTGTGTCGGATTCTCTTCTGCGGAGTGACTGAACTGATTCGTATCCAGATCTCGGATATTGGATTCCATGGATTCCAGATAAGGAAACTTGAAGGTTTTTTGGTTTACTACCCGGGTAGAGTGACTTTCTATTTTACCAAGGACTATTTATTTTGTTTTCCTAATTTTTTAAATGAAAGAGCTCTATTTTATTTTGGGGTATTTTCTAATGTAAGGTAAAATTCTGTGAATAGTGTGTTACACTGTGATTGTGTAATAAACCTGCCAGCTGTTCTGTTTAAAAAAAAGAAGTCTCCTTGTGAGTCTTGTCAATTACTGCTCAGAGCCTAGGTAATAGATATATAGCTATCATTCTAATTCCAGTTAGAGGTGCTACAAACAGAATGACTCTGTGGATGTGAGACATACACAACAGTGAATAAGAGCACACCACCACTGGGGAAACGCAAGCTTACCAGAATATGGCTTTAGGGATCGTTGACTTGCGAGGACGTAGTTAACATCTAGACCAGGGATTTTCAATAGGTGAGGCGCCTCCCCTGAGGGGCGCCAAAGAGCCACAGGGGCGGCGCAACACGTGAAGAAAAAAATAACTCTGTATGCAGCTCCATTGATATCAGTAATTGTGCGTGCGAGTATTAGCTTTAAAATGCGTTGTTTCCTTGTCCCAAGTCAATAGAAGTCAGCAATAAAGAGGTGATAGAATGCAAAACCGATTTTACCTTGTCATATTTGAAAAATGACAGTTTGGAGGGTAAATAGGACATACATAGAACCTCAAAATCCCATTGACACCTCTTTCCTCTGCAAATTTCACAATTTGAAACTGCTGCTGAAAACGGGCGAATCTGAACAAAGCTAAAAGTTGACGTCAACTTCTCAAATCCTCCTCATTTGGCTCTACCTTCTATCTTTGTAAATTTACATAGGCCACTGTAACTGATCTGAGGTCAGTTAGTCTTCTAAATCTAGGTTGTGCGGATTTCTGCTATTCCATTACAAAATTCACTTCTGAGACTTTTTTATGCGAGAAATCAACTATGTAAAGCTCAAATATGGGCCGTTTTATGAAAATTGATGGCTAATTGCAAATTTGGTAAGACAGTGTCTTTACGAACTTTACGAGCGCCACAATCTGCCGGGACAGGTGGCCGGGTTTGCTGCCTTCCCTGTCGGCCTCTCCTCCTTCACAGACCCGCTGAGCTGGAGCTCTGTCAGAATCTCCACACGAGCTGCGCAGTGTACTTTAAAAGAAGAACGTCTGGAGGTTTTGCAAGGATATTGAAAAAGAACCACGGTGGTAAATGCAGTGTTCCAGACTGTACAAAGGAATAGCCTACTGGCTCAGAGAAAAGCGTTTAGAACGAGTATATTGGACGAGAGCAGCGCCGGCCCGAGGCATAAGCGAACTAAGCGGCTGCTTGGGGCCACCAGTAATGTACGTTACTCACCAACAGGTGAAAACAGGAGCAAGTCAAACTACTAAACAACTAAAGTCAAAATGAATTGAACTTATACTGAGGAACGAGAAGTGAATTACCTGTATGTGTGAAAACAGCTTTATCTCACGCATCTGTTTAGTTGTTGATAGCATAATTATATAATTTGTTGAATATATAGCATAATATCATCTTGTCATTCTTTTACGGAGGGCTCCCCCCCAATGCAATGGTAGGGAAAACACTCAAATGAATTTGCATAAAATTGGCATGAATAATCATAATGGTACACATGTCCCATGTGTGCGTGATCTTGTCATTTATTTGTCATCTGCAGATTGATTTTAAGTAGGGGGTAATAAGCGATTTAAATCATGATTCAGATTTTTTGTGAAAAAAATCATGGATTTTTTTTTTGGGCATATCGCCCAGCCCTACTTCCTACTAACACAGTGTATGTCCGGCAAACCCAAAGCTGACAACCATGCAGCTAAACTAATTGATGTGGTTGCTAACTCTCCCAGAAGGGTGGACTTGGACTTAGTCGGCTGATTGTTAACGGTTAATAAGCGGTTAACACGGGCGGGCTATCGGTCAGGACAAAAAAATCCCACTTTTGCACAAATAGAGTAGGGGGGAGGGTCCTTATGCATCTGTGCACAGGGGGACAGTAGTTCATACTCTGTCACTGTATTAATACATAACCTCACTGTATTAATTTATAATGTAACATTATAGCGTGACATTTGTGTCAATAATCGTCAAGCACAGGTGACTCCGCGTGGTGGGAGGGGGGGCCCCCAAATCAAATTCTGCTTAGGGCCCCCAAAATGCTCGGGCCGGCACTGGACGAGAGGGAGTTGTAGATCTAACAGTGCAGAGGCACTGGCAGAGGACAGGCTTGCAGGGGTTCACTCTCCTCTCCCCGTGCTTACTAGCTACAAGGTGAGTTGTGATTCTTTGGTGGAGGTTTTTTATGTCGCAAGAGTAACGTTAGAACAATACTAGTTATAACGAAAGTGTCGAAACCTTTCTATTTTGTCTTGGCTGCGGCTTGCGCCTGGGCATGTCTGGGCATGTAACAGACAGTGTATCTGTGTGTGTGCGCTGTGCAGCGGTGTGTGTGTGTGTGTCAGTGTGTGTGTGTGTGTGTGTGTGTGTGTGTCTGAAATATGAGACCTGGGCCCTGTACTACGAAGCAGGATTTAGCGTTAACAAGCTAACTTAAGGTTCTGTATCACGACATGGATTAGTTGTTACCGGGTTCAATCACCGTGGTAACTTATGCTTAACACCTAACCTGGTCGGGAGCAGGTTATGTTGGAGATTAACCATTGTAAAAGCACCGCCTACTGACCAATCAATACTCCATTGATAATGGCGTCACCGTTCTTAGAAGATCAGGTGGAGCTCGGTGCCCCAGGTAACAATTTTTTGTTCCCAGAACGTTCTCCCACTCTTATAACCTTTACGCCGCCTTCACACTGGCAGTTGAAATCAGCTCCGCAATACGCAATACGCCCCCAGCGGACGCCGTACTACACCGTTGAAAAGCTTCGGAAGCGACTCACAAAAATGGCAGAGAGACTAGAATGAGTGATTAGTGTCTGAATCCACGATTCTCTCTGACCTCTCTTATAAAGCTATAAATAGAAAGGCTGCTGCGTGGATAAGGCTGCTGCGTGGATAAAAGTTGCCCAAGACATTGACATGTCAGGGCGATTAAATTTGATAGAGTGGTAAAATGTCAATAGTTCGGTGTCTGTTGCTAGCTAACCAATTAGCATTAGCAGGTTTGTTTATCAGTACAATAGCAACGCTAACTTCCGTCGGATAGGAACCGTCCGTAGCCTTTCACAAGAGTTAAATTTTTTTAACGCATCCGGATGACCAACTGACACGATTTTCTTCGCACCGCATTCGTTCGGACCCGGTTCGGACCCATTCGCATGGGGTCTGTGAATCTCCATAGGAAATGAATGACTTCCGGTCGTTTCGAAGCCGTATCGGAGCTGATTTCAACTGCCAGTGTGAAGGCGGCGATAGAGAACGTTCCCTAACGTTCCCCTACCGTTGCAACCTTTAGAGAACGTTCCCCTAACGTTGCAACCTTTAAGAGAACGTTCCTCTAACCTTTAAGTTACCTTTATGGAACGTTCCCCTAACGTTATTTTTTTACATTCCCTTAACCTTTAAAAAACTAACAACCATGTTACCAATAAATAAATATATATTTATATAAGAATCAGAATCAGTTTTATTGGCCATTTAGACACATACTGTACAATAGAGACAACATACATATAGGCACATTAACACAATATATTGTATAAATGTAGAGTGCAAAGTAATAGTGCAAATGTAGTGCGCAAGATGCATATTGGAATGATAAAGTATGTAATGTGTAGGTGAATGGCCAAAGTGGAGATGACCCCACTTGACAGCAGTTCATGAGAGTGATGGCAGTGGGAAAGAAGCTGTTATTGTGTCTGGTTGTTTGTGTGCAGGGATCTGTAGCGCAGTGATGGCAGTGGGAAAGAAGCTGTTCTTGTGTCTGGTTGTTTGTGTGCAGGGATCTGCAGCGCCTGCCAGAGGGGAGGAGGCAGGAGGATGGCAGTAGTGTTGAAGATGGCCAATAGCTCTTGTGGTAGGCCATGCTTCTGCAGTTGCCGTAGGAAGTACATCCTCTGCTCTTCCTTTTTAAGGATGTTGTCCCACTTCAGGTCCTGGGAAATGATGGAGCCCAGAAACTTGAATGAGTCCACCTTTGACACTAGGCTGTTGGATATTGTGAGGGGCGGGAGCACTGTGGGGTCCTCCACGTCTGCTGCATCAGCGTGGGGATGTTTTTCTGGGAGGCTGCACCTCTGCTGCAGTGTGACAGGGACTGGGCGAAATGCCGATCATGCATTTATGGTTGTCTGTGGAGAGCGAGTTCCCCTAAGGCTATGAAAGTCCTAATCCCCTTCACCTCCACCTACTTGTGTGAGTAAGGCTGAGCAATTTTATCGATTCTGCGATATAAGTCGATATTTTTTTCCCCAAGAAAGTATCGATTTTTAAGCCGTGAGTATCGATACATAAGTCCCATTCAAATTCCCAGTGTTTACCCCCGTTCGCGTTGCAGGAACAGCGATTTGGTCAGCCAGCCGCTAGTGTCGCTGTAGAGCAGCCAAGTCAACTGGCGGCCCGCTGCCAAAGCTTTTAGTCTGGCCCGCAGAATAATCATGAATTCAAAAATGTAAAGAGGAAAAAATGTGTTCTGTTATTTATCATTTCAAGCATTTAGTGCAAAAACCCAGCCCCCTGTATTTACATCTCTATTCACATGCCGGGGTTCTGTACAGCAATGCCCTATCTCCACACACACAGCTGAGCCAAGATGTGTGTGCGTTAAAACACACACACAGCTGACCCCACTAGCACAGAACGTTTAGGGAACGTTAGTTTTTGGTTCTCTAAAGGTTAGTTCGAACCAAACCAAAAACTAACGTTTAGGGAACGTTCCCTCATGGTTATAACGTTCCCTAAACGTTAGGGGAACCAACCAACGGGAACGTTCTCCTGTGGTTGCACTGTTACCTCCACACAACGTTCCCGTTTGGTTGTTTTTGGTTGTTCTGAGTGCGGTTTTGAAAATGTTTATTTTTACCAGCTCCATTTAAGTTTTTGAAGTAGCCTAGCAGTCACTTGATTTAGATTCACGCAAAAATTATTGGCCTTTTAAAATCGAAGTAAGATAAACAACATAGCAAGAGAATAAAATTATTTTTAGGCTGATAAAAATTTTGTTAAAAACAATACTTTTGTGCTTGATTTCGTTTTTTTAACTGTATTAGGTGAAAATACTGAAAACAAGAATCTATCAATAGAACGATTTTCACAACTAAGAAAATTCACTTGTTTCATTTCTAACAAGTGTCTCAGTCCAGTGTACAAATCCTACCGTTACACCCCCACGTCAGTAGGGGAAGACAGTGCCTCTGCTCTCAGGTGACCGATTCAAGTCCTGTCCTGACTTCCGTTTACAACACCGGTACACACACCTGGCTAACAGGACAGACAAAAGATCCGTTCGCTTGGTCCCAAATTCGAACTGAAATACTGCCATTGACTAAAACCTATGCTGACTACACTTCACCGACGGTGTTATAACGCAAGGTAGGACGAAGATACCAAGAAAGACATTGTCGGCTGTCAACAGTAAAGACTTTCCTCTGCTCAAGACTGCTAGCCCGTATGCTAACGCGGGAAACAAGTTAGCTGTCCACAGCTAGCTAAGCTGCTAACCCTAGTATGGAGGATACATCAAAGTTGGCCACAGAGACTGAACCTTCCCACGGTGATGTTTTAACCACCATAAGGAACCTGGACAACAAGGTGAGAGATTTTGGTAAACAATTTAAAGAACGCTCCGACATGGTTGCCAGCATTATACAGCGTCAGCGAGTCGAGCTGAACTCAGTTGGACTCACTGAATGCACGTCCAAATTGGAGGCTGTAATTCACCATGTGTTCTATTAATACATCCATGGTATTATCTTAGGATACATCTGAGGGATGGCTGCTGTAAAGCCCGTTACATGGATTTAACACCATTAGCGTTTCCCAAAACTGCCGGGGCTATCAAGCTAAACAATGGAGTTAGTTAACTAGCTAGGTAGCTAGCTAACGTTAACGTAATATCTTACATGTCCCTAAGAGCCGATGTGGGTTTAGGTTTAAACACTTATCTTACGATACATCCGAGGGCTGTATGCTGTAAAGCCTGTAACGTGGATGAGAGATAAAGCCATGGATGTATTAACAGAAGCTCTGTTCACAAAACTGCAGGCTAACCTAGCATAACATAATGATTACACCTCCTTGGTTGTCTAAATACATCCATCGTTTATTTAGATAATCATGGTAAGACCTTAAGTACAGACTACATTATTTACACTTCATATATTCTTTTTGCAATCAGTACAAATGGTATGGTCTTTCATTTCAGATGAATCCATTCCACAAGCAAGAAAGCATTTCAGGACAGAGCGTAAGTTAACATTTATGCATGCATTTAAGAAACCAGTCATATTTCCTACCATGGAACTACTGAAATTCAACCTGGTGCATATCACGTAACTGTTATAATGTATAACAACTAAAACCATTAATTATTCCATAGCCATGAGGACCTCCATTACCCGCATGGCACAGCGGATGGACACATTTGAGGAAAAGATGGATGAGCTGCTCATGCTCTTAAGGAGCTCCCAGTCACCTCCCTCTGCTCCAGTCGATGACGTGTTGCTGTGTTGCTCAACAGTCATCGAGCTGCAGGAGTTCAACAGGAGTCTCGGTCAACAGGAGAGGAGGAACAAAATGGTAATTAAGTGGCCCTACCCTGCCCTAAGATAACACTATATAATTGCATAAATTAAAATATCATAACTGAACTGACTTCTCTTACAAAATGAGATTGTACAAGCTCTCCACTTTGTTCTACATGTGTAATTTGTATTTCTATATTTGTTTTACAGCAACTTTTTCTGACAACCTTTCAACCAATGACGTTGTAAAACCGTATAGCCTGCAGAGCAGAAAGACAAAGGCCTTCCAGGACCTGACAATCTGCAGGGTTATAACAGGCAGGTGTTATTTTATTGTTCACATCAGTATTATGCGTAGCTTGGCTGATAAGGGGTTTTAATTTGACTTGTAACTTTGCTTCTTCTTGCTACTCTGGCTGAGCGCCTCTCAGAAAACTCCCCCTGGCGGGTTAGGGAAAAAAAAAAAAAAAAAAAATAATTTTTTTTTTTTTTTTTTTATTTTTTTTAAAAAAAAAAAAAAAGTTTTTTTCTTTATAAACAAATAATTTTAAGGGTCGCGCCCCCCCCCCCCAGCAACAACATAATGTGAGCACGGTTTGTCTGAACAGATAGGGGCTACAAGGTCGCCCTAAAACTCTCTAGTTTTCCCATGCCAGTTAAGATGTAACTGGGGGGTGAAAGTCGGACCGGGAGGAGGAGGTGAAATGGCTCCAAGATGTCTCTTGTGTTTTTTCTGATTGTCTTCATGTGTATCAGATTGCATGTAAAAATTGTAGCGTCAATAATAATCCAATCCATAACAGCTGACTGCAGCAGACGTGGAGGACCCCCCAGTGCTCCCCCTCACAATATCCAACAGCCTAGTGTCAAAGGTCGACTCATTCAAGTTTCTGGGCTGCATCATTTCCCAGGACCTGGGGCCTCATGTATAAACGTTGCGTACGCATGAAAAGCTTGCGTACGCTGGTTTTCACGGACACTTTGTGATGTATAAAAAATTAACTTGACGTGAGAATGTGCGGGCTGTCACGCAAACTGTTGAGCAGTCGTGAGAATGTGCGGGCCGCCCGCAAAGTCTTTTCTGGCTCTGTAACATGGTGAATTCTAACTGAAAAGTGCCGAAAATCACTAAACATTACAAAATAAAGTTTCCACTACAGTTACTGGCATACATCTGTAATGTTGTCTATGAAAAAAAAAAATGATATCCGCTCTATAAAAGTTTGATCATTTATGTGGATAATGTTTCACATCTTTCACACAACTGTTTAATTCGCAGGTTACGTAATCTCTGTTAAACACGAGGACAGAAAATGATTGATAAATCCACTTAGAAAATACTTTCAGTCATCCTCTGTATTTCCATAGATGAAATATCTTACTCGCGGAAAATTACATGGAAAATGCAGTAGTGTCGGTGAGTCTTTAGTCGCTGAGGCCCAGACATCCATTTTGGGGGGACTAACTCATGTGATGCGTCATTAATCCCGTGGATGATTTGTAGGCTATAAAGTGAACAAGGTGTACCCGGTCCACCAAACAATGGGCCGTCTTGACTGTCTTAATTCTGCACATATTTCGGTTACTGTAGTCTTATTTACTATTTAATTATTTCATCCATGCGTGGCACAGCGGATCTGTGCGCACTGTCACCTGCCGTGGAGACGCTGGTCTCACTAACCTCTCCTCCTCTGAGTCAGGTCTCTCTCGCGCTGGACTCAGTTTCACTGAGCTACTAACACTTAATAAATAAAATAAATGGCATTAAATAAATGAGTTCAAACTGCTTATTATGCATAATTTGGACTGACACTGAGATGCATGTTGTTCTGTAACTGGTGTGGCGCTGCCACTATTCTCTTGCTTTCCACTTCGACATTAAACTTTATTTTTTTATTATTCTGCCATGGTTCGGTGCATTCACCGCCCGGTCACCATTTGCCATTCTGGGCATTTTCTTTTATTGCTTATCCAAGATGACAAACCTCCAAACGGAAAATTTTTTCTCGCCTCCACCTCCGCGATCAGCACCTCAACCTCAGTCAGTGAAGTTTTTTTTTTTTTCGTCTGCAGCGGGATAACCCGTTGTGATTGGACAAAGAATGACGTCGGGGACGCATTTATAGTAATTTCCATATTCATTTATGGGAGGAGGCAAGGCGGGGTCAGTCACTCATTCATGTGCGCTCAATTTCACGTGGATTGTCATGTGTAAAGGAAAGGTGCGCAGGACCTGGCGTACGACCGGTTTTATACATGTGAATATTTCTGTGCGTAGGTACTTTTCAAGTTTTAGCCGTACGCCATCTTCTGGTATGAAAGCTGCGCAGTCTTTTATACATGAGGCCCCTGAAGAGGGAGTCCAACATCCTTAAAAAGGCTCTGCACAGGATGTACTTCCTACGGCAACTGCGGAAGCATGGCCTACCACAAGAGCTATTGGCCATCTTCTACACTGCTGCCATCCTCCTGCCTCCTCCCCTCTGGCGGGCGCTACAGATCCCTGCACACAAACAACCAGACACAAGAACAGCTTCTTTCCCTCTGCCATCACTCTCCTGAACTGCTGATAAGTGGGGTCATCCCCACTTTGGCCATTCACCTACACATTACATACTTTATCATTCCAATATGCATCTTGCACACTACATTTCTGCCCTGCAAAGGCAAAAGACCTTAACTTGCTAGTGTGAAACTGAGAAAAATGACTTTAAAGTTTCTGTTTTGTCCAGACAAAAGTATTATAGGTAAAACTCCCAAAATTTGACAACTAGTTGCTATAATTAAGAAATTTTTATATGCAAAAAATCTTGAGCTCAAAATTGACCTTTGATCCTCTTTGGCAGTTCCTGTACTCTTCCTTTGTATCATGTGCCAAAAAACAAGGAGTCATGCAAAGGCAAAAGGCAGTAACTGACATATAATCAATATTTGCTTGCTGTTCACCATACTTGCATCCATTATAAGAACACCTAACCAAGGTCTAGTCATCATGGTATTTGTTTTAAATTATATAGAAAACCTTTGCTTGTTCCTATTTACTGCTATAATGATCAGGATAGTGTGGCAACACTAACACAGTTTAACAGTATGACATAAGTAACTTTGCAGTACAGTATGAAAAAATACAAGAAGTATTTTCTCAATAAAGATAATTTAATTATAATTGAATACAAAGGTATATTTATTGTTTAACAATAAATATATAATGTTTAACACTAAGGGCCACCAAACTGCTTAAGATGCGCAGTCAACAAGCTCTACTTGGATTACTACTTTTTAATTCTGAGATAACATTTAGGTTAGCATACTTTGTACGGACGTTAGCAATAACTAGCTTAGTGCTTTTATGGATGTGTGAGATTTGACATGAACACCTGCAAGAAGGAAATATAGCTCAAACACGTATGGATTGTTGTGGATACAGCAGATGACGTGCATTGCTATGGATTATATCTTCCATGGATTATATCGGATTGCATGGAAAGGTAGGATGCCAGCTGTGTATTTAATAATTGTTTTTCAGCGTCTGATGTGAGGCTCCGCCAAGTGAGGAGGTGTGTCAGCATCAACGTTAGCGCTGTAGCTAGCAATGTAGCTAGCTCCGGGCTGTCACTGACAGAATAGGAATCATCACTTTATTTAATATGTCATGTGTATGTTACCTGGTTTGGTGACAATTAAAAGCGGCAAAGTAGGCTATGACGAGGCTAGAGTACAGTAAGATCACGGCGGTACAGTAACCTCTCTCTTGATGCCTGACTAAACAAAGTCCGAACACTCAACTTCAGAGTGCAGAGGTCCGTAAGAGCTGTTACGGCGTTCTGCTGTGGTTTCTCGTATGGTTTTGGATGTTACGGTTGTCTTTATTTTCTTGTTAAAACAATGAAATTGACTCACGATATTTATTCACGTGATAAAGGAGGTCTCAAATACCCCCAAAGTGACATTAACTCATTTTTGCCCAAACATGTTTTTCCTTTGTAGGGCAGATTTGCATTCTACATTTATACAATATATTGTGTTAATGTGCCTATATGTATGTTGTCTCTCTTGTGCAGTATGTCTATATGGCAAATAAAACGGATTCTTATATAAAAATGTTTTTTTTTATTTTTTGGTACCATGGTTGTTAGTTTTTTAAAGGTTATGGGATTGTAAAAAATAACGTTAGAGGAACGTTCCATAAAGGTTGCAACGGTGGGGGAACGTTAGGGGAACGTTATCTAAAGGTTGTAACGTTAGGGGAACGTTAGTGGGAACGTTCTATAAAGGTTACAACGTTAGGGGAACGTTCTCTAAAGGTTGCAACGTTAGGGGAACGTTAGGGGAACGTTAGGAACGTTCTCTAAAGGTTCGGAGAACGTTCGATGTAACCAAAAACGAACGTTCCCAGAACGTTCAACCAACTTTCCATAATAACCAAAACACAACCAAAACCTAACCAAACCTAACCTTCAGGGAACGTTCGCGCAACCAAAAACGAACGTTCCCAGAACGTTCTGGGAACCAAAAATTGTTAGCTGGGGAGCAGGGATGTGTGTGCGTTAAAGGTTAAAACACGCAGCACCTGACTGGGAACGATACGGCCGCTGGGGCAGATGAACTCACGCTGGTCTCTTTTCTGTAAATAGGCTACAATTGACCTCTCGCCGGGCCCTCCCCCAAAACGGCAATTGTCCAATCACACATCGTAGCAACCGTTGCTATGTGAGCAGGTCCGACAAACACTGACTCCAAGCAAGATGGTGAAGCGGTGCGCCCATGGCGTTTGTAAATCGGACACTAGATACCCGATTGTCTGGAGGATTCATTTGCACGTGTTTACTATTTGGCAGCCTGAAAACTGGTATTAAAGGCTGTAGAAAGAATGCGGAATGAAAAGAGATCATGCGGTCAACAGTGTTGCCGTAGTAAATCGGACTCCAGCTGAAGTTTATAGCCTACATCCTTGACACATGTATTCTATAGTCCTAATAGTAATATACAGGCTTATATTGCAATCTCTTAGGCCTACATGTAGGTGTACTTATATTTAAATAAACACACAGTAGCTGAGTTTATGCAGTGTCTTTTATTTTACTCGTGTTTTTTTCATGAGTCAGAACGAGGCAACAGCTGAGGGAGACTGCGTGTGCTCCGCCCCCCGTCCTGGACCCTGTCTCCTGACAGCAGAGGGGCTGGAAAAACAAGCCGAAATAACTCGGTCAATGGTACAAATAAATCGTTCACGTTCAAGAGAAAATGTTTCATAAATAAGGGCCAACGTGAGCGTTGCCTACAGTGGATAAAACAGTGTGGACGGCCCCGCTCCCAGTTAAATGTATTGAACATTAAGAAGCATAAATACGTCTGCTCAAAGGTAGCTAAGGCTAACAGCTAACTAGTTACCGTGTTGGCTAGATCTACTAACTAGAGGCAAGAACACAAATTGGACCAAAGTTATGATTACCATGGATACATTTCCAGAATGTTAACCTACTCTCTAAGCTAAGTTTAACGAGCCCTTTAGCTTTAGCCAGAGCCGGATTAACCATTAGGGCAACCGGTCACTTGCCCAGGGCACATGACATCTAAGGGGCCCTGGGCAACCCGTTCATCACAAGTTAAATTCTAATATAGGCCTACAGTCTATGGTTAAATCACGTCAAAAACAGTGTCTATAGGTTCCTGCGCAACGAGCGAGGACGAGCTGTCACGTCGACTGAAGTGACTTGACGCTCTGATATTTGAAAGGAGTGACATTGACGTTGGAAGATGCAAGATGGAGAAGCAGTTAAGCGGGAGCGCTAAAAGAAAATTAAAAAGAGAAAAGGAATTGAAATTAGTTGACAATTTGAAACATATTCCAAAAATAGCCACATTTTTTACTTCAAATCAGTGCTCTCTGAGAAAAGGTGATGATAACGGCGACGCTGTAATCCCTCCTTCACCTGTGGCCGTGGAAACTGCTAACGTTACTGTTAGTGCTAGCACTCAGGCTACCACCAGTGGGTAAGCTAGCAATGAGACATGGAACAACCGCCAAAAGCAAGAGGACGCCGAGCATGAACAGCATCCACATTATCACCACGAACACGCAAGTCCAACAACTGAAGGAGCTGAGACGGCCAGCAGCCCCGGCAGCACCTTCAAGCTCCCGTCAGATCCGGCACTATGGGGGCCCCTGACAGAGACGCTGAGGGAGGAAGCGATCCACAGAGGGCCTTCCATAACCGGGCTACCAGGTACCCAGCATCAGTGAGGGAGTCTGGGCTTGGGTGTCGAACCCGCTCGCTCACAAATGATCTACTGAATTGCCGGCTTCAAAACAACGAAGTCGTACCAAGGGAATGGCTGCTTTATTCACCATCTACTGGCTCCGTTTATTGCTATGCCTGCAAACTCCTGTCACCCCAAAGCCGACAACATGCCTTCATCAGTGGATTTTGCGATTGGAAACACTCTGAAAGGATCGGGGATCATGAAACAAGTTTGGAACATAGACAGAATATGTTGTCTTTAATGCAGAGATCCCAAGTACTTTGCAGAGTGGATGCTGCACTTGTCCGACAATGTGAGGCAGAGCAACGGTACTGGACAGAGGTCCTCAGGCGTGTGGTTACTGTCATCAAGTTTTTGGCAGCTAGGGGGGCAGCTTTCAGAGGGGACAACGAACTGTTGGGCTCAGTGCATAATGGGAATTATCTGGGGATATTGGAGCTTATTGCACATTTCGATCCATTTTTAAAGGACCACCTTGTGAAGCATGGCAACAAGGGGAAAGGTAAGCCCTCATACCTCTCCTCCACTGTGTGATGAGTTTATTGCATTAATGGGTGACAAAACAAAGCAAGTAATTGCAGATGAAATTAAGCAGGCAAAATATTTCTCTGTTATTGTCGATTCTACTCCAGATCTTGCATATGTGGATCAGCTGACATTTGTATTCCGATTCGTTAATGGAAGTGGAAAAGTGGTTGGAAGGTTCTTAGTATTTGAGCCCATCCACAGCCACACAGGCCTTAGTTTAGCTGAATCCGTGATTAGCATGGTGCAAAACCTTGGACTGGACTTGGCAAACTGTCGTGGGCAAAGTTACGATAATGTTAGCAACATGTCTGGCAAGTACAACGGACTCCAAGCTCAGTTAAAAAAAGAAAACCCACTGATCCACTATACACCGTGTGCCGCCCACTCCTTAAATCTTGTGGGTATTAATACTATTGAAGACTGCTGTGCAGATGTCGTCTCTTTTTTTTGAACTTCTACAGACTCTGTATACATTTTGCAGTGCTTCAACCCATCGCTGGAATACAGTTTTCAAAAACAGCGACTATGACATTAGCCACACGTTAAAATCCCTCTGCGGTACCAGGTGGAGCTGTAGAGCAGACTCAACAAAAGCTCTATGCAAAAATTACGGAGCAATTAGAGATTCACTGGCCAAAATAGCCTCGGACTGTGATGAAAAGAACCAAACGAAACGCGAGGCCTCTGCGCTGGTTGCTAAACTTGATACACTAGAGAGTGCAATGATGACCATTTTGTGGTACAGAATATTGGGAAGATTTAAAGCAACCATTGACAAACTTCAAACAAGTGACATAGATTTAGCAACTGCTGTGCGGCTTTTACAGTCACTGCTTTCCTTTGTTAGCACGTTACGAGACCAGTTTGCATATCTGGAAAAATCAGCACGATCTCTCAGTGCTACACAGGACTATCAGTATGACATTTCACGTAGGAGAAAAAGAAAGAGATTTGCTGACGAAAGTGACGACGATGAGGAGGTCGTCTTTACTAATGGCAGTTTAAGATTCAAAGTTGAAACATATTATGTAATTATCGACTAGTGTTATTTTCGTCAGACGAGACGAGACTAAATATGTTCGTCAACGACCTTTTTTTCCATGACTAAGACGAGACGATGACGAGACTGCGCCAATGTCCAAAAACGCTGACTAAGACTAAATTAACATGCATTATTGTTGACGAAAAAAGACGAGACTAAAATGTTTTGCATAAAATAAAAACTAAGATAAAATCTCTCTTCATTTTCGTCTACAATCGTCTCTACTTTTTCATCATGAGATAGAATATTCAGCTGTTACCGAGACCCGGTGCTACGGCACCGACAGGTGCCCTAACGACCGTTATCTACCGGACCGAATAGCAACGAAGATTTTGGTGCCACTTAAATGCCTGCGCTTCTCTCTGATGCTCCTAAACGGACGTTAGAGTCAACCGAAACATCGCTGCATGGGGCAACACTACACTTGGCAGCAGGTAACGTTAGCATACCGTTAGCTAGCAGTTGGAGTAGCTAAACACGGTTACAATCATTGACATATATAAAAGGGTTACAATGCTGACAGCTAAACGGTGTAAAGGTTTGTCTCTATTTCACTGTGTAGGATTCCAACACGAGACGTACGACAGTCTGCAGCTGCCGTTGTCTGAAAAACAACACATATGTTGCGTTCACTTGAAATACGCCTCGCCAGTTTCGTGCTGCATTTATTTTATTGTAAAATATCCTTTTCCAATGCAGTGGTTGTTTTTGTCGTTTACTGGTGAAATAAGGAAGAGGCTCAATATTTATATAACTTAATATAATTTATTTATTTATTAACTATTTGACTGAAATGGTTATCAGAAATAATTTATTTAAAAAAAAGACTAAAATGTTTTGACTAAAACTTGACTAAAATGGCGAGACTTTTAGTCGACTAAAACTCGACTAAGATACCTTGAGTTCTCTTTTGACTAAAACTAGACTAAAATGACGAGACTTTTAGTCGACTAAACTTGACTAACAAAAATGTTTGGCACAAGACTAAGACTAAGACTAAATTAAAAATAGGTGACAAAATTAACACTATTATCGACAAACTCACCTCTTGCCTATCAAAACGGATCAGTGCTTACACAGATGTGTGTGAGCTCTTTGGCGTTTTATTTGACAGGGACTATGATGAGTGTGATGTGCGCAAACGAGCTGCGAGGCTGAGTTCCACTTATCTGACAGACATGGATGCATCCCTAGCAGACGAACTCATGCAGTTCACTCACTTTGTGTCGAGTGACACTTCCCCTGCTCATTTGTTGCAAATTTTGGAAATGAATGGCCTTAAGCCAACATTTCCGAATGTATATGTTGCACTCAAAATGTTCTTAACACTGCCTGTCTCTAATTGTGAGGGTGAGAGGTCATTTTCTGTTCTAAAACGAATTTAAAATGTGTTAAGGACCACAATGTCACAGACAAGACTTTCTGCACTTTCTTTGCTGGCCATAGAACATGAAGTTGTTGAAGGTTTGGATTTTGATGATATTGTGCACCAGTTTGCATATTTAAAGTCTAGAAGGAAGGCCACTAAGTAATCTGCTATAAGAAATTACTTAGAAAGAATGCATTATAGCATTAAATGTTTTGAGTTTACACAATTTAAGTCAAGAAGGCTAGTGTCTTCGAAGCTAATAAGGGTTGATAGTTGTGGTATGAATGTAGGTCAAGAAGGCCAATGTGTTAGGCTCACCTGTACAAACAAGATAAAATATAAAATTATCTGTATTGTGAAATGTATGTGTACAAAGTCAAGAAGGCCAGTTAATTAGGCTCACTTGTTAAAAGAAGAGAAAAGATAATACAAATTAATATGTGTGTTCATGTCAGATGTTGTGCATGGATTTAGGCTACATATTAAAAGTCAAGGAGTCCAGTGTTAGTGTCACCTGCTAAACAAAAGGAAAAGATATGAGTTAATAGATGTGTATTAGCCTAATATGAAATGTTGTGTAAACTATGACTTATTCACATATAGTCTGAAATGTCAGTGTGTTGTTAGGCTCACCATTTAAAGCAAAGATAGGCCATTAGGCCTAATAATTAAAGTTTGTGTTTATGTGTTTAGTCTTGAAAGGAGGCCAGTTGTAAGGCTAATTTGTTAAAATAAGAATATACAGTGCATCCTCATAAAATGTTGATATAGTTGATTGTGAAACAATAAACATAATCTTGACTTTGAACTACATGCAACAGTGTAGCCAATGGTTGACTTTTACTCCTTACACACTAATTGCCTGCTTCATGGCTGGTGATAATTTCACATTTTAGCATTTTAGAAATAATCTCTGGTTTTAAGTTAAGGCTTCCCTAGCTGTCTGCTTTATGTCACTGTAGCAGTCAAATTCAGTATGTATGATTACGATATAACTATTTTTTAATACTGTATCCTACATTGTGGATAATATATATATATATATATATATATATATTAGGGTGCATCAAAAAACACAATTCTTGAATTTTTATATGGCTGGGTGCTAAAAGTGTTCCAATATATGTAGAAACAACACATGCAAAATATCTTTCCAGTACATGATGATTTAGGGGTGCCACCACACATCTGTTTTTGTTGGATAAAGTGGTTAACAGTGCTCAATGGTCGCCATGGAGATCTGAGGTAAATGATACTACAGCTCAAGAAAACTGAGGTGATCTTTCTGTTTGAAGTGATATTTCTGTGTTGGGTATGTATTATTACATATGACTATCATATCTATAGTTGTGTCTTTGTATACTTATTTATCATAAGTCATATTTATAGGTATTTGGTGCTCATAACATCTAGCTAACGTTAGCTAGCAACAGTTTGCTAACCACAGTTACCTATCTATGATGTTATGTGGTTGGAGATGCAGAGCGGCTGAAACTGCTTGGTGTCCCGGTGTATAAGAAGCAGACCAATGAAGCATGTGGAGTGATCATTGCCCGGTTGACATGCAAGTTGCTGCAGGACTGGTGCTGCGCTGACCAGGTTGTCAACATGGCATTTGACACCACAGCGTCAAACGCCGGCCATCTCACAGTAGCCTGCATTGCCATACAGCTCTCACTGGGCCGACCACTGCTTTGATCTGGGTACCGGCACATTGGGGAGGTCCTCCTGAACCAGGCTTTTAAAGACCTGAAGGTGGAGTCATCACGCTCGCCAGAGGTTACCTTGTTCACACGTCAGAGAGAAATGGAACCTGTTACCACAAGAATCCAGCAGCCAATGGTCCCGCTACATTCCTGGCAACACCGAGCAACCACTCCTGGGCAATTTACGTGCTGAACTTGTCAGGTCCGCAAAAGAAGTCACTGACCACAAGCGAGGTGACTACCATGAGTTTGTGCAGCTGTGTCTTGTGTCCACAAGGCACGATGGATGGCCAAGCAGCTCTACACTCTCAAGCTGGCTTTGATGGAGCAGCACATCGCATTGCTTCCCCAGGGCACAATCACCTGGAATGACCTGACACTCTACCACCACCTGCAGGCATACAAGGCTGTAGATGAGGGCATTGCAGAATCAGCGATCAAGCCGCTGGAGAGGCATCGCTGGTACCTGACAGGTGAAATACTACACCTAGCTCTCTTCAGCAGCAAGGTGCCCAATGATGACAAGCGTGCACTTGCCAGAGCGATCTTGGAGCACAAGCCCGCTGATCTCCCCATGCACATCCCTGAGCAGCACTTTGGCACTGGCTTTGGTAAGCCAAATTTCCCCACCCTCCCGCCAACCACCAGCTCGGCTGACCTCGCCAATAAGGATTGCTGGTTTGGGATGCACCAGCTGCACATTGATCCAGAATTTATGTCTCTCGATGTGAAGGAATGGGTGACCAATGCTGCGTTCAAAAAAAGTGAGGTCAATGACTGTGCCAAGCGTGGCGTCAAGCTCACATCCGACTTCGTCACAGTGGCAAGGAAGGAGCAGCACCTGCAGAATGTGCTGCAGGCAGTTTGAACATGACCGCAACCAACAGCCAAACCTTCGCCGCTACAAACGCAAGCCAATCCCTGAATAGGACGGTTACTCTTGGGTGGAGGGTGGGGAGATATATCTGGGGGGAGACAGACTAGCTAGGTTCAGAGTCCAAGTTCCATTTCCTCTCTCTTTCTCCCTGGTGATGTTGCTCAGTGGAGCAGGCTCTGACTAAGATTGAGCAATTAACTTTGAAGTTTAGTTAGTGTCAGCTCTTACCATTGGGCCCTGTTAGTTGCCAGTGAGTTAGCCACTAGAGAGGGTTTGTTCTTTTAAGTGTGTCAGTATCGCCCCTTGTGTTTAACAATAGTCAATTAAACTTTATATGTGTGTTTGACATCCATCACTGCTGCACAAAATTCAGGGTAAGGCCACGTGAACATGTCCCATTGACCTCCATTCATTTTGTCTATAGGACAAATGAATGGAGAATCTTGAAAGTTGAATTCTGAGAAAAGCCCAAGTTGCCCAAAGGGCAAACAAACAACTTTTACTTTGATAACCCTATAGAACATGTTACTGTATAAAAGTTCACTGTACTCAACATTTCCAGGTCAACCTTTTGGCAATTAGACTAAAAATTGCACATTTTTCGAAATTTTGCCAAAGTTCATGTGTTAGGTGGCACCCCTAAATCTCAATGGAATATCCTCAAAACTTTGCAAAAGTCATTTTTATGTTAATTGGAACAAAATGCAATGCCAGCCAAATTGATATTTTGAAATTAAAATTTCCCATTCAAATTTGATGCACCCTAATATATATATATATATCTTATACTGAAGTATATTTCTGCTGTGTTAAAGATTAAAAGAAAAAATAACAAGAACTGTACAGAACCGAAAACCGTGACCTTGTATGCTCTTGCTGATAGTGACTTTGCGATTGTTGGTTTGGGGCGGGGGGGGGGGCCTTGAGTCTTGTTGCCCAGGGCACAGGAAATTGTTAATCCGGCCCTGGCTTTAGCCAACATTAGTTAACATGTTAGCTAATGCTAGCTACATTAGCTGCTGTTGTGTTGGGTCTTTGAGCTTCCCAACTTTATTTTTCGTCAGTTTACAACAAAGTCGAACATTTGCATATATCCCTCCACTGCATACTGTAACCCCTTTTGCCTCGATCTGGAGGATATCGCGGAGGTATTGCTCCAAAAAAGGTCACTGACACGCACGGGCATACCTCTTCCCGTCATGGCAATCATAGAATCTATATTATGTCTATGATGGCAATCTGTCGCGCTGGTCGTGTTTGACCATTTGCTTGTCGGACGTAGCAACAGTAACTAAGGGGGGCGGGGCTTGGCGAAAGGCTAATTAAACCTTCGTGAGTAAAAAGTCAATACTTATCAATGCACTCACCTGTGTAGACCGGCATAAACATGTAGAAAGCGATTTCAATCTGCTCAGTCCACCGCGCTGTTTTACGCAAACACAGCTCTACTCTGCAAATAGCATATTTTTACAAACAAGCTAAAACAAAAGCTGTTGGTTTTTAGTCTAACTGTTTATCTTAGGTTGCCGGGAATAGGGAAATTTGGACAAATTCTTGTAAACCTCACTGTTGGCTGAACAAACCAACTCTCCGCTAGAGCGGAAAATCTGGAGCTACTTAATATGCACGTGAATGACGCGATCGTTATGTTCGAGTGATGATGATGATGCTGGTTGTATTATTTTGCAACAACATCGTTTCATTGCAAATGAGGCTTAGGCTACATGACGAGTGCATAGCCTGCTTATCAGTCCATTCATCATTAAAGCTGGGCTTTTCCATGTCAACTTTTCGCTTCAGCCTCTTTGACAGTGACATGTTTACCTGACAACTCTTTCTGCAAGCATTTTCCACCAATCAGGATGCTGCATACTACAATAATGTGTCCATAATCACAGACTTTAACCATCACTCCTCAGTGAACTGCCTCCTAGTCTGAGATCTTTTTCTAGTTAAAGAGCCAGTTATCATTATGGAGTTTCCATGTTTTTTAGGGGTTTGCTCACACTAATACATGTAAAAAAAAAAAAAAAAAAAAAAAAAAAAATATATATATATATATATATATATATATATATATATATATATAGCATTAATTCAGTAAGAAAGTGAAAATTTCGAACAAAATAGGCGTACTAGGTATAAATTCATTTTATTTTCTTTATTTGAAAGTCCGGCCGCCAGAGTGCTTAGAAAAATTCTGAAAAAAATGTAGTTGATGATCCCTGCTGTAGACTCTCTGTCCAGTCAGAGACATATATTGTGTAATTGATGTTTTCAGTTCAATTAATTAAATCCAAGTAAATGGAACACTCACAAGATGTCACCAAAATCCTTTAAATCTTTCAGAAAATGATCTAAGTGTATCGAATCGTATCGTATCGAATCGTATCGTATCGAATCGAATCGTATCAAATCGTATCAAATCGTATCGTTGGCTGAATATCGTGATATACATCGTATCGTGAGCTGAATATCGTGTATCGTATCGTATCGTGAGCTGAATATCGTGTATCGTATCGTATCGTGAGATTAGTGTATCGCTACAGCCCTATGTATGAGTATGGGTTTTCCGCACTGACCCTGATTAAAAACAAATACAGATCAAGGCTGCAGGTGGAGGACGACTTGCGTTTATTTCTCTGTGCAGTGCAGCCCTGCATTGATCACCTCTGCACATCAAAAGCGCGGCCTCATTGTTCCCACTGACAGACTCAGCGTAAGCTGATTTTGCAGGGGCTTCAGCCCCGAATGTTTTGAGTGTAGCCCCGAATGTATTTTGGAAAGTTGACTGACAAATTTGAAACCGGACGTCGCTTGGTGTCCACTCTCGCTGTAAAAAGCTCCGACGTAGAGCAGCGTTCAGCCACTTCCCTAAACTTAGAGTCTTAAACGGGGCTCTGTGTCTGTCAGAAGGTCTGAGATCTACCGTATCAGCAGAGCAATCACATAATACACAGCAGACTATGGTGCAGGTACAGGATTATTTTCTGAAATATAGTGACTTTACTCTTGTAATAGCCTTTTATAACTTTATTTTTCACAAAATATAATGTCTCCTCCAAACCTCAGAGAACACAGATGGGATGAGTTATATTTTGATTGTGCAAAAAGTTTTTGACATGAGCAGAAATCTTGCTCAAACATCTGAAATATTACAGTCCAGGGTTTTATTAATAAATTAAAATGAATAATGTATAATTGAGGTTACTTCTTCACAAAAGATGCAAAAAAGAAGGTAAGAGTAAATGATGTCTAGGCTACATGTGTGCTGACTCAGATATAAGCAGATCTACAGGAGAATAAATAGATGATGCCTGAGAGCCTTACTGCAATATATTCCATTATGTTTTTATATTTGGATTGTAATCTGTTTCCCTTTAAATAAAGATATTTCTAGCATATTGATTCAGAAAAAGGTAGAAATAGGTGCATACAAATTCACCAGAATGCAGGAAATTAAGTGTTTAATGCTCAAAATGTTCAGGGGGTGCTCCCCCCGCCCCCTCGCATCATAACACATGTTAAGCATGTTTTGTTGACTTGTGGATATGCCCACTGATTTTATGATAAATGATTTTAAAAGTAGCCTCAATTAGGCCTGCATGAAGTTGGAAATTATTTGTTATTGCAAAGAATCGTTTATGAATGCACTTTTAAAAATTGTGGAAATAAAATGTCTTCAAATACATATTACATTTTATCAGTTGTTATTGAAACTCATCATTGCCTTGATAACACAAAAGATGGCATTTACTGCAGAGGCGTGTGTGGGTTAGGGCAGGCCCACACACACAAATCTCGGCATCTCAGGCCAGTGGCAAGGTAATGCCTGAAAATAAAGACATTAAATCTTGGCACCACAGGCCGGTAAATGTAAATGGACTGTTTACATAGCGCTATTCTAGTCTTAACATCTACTTAAAGCACTTTTACATAGTACAGGAACCTTTCACACGCATACATATGCTACAGCTGAGGCTACCGTACAAGGTGCCACCTACTCATCAGATAAACACTCACACACATTTACACTCCGATGGTGCAGCATCAGGGGCAACTCAGGGTTCAGTGTTTCGCCCAAGGACATGGGACTGCAGGGCCAGGGATCAAACTCCCATCCTTCCAATTGGCAGGTGACCACTCTACTACTGACCCACAGCCGCCCCTGGCTGGTAGCAATTTAGCCTGCAAAATAAAGACTGTTAAATCTCAGCATCTCAGCCCGGTGGCAATTTAATGCCTGCAAAATAAAGACAATTTAATCTTGGCATTTCAGGCCGGTGCAATTTAAGTAGGTAAGTAATGTTATTATATAGCACATTACAGATAAAGATCACAAAGTGCTTTACAATAAAATGTAATACAGTACAACAAATTCAAATACAATACAATTAAATACAAATAGAAAACAACCATAAAAAAACAACCTTGACCACTAAAAACTAAATGTAATACCTGCAAAAGAAAGAAATGAAATCTTGGCATCTCAGGCCGCTGGCAATTTAATGCCTGCAGAAGGAAGACAGTGAAATCTCTGCATCTCAGGCCGGTGGCAAAGTAATGCCTGCAATATAAAGACAATGTAAATCTCGGCAACTCAAGCCGGCGGCAATTTAATGTCGGCAAAATAAAGACCAATGAAATCTCGACATCTCAGGCCGGTGCAAGTTAATACCTGCAAAACAAAGACAAACAAAATCACGGCACACCAAGCCGGTGGCAAAGTAATGCCGGCAAACCCATAAGGGAACCAGCTCCCGATCTGGGTTCGGGGGGCAGAAACTGCAATCGCATTCAAGAATGAACTTAAAACTCTTCTATTTGATAAAGCTTATAGTTAGGGAGTGAGGAGTTGCAGTGTCCACCTAACTGGCCCACCTGCTTCTCTTCATAATTGTTAGATTAATAATATATAACAAAGTAGTGGGAGGCAGGCCAGCAAAGCCCAATACGGCAGGGGAGAGTTCCAAGCCTGAAAAAGCTACCTCTCCTTATGACCTGTCTCTCTTAGTTACGCTGTTATAGTTTTAGACTGCCGGGGGACTTCCTTCCTTTCTTTGACACACTGAGCTGCTCTCTCCTCTCCCTCTCTATTACCATTTGTGTGTATCCCGTCCCAGAAATGCTTGTTATTAATCCTAGCTTCTGGGGAGTTTACTCCCCGGAGTCCTTATGTTTTTTCCCCCAGCGTATTTCCTTGGAGAACGTTGGAACCAAGATCTTGGTTCCAGCTGTCGCCGTGGTCCTGCTGCATTCCCTGCTGAGCTCAGCAGTGCCCTGCAATGTCATGCTGAACCCTGCAGCTTCCTGCTACGTCCATCCATGCTCTGCTGGGCCACGCTACATCCTGTAACGCCCTGCAGCGCCCTGATATGACATGAACTACTACGACCTACTCTATCTGTAAAGTGTCTTGAGATAACCTGTGTTATGATTTGATACTATAAATAAAATTGAATTGAATTGAAAACAAATCTCAGCATTTGAGCGTTTTAATATCAGTTATTTAATTAGTTATTGTTTAGTTATCTAGTCATTTATTCAGACGTATATTTATTCAGTCATTCATTGATTTATTTATGTACCATTTATTTATTTACTTTTTAAAGCCCCGCACAATATTACTCTGAAGACATGAGAAGACGAACAGACCGTGATGGGCACACCACCACCAGTTATGTGCATGCTTACCAGAAGTCGACACTAGTTTATGCAAAATGCCAAGTGGAATTGGCTGCCCGAGGTCCGGGCTCCCTAAATAGGCACTCCAGGAAATCAGCAATGTCTGCTTTGGTTTGATGCTACTGTTAGCACATTACAAACTGAGCTGCCTAGCCCTGCTTACCAGTGGGAGAGACTTAAAATCCTCTCTTGAAGGTTAAATTGTCAGGATATGTAGCGAGGTTACACTTACCTGCATCATAGTCTGCTGTGCATTACGTGATTGCTCTGCTGATACGGTAGATCTCAGACCTTCTGACAGACACAGAGCCCCGTTTGGGTCTCTGAATGAGACAAAGTTTAGGGAAGTGGCTGTACACTGCTCTACATCGGAGGTGGAAAACAGAAACTACGGCAGAAATACACGGAGCTCAAACGCAACACATCTGCCACAGCATGCCCACAGCTGAGGGCATCCATAAACCTGAAGCTGCCCTGTATTTTACAGTGAGAGTGAACACTAAGCGACGCATGGGTCTGCTTCAGAGCTCTGTGTGTTTGAGTCTGAACCGTTCATTCATTCCCAATCTTGCAGAGATGGACAGCGTAGGTATATGTAAGGAGGTAACATGGGCACAGGCTAATTATTGCTAACTAAAATGCTAGTTAACATTAGTAATTAAACTTAAACAGCTAATGTAAGTCGAAACTGCCTGCAAGCTTCTCCTGTACTATACGGTAATTCCTCTACTATGCGACAGTAGTCGCGTAGTTATGACACAATCGTTAGCCTAACAAATTTTTATTTAAGATTTGAGTTTATGGAACAGTTATCACTGAGTACAAGCGCAAATAACACTGCTGGATTTAATCTTCATGGTAACGTGGATGATATGGAGTGAAAAAATGTGCGTGGCATCAACATTTTTTATTTTTTTTACTTTTATAGTTACTCCCATTTACTTTCTGCAGTCTGACTTCAGTTCAGCACCTTACCATCTGCGTTGCCAATTCCTATTTTGTCTCCAAAATGTGCGTACGCATGGTTCAGATTTGCGTGGAGGACCGCACATTCTCCCGTCATGTTGTTTTTTATAAATCACAACCTTTGCGTGGGAAGTGGCGTACGCACGTTTTCAGCCCCGTTTTGTGTGTATGCCACGTTTATAAATGTCTCATTTATAAACGTGGCATACAAACTTGATGGGAGAATATGCCGTCCTCCACGCAAACTCTGAACCATGCGTACACACATTTTGGAGACAAAATAGGAATTGGCGACACAGATGGTGAGGTGCTGAACTGAAGTCAGACTGCAGAAAGTAAATGGGAATAACGATTAATATTTTCAAGTATTGATGCCTCACACACATTTTTTCACTACATATCATCCACATTACCATAAAGATTAAATCAAAACTCAAATCTTAAATAAAAATGTGTTCTTAATGTTTAACCGGCAATGTCTCGCTGTCACATTTTCCGCTACGGAGCGCAGGAGGAGGAGATGGCCCGACTGCATAGAATACAGGATAGCATCAAATACCCTAGCATTAGATAACGGCAGAACAGTGTAAATAACTAAATATCTGTCTTTAAAACTGTTCATATATCATCAAATGTCAAAGTCTGAAAATACCTAGCACAATCGTTACCCTTAATGTCCTCGTTATCAGTCCGAACTTTGTTGTTTGTGACAAAACCTGCATGAAGAAAAGTGTGTTTGCCTATTACACTTTATTTTGTCTTCAAATTGTATCTCGGGTTGGGGGATACCACTAGTTGATGCTGTGTTGGCAAGGTATTAACAATCACAAATTGTTGTAAACATATATATACTGCGGTGACCCATGTGCGTAATGCTGCATGATGGCACTGCTGGCACTGTGGGAGTACTATGGCAATGGGAGAATCAGGAGAGAAAGAAACTTCAGGGACAGTGACGATGTCTGGCTAATATGCCGATTTAGATTCCCTAAAGCTGAGCTCTTGGATCTATGTACTGAATTGTATTGAATTGAGTCCAGTAGTAGGCAACGGGCCGGAACCGTGCCATCCCGGTCCAAATACAGGTCCTCGCCACTCTGGGGGCAACCAGCTGTTTCCAGAGGGAAATGTCAGACAGCTAAGTGTTTTTTTTATAAATATTATATATAATCTTCAACTTTATCACTAAGGCTCGTTTGGATATAATATATAGTTCTATTAAATCTTATTATATACCTGTCTGGTATATCAAAGCTGTCCCCGAGTGCCGTAATGCCTGCCGTTTTGGACGTATTATTAATACATGTAGTTATAGATCAGGTTTCCCTACACTGTGCAAGAACAGGTCGAAATTATAATTCAATTTGCAGCAATTCCTGAATGTCTGAGAAGTTTTTTGCTTTTTCTATGCCAGTCATAGTTTGAGCAAACTACATAGAAACACATGGGAGACTCTCATATTTCAGACACTGCAAAGTTATACATTGTTTATCGGGCTATTCCATTAAAAAATTCACTTAGGAAACTTTTGCAACTGCCAACTGCCGGCGAGGCAGCAATACAGGCAGCACCGGCGCTGAACTCCGACACACAGTTGGACAAAATTTGCAATTAGCCATCCATTTTCGTAAAGCGGCCCATATTTGAGCTTTACATAGTTGATTTCTCGCATTAAAAAGTTTCAGAAGTGAATTTAATGGTAAAATAGCATATGAACAATGTATACAATTTCTGAGATCTGCACGACCTAGATTCAGAAGACTAACTGATCTCAGGTCAGTTGTGTAGCCTATGCAAATGTTGGGGTGTGACAAACACAGACTAGAGCCAAATGAGGAGGAGCTGCAATAGTTGACGTCAACTATGAGGCTCGTTGAGATTCGCCCATTTTCAGAGGCAGTTTCAAATAGTGAGATTTGCAGAGAAAATAGGTGTCAATGGGATTTAGAGGTTCTATGTATGTCCTAGTTACCCACTAAACTATCATTATTCAACTATGACAAGGTAAAATCTGTTTTGCATTCTATCACCCCTTTAACAACTGCCAGTGTCATTCATATACTGATCAGCATTCATAAGGTGCTTTGCATTGACTATTTATGGTTAAAAATGGGCGTGTACAGGGCGGGATAAGAGGCTGATCCACGTATGCACACTTTGACATTCTTTTGGGCGTACGCCATTTTGGGCTTTTCGGTGTACATACACTTATAGTAAAGATCCTACACACAGTTTTATAAATGAAACCGCTGGTGTGCAGGTTACTGATGAGTCACAGGTGAGTGCAGTTACAGTTCTGTCTGATGTGGTGGTGAGTGATACGGGGGCTCCACAGGGGATTGTGCTCTCTCCCTTTCTGTTTACATTATACACCACAGACTTCCAGTACAACTCAGAGTCATGTCACCTACAGAAGTTCTCTGATGACTCTACAGTTGTTGGGTGTATAAGGGATGGACAGGAGGGAGAGTACAGAGCGGTGGTGGACAACTTTGTGGAGTGGTCTGGTAAGAATCACCTGCTGCTGAACGTGGATAAGACCAGAGAGATGGTGATTGACTTCAGGATGAAGGGAATGGCTCCGCAGCCCCTTTGCATTCTGGGTGGAGATGTGGACATGGTTGAGGAGTACAGATACCTGGGTGTCAACATCGACAACAGGCTGAACTGGAAAATCAACAGCACTGCTGTTTACAAGAAGGGGATGAGCAGACTCTATTTCCTGAGGAAGCTGAGATCCTTCAATGTGTGCAGCAGAATGTTGGAGATGTTCTACCAGTCTGTTGTGGCCAGCGCTCTGTTCTCCTCCGCCATCTGCTGGGGCAGCAGCATCTGAGCCGGCGATACAAACAGGCTGAACAAACTGATCAGGAAGGCTGGCTCCGTTATTCGCTGCAAACAGGACACATTTGAAGCTGTGGTGGAGAGGAGGTCACTTAACAAACTGTTATCTATCATGGATAACCCCGACCACCCTCTCCACCCCACACTGGTCCAACAGAGGAGCACCTTCTCTAAGAGGCTCCGACAGCTTCGAAGTCGCATGGACCGCTACAGGAAATCATTCCTACCACAGGCAATTAAACTTTTTAACACTTCATCACTGAGTGTGAGATAAGACTCGTATACATCACAACTGCACTGAATCTACATCCTATCTTTACTAGGGAAACAATTGTACATTTTTACTCCCCAACTTGTACATTAACTTTATCTATATCTGTTGAATCAGTTGTACATTTTATTTCCAAATTGTATATATTTTAAATATTGCTCATGTAGTATTCAATAATTATTTAATGTATATTGTTTCCTATTATTTAATTTATACTCTGTATGTCTGATATTTTTGCTGCTGCAACACCATTATTTCCCATTTTTTTTGGGATCAATAAAATCTATCTATCTATCTATCTATCCATCCATCTATCTATCTATCTATCTATCTATCTATCTATCTATCTATCTATCTATCTATCTATCTATCTATCTATCTATCTATCTATCTATCTATCTATCTATCTATCTATCTATCTATCTATCTATCTATCTATCTATCTATCTATCTATCTATGTATGTATGTATGTATGTATGTATGTATGATCCTGGGTTTCCCGCCTTGCCCTCGTTGCCCGGCAACAGGAACAGGGTGCATTCAAGAAAGTCAGGAAGGGAAACAGACTCAAGGATGAGGGTTCATGACATTTTTTATATATTTATTCTCCCTATCATGAATATAGGTAAGGGCATCCACCTTTCTAGAGAGTTTATTATTACTTCATAGTTTGTTGGTGCTATAGTTTCTAAATGAGATGTTATTTTGATGCCCAAATATGTAAAATTAGTTGAGAGCTTGAAAGTAAATAAGTATTGGTTTATATATTGTCTTTTATTTCCGTTAAGCAGCATTAGTAATTATTTTGAAGCACAAGCTTACTTATATCCGGAGATACTACCAAACAGGCTGATTAGATCTTACAGTGCTGGTATGGATGTCTTTATGGTTTAAGAATCAAATCATACGTTATCATCAAAGAGAGCTATTCTATGATCACTATATATACTTGGAAGCACACCCTAGCCTTTTCGCCAAAATTTTACTGAGGATTTTTGTATCAGTATTTATTAAACTTATAGATCACATATTCTCACATGTAGTGTTTGTTTTTCCTAGTTTTGGAAGCAGGATGGTCTCTCACGGAAGCCGAGAGGTAGCCCTTGTTGTAGGATTCTAGATACATCTCATGAAGCGGAGCTGCCAATTCAACTTTAAAGTATTTATATAATGATTGGGAGGCCGTCTGGCCCTGCTACTTTCCCAGCATTCATTGCGATTCTAGCAGGTTTATTGGTCGCTATGTTTTCAATCACACTTACTCTCTCTTGACCAATCAGGAAGTAAATGCATGCTATATAGGCATAGGCAAGGGGTTTGCCCTCTTAACTCTCTTTACTCTTTGTTGCCGGAGCCACATTTCCGCTCTGGGTCCTTTCGCGTCCGCGGCGCAGTTACGGTAATTTGACAGTGTCTCCCTGTCACAAACCCGACTATGCCTGTAACGGAACCGGGTTGAGTTTTGCTGCTGGCTCCATGTAGCTGTACTATTGGTGGTGTATTGGTGCGAAGCTCCCTGACGGGGTTGAAAACTGCATCGCTTGCGCTGGTATCTGCATTAGCCCCCTCCCTTCCCTGCCACGCTGCTGTTTTGTCTCAACCGACTTCTGTTTCAATGGGCTGTACATGAGCTCACTTCAGGCTTTGAACGCCTCCACGCGCCTTTCAACGCCAGGATCTGTTGCCCAACTGGGTGTCCTACAGGGCTGTATTTGAGTGATTGTGACACGGACGATAGCTTTGCTTTTCTTTGGCTTGCCCGTGCTTATTAATAATATGTGTGTGGAGATTGGGGTCTATGTTTATGGGTTTATTTGTTAAATTAGGATTAAGTGATCTTTGGTTAATTTCTTATGTTTAAGGTCTGATAAAAAGACTTGAATTTCTGTTGAAACTTTATGATTTATCTGTTAATTCTGGTTATTTTTGTTCGGCTCTAGGCAGCTAGTATTAAGTGATTTTTGGTTCATTTCTATTTCTTTTAAGTTGTGATAAAGACTTTCATTTCTGTTGAAAACTTTATGGTTTATATTTTGTTAATCTTTGTTATTTTTGTTTGGCTCTAGGCAGCTATTAAGTCCCCTTTGCTGCCTAGATTTGTCTTGGATTGAAGTTTAGTTTAAATTAAATGTTCTTTCTCCCACAGTTGCTGAGTGCCAAAGGTGGTGGTGGTAGTGTCTCCCTCCTGTGTTCTGTGTTTTCCCCCTTTGGTTTATTTTGAGTTTTTCACCACTGTGTGTGTGCGAGTGTTCACGTGTAATTGGGGTGATCCTTCCCTGAGATCCCACACCCCTTGACCCTGTCCCTCCACTGGTAAAGCCTCAGCACTCATCTCCCTTATTTCAGTGTGTATGGTATTTTAATGGTATTTTATACTTGATGTTTTTTTTTGTAATTGTATAAATAAAATTATTGTCTTTAACGGAACTACGTCTCTGGCTTCGTGCATAAGTAGAACCTGTGTGCTTTCTGTGTTTTGGTGGTTTAACTATCGAGCTAGTCAAATCCTATTCTCGGAGTGAAATTCCCCGGGTGGCATTGCCGGTGTCTTCCTTTGGTCTGGGCGTTGAGAGCGGGCCAAAAAGGCACTCCACACCAAAACGTCCCACTCGCCACAGACTCATTAAGGCCTTTTTTACTTACCTCAGAGATTTAGGGAATAGCCCAATTGAGTTTGTTTTAAAATTCAGTCCGGACATCCGCATTAGTAATGTCCTGTGATTTGTAAAGCTTTTCATAAAATCTTTTAAAAGCTGTATTAATTTCCAGCGGGCCCGAATATAATTTCCCTTTGCATCCTCAATGAAATGTATTTCCCTTTCGGTTTCCTGTTGCTTTGCTTTCTCCCTGATCATAATTGTTTTTTGCTTGAGCCTCAAGAAGTTCGCAGCAGCCTTATTGTATTTTATTTCATTATATTGAGTTCTAAGAAGTAGTAACTGTTTGGAGATTTCATTTTCATTTTGTCCATCCTGCAAGCTTTTGTTTTCAAGCATTTTGATTTTGGATTCCAGATCTCTGATAATTTCCTCTGTAACTTATAATTTGACCTTTAATAAAGGCTTCACATCTAATTGTGGCTGTGTTGAACTCTAAGTAAATATCAGTTTGTTTTCCCACCAAATGCAGAATTTTTTTGTCCTGCATCCATTTTGTTTGAAATTTCCCTTTGGAGATTTGCATGTCAACTTTGGCTCCATATAGACCAGTGATACAGCTGCATGATCCGATATGACTGTACTGTTATAATGTCAGTCTCTGATATTAAAAATTCTGCTGACACCAAAAACTAATTTATTCTAGAGTGGCTTTTGTTAGCACTAGACCAACAGGAAAATTCTTTCTTTGATGGATTCAGATGCCTCCATATATCCCAAGCTGGTCTCACAGAATTCGGTGAAATGAACACGGCCCCTTAACTCAAAATCTGTGGCAGTTTCACAGAATCGCCCCGAAAATTCAATGACGGGCCCACGGATGCGATGTCTATACATAATATTCATAATATTGATGTTTTTGTCTAACGTATTTGAGGACGTAAACAATGAAGATATTAATAATAATAAAATACAGTTTCATGTATTTGTCTCATGTATTGTGTGCTCGGCCGGCCGGCGGGCTGTGGCAATCTGAAATAGAATGAAGCCCATTCACGGCAGACAGCAGAAACAAAGGAGTCGAACTACAAGTGCACAAGCTTTGTAACAGGTTCTGGGGCCCGTCTATAGTGGGAGTTGTAGTTTTTAAATATATTGGTATATTTCTCATAATTAGAAGTTGGCAGTGTAGAATCTTCGATATACCCTGGGTTTTTTTTGGGATGGGGAACACACTGTTGTCATCAGATTTTAAAAATATAATCGTTGAATAGGTGAAAATAGCTTATTACCATATTTGACAGTGCTTACAGTGGGTAAACTTTGGTGACCATATCTACATGACAGCGGCGGTCCAGAGCTTTCTAGAACAGCTGGTCTTATGTGTGTAGCACCTTTCTGTTGCTAAATTACAAGTCTTCAAACATGGACTGGGTTCAAGGTTCAGAGGTCAATATTTCAAAGCAGGAGTAATGTATCTCTTCAGACTGACATATGTTACTCTCCAGATTGAGACCTTTCCAACGATGTGTTTGCTATAAGGTTTTAATTTTACTATATCATGGAGACCTCTTTGCAGGTGATACTTTATTGTCCCCAGAGGGATAGCTGCCTTGAGTTCAAATGCTTCACACATAACACTTGACATATTGTTTTATCATACAGCTGACATATACATACAATAAAAAACATAAACAAAGTGATATGTACTCAGACTGAAGCACATTATCAGCCACAATCTATTGCTCATCTAATAAAGATCAGACCATATTCTCTGTGCTTGCCTGGAGAGACTGGTTTCTACGGTATTTCTCTCCACAACCTCACCCAGCCACACCCACTGTGATTCCATTGTGTGGTCCAGTTGGATATCGACGTGCCGACGTGTAAGGTGAGCGTATTGTGTCACTTCCGGTGTTCCCGTGTTACAAACGCTAGTTTGCTGCTCCGGCAAAAACTTACTGAACTCTGCTTCACTGTTTAAATTAGCAGCTATTTGCCTGGATTGCATTTGAATTACAATTGTTTTACTCAAAGCACTTATACTTAGCTTCACTTACAGCGACTGACTCGCTGAATTTACAATTGTTAAAACACTGTTAGCTACTTTAGCTTAGCCATTAGCAATGGCTAATTCCTCTCCCTCTCCTGCTCTCTCTTGCTCTGTGTGTCAAATGTTTAGCTATTCCTCTGCCTCCTTTAGTGATAACGATACATGTAATAAATGTAGTATATTCGCTGTTTTGGAGGCAAGGCTTAGTGAATTTGAGTCACGGCTCCGCACCATGGAATCAGAATCGTATGCTTCCGTAGCTAGCCAGCACCATGTAGTTAATGCGGGCCAACATACTGTAGCTTCTGTAGCTTCTGCTAGCTGTCCCCCGGCAGACCCCGGAGCAGCCGGGCGAGTGGGTGACTGTCCGAGGGAAGCGAAGCGTTAGATCTAGACCAGGGAGTGCACGATGAAGGTCGCTCTAAACCGAGCGTCTTCGCCTCTCTAACAGGTTCTCCGTACTCAGCGATACACCCGCTGAGAAGCCAGTTCTGGTTATTGGGAGCTCTATACGGCGATATGTGAAGCCAGCGCCCCGGCGGCTACAGTAGGCCTACCTACGGTCATATGTACCCCCGGGGCTGGAGCGGGCGATATAGAAACCCATCTAAAACTGCTGGCAAAAAGAACCGTAAATACAGTAAGATCATACTTCACGTAGGTGGTAATGGTCGAATCGGAGATCACTAAAATGAATGTTGAGTCACTTTGTGCATAACGCAAAGACAATGTCGGACTCAGTAGTTTTTCTCTGGACCCTTGCCAAACCTGACCAATGATGAAATGTACAGCCGGACGTCATCCTTCCACCGCTGGTTGTCGGGGTGGTGCCCAGCTAATGATGTGGGCTATGTGAATAACTGGAGGCGTTCTGGGGAAAGCCTGGTTTGATTGAGAGAGACGGCATTCATCCCACCTGGGACGGTGCCGCTCTCATATCAAAAATCTGAACGAGTTTATCAGACATAAACCATGACAACCCAAGTTTGATATTAGTAATCAGAGGTGCAGTGCTACGTACCCCTCTGTGCTTCCGTTGGAGCAGTCGCCCACTCATGGTCTAATAAGCACGGTGTCTGTCCCCGGCTCAGATCGGTTAAATCAAAGGTAAACAAAAGATGCGCTATACTTAACAACCTAATTGGAATTAAAACTACTGCAATAGAACAAAATAGGAAAATTAGATGTGGACTATTAAATATTAGATCTCTGTCTTCTAAAGCAGTACTGGCTAAATCAGAAAGAATAAAATTGATTTATTTTGTTTTACTGAAAACTGGCTGGGCCCCCAACTTTTGTTTTAACTATGTTAGTCTAAATGAAGCCACTCCTCCCAGCCATATTAATACTCAAATTCCTAGAGGCTCAGGCCGAGGAGGGGAGTTGCAGCCATCTTTGATGCAAGCCTGCTAATTACTCCTAAACCTAAATTACATTATAACTCATTTGAAAGTCTTGTTCTTAATCTTCAACATCCAAAATGGAAAACATTACAGCCAATTATATTCGTTGTTATTTACAGGGCTCCAGGTCCGTATTCTGAATTTTTATCTGAATTCTCAGAGTTTTTATCATGTTTAGTCCTTAAATCAGACCAAGTACTTCTTGTAGGTGATTTTAATATCCATGTGGACGTTGACAATGACAGCCTTAGTACTGCTTTCAACTCATTACTGGATTCAATCGGTTTCAGTCAGAGTGTGCACAAGGCGACGCACTGTTTTAACCACACCCTCGACCTTGTGCTGGCATATGGTATTGAAATTGAGGATTTAATAATATTTTCGCAGAATTCGGTATTATCAGATCATTCTTTAATCACTTTCGAATTCTTACTACCTGATTATATTAAATTAGATAAAAGCTCCTACACCAGATGCTTATCTGACAGTGCTATAGCTAAATTTAAAGAAGATATTCCAACAGCATTCGACTCTATGTCATGCCTTAACATAACAGAGGACCTGTATGTTAACCTCAGTCCCTCTCAAATTGATGCATTTGTAGACGGTATTACGACATGCCTACGGACGACCTTAGACTCCGTCGCTCCCCTGAAAAAGAAGATGATGAAGCAAAGGAAACTAGCACCTTGGTATAACTCCCAAACTCGCAAATTAAAACAAATCTCGCGAAACCTCGAATGTAAGTGGCGTTCCACCAAGGTGGAAGAATCTCGTTTGGATTGGCAAGAAAGTCTCAAAACCTATAGGAAGGCCCTAAGAAAGGCCAGATCAGACTATTACTCATCACTAATAGAAGAAAACAAGAACAACCCAAGGTTTCTTTTCAGCACTGTCGCCAGGCTGACAGATAGCCACAGCTCTACTGAGCCATCTATTCCTCTAGCTCTGAGTAGTGATGACTTCATGAGCTTCTTCAATGATAAAATTACAACAATTAGAGATAAAATTCATCACATTTTACACTCAACTTCTAACGGTTCACCTTTAAACGCAGAGTCGTTAGAAATAAAGACTAGTCTCGACATATACTTAGACTGCTTTTATCCTATAGATCTTCAACAATTAATGTTAAAGATATCCTCAGCTAAGCCATCTACCTGTCTCTTGGACCCCATCCCAACGAGACTACTCAAAGAAGCATTACCTGTGGTTAACACCTCATTACTAGATATGATCAATATGTCTCTATTAACAGGTTATGTACCACAGTCATTTAAAGTAGCTGTGATAAAACCTCTTCTGAAAAAACCCACCCTGGATCCTGAGGTCTTAGCAAACTATAGACCTATATCTAACCTTCCTTTTCTCCAAGATCCTTGAGAAGGTGGTTGCTAATCAGTTATGCGATTTTCTACATAGCAACAGTTTATTTGATGACTTTCAATCAGGATTTAGAAAGAATCATAGCACAGAGACGGCACTGGTGAAAATTACTAACGACCTTTTAACTGCTGCAGACAAAGGTCTTGTCTCCATTCTTGTTTTACTAGATCTTAGTGCTGCATTTGACACAATTGACCATTCAATCCTGTTACAGAGATTGGAACACTTGGTTGGCATTAAAGGAATTGCTCTGAGTTGGTTTAGGTCCTATTTCTCTGATCGATCTCAATTTGTGAATGTTAATGATAAATCCTCCAAGTACGCTAAAGTTAGCCATGGGGTTCCTCAAGGCTCAGTGCTTGGACCAATTCTATTCTCCTTATATATGCTTCCTCTAGGCAATATTATTAGAAAACACTCAATTAACTTTCACTGTTATGCGGATGACACCCAATTATACTTGTCAATCAAACCAGACCGAAACCAGTCAGCTAGCAAAATTTCAAGAGTGCATTAAGGATATAAAATCCTGGATGACCTATAATTTTCTGATGTTAAACCCTAACAAAACTGAAGTTATTGTGCTGGGCCCTAAACACCTCGGAACTTCATTATCTAGAGATATAGCTACTCTGGATGGTGTTGCCCTGGCCTCCAGCACCACTGTTAGAAATTTAGGAGTTATCTTTGATCAGGATATATCCTTTAATGCCAATCTAAAACAAACCTCAAGAACAGCCTTTTTTCATCTTCGTAACATTGCCAAAATTAGGAATATCCTGTCTCAAAACGCCGCTGAAAAACTAGTCCATGCATTTGTTACTTCCAGGCTGGACTATTGTAATTCCCTACTGTCAGGTTGCTCAAATAAGTCTCTTAAGACTCTCCAGCTGATCCAGAATGCTGCCGCGTGTTCTCACAAGAACTAAGAAAAGAGATCATATTTCTCCTGTATTAGCTTCTCTGCATTGGCTTCCTGTTGAATCCAGGATTGAGTTTAAAGTCCTTCTCTTGACCTACAAAGCTCTAAATGGTCTAGCACCATCATATCTAGAAGAGCTCCTAATACCCTATTGTCCCACTAGAACACTGCGCTCCCAGAATGCAGAGTTACTGGTGGTACCTAGAGTCTCTAAAAGTAGAATGGGAGCTAGAGCCTTCAGTTATCAGGCTCCTCTCCTATGGAACCAGCTCCCGATCTGGGTTCGGGGGGCAGAAACTGTCACCTCATTCAAGAATGAACTTAAAACTCTCCTATTTGATAAAGCTTATAGTTAGGGGTGAGGAGTTGCAGTGTTCACCTAACTGGCCCAACTGCTTCTCTTCACAATTGTTAGATTAATAATACATAACAAAGTAGAGGGAGGCAGGCCAGCCAAGCCAGATCCGGCAGGGGGAGAGTTCTAAGCCCGAAAAAGCTACCTCTCCTTATGACCTGTCTCTCTTAGTTACCTGTTATAGTTACGCTGTTATAGTCCTAGACTGCCGGGGGACTTCCTTCCTTTGACACACTGAGCTGCTCTCTCCTCTCCCTTTCTATTACTGTTTCTATTACTGTTACTATTACTATTACTATTTGTGTCAGCCCGTGCCAAGTAATGCTTGTTACTAATCCTAGCTTCTTCTGGGGAGTTTACTCCCGGAGTCCTTATGCTTTTTTCCCCCAGCGTATTTCCTTGGAGAACGTTGGCACCAAGACCCTGGTTGCAGCTGTCGCCGTGGTCCTGCTGCACTCCCTGCTGAGCTCAGCGATGCCCTGCAATGTCATGATGCGTCGCGCTGAACCCTGCAGCTTCCGCGCACATCCAGTCACTGTTCCATTATTAATGTGACTACTATCGCCACTGTTCATACACACCCCAACCGGCTCGTCAGACACCGCCTACCAAGAGCCTGGGTCTGTCCGAGGTTTCTTCCCAAGAGGGAGTTTTTCCTCGCCACTGTCGCACTGCTTGCTCTTGAGGGAATTACTGGAATTGTTGGAATTGTTGGGGCTTTGTAAATTATAGAGTGTGGTCTAGACCTACTCTATCTGTAAAGTGTCTCGAGATAACTTATGTTATGATTTGATACTATAAATAAAATTGAATTGAATTGAATTGAATTAAAAGGGAGAGACAGGCGAGAGAAAACGACAGAAAGTTTGGGATCATTTTAAGCTGCAAACATGCTGCTACATCACCTCTGTAACATACCTCCAGTGTACATCCATTCCACGGAGCCAACCCGACACAAGGTAGCTAACGTCTGCTGCTCGTCCAACCGCTGTTTACACAACTAGCCTGCAGCATGCTATTTTGCTAATAGCGATGTTTTACACAACTAGCCTACAACATGCTACTCTGCTAATAGCGATGTTTTACACAACTAGCCTGCAGCATGCTATTTTACTAATAGCGATGTTTTACACAACTAGCCTACAACATGCTACTCTGCTAATAGCGATGTTTTACCAAGCTGAAACGAAAGCTGTCGGTTTGTAGTGTAACTTTTTATTAGTTTGCTTCTAATCTTTGGAAATGTAGCTGCTGCCGAAGACAAACCGGCTCCTCCCCCCAGCATGGCTACTTAATATCCACGTGAATGACGTCATCATGCATTCTTTATTCTTTCTCCTCACCATAGATATAGCTATGCTCCTACTGTGTATTAGGCTTCTGAAAATGTGTCCCCCAGAACAGTGTAGTTGAGTAGCCCTGCTGTAAACCCTCTGGTCAGTGAACAGATCTTTTGCATATCCAGTGCAAAGAGCCAGAGGCAATAAGGGGAATTGGGCCACCAAAAATGTACTATTGTAATGTATTTCTTTTTAAGGGTCTTGGAATTTGGCAATACATTTTTTTGCTTTTTCTAAAAAAGGAAACCAGTCTTTTGTATATATACAAGCGACGGGTTTCCTTTTTTTTAGTAAACAGCAATAATAAATATTTACTTTTGCTGTTTACTAAGTATTTCTTACTAAGTATTTCTTATCCGATTACTCGATTAATCGATGGAATAATCGGTAGAATATTCGATTACTAAAATAATCGATAGCTGCAGCCCTACATAAAATACATTAAATAACCTAAAATATCGCACATGACAGCCTTGAGTCCTTTTATGTGTGAAGGCATTGTAAGTCTTTTGTGGCTTTTTTTAACATTTCCTCCTACTGTACTTCTGGTACCAGCTCCCCCATCTCTCTGATGTACTTTATAAGCAGGTGTATTGAAGACAGCGCTGCTCCCTGTTGTTGGATGGAAGTTTCCTAAGTCCATGCGCAAATCTTTTGTGGGAAAAGGGTATAGGAAACAAGCCTCGCAGTGATTGTTATTCATAGGCCTAAAATAGAGTGACACACCATTATATAACCAGTCACACTAATAATAATAATATTAATAATAATAATAATAATAATAATAATAATAATAATAATACATTTTATTTGTAGAGCACTTTTCATTGAAAAATCAATTCCAAAGTGCTACAGAAGATTAAAAACAGAAGCAAAGAAAAGAAATAAAGATAAAAAATAACACAAAAAAAGATTTACAAGAAGCTGTCACCTGGTGGAGATCCCAATACACTACAAACAGGCAAACTGGCCAATACTATAAGGGACTGTCCGTTATTTATTTAAGGGGCCACCAGAGGAGTGGCCCCTTAAATCTTTGGTTAAAATAAACTTTATCCTCCCTTTACCAATAATACATTTTCTATGACCTTTCAAAATGATTGGGAAAGGAAGCATAAACAATTTTTATTGATGCCTTCTGTACTGGTTTGCGCTTGGCAAAGATGTACAGATGCCCTTTGCTTTTTTACAGCCATGACACACATGAGTTAACCTCTGCTTTCTCATCTTACACATCACACTCCACTGTTATGGTGTGGTGGCCATTTCATAGATTTACTCACCAATATTGTTGTGGAAACACAATAAGCATGGAAACTAAATGCACACTTCCTGCATTACTGCATTACTTCAAATACTAAGTTACTCATCTAGTAAACTAGTATTCACATGAAATAAAACAATAAAACATTGAGACCATTCAACAAAGCACACTGGGTAACAAATTCAACACACAAACTGGTTGCTATGGACTCGTTAGGCTTCCTCAGTCATTGTATATTTTAGCATATACAGTGGGGAGAAGAAGTATTTGACACGCTGCCGATTTTGCACGTTTTCCTATTTACAAAGCATGTAGAGGTCTGTAATTTTTTATCATAGGTACACTTCAACTGTGAGAGACGGAATCTAAAACAAAAATCCAGAAAATCACATTGTATGATTTTTAAACAATTAATTTGCATTTTATTGCATGACATAAGTATTTGACCAACCGGTAAGAAGTCTGGCTCTCACAGACCTGTTAGTTTTCTTTAAGAAGCCCTCCTATTCTCCACTCATTACCTGTGTTGGGGACCAAGAAGCTGGTTAAACAGTGATTTGGCTCAGATTGAGTTGACTGCAGAGACACAGGGGAGGCAGGACAAAGGAACTTGGCCTACATGTGAATTCCAAAGCCAGTTTCACGAAACTCCTAAAAAGCCGCCACTTCGCAAGATGGAGAAAGTGCATTCAACACGTGTGGGACAAGGCAGACTGGTGGTGAGACAAAGAACTGCTTCACACCTGTGACCAGGTTGCAGTTTTCCCATTGGTCGTCGGATCCTTGAATGCACCACCCCGCCACTAGGAGGCTGAGGGAGGATAAAAGCTGTCGGCACTGTGTGTTTCTTCGCTTTTCCACCGTGACTTAGGTCGCGATAGGAAGCACTCTAGTCCGGGCTAGCAAACTAGCATCACCTCGCTGGTCGAGTTTCGAGCTGGTACAAAGTTTATATCGGCCTGATATACAAAGGGGATCCGAGGGAATACTGGCCGAAGTATTCCTTCATCTGCAGCGGGCTTAATCAGCCTGGATTCAAGAAAAGGACTACGTTCTGTTTCTTGTTTGGTCGACCTGGATTACGTCTCGTCCCCTGCTCTGGACGAAACGGATCGTTAAGCTCTGGCGAGAGACTTAACTGACAAACAACGCATACAGTAAGGCTTACACAGTTCTGGGCAGATATTAGAACTAGTGCGTTTTGGTTTGTTACGATATCGGTATCGGCTCCGATACTGCCTAAAATGCTGGTATCAGTATCGGGAGGTACTTGAGTTTATGCACCGATCCGATACCACGTAATAAAGCCCTAGAGAAAATCTACGTTAAAGTAGTTTATTAGGGGTCCAAGCCCGAGGGGGCATGAGAACCGCGTGTTGCAAGGCAACGCAGTTCACATCTCCAACGGAGCGTGGAACCCTATTGTTTTTCATCAGTTGGATCTACGCGTTCCCTGGATCCAACTGAATCACTTGATATAGGCCACGCCCATTTCCGCCAAGACTTTTATGCGTGAAAAAATCACGATTTATCAAAAACCTACTTTTTCGAACTCCTCCTAGACCGTGCGACCGATCTGCACGAAACTTGGACCGTTGCATCTCCTGACTGACCTGACAAAAAGTTATTACCGTATTTTCCGGACTATAAGTCGCTCTGGAGTATAAGTCGCATCAGTCCAAAAATGCGTCATGAAGAGGAAAAAAACATATAAGTCGCACCGCATTTATTCAGAATGTTTGTTTGTTTGTTTTTTTCATCTGTCAACTACACAATAGCACACAGAACAACAGGCTGAATACGGTAGGTGTCCCGTATGTTAACGTAACACATTAACAGTTATTGAACTATACAATAGCACACAGAACATCTAGCTACCAGGGCGTGGAGCATGGATGTATTAAAAGGCGTGGAGACGTAACTGCACCGTTGACAAGCCCCTCCGGACTCCTTCCTCCAGCTCTGGGCATCTTGCTTTCAGCCCACGATTAGCCGATTAGCTTTCTTTGTTTTCTTCATTGCAGTAAGAGTAATCTTTTCGCCAGTCCCTCACAAGTTTCTCCCTCATTTCAAACTTTCTTTCTGCTGCTCGATTACCGTTTTCGGCTGCATATTTTACTACCTGCAGTTTGTTATCTCTTTTCTTTCTCAGTTGTCTTTAAGAGCAGCATTCTAGTTGTCACAAGCCTAGAGCGCCCTCTCGCGGCTGTAGACGGTAATGTTTTCAGTATGAATTAACATAACATGGGGCGGCTGTGGCTAAGTGGTAGAGAGGTTGCCTGTCAATCGGAAGGTTGGTGGTTCGATCCCTGGCCCTGCAGTCCCATGCCGAAGTGTCCTTGGGCAAGACACTGAACCCCGAGTTGCCCCCGATGCTGCGCCATCGGAGTGTAAATGTGTGTGAATGTTTACCTGATGAGCAGGTGGCACCTTGTACGGCAGCCTCGGCCACAGTGTATGAATGTGTGTACTATGTTAAAGCACTTTGAGTAGTCGTTAAGACTAGAAAAGCGCTATATAAAAACAGTCCATTTATTTATTATTTATTTATGTAAAAACATGTTAAATTATATATATTTTGATATATAAGTCGCAACTGACTATAAGTCGCAGGACCAGCCAAAGTAGGAAAAAAAGTGCGACTTATAGTCCGGAAAATACGGTAAAAGAATTTTGATAGGATAAAAATTGTGCATATAACGCACAAACTAATTTGTGTAGCTAACTATGAAAACACCAACTTTGCCATATCTCAGCCAAAATAAATGCTATCTACGCCAAACTTTAGATTATTCTTTGCCATGACCCTCTGGACGTCCCACATGTGTTTTACGAAAATTGGTCAATAGGGGACGCTACAAGTATAAAAAGTTTATATCTCATGAACGGCTCATCCGATTTCTACAAAGTTTGATGGGTACCATCTAGGGACAATCCTGAGGCCAACCCTAGAATGGGGTACCAAAGGGTCAAAGTGGGCGTGGCCTATGGGACACATGTCTAAATTTACCACTTACACTAATGTGAACAACTTTAAATTTACAGGGTAGATGGTCAATGGGTCCTGGACCACACCTACCATAATTTACACATGTGGACCACTAGGTGGCACTATAATGGTTTTTTGTCATTAATTCCCACAATGCACATTAGAAATTCTTACATCCACGTGTTCCTTGAATCAAGCTGAATTACCTGACATAGGCCACGCCCATTTCCGTGCAAAGGTTTTTTCGCGCCTTGTGCAAAACCAACTTTTTCGAACTCGTCTAAGATCGGCCTTTAGGTGCCGCTATAAGCAACGTTTATTTGTTTTGGCCAAGAACTCAATGCATTTAAATGGGAAATTTGCAATTGTAATATCTCTGCCACAGTAAAAGCAATCAACACGAAACTTGTGCATGGCATGCCGTTCTGAGGCTCTGTACTAAATTTGGTGAAGATCGGCCATTAGGGGGCGCTGTAGTCAACATAAATCAATTTGGGCCATTTAACCCCGTCTGAGGGCGAGCATGTTGTATACAACCCCAAACGGCACTTCTGATTCATAACTCTATAACTTCATAATTATAAAAATCGTAGGGTCTTTTGGAGCTAACAGCTAACAGTTGCCCCTTTCTGCTGCTGTTTTTTTTGGCTTCCTAGCCCTTACAGGAGTTTTTTGCATTATTATTATATTATTAGGGCCCGAGCGCCGACAGCGGCGAAGGCCCTATTGAAACTGAAGGAATTATTGTTTCTTTCTATTATTATTATTTTCCCGTCAAATGAATTCCCTTTTTGAGGGGCTTAACATATTCAAAAACTCACCAAATTTGGCGGTCGCATCAAGTCTGGTGAAAATTTACGTATTTTAAGGGGTTCGGGAATAGGCGCACAAAAATGGCTCACTAGCGCCCCCTAGAAAGTTAAGAAAATTGAGCCCCTGCAGTGCGATTAACGTAGACTCACGAAACTTGGTACACATATGTAACATGTCCAGATTTACAAAAAACTTCATTAGAGCCATACCCTAAACCCAACAGGAAGTCCGCCATTTTGATTTCAAAGTTCGAAATTAGTGCGATTTTGGCCATTTCCACGTCGTATTTTAACGAACTCCTCCTAGAGATTTCATCCGATCAACTTCAAACTCGGTCTGTGCCATCTTAAGATGTTAAAGATGAAAAGTTGTTAAAAGAAAAACTTTTCGTCATAGGGCGTGGCTGTGGCAGGGCGGCCATTTTGTGCGTTTCGCCGCCAAAACAGGAAGTGGGTGTAACTCAAGTGTACGTTGTCCAATTACCTCGAAATGTTTCAGGATTCATAAGAGTCCAACCCTGAGGACAACTAAAGGCCGATATTTACTTAAAGTCATAGCGCCCCCTAATGGCAACAGGAAGTAGGCCTAAAAGTCAAGGTGCTATACTTTAGCGAACTCCTCCTACAGATTTCATCCGATGGACTTCAAACTTGGTCTGTACCATCCCAACACCTTAACGATGAAAAGTTATTAAAAGAAAAACTTTTCATCAGATGGTGTGGGCGTGGCGTGGCGGCCATTTTGAGTTTTTAGCGGTGAACAAAGAAGTTGTTGTAACTTGAGTGTATGTTGTCGTATCTGCCTGAAATTTCTCACGATGGACAATGGTCCAGGCCTGAGGACACCTACAGGCCAAAATTGACTTTTGATAATGCGCCTTATATGACAAACATCATCCGATTTACATGAAACTTAGAATGTGTGGTCTACATGTGATACTGAGCCGCCCCCTATAATAAGACCACGCCCACTTACTCAGGTCACGCCCCCTTTCATAACATTTGAACCGTTTAAGGTAGAGTCTCGTGTGAGGTGTCATTGAACTCAGCAGAGACTTCGTTTTTAATTGGTCATGCTTTGACCCGCCCCTTATGCTTAAGCCCCGCCCCCTTTCATACAATTTGAACTTTTTAAGGTATACCCTTGTGTGAGGTATCATTGAACTCAGCATAGAGTTCTTTCTTCATTGGTGATGGTTTGACCCGCCCCCTATGCTTAAGCCCCGCCCCCTTAAAATTTGAACCATTTAAGATAGACCCTTGTGTGAGGTATCAATGAACTCAGCAGAGACTTCCTTCTTCATTGGTGATGGTTTGGCCCGCCCCCTATGTTGAAGCCACGCCCTTTTTAATAAATGCTGACCCATCTAAGGTAGAGTCTTGTGTGAGGTATCATTGAACTCAGCACAGACTTTCTTTTTAATTGGTGATGGTTTGACCCGCCCCCTACGCTTTTGCCACGCCCCTTTTCACAGCTAAGGAACCGTAGGACGTAGAGTCTTGTGTGAGTTATTGTTGAAATCGGCAGGGAGTTCCCTTTTCATTGTTGATGATTTGCGGCGTCTGAGTGCCGCGCAAATGACTGGTCACAAGGAGCGGCGTCCGCCGGTAACCCCGACGCGCGCAGAGGCGCGAGGGCCCGTCCATCGCTGCTCGCAGCTTTAATTTATTATTATTTTTTTACTGGATGACTCCAAATAAATAGAACTGTAGATGCGTTGCTCATTCGGCATGCCGCTCTGAGGATTTGTACCGAATTTGGCAAAGATGGGCCATTAGTGGGCGCTATAATCAACGTATAAGAGTTTTGCCCTGTTAATCAATGTTAATGGACTATTTGCAATTGGAATGTATCACAGAGCTTGCAGCTCACACTTCTCGATAATTACTAATGTTTATCTCCTAGCGTTACATTTTGGTTTTCGCTTTCACGTGCTCCCCTGATTTTCTACAATAAACAAACTTCCTAACCCACCTGACAAAGATTCTACAACCTTCACAGTGGACAAATGTAACTCTTTTCTCCCACTTTTTCAATCCAAAATCAACACCATTCATAGGCGCTGATACCGTGCAATTAAACATTGCAGTTGGTGCTAAGTGGAGAGTCCGTCATAGTGTGATTGGTTATGTCTGTGGCATTGATTCTTAATTTCCAACGAAGCTGATCGCGGTTATATTCGCCAATGTTTGCCCCCCCTACGTAATGCTTCAGGTCCCGCATTGGCGCAGCTTCCTGGGTCATCGGGGGAGACTGGCGCGGCTCCCCGGGGTGTCGTGGACAACTGGCATCGGAGGCGACTGGCATCGGAGGCTTGGGCCCCGTCATAACTGCTTGCAGTTCTAGTTAGGGGTTCAAGCCTGAGGGGGCATGGGAACCGCATGATCACGTGATATAGGCCACGCCCATTTCCGCCTATAGTTTTATGCGTGAAAAATCGCGATTTATCAAAAACCTTCTTTTTCGAACTCCTCCTAGACCGTGCGACCGATCTGCACGAAACTTGGACCGTAGCATCCCCAGACTGACCTGACTAAAAGTTATGAAAATAATTTTTATACGATACAAATTGCGCATATAACGCACAAACTAATTTGTGTACACATGTTGACTCAAAATATATAGAACTGTAGATGTGTTGCTCGTTGGGCATGCCGCACTGAGGATTTGTACCAAATTTGGCAAAGATTGGCCATTAGTGGGCGCTATAATCAACATATAAGTGTTGCCCTGTTAATCAATGTTAATGGAATATTTGCAATGGGAATGTATCAAAGACCTTGCAGCTCACACTTCTCAATATTTACTGATGTTTACCTCCTACCGTTACGTTTTGGTTTTCGCTTTCGCGTGCTCCGCTGGTGTTCTACAATAAAGAAACTTCTTAACTCACCTGACAAAGTTTCTACAACCTTCCCAGTGGACAAATGTAACTCTTTTTTTCCCACTTTTTCAATCCAAAATCAACACCATTCATACCGGTGATACCGTGCAATTAAACATTGCAATTGGTGCTAAGTGGAGAGTCTGTCATAATGTGATTGGTTTTGTCGGTGGCATTGATTCTTAATTTCCCACGAAGTTGATCACGTGTCAGTTAAAGTTCTCATCTCCAATCCTATTTGTATTTGTGAGAAGTGGCACTGTCCTGAGTTGAAAGCCTACTTTACGGCTTTATTTTCGAGTTAATAGGTGCGTGTGTTCGTGTCGGCCACTGTCCATTTCCTAAGGTTCTGAAATGCAAACAACTTTTGACTACTTTTTTTTTTTTTAAACGACGTGTGCCGTTGAGCACCCTCAGAGGAAAACATCAATCGGCGCCTATGACACCATTTACAACAACCTGACCACCTCCCCTGCTCTTTCAACCACCACACCTGCCTACCCCCCTCCACCCTCTCGGTCACTCTCTTATTTCTCTCTGCTGTCCCCTGTGGTCAGGGGGGTTAAGAAGTTTTTTTATAGTAGAGAATTGTTAAAGGTAGTCTGTATATGCATGGAGATGAACTGTTAACCACTACATTTGCAACGGCAGAGTACCGCACACAGACCTTGTGCAACGTTTGCCCCCCTACGTAAGGCTTCAGGTCCCGCATTGGCGCAGCTTCCCGGGTCATCGGGGGCGACTGGTGCAGCTCCCCGGGGCATCGGGGACGACTGGCATCGGAGGCGTCTGGCATCGGAGGCTTGGGCCCCGTCATAACTGCTTGCAGTTCTAGTTTATGTTGTTTTTCCGTTATAACTGACTGTCAAACTGGATAATAAAAGAAAGTTCTGTGTCGTTCATTGTTTGTGTTTGTTCATGTTTCACAAAGCGTTTAACCTGAGCCAGACCGACAACAAAGTATATAAATAATATCACATCCATACAGGGATAGTAGTATACAGTTGTTAAAACATATGACACACTGGTATTGGATTGGTACTGGGAAGCAAAAAATGGTATCGGACCATCTCTAGCTATAACTAAACAAAACAACACAAAAATGATCGGCACCGGCCCTTTATCGGCAGATCCCAGCTAACAATTTTTGGTTCCCAGAACATAGCATGCGACGAATGGCAGTACCTCCGGTCGAACCTCCAAGGGTTGTCAGGAAAAGTTGCTGTAAAACATATAGAAATACAAATTACACATGTAGAACAAAGTGGAGAGCTTGTACAATCTCATTTTGTAAGAGTTCAGTTCAGTTATAGTGATATTTGAATGTATGCAATTATATAGTGTTATCTTAGGGCAGGGTAGGTCCACTTAATTACCATTTTGTTCCTCCTCTCCAGATGACCAAGACTCCTGTCGAACTCCTGCAGCTCGGTGACTGTCGAGCAGGACGACAGCAACAGGTCATCGACTGGAGCAGAGGGAGGTGACTGGAAGCTCCTTAAGAGCATGAGCAGCTCATCCATCTTTTCCTCAAATGTGTCCATCCGCTGTGCCATGTGGGTAATGGATGTCCTGGCTATGGAATAATTAATGGTTTTAGTTTGAGTCTTCTTACCTCTCTGTGTGATGAGTCCCCTCCCTCTGTGTGATGAGTTCTGCCGTTTACAACAACAAAAAAGTTAACTTACTCTCAAGTTCCTTGTCATGAAATTGTATTGAATTGGAAATGGAAAATTCAAAGCCACTGTACCTTCAACTTGGTCCCAAGATGAAGTGGCAGGCCGAGCTTGCGTTACAATAGACCCATCCAACTCTGGGCGACCAGCTGGTTTCCTGTGTGGTGTCAAAAAGAAAGTAGATATGAATATTGGTCAGTTCTTGCACGTGCCATTGCAAAAGATGAACTTATGCTGTTACTAATTTATTTTTTTTTGTCTAATGACAATCGCGAAAAACATAAAAAGTAACATCTGCTGACCTGAAAAAGGGCAGGAAGGGACAAACGCATCAGAACAGTCACGTGATATGCACGGGGTTGAATTTCAGTAGTTCCATGGTAGGAAATATGACTCTGGTTTCTTAAATGCATGCATAAATGTTAACTTACGGACAAGGCTTCCAGACACACATCTGTCCTGAAATGCTTTCTTGCTTGTGGAACAGATTCATCTGAAATAAGACCATACAATTTTTACTGATTGCAAAAAGAATATTTGAAGTGTAAATAGTGTAGTCTGTACTTAAGGTCTTACCATTATCTAAATAAACGATGGATGTATTTAGACAACCAATGAGGTGTAATCATTATGTCGTGCTAAGTTAGCCTGCAGTTTCGTGAATAGAGTTTCTCTTAATACATCCATGGCTTTATCTCTCATCCACATTACAGGCTTTACAGCATACAGCCCTCGGATGAATTGTAAGATAAGTGTCAAACCCTAAACCCACATCGGCTCTTAGGGACACACAGGGCTGGCAACTTTTCAAAAACCCTTGGAGTGAGATTTGGTGCGACCAACCAAAACGTAGCCGCGTACAAAGCAAAACATTTTTTGTCATTCAGCAGTATTACCTTTATAAATAAAGAAGAATGAGAACCACTGATTTACATAAATTCTAATCAAAAACCTTTTGTGTGTCATGGTGGGGCTTTTTAGAATCGCAGTTAGAGGATATTAATCTTATCCTCTAACAATCTTGTTGCTGCTTCCTTGTTGTATTAACTGAAAAACATGACAGCACAAGAAACACAAACACCAGGCTTTAACAGAGCCCTACGACGACGTCGACGACGTCACACGCGACCTCCGATTAATATTTATATAATTTCGGAACGATTTATTGTAGCTGCTTACTGTTTTTTCCTGCTAATAGCTAAGGAGCTAGCCATCACAGGGGTGTCTTTGTAGCCTTTCCAGAAGGTTTTCTATCCTGCCTGGAACTTGTGCCTCTTTTTGGAGTAGTTCAGCAATAAATCCAAATGCTTACATCCACGATTTATCCACTCGATGTCCATAATTTATCACGTTTTCGGTCATTTCTGCCGCTAGCTCTGTGCTACAGGGTGCTGCCGTCTAGTATAAATCTCCCATGATGCTTTGCAAGTGTGTGTCCGTCACACAAAGTGGAAAGGTGAGTTCACTGACCGCAGGAAATCCGAAATCCGAGCGAGAACAAACAGTAAAGTGAAAAAGAGAGATAATGGCGTCACTGTTTAGATATTTGGGATACATTTGGGCTTTTTTTGAAGAAATGTAAATAGTTTGTCATTTATATTAGTTATAATGTTCATTATGTTTATTTCTGCACTGGATGACTCCAAATACATAGAACTGTTTTACACAAATGCTTGTGTAGAATTGCTGTGTGTGTCATATCAATACGTTTGACAGTATTATTTTGATTATTGGCAAAAGTGTCTGGGCTTTTTTTTTTTTTTTACTTTTTTGTCAACTGTATAAGTTATAATACTTATTTCTTCACAGTTTGACACCCCAGACATATGGGAACTGATTTAGACAGGAGATTGGCTTAGCTTTTATTGTTGTGTGTGTGATATCAATAAATATCTGTGAGATTAATTTTCCGTTTTATTTATTTATTTGTCTTACACAACAGGGTTGATGTTTTACAAGCTTTTTTAGAAAATAAAACGAGACGGAAAAGTAATTGTAAAAATGGCCTCAGGTTCCTCAGCGTTAAAACACCTAAAACATTTTTTACTTTTGTTTTTGTATTGCCAGGGGCAAAAATAACTTAGGTCAGTGCGTACAAAGTGGCAAAAAAATGGGTATGTGTTTTATAACTGATTATTAAAGTGATGGTTCACCCTAGGGTCCTTTGCACCATGACCTCGAGCCAAACACCCCCCAGAAGCTTTTTTCACCTGGGTCTAACATTGGGAGAGTTAGCTAGAGTTGCGTTATCAGCTGAATAGCTTAGCGCAGGGGCTAATGGACCCACGTTTGTATCTCGTAAGTTACCCCACTAATAATGCCCGAAATGATACCAAACGTCTACAAGTAGTACAATATGTTATGCTCTCATAAAACGATGGATTGGAAAGTTTGTAAGTACACCAGAAGTTTATGTAAATAACACTTGCCTGCTTGCTTCTGCTCTCTGCTGTTGTTGTTGTAGCTGTAAGACGAGTGCTTAGGGCCGTCTACAAATTACAACACCGAAAAGAGATGCAACAAAAATATTTTTTTATTTAACTTTTTTTTTTAAGTAAGTGCTGTAGTATAACTAGCAGGAGACAAGTAATAATTGAGGTAAGTTTGGAGACATTAACTTATTTAATCATTAAATTAATAAATATTATTGTTGTATCTCTTTTCGGTGTAGTAATTTGTAGACGGCCCTAAGCACTCGTCTAACTGCAGGTAGCAGCAGCAGCAGCAGCAACAGAGAGCTGAAGAGAGCAGGCAAGTGTTCATAAACTTCTGGTGTAATTACAAACTTTCCAATCCATCGTTTTATGAGAGCATAACCTATTTGTACTACTTGTAGACGTTTGGTATCATTTCGGGCATTATTGAGTGGGGTAACTTACAAGATAGCCGTCCATTAGCTAAGCTATTCAGCTGATAACACTACTCTAGCTAACTCTCCCAATGTTAGACCCAGGTGAAAAAAGCTTCTGGGGGGGTGTTTGGCTCGAGGTCATGGTGCAAAGGACCCTAGGGTGAATTACTCCGAACCATCACTTTAAGAAAGAAAGTGAAAAAAAGTAAAATCAATTAATAACTGAGCAGTAACTGCAGCAGCAGGATATTCTTGTTGTTTTGCCCTTGCATGCAAGAGTTACTATCTTAACTTGGCACAATGCTTAACTTACAGAGTGGCTGTGCTGAGAAGTGTATTAGAAGTGATAATAGAGAACACACTTACAGTTGGGAATGATGCAGTTAGCGATAGTAGGATGTAACACAGTTGCACAGTGCAGCGGGATGATAGCCAGGAGACTGAGAGCTGCACTATGCGGGCCTACATTTAAACATACATTTATACATTTTTAGAGCAACGTTCTGGAATCTTATGAGCTCATAAGGAGCAAGGTTACCTCCCCTTTCTGTGCTTTTGCCTGCCGCCCACAGCTGCCCAGATAATTTGGCCTGCCCATGAGGAAATAGAGCTACAACCGTGGCTGCACACTGGTCAAGGCCTCACCTCCACCCTCCACCTTGCACCCCACCCCCCCTCCTCCACAATAGCATTTAAAGCTACTGACACAGACATGGCACATACTAAGGAAAGATCATTGTGGGACTGGCTCTAGTGGCTGTAATTCTGCACCAAGGCTGAATTATGGGAAAGACTTCAGATACAGTATTAGGGGATCATTAAGGCCTATATAAAAGAGACTTCAGATACAGTATTAGGGGACCACTAAGGTCTATATAAAAGAGACTTCAGATACAGTATTAGGGGACCACTAAGGCCTATATAAAAGCATCCAAAAAGCAGCATTTCATAGGACCTTTAAAGGTCCAATGTGTAAGAATTTCTCCCATCTAGCGTTGAGATCGTATATCACAATCAACTCTCTTGCAACACGCAGTTCAAAGTACGTATTACAGCTAAGGTAGCCTGAACGCTTCAAAAAGCCGGTCTCTTGCTCTTTTCAATATCTTTTTTCTTTTTCTGGGCAAAGAAGAAGAAGACTCCTGTTCCTGAAATTTGGATTTTGAATATGTGTGGTCCTCCAAGTTTCCTTCTTCAAACTTGCCGGGGCCGGGAAGCTACGATACCCATTAGCAGCATTAGCAGCAGCTGTGAATTTATCATGTGACAGAGAAAACGTGAAAGGCGGAGCAGTATGTCCTGTATGTCCCTTACTGGCTAACGTGTTTCAAGATGGTGCATGAATATGGCGCGTCTACTCCAGTTCATGCGAATGCAAATGTAAAATTTCAAGCCAATAGGAATACTTGGAATTGATGGTGGAGGTAAATATTCATGAAGTTTGTGAATGAGCTACACAGATTTTGAACAACTAAACACTTTACACACGGGATCTTTAAGATCTGTGTGCCTTGTTATACTGAACTGCCTTCTTAGAGGCCTTGATGATTGCTGGGGGGTCTCCCACTTGAAGCAGGGCTCCAGCCATTTTTATCGTCATTATTGATGAAAGGGTGCCATCCAGAGCAAGGCTGTTTCTGGTCTTGGTCTTGTTTAGTCCCACCACAGAAAACACTCTGTCCGCATCAGCATTTGAATGGGGGAGCACCAGGACAATCTTGGCAATGGTGGCAAGCCCCGGGAACAGGCTTACACCAGTCACCTGTGAAGAATGAGCCAAGACAGTGGAAATAAGCTCTCAAGTAGTAATGTTATTTTTTTTAAATCTTTGATAGATAAGTATAGAACACAAGTCGTCAAAATCAGTAATAATATCTCAAATGTCAAGCACATTAATACTGGTGCTCCCCAGGGGTGTGTTTTATCACCTCTTCTATATTCGTTGTATACTAATGATTGTAAATCACATGCTGATTCTGTTAAAATGTTCAAATTTTCAGATGATACTATGGTGGTGGGGTTGATTTCTGGGGCTGATGATGTTGCCTATTGAAATGAGGTCCTCTCACTGATTGAATGGTGTTCTAACCACAACTTAGAGTTAAATGTCTAAAACTAAGGAGCTAGTGGTCGTCTTCCGCAGAAGTGGGAAGCTGTCCCAGCCCTTGCACATCAATGGAGAAGTGGTGGAACAGGTGGACAGTTTTAGGTTTCTAGGCACAACGATATCATCATCTTTAAAAGGGGATGATAACATTACCAGCATCGCCAAAAAAGCCCATCAGAGGCTTTTTTTTCTTCGCCAGTTGAGGGAATTTGGGGTAGCCTGTGAGAGGATGTTACAGTTCTACCGAGCCGCCATCGAGAGTGTTCTTACTTTTTCTGTTACTGTCTGGTATAGCAACTCTACTGTCCAGCAGAGGTTGCAGCTGGATAGAATAGTCAACACAGTCTCAAAAATCATTGGCTGCAAACTCTCCCCCACCTGTGAGATCTACGAGGCCCGTATCCACCGGAAAGGCCTAAAGATCCTACAAGATGTCTCTTCACATTGTTTTTTTAATATTGTTTTTATGCCATTCATATTAACGTTATTTATCTATTTATTGCAAAGTGTGGACTTGCGCTATGCATTCCTATGCAACGTGTCACTTTAAATTGATATTGTTAAGTGATATTATTGTTAAGTGTGATCCCATGTGGGATACTATATGTGTATATATTAGCTATTATACAACTCAACTTCAAGTATTGAATCTTGAATCTTGAATAGGTTGATACATAATTAATTCTGTCTATTAAGAAAAAATGCATGCATCTATATGATGCTTTGTATATACAGCATAACAAACACACACACACACACACACACTATAGAGGCATGATTTGGTCAAATAGAACAAATTGATTATACATCAAACCTACAGGAAAACATTTTAAAAAATCAATAATGCTTGAGAGTGTATTTCCATTGTGTTCTTGGTGAAGAAAATTCTCACCTTGTGTTTTCGGGTAGCCATTTCAGCCCAGAAGCTCTCCATCTCAATTTCCTCTGGGGCCTGCAAGGGTGGTATTGGCATAGTCTGGTATTCCAGGAACTCATCATTCAGTAGGTTATACTCCTGAGGCCCATGGTAGGGGAGCAGGTTGGGAAACCTAATTTAAGAAAGCAGTTTTTTAAATATGATCATCAACCCAAAGGAGCAAATAAGTATTTAAAAAAAGAAGCCACTTAGGGATGGCTCATGTGCATAGAGTCAAAATTCTGGTGTTAATGCCTTTGTATTGAATTTGGTGTATTTACTCTCAGATAACAAGCAGAAATTGCTGAAAAAAGGGCATCTTCTACGCCACATTCCAACCTCTGCCCAAAATCAACGAACTTGGCGTGCTTGAGCAGTGGCTCTTGTAGGGGCAGCTTTTTTAGAGCATAGTTCACAGCATAGGTCAGAAACGCCTAGGCAGCTTCATGGAGTTGCTCCATCTGCTCTGGTGTGATGTCTCCATCATCCAGTAGCTTTTTGAGCTTCACCCTGGTGGTGAATCCAATATTCAGCTTTCTTCCTGTCACAGATACAGCAAATCATGTTAACAGAAATGCTGTGTCATGCTGATTATAATAGCAGCATGATACTAGGCATGAAGTCCAATGTTTTTGGGCTAACCAGACCCTCAGTGTTAATGGACCCTTTAACGCTGAGTTTCTGGCCCAAAAAACTAGGTACAAGGCAAAGCATGACATGGCGTTCCCCTGTAATCTGATCTCATCACTTGTAAAATTAGAAGTATTAAAAATAATGATAATGATCAAACACTGACCTGGCAAATGGTTTGCCTTTTCTTTAAAAAGCAAGAGCGGTTTGTCTTCCTGCAGCGCTGGAAGGCACCGTGAACTTGGTGCACAGCTTGCGAATGAAGTTCATCATCTACAACACAGACATTTACAGGTGTAAAACAATGGGTGAAACTTGCATAAGCTCCCAGAAGCAGCACAAAAAAAAAACAACAGCAGAAGCATAACCCACCCTCCCATTGTACCTCATCATGTAACAAAAATATTGAGGACTGTTCTCTCTGGAGCAGGAGGTTGAATGAGGTGAATACTGGTATGGTAGCCTGGAAGAACAGTAGGTACACCTCCGTCATGGGGTCAGAGAATGCCTTCTGAAGTCTCCTGAACCTTGCCTGATTATCATCTTGAATAAAAAAATAAATTAAAAAAAGTGTACAGTTAACAATTCTGTAACTGGTTAAGACAGCGTTCAAGGTTTAACCAACGAACGGAGACATGCAGAAGGATCTCCATATACTCTGCTTCATGGAGCATTTTTCTGTCTTAATTCTGTCACATACATTTCATAATAAATCATATGTATTCAAAAACATTTCAATATATAATTGGTACTGTCAAAAGTGCATACCTGTCAAGTACCCCTTTCGGTTTGTGCTACCCTTGAACCAGTAGCCAACATCAATTACCAAGTCCTCCAGATCAAATTTGGACAGTTGTATGTAAAGTACAATTAGGCCTATACTCCCGTCCAAAAATCCCATCCCAGCTCTTTTAGTGGTGTTGTGGACTATATGACACGGGCAACCATGAACGTAAATACTGGAGTGTTCGTTCAGGATTCTGGAGGTGATGGAATTCTTTGAACCTATGTTCACAGCAGCATTGTCCACAGAGAGACCCACACAGTTTTTCCATGGGATAGCCTTTTCTGCTAAGGTGGCATTTATCTTGCTGAAGATGATGTCTGCTGTCCCACACCTTGTTCCGCTAGTAGTACACATCCCCAGGAAGCGGTGGACAATTTTTTCATTCATAAACATCCGGACAGTCAGGGGGTTCATCTTCTCTACTCCTGCAATGACAGCATGTAAGCATATAAAGCCTCCCATCTTCTTATATACATGTTTAAAAAATGATATCATGCCTGATTATTGTGGAGAAGGAGAAAATCATCATGTTCAATAGTTTGGGAAATACCTGTGTCATTGGATCCATCTGTGATGAGGGTGTATGGCCCTTCCCTCATTTGTACCACCAACTCATTCATGAAATGTGGTGCCAGTGCTTCGTTAACTATACATGAACTCTTGGTTCATGTATAGTTATAGTTGTATAGTAAGGCTCTAATCTTCGACCTCTGCTCGAACTGCTGCTGTTGGTGGTTTTCTGCCTGTCGTTCTGTCTGTCCTTGTTCTGAATCAGAATCGGCAACAAGCAAATCTATCAGGTGCAGTTCTGTCTGTCCTGTCTGTTGCTGTTCTGTCTGTTGTTCTGTCTGTCCTGTCTGTTGCTGTACTGTCTGTCGTTCGGTTTGTCCTGTCTGTTGCTCTTCTGTCTGTTGTGGGGCTCTTTTTTGTTGTGGCTGATCTTTCAGTAAATAAAACAAAATGTCTTTACTCCTCTTTTCTCCTGGCCTTGACTTATTGCGGGGCAAACTTGAAACCTTCAGGAATTTAAATGATCATGTTAGTTTAATACATTTACACTAATATTTTTCTGTTTGTAATTTCTGTTACAGCATGTATTTTTCTGAAGCACATGTTTCAATATAATTAAATCTATTAATAAAAAAAAAATCATTATTGATTTTCAAACACTGAACCTGTCAATACAGAACGAAATATTCTGTAGCCTATTTTGCCATCAATACTGCAGTCAATACTGCTGACGTTGTCTTTGTAGGCAGTGTGTAAGCTCTAACCTGGGATAAAAACGGATACGCCACGCAGCTGACACACTCACGCGTGTGGCTGGCCTAACATTACAGATCGCGGATAAAATTGTTTGTAAATGTCGTATTGTTTTGGGGACAATGACATGGCTGGATAGCTAGCTTGTCTTAATGTTAATACTGTCAAATTATTTTTAGTGATTGCCAACTGTACACAATGATATTATTGACTTTGGATCTTGCTAGCATAGCGTTAGCTTTCTGGCTCGGTTCTACGAGCTGAGCGGACTAGAAATATCTCCCGTTGCTAATGGAAGCAAGTCGTATCTAAGGTCTTTCCTACTTCCTGGAGGAGTGAACAATGTTTGCAGTGCATACAAACCTTATTGGATGGGAATGATTGTCCCGGGTATTAGTTCACCCCTCAGGCGGAAGCAGAGAAACTGAGTTATTGTTTGGATAAACTTTAGATTTCGATTGTAAAACAAATTAAAATATAAACTAATGTTTTAAAAATGTTAAGTGATCATGGTATAAGCGGGTTAATACGAGTTGTCAATTGTCAGGTAGCCTATTAATGAACTTCGGCGTCCATTTATACCTGACAATGGATCGTGCATTACCGTTACATATTTTCTACCATTTAAACTGATGGTCCAAGAGGAAATCATCTACTAGTGTTTAGTATATATAACAACTCACACAAAAAATGAATAAGCAAATGTTATTTAAAGTTTAAAAGCATATATTCAATAAACTCAAATACTCAAAGATACATACCTGAAGGCGGGGAAATGTGCTAACGTTAGCTAGCTACCTAGCTAACTAGCTCCATTGTTTAGCTTAGGCCGATAGCCCCGGCAGTTTTGGGAAATGTTTTGGGAGGAAAGTCTTTACTGTTGACAGCCGACAATGTCTTTGTTGGTATCTTTGTCCTACCTTGCGTTATAACACCGTCGGTGAAGTGTAGTCAGCATATGTTTCAGTCAATGGCAGTATTTCAGTTCGAATTTGGGACCAAACGAACAGATCTTAAAACCTTTTGTGTGCCCTGTTCGCCAGGTGTATACCGGTGTACGGAAGCAAAGCCGGTCTACGGAAAGCCGTTCCACTCCCTATTCAGCCCCATTGTACCGAATTTGTTTGCAGTTCCACCAGAGTTCCACTGGGAACTGGGAATTGTTGTTGAGAAACCTCAGATTTGATTGTAGTTTTTGCAAGTTCAACATGGGTTATTGGTCGAAAGTTGAATGAACGAGTACTTATGTCCTTTTGATTTCTTACAGGGTGAGTCGTTGTTGCCCATAACACGCTAGCATTCTGCTAATGAATGCTGATTGGTCAGTGAAGGACTGATTACGATCGGAGTAGGGCTGCAGCTATCGATTATTTTAGTAATCGAATATTCTACCGATTATTCCATCGATTAATCGAGTAATCGGATAAGAAATACTTAGTAAGAAATACTTAGTAAACAGCAATAGTAAATATTTATTATTGCTGTTTACTAAAAAAAAGGAAACCCGTCGCTTGTATATATACAAAAGACTGGTTTCCTTTTTTAGAAAAAGCAAAAAATTTTATTGCCAAATTCCAAGACCCTTAAAAAGAAATACATTACAATAGTACATTTTTGGTGGCCCAATTCCCCTTATTGCCTCTGGCTCTTTGCACTGGATATGCAAAAGATCTGTTCACTGACCAGAGGGTTTACAGCAGGGCTACTCAACTACACTGTTCTGGGGGACACATTTTCAGAAGCCTAATACACAGTAGGAGCATAGCTATATCTATGGTGAGGAGAAAGAATAAAGAATGCATGATGACGTCATTCCGTGCATAATAAGTAGCCATGCTGGGGAGGAGCCGGTTTGTCTCCGCGCAGCTACATTTCCAAAGATTAGAAGCAAACTAATAAAAAGTTACACTACAAACCGACACGCTTTGGTTCAGCTTGGTAAAACATCGCTATTAGCAGAGTAGCATGTTGTAGGCTGGTAGTTATGCATAAAACATCGCTATTAGCAGAGTAGCATGTTGTAGGCTAGTTGTGTAAAACATCGCTATTAGCAAAATAGCATGCTGGAGGCTAGTTGTGTAAAACAGCCGCCGGTGGACAGAGCAGCAGACGTTAGCTACCCTTTGTGTCGGGTTGGCTCCGTGGAATGGATGAGTACACTGGAGGTATGTTACAGAGGTGATGTAGCAGCATGTTTGCAGCTTAAAATGATCCCAAACTTTCTGTCGTTTTCTCTCGCCTGTCTCTCCCTTTTAGACCCTCGCTATTTTCGTCTTCCTTCATTTGTAATCTGGGCCGTCAGTCTTGTGTCCGCAGAAGCGCAAACCTCTTGTGCGCTAGTAATAATCCTCCGTGCGGAAACACAGTGAGCCGTACAACCTTAATTACATTGATTTAACGAAGCTTCGAGGCAAAGAATTTTGCTTCGAGGATTTTTTGTAATCGAATTATTCGAGTTATTCGAAGAATCGTTGCAGCCCTAGATCGGAGATCCCGCTTGACGGCATCCGAAGCAGAGCCTGAATGTCAGGGTGAATATTTCGGTGTGGTCTATAAAACATAAAACCTCTTTCTAGCATGTGTGTTGACAGAGAGAGCCTAACCTGTCAGCTGTGTTGTCGATGCCTCGAGAGAACAAAGGAAGCGACTCAGAGCTTGCCGTAAAGCAGTATCTCTGGTCGTATATTTGTATGACGTCATTGACATTTTAAAAGGCTTTTTAGAACAAAAAAACGAACACCCAGCAGTGTGTATTTTCTTATCCTCCCCTTTCGAATGCAACATTTGAGTTACTAGGCAAAAAATTATATCCTGAGAAAAGTGGATTTTGAGGGGTATAGCTCCATAGAGTCCCATTCATTCTGCACTGGCCTGTGAGCGCCCCCTATATGGAACTCTGGTGGAAATACAACCAGTTCAGAAGCTGGAAGTAACGAGGGAGTGGAACTTCTTCCTATATTAGAAATTCTTTGACGGAAGTCAGGACAGGACTTCAGTTGGTCACCTGAAAGCAAAGGCACTGCATGTCTTCCCCCTACTGGCGTGTTGGTGTAATGGTTGTATTTGTACACTGAACTGAGGCCCTTGTTAGAAGTGAAATGTGAAATGAAAGAAGTGAATTTTCTTAGTTGTGAAAATCATTCTATTGATAGATTCTTGTTTTAAGTACTTTCACCTAATACAGTTAAAAAAAAACGAAATCAAGCACAAAAGTATTGTTTTTAACAAAATTTTTATCAGCCTAAAAATAATTCTCTTGCTATGTTGTTTATCTTACTTAGATTTTATAAGAACAATCTAAATCAAGTGACTGCAAACCTTGTAAATGCTACTTCAAAAACTTAAATGGAAAAATAAATAAACATTTTCAAAACCACACTCAGAACAACCAAAAACAACCGAACGGGAACATTGTGTGGAAGTACAGTGCAACCACAGGAGAATGTTTCAGTTGGTTGGTTCACTTAATGTTTAACCCTGAGGGAACGTTCCCTAAACGTTCTGTTAGTGGGGATATTGCTAATTGATGATCAATCAATCAGCAGCTAAAATTGTGATCAGGGCATCTCTACTTTTTATATAACAATTTTGACCTCTTATCTCATAATTATGACATTTTGTCACTATTTGACTTTTTATCTCATAACTGTACTTTTTATCTCATAATAATAATTAATTTACTGGCCGAAATGGGCTTCCATAGATGTGCTGTAACTGGATAAAAAGATCACCTTTATCATGTCAACTACTTTCTACAACTTTCTAAATAGAGACTCGTGGAAATTATAGCCTAATTATTACCATCGTAAAATACTGTAAAGATTTGCTTTTTTTCTGAAAAATAGACCGGAAGTGTTCCATTTGCTGCTGTTGACGGAACACAGGCGTGAGAGCGCAGAAGCTAAAGACCGCACAGACCACACAGACGAAAGGTTGAACATCGGATTCTTCTTAGTCAAACAGGTTTGTATTTTATTTGTATTCAGTCCGTTTCGTCATAGGTCATGAGAAATGGGGATAGCTGATGTGATGAGGACTATTAAACAGCGAGGGTGATTTAGCATCGTCCGTCAATAAACGGCAATCAAACGCGCCAATCGTGTCAGTCAAGTCTTAATAGTCGTTTAAAAATATAAATGCTTTGCATTTAAACATGTGTGGTACAGTAATGAAAATATCGTATAAAGACGTTATTTCTCCTGCCTATGCAGTGTTACCAGCTCCCATGGAGCAGCGGACAGGATGAACCCGGCCTGTCGTTTGTTGCAACAGCCATCTTTTATTCTGAAATGTTATCTTTTACACAGCTTTAAAAACGCTACAAAAATATTAGCAGTTGCACCACGCCTATCATGGATCTGTTTGTGAAGTGTGTGTGAAGCCAGTTATTGCAGCGGTACTGCACTGGGGGTTGGGGTTCTGTCAGTGTTGCCTCTTTTCCACTGAGTCAGTAAGCCCGCGCCATGGCGTTACAACCTTTCTACTGCGGCTTCCAGTCGCTCTTATCTATCGGTGTTCTTGTCCATCTATGAAGGGCCGGCCATAGACTTTTGGGGGCCCTATAGCATCGGTTATACTCCCAAACCACCGCTTACACAGACACAACAGAAGCAAAGTAGTTAGGGCCTGCATCAACTAATGGTTGGCGAAGGCCTGTTGAAATTTCTATTATTATTATTATTATTATTATTATTATTATTATTATTATTATTATTATTATTAGGGCCAGAGCAACTGGAGTGAGGACCCAATTGAAACTTTAGTAGTAGGGCCGGGTATCGACCCTGATTTCCCAAATCGATTCAGTTCTGATTCACAAGAGGTTAGCATTGTGCCCTGCAACAGTATTGACAGTAAATCAAGCTCTGGCTTGTCAAATGTCTTTTCAGAATCCACTGACATGACCCACCAAGATGTTAGAAGTTTGGAAAGAGGATGTCTGATATTATCTGAAGATAATCCGTTTCACAAACCTTGTTTGGTCAGGATGTACTAGAGTTGAAAGTACCTTATAGCATATAATAGGGTTGGGCGATGTCCCCTAAATTGGCAGTTGACGATGGTTACAGTAAAACATCGTGATGGACGATGATATCGTCGTCGGGCCCGGGGCGGTAGCTTTACATAAATAGTTTTTTCCTACTACTATGGGCCAACAGTTAACATAGAAACGATTAGAAATACTTTTAAATGCCCTCTGTAAATGGTGCCCTGCTGGTAGGTTTTACAACATGACCTACTTTCACTTAACTACGGTGCAGTAAAATCAATCAGATGTCCGTGATCTGCGTAACGACAGTACAGTGGGACGTCTGCCTTCAACAGAGCGACAGTAATAACCTAACATACCATCATTACTGAGTTTAAACTACATTCACGGTTATGTTTGCACTGAATAACGCATTCAACAAACAGAAACATTACTCTTGCAGCGCACATGAACAGATGCAGATGGTTGCTCTCCATCGTGATGTCGGGCAGCCATCACGATGGACGATGATATCGTCCATCGGCACAACCCTAGCATATAATTTTACAACTGTATAAGTTCTAAAGATCCGTAATTTGAACAGTAATGACAATCTTTGCCTTTTTTGTTTACAATGAATAGCCATGTTCACATCCTAATGAAATGCCCTCACTCTGTAATTCTTTTATTGAGATTTCTAGTTAAGTTGTATTTAAGTTCTTGTAAATATTTTTTAATTCTAAATTAACTAAGTGAGGTTCCTGAATTCCTTCATTATTGGATTGGTCTTGTTCTATGCACCAAAATTCCTCTCTTTCGATATTTAAAGCACTTAAATGTACATTAAAGGTGCAATATGTTATACTGACAGCTAGTGTTTAAAATAGTTACTGCAGTAAAAATTCAAAATACTGGAGAGAGTCACCTAGAATTACTGTGGGAAAACACCACAACCTCGCTGTCCTCTCTACCCAACTGACAGACACACTTCCAGAGGTGTATACATTAAAGAACCATATATGTGTACTACTGAGCATTAACTTGTGTTTCATGGAGCGGAAGATATCATGACTAGTTGCTTAAAAGTATTGTAATGGTGCAAAAAGTCAAACTTCAGAGGCATGTTATCAATAGCCTTTATTGGAATGTAAATGTACATCCAAGCTTAGCTGCAGGAAGCTATGAGGGCAATGGATGTAAGATAACAAAACTGGACAAGAAAATTGGTGTACCAATGTTGGTAGGCTTAGTAACAATTACCCTTGTGTGGCCTGTCTATACAGGAGTAACAAGGTTGTTTTTTTTTAAATTTAAGCAGTAGAAAGTACAAGTAATTGCATTAAAATGTAAGGAGTATAAGTAAAAAGTCTGCTGTAAAATAATTACTCCAGTAAAGTATAGATACCCAAAATTTCTACTTAAGTAAGGTAACGAAGTATTTGTACTTTGTTACTTGACACCTCTGCACACTTCCTCGGCTTAGTATTATGGTAGGAACCGCTAAAACACCACAACCTCGCCATCCTCTCCACCCGACAGACAGACACACTTCCTCAGCTTAGATTTACGGTGGGAACCGCTAAAAATAACACTAACATAGGCCTGTAGTTAAGGCGCTGTCAAAAAAAAAAAAAAGTATATGAGCGATATCCCCCATGTTACTTGGCGTCCTGATTTCTCCCTTTCATTCCAAAGCACACAGTTGACAACCTGCAGGTGACAGGCATATGTCACGTGTGTGTGTGTGTGTGTGTGTGTGTGTGTGTGTGTGTGTCGGCCCGCGCCCGCGAAGCTCCGACCTGCAGAAGAAAGTAGCTCTACCTTCACCAAAATGAAGACTGAAAAAGACTTTTATTTATATTAATAACTATTTTGGTACAAACATTTATTCGCCATGTGGCAGATATGACAAAATGACATAAAATACCCATCCCTAGTAGCCGTGATAAATTAGCCTGAAGCTAATGCTTACCTGTTCAATATGGAATTCCGTTTCATTTAGTATTAAATAAATGAATAAATACATAATATATACATAAATAGATGAATACATAAAAAATAAATATGCCTTTGAAACACATCATGAAATAAATAAATGAGACAATGAATACATAAATAATTAAATACATGTAAATATTCATATATAAATGAATCAATTAGTTAAATAAATATATTAACATTTTTTACTTTTACTTATTTAATGTAAAAAAAAGTCCACATTTATGTATCATATAAGCGCTCTTCAAGAAATATACATAGACGACGAAGTTTTAAATAGTTTAAGACTGAATACCGTGCTCCTGTGGAAGATGTCCAAGTCATGTGCTGGCTCCTGTGCTGGTACTACAAGCACAGGTGCTGGACGCCTGCCTCTGGAAATTCCAGGCGACATCCTGGCTAACTTTGTATTGTCCAGTCTATCAACCCGAGAAATAGCGGATCTGTTTGGTGTGCATCCAGCATGATTCAGAGGAGACTGGCCGAAGAAGGCCTTAGGTGAGTTAACTTATTGTGCTAAAGAGTAGCTATGGTGGGGAAAACATGTATAATACAGGCCGCATTTTACTGTAGTATAAATATTTTTAGCCTGCTCTTTAGCTCAATAAGTAAGTTAATTCATCTAAGGCTTTCTTCTGCCAATCTCCTCTGAATCGTGCTGGATGACACACCAAACAGATCCGCGTTTTCTCGGGTTGATAGGCTGGACAACACAAAGTATGTCGCCTGGAATATCCAGAGGCGGATGTCCAGCACCTGTGCTAGTACCAGTGGTAATGTTGACTTCTTGGACTTGGACATCTTCCACAAGAACACGGTACTCAATCAGTCTTAAACAATTTAAAACTTGGTTGTCTATGTATATTTCCTGAAGAGCACTTATCTGCCCTGATAGTTCCAAAAATTCTTAAATATATGCCAAAATATCTTATCTGCTGATAAACCATGTTGATCAATTTGATGTTGATGTTACATGCACACCAATATTCCACTATTACTCATTATGACAAAATTCAGAATTTTATAAAGGTTATGTAAATGGCATACAATGTTTTCGCTCTATACATTTCTTAGCGGCGGGCCGCCGCTGCTGCTTCAGCACTTTATGCAATGCCATGACACGACTCTGCAGAGCTCAGTGAGCAGAAAGCTCACTGAAATCCAGCGAATGGTCATCCGCTCTCTCTCCCCTTTGAGTGTGAGCAACTGGAACAATGACTATGTTTACAAGCTGTCAATTTTCAGGTTATGGTTGGGTTAAGGTCACTATTCGGGTTTCTGAAACATTCGGAATAACCCGTTTACATGCGTGAGCAGAGAGAGTTACTCCTACATGGAATTTGTAATCAATTGGCAATATCCCGACGTAAACGGCGACAACATTAAGACGCAATAACTTTTCGGTCACCTTCTTATAAATCTCACTATCTCGGTACTTTCTGCCGTCAACAAAAGACATTATATTCATGGTTTTCACCACACTAATAAAGAAATTCTCTTGGTTTCCTCCTCGCTCCAAAAGTGTGGTGCTGTGCTGCGTCTCGCAATGTTTACCTCTACTTCTTGTTTACTTCGCGTACGCGTACTGCGGCAGATTTTCTGCATTGACATGTAACTATATTATTATGGTTAAAATTATTATTATAACTATGTTTTCGGCGCATACAAGAAGTTCCTCTACTCAAAAGACCAAGATTCCTGTGCGAATAGAACATCCGCGCAGAACACAAATCAATGTTCCTTTTGATGGGGATATGCCAATACGCGTTTACATGACCAAAATTTCGGGTTAGAAAAGGGGTAACCCATGTAGCATATTCGGGTTTTTAAAAACCGGAATATGAGCATATTCGTGTTTTTGCCGGTGTTTACATGGCCGTGCACGACCGGGTTATTGCTAATATTCCGGTTTTGAACGGGTTATTGGCTGCATGTAAACGTAGTCAGTGAACAGCCTCATTGCCTACTTTAACATGAAAACCGCACTCATGCTGGTCCTGTTAAATATGGCAGCTACGTTAGCTTGAAAAATAGCATTATCGGCACTGACTTTTTTTTTTTTTGCAACATATTTCATTGAAAACTGAATCAAGTTACATGGAAATGGAGATTTTGTACAATTTAGATTTTAAACAAAAAACAAAGTGACACAGAGCACAACAAATTATACACAGAAGGCAAAGAAAAAACAAATCTAAAAAGCACTCAACCCACCCTCCCCACCCCACCCCACCTTGGCTTAGTTGGAATCATATGCATACATACAAAATATAACGTAACTTAGTCTGGTAAGACTTGCAAGTCTGCAAAAGGCTGCCACACATAAAACTTGTCAGTGTTTCCTCTCATTGTGATTTTCAAGAAAAACATTACAAGGAGATCATGTGACCGACGACTCGCACTTTGCCCCATCTCTGCATTATCCTATGTCAAGCATATGTCAAGAAGTGAAAAAGCAGACCCCGCTGCAGTTTAACCAAGCAAAGAATTCTGCTAACTCGGCTAGCATGGCGACGGCTAGCGAGGTTTCGGATGCTAATGCGGACATACGTATGGAGGAGGCCAGGGTTCTAGAAAGGCAACAATACGGGCTTCAATCAGTGGTCTGCATCGCAGTGAAGGAGGCGTTGGCAGCAACCTCGCTTCAACACATCAGGACAGAGCTGGAGAGGCAGGGAACTACAGTAAGAGATTTAATACAGTGACTAGACGAGGCGCAGAAGGATAACAGACAGATGAGAAACATGGTGAAAGCCTGTATTGATGACCAGAGGAAATTTGAGCTGAAGTTGGCTGAACTGGAAGATAGATCGAGAAGAAATAACGTCCGGATCATCGGACTGAAGGAAGGCGGCGAGAAAGATGACCCAGTTGCAAAAATGGATTCCATCCCTACAGAACAGGGCTACCATCAAAATTGACAGGGCACACAGAATCTACGGCAAGGGTGCAGGAACACGCACACTGATTCTCAGGGTTCTGAGATACCAGGACCTTGAGGCAATTATTCAGGGGGCGATACATGCACAGCAGGAAGGCCCGATTGACGCGATTCTCTAATGGCAACCTTCTGCCAATTTTTACCATCAATCTTGATCGCTATAGTAGTGCAGAGAAATTTCGACCGAATAAGTGCAGGTAACACGGAGAAGCTGCAGCTACGTACTACACGCGTCCCCTGAGCTAAAACGGCAGTGCTCGGGGCAAGTTTTAAAATGCCTTTGTGCCTCTTAACAGACACAAAATGCAATTAATATGTCTGTGCCACATGAATAGGGCCCTTACGTGTCAACAAGATGCGTTTTCAACTCAGACATTGTTTAAATTCACCTACCCTGGTACATACACTCACCAGACGGCAGCTAGCAGCTAACGGCTAACAGCTATCTGGCTGTACACACTCACCGGAGGGCAGCTAGCAGCTAACAGCTACTACTGCACTACTGTTTTTTTTTAGGGGGGAATACACTTCAAGACGTGACATGACCTGTCCTCTGGAGGACATAGCCACACCACCACCGCTCTGTGGATTGTTATTGGGATGATTATCACAGAAGCCTGTCTGAATACACTCACCGGACGGCAGCTAGCAGCTAACGGCTATCAGCTAGCAGGGCAAGCCGGCAGGATCGAGACAGGGACCAGGGTAGGTGAATTTAAACAATGTCTGAGTTGAAAACGCATCTTGTTGACACGTAAGGGCCCTATTCATGTGGCACAGACATATTAATTGCATTTTGTGTCTGTTAAGAGGCACAAAGGCACTCTAAAACTTGCCCCGAGCACTGCCGTTTTAGCTCAGGGGACGCTTGTAGTACGTAGCTGCAGCTTCTCCGTGTTACCTGCACTGATTCGGGTCAGGGTTTTTTCTATCGAAAGTACTCGCGTAGCTATAGTGATCAAGATTAACGTAAAAATTGGCCGGAATTCTCCTTTAAGCCTGACTACAGTGGCGCCAGGGATTTATAGGAGTGCAGCGCAAGCTACATGCTAAAGCCATTCCAAAGTTTCTCATTTATCCGGCTCTGAGAGTAAATCAAGGAGGGATGATGTTCACATTCACTGCACCCAAGGAAGCGGACAAGTTCTGTCGGGATTTGGATATGAAGGAAAGGGACGTGACGCCCGCGCTGGATGCTTCGCGACCGGACTGGGAGCTGTCATCGGGCCCGGAGGGCGGCGTGGGGACCTCAAGTGCGGGAAGCGAGCGGGCGGACCCGACGACTGTGGATTAGCGTATTTGGAACACTGCAAGTTCAACTGAGGACACTGCATGTAAGTTTGGCAACCTGACGTTTAAAGGAATGTTTGATGAGGCTTAAAACATGACGGACAGGGACTCCTCAATATACACAGCCTAAGAACATGATACATTTATTTTATAATCTATATTTACTACTCTTACATAGTTTCTTGCCAACATGGTCGAATTATAACGTATGAGCTTGGGAGCCGAGTTACAAGGAGCATTTGATTTGACGGCATTTTATAATCTATGCATATTACTCCTACACGGCTGATTTGTTTTTCATACAGTTTATTTCAGAACTTAATAGATGGTTGGTACTTAGTGTTTTTTTTTTAACATTGTTCATGTTTAACATAGGAAAGCATTAGACCTGTTTCAGTTAACCTGTGACTTAAGACAGGAGGGGCAGTTTTGAGCTCCATTGTTCCATTGTTTTGCTGTCACAGAGATGCACACTCACCATAGACAAAAGTAGTAAAGACTCTTCAGGCAGGATATCTTATATATGTGCTACGATAAGGAGTAGGAAAATAGCCTTTGTCTCAGTATATGCACCGACTACATATGATGAAAGCTTTTTCCCACGCCTAACCAATGAATTGCTTTCTCTCAATGAATACTCACTAATTATAGGGGGAGACATGAATGCAGTACTAGACTGAAATCAGGATTGATCAGGGGTCAGCCACACGAAAGCCCAAAAACACATATCGGACATGTTTAATGCAGTCGTGGAATGCCACAATCTTACACACGTATGGAGAATGCACAATCCTACTAGCAAGGATTACACCTTTTTTTTTCCACACGTCACCGCACCCACTCCCGCACTGATTATTTTTTGTGCTCCAGTGTTCTTAAGGCAATGTTCCACACAATAGCAGTGGAACCAGCAATCCTTTCTGACCACAATGCACTGATAACCACATTCCATTGTGATATGATAGGAGAAAAATCTAGAAGGTGGCAATTTAATAATTCCCAAACACAGCTTTTAATACAGAATTTGGAGCCAAACTAGCGGAGTTCATATCAATCAATACTGGCTCAGTTTCGGACCCGGTGTACATCTGGCAAGCCACTAAAGGATTTATTAGATTTTATGTCTCCCTTGCAGCAAATTTGAAGAAAAAGAGAGAGGCAAGGATTGAAGAGTTGGAAGAACATTGTAAATCGTTAGAGCAATCTCTGAAGACTTGTTTTTCTAAATCTACACCTACTATTTTAGTCACAAATCGAGCAGAGCTAAATGACTTGCTAAAAAGGAGAGCTGAATTCATAATGCACAGAGTGAGGCAAAAATTACAATTTTAACGGCTGTAAACCAAGCAAATTGCTAGCTCTGAAATTAAAACAAAGCAAGTCCAGAGCTGCTATCAATAGCATCCGCATGGACTGAGGTATTTTAACGAATCCTTAGGAGATCACTGCCACTTTCCAATCCTTTCATTCAAAGCTGTATCAATCCTCCTGCAATCCAGATCTGACGCAGTGCCAAAAGTTCCTAAAAGAGCTTACTACAGTTCTTTGACACACTAGGACCTTTCATTTTACAAACTTTAACCTCGGCCATTGAGAGGGGCACCTTTCATCAATAAACCAACACTGCACTAATTTCAATCATACACAAAAAGGGCAAAGATCTTATGGAGTTTTCAAATTACAGGCCCATCAGCCTCATTGGGAATAATATTAAGCTTTATTCCAAAGTCTTGGCACTACGCCTAGAACGCTTCATCGAGAAGCTAGTCCACCCCTACCAATCAGGGTTTATACCATGGCGTCAAGCTGCAGACAATATAAGCAGATTACTCCATGTAATAGAAGAAGCCAAAAACCTCCCAACAATGGCAGCAGTTTTATCACTGGATGCAGAAAAGGCTTTTGACCGCCTAGAATGGAACTACCTGTGGCAAGTAATGGAGAGGCTTGGTTTGGGAGCCAAATTCATTGACATGGTACGTACTTTGTATGCAAATCCCACAGCCATAGTCCCAACCAATGACCTGCATTCACAGCCATCCCAGGTAAACAATTTTTGGTTCCCAAAACGTTCGTTTTTTGTTGCAGGAACATTCCCTGAAGGTTGGGTTTGGTTAGGTTTTAGTTGTGTTTCGGTTGTAATGGAAAGTCGGTTTAACGTTCCGGGAAAGTTAGTTTTTGGCTACAGAACGTTCCCCTAACGTTCCCCTAATGCTGCAACCTTTTAGAAAACGTTCTCCTAACCTTTAAAAAACTTATACAACCATGATACCAATTTTATAATTACTTTAAACTGTCTATGCATGAGCAGAAATGAATTATATATTAGCAGAAATGAATGAACAGGCAAACTTGATGGGATTTTCAAACTTTAATATACTATATATAACTATATATATGTATGTATATGTATATGTGTGTATATATATGTATATGTATATATATATTAGGGCTGCAACGATTCTTCGAATAACTCGAATAATTCGATTACAAAAAATCCTCAAAGCAAAATTCTTTGCCTCGAAGCTTCGTTAAATCAATGTAATTAAGGTTGTACGGCTCACTGTGTTTCCGCACGGAGGATTATTACTAAGCGACAAGAGGTTTCGCTTCTGCGGACACAGACTGACGGCCCAGATTACAAATGAAGGAAGACCGAAAATAGCGAGGGTCTAAAAGGGAGAGACAGGGAAAAACGACAGAAAGTTTGGGATCATTTTGTAAGCTGCAAACATGCTGCTACATCACCTCTGTAACAAACCTCCTGTGTACTCATCCATTCCACGGAGCCAACCCGACACAAGGTAGCTAACGTCTGCTGCTCTCGTCCACCGCGCTGTTTACACAACTAGCCTGCAGCATGCTATTTTGCTAATAGCGATGTTTTACACAACTAGCCTACAACATGCTACTCTGCTAATAGCGATGTTTTACACAACTAGCCTGCAGCATGCTATTTTACTAATAGCGATGTTTTACACAACTAGCCTACAACATGCTACTCTGCTAATAGCGATGTTTTACCAAGCTGAAACGAAAGCTGTCGGTTTGTAGTGTAACTTTTTATTAGTTTGCTTCTAATCTTTGGAAATGTAGCTGCTGCCGGAGACAAACCGGCTCCTCCCCCCAGCATGGCTACTTAATATGTACGCGTGAGTAGACGTCATCATGCATTCTTTATTTCTTTCTCCTCACCATAGATATAGCTATGCTCCTACTGTGTATTAGGCTTCTGAAAATGTGTCCCCCAGAACAGTGTAGTTGAGTAGCCCTGCTGTAAACCCTCTGGTCAGTGAACAGATCTTTTGCATATCCAGTGCAAAGAGCCAGAGGCAATAAGGGGAATTGGGCCACCAAAAATGTACTATTGTAATGTATTTCTTTTTAAGGGTCTTGGAATTTGGCAATAAAATTTTTAGCTTTTTCTAAAAAAGGAAACCAGTCTTTTGTATATATACAAGCGACGGGTTTCCTTTTTTTTAGTAAACCGCAATAATAAATATTTACTATTGCTGTTTACTAAGTATTTCTTACTAAGTATTTCTTATCCGATTACTCGATTAATCGATGGAATAATCGGTAGAATATTCGATTACTAAAATAATCGATAGCTGCAGCCCTAATATATATGTATATGTGTGTGTGTGTGTATATATATATATATATATATATATATATATATATATATATATATATATATATATATATATATATATATATATATATATATATATGGGAGGTGCTGCGGGAGTATGGGGTGAGGGGGTCTCTACTCAGGGCCATCCAATCTCTGTATGACCAAAGTGAGAGCTGTGTCCGGGTTCTCTGTACGACCAAAGTGAGAGCTGTGTCCGGGTTCTCGGCAGTAAGTCGGACTCGTTTCAGGTGAGGGTTGGCCTCCGCCAGGGCTGCGCTTTGTCACCAATCCTGTTTGTAATATTTATGGACAGCATATCGAGGCGTAGTCGGGGTGGGGAGGGTTGCAGTTCGGTTGGGCTGGGGATCTCATCGCTGCTTTTGCAGATGATGTGGTCCTGATGGCATCATCGGCCTGCAACCTTCAGCACTCACTGGATCGGGTTTTCGGCCGAGTGTGAAGCGGTTGGGATGAGGATCAGCACCTCTAAATCGGAGGCCATGGTTCTCAGCAGGAAACCGATGGAATGCCTTCTCCAGGTAGGGAATGAGTCCTTACCCCAATTGAAGGAGTTCAAGTACCTTGGGGTTTTGTTCGCGAGTGAGGGGACAATGGAGCGGAGATTGGTCGGAGAATCGGGCGCAGCGGGTGCGGTATTACATTCCACCTATCGCACCGTTAGGACCGAAAGAGAGCTGAGCCAGAAGGCAAAGCTCTTGATCTACCGGTCAGGTTTCGTTCCTACCCTCACCTATGGTCATGAAGGCTGGGTCATGACCGAAAGAACGGTGATCCAGGGTACAAGCAGCCAAAATGGGTTTCCTCAGGAGGGTGGCTGGCGTCTCCCTTAGAGATAGGGTGAGAAGCTCAGTCATCTGTGAGGAGGAGTTCGGTAGAGCCGCTCCTTTGCGCGCCGAAAGGGCCAGTTGAGGTGGTTCGGGCATCTGGTAAGGATGCCCCTGGCGCCTCCCTAGGGAGGTGTTCCAGGCACGTCCAGCTGGGAGGAGGCCTCGGGGAAGACCCAGGACTAGGTGGAGGGATTATATCTCCAACCTGGCCTGGGAACCCGGGACCTTCCAGGCGGAGCTGGTTAATGTTGCTTCGGGAAAGGGAAGTTTGGGGTATATATGTGTGTATATATATATATATGTATGTATGTATGTATGTATGTATGTTATATATATATATATATATATATATATATATATATATATATATATATATATATATATATATATATATATATATATATATATATATATATACACAAAAAAGATAAAAGGATGTAGTGCAAATATAGTGTGCAAGATGCATATTGGAATGATGAAGTATGTAATGTGTAGGTGAATGGCCAAAGTGGAAAAAATACAATTGCTTTAATCCTCCGCGCCTGCTGCAGTTTTTCTGGGAGGCCGCTAGAGTAGAAGTCAAAATGAAGCAAAGTTACAAGTCAAATTAAAACCTCTTATCAGCCAAGCACCTGCCTGTTATAACCCTGCAGATTGTCAGGTCCTGGAAGGCCTTCTTTCCCTTTCTGCCCCGCAGGCTTTACTCTTTTAGAATGTCATTGGTTGCCACTCGCCGTAGCATGCGACGGATGGCAGTACCTCCTGTCGAACCTCCAAGGCTTGTCAGGAAAAGTTGCTGTAAAACATATAGAAATACAAATTACACATGTAGAACAATCTCATTTTGTAAGAGAAGTCAGTTCAGTTGTGATATTTTAAGTTATGCAAAAGCCACTGTACCTTTAACTTGGTCCCAAGATGAAGTGGCAGGCCGAGCTAGCGTTACAATAGACCAATCCAGTTCTGGGTGACTGGCTGGTTTCCTGTGTGGTGTTCACTCATCTAAAAAGAAAGTAGATATGAATATTGGTCAGTTCATTTATGGTAGGTTTCTTGCAAATGCCATTGCAAAACTACATTACAATCATTACTTTACATTAGACAATCGCAACAAAACAAAACAAAAAACTTGCAGATGGTGGAGGCAGTGATGTCTACGGACCTGAAAAAAGGCAGGAAGAGACAAACCCATCAGAACAGTCACATGATATGCACCAGGTTGAATGTCAGTAGTTCCATGGTAAGAATATGACTCTGGTTTCTTTTGTAATATTATATTTATTTACATTTTCCAAATTAAACAAGCAAGCAACCAAACAAACAGGGCTCAGATGCAGCTATTGCCAGTTGTTACAGTCACACTTAGTGCAGAGGTAGGAGGAAAGGCTATGGATAGCATATTGGTGATCCATACCTGAAAGGAGGGAGGAGAGGGAGACTTCCATTCCCTCAATATCAGTCTCTTGGCAACTATCAGTCCCAGTACCAATGGTTGCCGCATTGTAGTTGGAATTGCCCTTGTTATTTGTGAGCAGCCAAAAATAGCAAGTCCAGGCTCGGGCTGAAGGGGCCTCTGATATGCTTTGGAATACCAGTCAGATATTTTAGACCAAAAGTTTGTCAATGAGGAGCAGGACCAAAAAGCATGGGACAATGTGCCCTCTGACACCTTACATCTGTCACACACTGGGGAAACTGACAGATATATTCTATGTAATCTGACTTTGGAATAGTGTAAACGATGGACAATCTTAAATTTAATTAATTGGTGTCTACTGTTTATAGAGCAGGAATGAATATTAGACAAACAGGTGTTCCACATGGATTCAGATAGCTCCACATCTAACTCTTCTTTCCAAGTTTCCCTAGTTTTCACAGTGTGCGCAGCAATACAGTCATCAAATAAACGTACAATTCTCGAAATAAGATGCTTGGAGAAAGGAGGGCTCTTACAAATATCATAAATTTCATGCTCATGGGGTAGATTTTGAAAATCTTCAATTTTTGATTGGGTGTAATGCCTAACCTGCAAATACCGAAAGAAATGGGAACTGGAGAGATTATATTTTCTTTTCAGTTGGCTGAATGATGCAAATTTACCGTCAATGTACAAATTATTAAGTGAGACCAAGCCCTTCTTTCTCCAGTCATGGTACGATATGTCATGCCAGGGAGGCAGAAAACTATGGTTAAAGCATATAGGTGTTTGTACTGATGTATTTGGTAGTTTTAGAGAGCACCTAACCTGGTTTAAAATTCTTACTGACTGTTTTACCACAAAGCATAAATTCTTATAGGACTCTGGCTTTTCAAACTTGGATAATAGCATAGCTGGCAATGAAGAGTTATTCACAGAGCGGGCCTCCATCTTCAGCCACAAGGGGGTTGCAAGCGTCTGATTATCCAAGGATCCCTGTTGCCAGAACATTAGTGCCCTAACATTGGCAGCCCAGTAATAGTGTTTAAATACAGGCAGGTCCAACCCTCCCTCCAATCTAGACTTCTGCAAGTGTGCCTTTGAAATCCTGGCATTTTTGCCATTCCAAATATAGGACAAGATAATGGAGTCCCTGTCTTTAAAAAAGGCTGCGGTGAGATAAATGGGGAGATTTTGACATAAGTATAAAAATTTGGGGGAGGGAGATCATTTTAATTGAGTTTATGCATCCGATCATTGATAAGGGAAGAATTTTCCAACATTCAATATTTTGTTTTAATTTTAAAATAAATTCTGCGAAATTTAATTTAAATATTAGTTTTGGATCCTTAGGTATAGTCAGACCAAGTTAGGTGAAATGATCATTATCTATTTTGAATGGGATACTTTGTAAAAAACCTGGTGAATAAATACTGGAAAGAGGCACAAATTCACTCTTTGACCAGTTGATCGTGTACCCTGATATTTTACCGAAAGACTCGATCAACTCAAGAAGAGGGGGAACTGATTTTTCAGCATTGTATAAATACAATATTACGTCGTCAGCATACAAGCTGATAAGCGTTTCCACCCCTCCGACCTGAAGCCCCTTCACCTGTGGGTGCTCTCTTATCGTTACAGCAAGAAGCTCCAGTGCAATAGCAAAGAGGGCTGGAGACAATGGACAGCCTTGCTGAACCGAGCGTTGCAAAAAAAAAGGGGCTGACCGATCACCATTCGTCAGAACAGAACAACACGGTTCTACGTATATCAGTTTCACCCAAGAGATAAACGTCACCCCGAATCCGAACCTGCGCAGTGACTCAAACATATAAGGCCACTCGACCTGATCAAAAGCTTTGTGTGCGTCAAGGGACAGAATAGAAGCTCCATCAATGCCACTAAAATCAGAGTAAATAGTATTGAGCAGCCGCCTGACATTAGAAAAGGAGTGTCTGCCAGGAATAAACCCTGTCTGGTCAGGATGGATGATAGAAGCCAGATATTTGTTCAATCTAGTAGCCAAGATTTTAGTTATTACTTTACGATCAAAATTTTGGAGCGCAATTGGCCTAAAACTTGCAGGATCGGTTCCGTCTCTGCCCTTTTTTAAAATTAGAGAAATCTTTGCTTCATAAAGGGCTTTTGGCAGTTTTCCATTATTTTTAGAGTTATGCATCATCCTGAGCATAAGTGGTGCAAGAATATCACAAAATCTCTTATAGAATTCTGCGCAGTAACCATCGGGCCCAGCAGCCTTGCCTGATGGAAATGACTTTATGGCATTGATGACTTCCTGTAGTGTAAAGTCTGAATCAAGGCATTTCGCAGCAGCATCACTCAATTTGGGCAATGATATAGAGTCAAAGAAGTCATTCAGATTAGATTGTGAAACATTGTGTTTTGAGGAGTAAAGCTCAGAATAGAATTCACTAAAACGATGGTTTATGTCAGAAGGATTGGTTAGAAGAATGCCTGTTTTAGACTTAATACCATGAATTGCTCTAGAAGCCTGGGCACTTTTAAGCTGTTACACTAACATTTTACCAGGTTTATCCCCAAGCCTTCAATTTCAAAAGTAAGTTTTTGACTTGGTCGTTCATAATATCATTGTATTCATATTTAAGCTTCAATATCTCTTTATAGTGGTCCGGTGATTTAGAATTTTGGTAAGTTCTTTCCAAAATAGGAAGAGCGTTCACCACGCAAAACAACTTTTAATGTTTCCCATAGGGTCAAGTCAGACACTTCCCCATTATCATTCAATTCTATAAAATCTTTCAATCTAGAGGTTGTATTCTTGACAAAGTTGTCATCGCTTAGAAGGTTTGGGTTGAAGCGCCAAAAATAAGTCTGTTTTGGGAGGGAAATATTTAATGATATTGCCAAGGGGCTGTGGTCAGAGATCAGAATATTATGGTATTTGGAATCGGTGACTTGAGGAATAAGGTTAGAGCTAATCAAAAAGTAATCAATCCTACTGTAGGATCTGTGAACATTTGAATATAATGAATATTCTTTGCTTGTAGGATGCTGAATCCTCCAAATGTCTACTAGATTCCTAGTTTTCAAAAGGTTTTTTAGAAGCTTTACAGATGCAATTTCAGGTGCTGATCGTGTAGATAATCTATCTAAGAAAGGATCCAGATAACAATTAAAATCCCCGGCTATTATTATGTTTGAGTCACTATCGTCTGGAAGCAGATCAAAAACCTTTCTGAAAAAATTGGGCTCATCCGTATTCGGACCATATATATTAAGCAGGGTTAATGGAAATAAATTTATCGTACCAGAGACCAATAAATATCTACCAAGAGGGTCATTGTTAACAGAGGTTACCTGGAATGGGATATTTTTCCGAAACAATATTGCCACACCACGGGCGTGCGAGGTAAATGATGATTGATATATCTGAGATACCCAATTGCATTTCAACCTATGTTGCATAGCTGTTTTGATATGGGTCTCTTGCAAAAAAATAATATCTGCAGAAAAAGATTTCAGGTGTTTAAAAACTTTCCCCCTTTTGACTAGACTACCAAGCCCTTTCATGTTCCATGAAATCAGTTGTAAATCTTTGCCTCCTACATGCATTTTACCTTGTACTTGAGTCATTTTGTAAAAATTTGAAAAAATACAAATACTGTTGCAACACTGAATACAACTGAATAAAACATGTGCATCTGAGCCAAACAAGAACAGCAATACAATCCCACAACCACCCCACCTCCCCCAGTCCCACGTCCCCCGAACATGACGCGCATCTTCCCCTCTCGTTCAAAACAGGAGCTGCTGGGCAAATAATAGGCCGACCGGGGTAGCGCCCTCCACCACAACGTAATTATGAGTTTGAAAATTGAAAGTTAGTAACACCCTTGAAAACAAAGTAAAATACGCCTTTAAAATAAATTGTCCTGCGCCCTGGTGTATTAATAAATGTTATATGTCTTGGCAGTCACTTATTGACATGCAATTTGAAGAATGGGCAACTGTGCATATAGCACAGAAAAGCGAACACGCTCACCTTAAATAAAAAGTAAAAAATTGCCTTCACATTTTTTAACCATCTGCCGAAGCGCTACGTTCCTTTAGTGAACGAGCCGCCTCAGCCGCCGCTGGATCATTGAAGACCTCCGGAGCATTCCTCTCCTCATCCCAGTAAACATGAAGCCTGGCTGGGTAGCGCAGGTGATGTTTAACTCCTCCGTCTCTCAGGGCTTTCATCACGTCTCGGAAGGCACGGCGCTGGCTCATCACTTCACTAGTATAATCAGGGAAGATCAGAACTTTGTTTCCCTTGTATTCCATTGATTGCGTCCTGCTGAGGCGTAGAATCTGCTCCTTCACCTGAAAATGATGAATGCGAGCCATGATGGTGCGCGGCTTGCCGCCTGCCGCTGATTTGGACTGCAGAGAGCTTTCACTGGATGTGGAAAGTGCTGTTCACCAAGCAGTTAAGGAATAAGTTTGGAAACAAAATCAGTTGGTTTTCCTTCTTCTGAATCTTCTTTTATACCAACAATCTTGATGTTGTGTCTGCGGGACCGTGCTTCTAAATCTAGTAGTTTGGCTTGAAGCTGGCCGGCGCACTTTGTTAGATCTTCACATTTGGTTTCAAGCACTTCCACACGCTCTTCAAGTGCACTGGTCATTTGCTCTTGACTGACCATGCGGTTTTGCAGGTCAGTTTGCACGGAGAGCACAGACTGAAACTTGGTATCAAAGGCATCAAAGCCGTTCATCGAGCCTCCCAAAAAAGCCCCTCTCTTTTCTTTTTTCTCCCCTTCCCCCCCATCATCTCGTACATGTAGGTTTTGTCTATGGACATAGTGTCTGAAGCGGTAGCCGAAGGTTTAGCAGAGGGCTCGTTGGAGCGGCTATCACTAGCATTAGCCCCGTTAGTATTAGCACTGCTGATGTATCCATCGATGGTCTTGGACTTCCCAGGAGGGTTTCTTTGCCGCGACATTTCCAGATTAGCTAAGTTCAGCGGATGGGATAGGCGAGCGAGCAAAAAAATATCAGCTCTTGGACAGTTTTATCGTGGTGTTCGGTGATTTTGCCTAAGTTGCGGTGGAGAGCACAAGCTAAACACGTCCACATGCTACACATGCGCACTAGCGCCCCCTGACTCTGGTTTCTTAAATGCATGTATAAATGTTAACTTAAGGACAGGGCTTCCAGACACACGCTCCGTCCTGGAATGCTTTCTTGCTTGTGGACTGGAGTCATCTGAAATAAAAGACCATACAATTTGTACTGATTGCAAAAAGAATATTTGAATGTATACAGTGTAAACCTAAACATTACAACATAAACATTGTATGTGACAGCATTTCTCAGGACTTTGGCATTGTAGCCCAGAGACTTTCTAATGGGGAGACACAGCATCCATAGAAATGCATGGGGTTAGTTTGTAAAGCCAGTATGGCAGCTGTGTAGCCTGCACATTCCGTTCCTTCCTGTATGTTTCCCCATTCACTTAAATAGGAAAATGGCTTGCCGATAACTACCCAAAGTGCGTTGCAAGGTGGCCGCAGAGTGACTTGCCTAAAATGACTGATTGTACTGGCTATCATGTATGTACTGTACACTAAAACTAATTGAAAGATTGTACCCGAGTCAAACTTTTGTTTAAAAGCATAATTAGGACGGAAACCCCACTTTTAAGATTGATCGTATTGTCGTTTTCAGGTCAAATGGCCTTTTTAATGGGAGAGCTAGGGGCTACTTTTATCGCATCAAAATCACTAGATATAAAACACTAAGAAGGTTCAACACAACATGAAACTTTGCACAAAGTCTCACCAGGGGATTTACACATGAACTCGAGCAATGAGAACATTGTTTGTGCACAAAGAGTTTACCAAAAAGTTTTGAACAACTCGCTGCTTGACTTAGCCTGGGTAAACCCTGATGAACTTCCGGTAAATTTGAGATTTGCTCTGCAGGTCAGTCTGGCGAAGAGCCCATTCAAACCCATTTCCTATGTTCTCAAAATTGAGGCACCAATCACAACCGCTGAGGCGGGCTTTATACCAATCACGACCGTTGAGGCAGGCTTTACGTGACGAGGATAGCGCAGCAACGGCGAGCAGCTTTTTGTTTACATTCAACATGACGGCTACCGAAGCCGTGCTTCACGTGCTCGGCCATGACCGGCGAGCTGCAGGTCAGTCTGACAACGCTACAATTAACTGACAACCGAAGTTATACTAGTTACAGTTCTCAAGGACGCACGCACACACGGATAGTCTTTCTCTCAACTCTTCCGCTGTGTGTGGCACGTACCTGCTCGCGGTGTGAAGCGCGTGTCCACGCTATTCTTGCACATGTAGGGAACCTCGTGAATTAACCTGCAACATGTCAGCTCTTTGGACATTCTTCAGCGTGTGTGCAGAAGATAACAAGTTTCCAATATGCAACACCTGCAAGGAAAAAGTAGGGCGTGGAGGGACGACACCAAAAACCAAAATCAAATTTTTTTAGTTGGATATTGGATGTGAAAAGCGTCACCCGGATCGTTGGTCCTGACTATCCAATGCGCCCAGAGGCATTTGAGTGGCGTCCGTTGGTGACACCCCTTTGGAAATGAACTGTCAATGAACCTTCCCCAGACCCACTCTCAGTTACCACTGAGAAGGGTCTGGTGTCAACCAGGCTATGCTTGACTGCCAAGATGGTGACAAGGGGAAAAACAACTGCTAAAGTGAGTTGTTCAAAACCTTTTTTGGTCAACCTGATCGGAATATAACAAAGCGCTTCGAGGGAAAGGGCTTACGGTTAAACCCCAAACTGTTGCATTACAACCATAACATCATGAAACTGTAACATATTTCACTTACTTTTTCGTGAGATCGTTGGGCGAAGCAAATTGAATCTTCTTTGTCCGTGTATCAAACGGAAGTCAGGACTTGAATCGGTCACCTGAGAGCAGAGGCACGGTCTTCCCCTACTGGCGGGGGGTGGGTGTAATGGTTGGATTTAAACACTGAACTGAGTCACTTGTTAGAAGTGAAATGAAAGAAGTGAATTTTCTTAGTTGTGAAAATCGATAGATTCTTGTTTTAAGTATTTTCACCTAATACAGTTAAATAAACGAAATCAAGCACAAAAGTATAGTTTTTAGCAAAATTGATATCAGCCTAAAAATAAATATATTATCTTGCTATGTTGTTTATCTTACTTAGATAAGACCAATCATTTTTGAGTGAATCTAAATCAAGTGATTGCAAACCTTTTATATGCTACTTCAAAAAGTTAAATGGAGCTGGTTTAAATAAACATTTCAAAATCGCACTCAGAACAACCAAAAACAACAAAACGGGAACGTTGTGTGGAGGTACAGTGCAACCACAGGAGAACGTTTCAGTTGGTTGGTTCCCCTAACGTTTAGGGAACGTTATAACCCTGAGGGAACGTTCCCTAAACGTTAGTTTTTGGTTTGGTTCGAACTAACCTTTTAGAGAACCAAAAACTAACGTTCCCCAACGTTCCCTAAATGTTCTGTGTTAGTGGGGGTGGATCAGCCTCTTATCCCGCCCTGTGCACGCCCATTTTTAACCATAAAAGGTCAATGCAAAGCACCTTGTGAATGATGATCAGTATATGGCAGTTGTTACACCGAATCATGATGACTGGCGGAGAAAAAGCAAAAAACTTCTCAGACGTTCAGGAATTGCTGCAAATTGAATTATAATTTCGGCCTGTTCTTGCACAGTGTATGGAACCCTGATCTATAGACTACATATATTAATAATACGTCCAAAACGGCAGGTATTACGGCACTCGGGCACAGCTTCGATATATCACGTATATGATAAGATTTTATTTTATTTATTTATTTTTTTGAAAATATGTTTATTGCAGATCAACATTGGGATCAGACTGCATTTTCTTATTCGTACAAAATAACATCAATAACAATAAGCAGCAACCAAGAACAATTGTAATTATTTGTCAGATTCTGAATACAATAATGATGAGGCACCGTAGTAAATATCAAGACTAAGAGACCAAAAAGTAAAACCAGGAGTCAAAGGAGATAAGAAAAATTCCCTTTGAAACCGCTAATGCTGCATTATCAATATTAGTGACCCCTCATCACTCAGTTTTCTCCCTCAGACCCCTTAAGTGTTCCAAGACCGGTCCCCATGCCCTATCAAACACATTATCCCTCCCTGCAATCATGAATCTGATCCTCTCTAAGTGGAGGACTTTACCCAGCCAGTAACATACCCAGATACAATGGCCATTTGTCCCTGCCAGAGTTCAAAGCAATTTCATTTGTAGACCCCAGAATGGCCACAAGGGGGTTGGGTATCCACTGCTTATTGAAGGCTTTTGAGTAAAAATCAAATACAGAAGACCAGAATGAGTGGAGGTTAGGGCATGTCCAAAATTGGTGTGTGAGGGTGCCCTTTTGGTTTTTACACTTATTACAAAATGCTGATACGCTGTGATACATCTTGCTTACTTTTACTTTCGAGTAATGCAACCTGTGTATTACTTTAAATTGTATTAGATTATGTCTCGCATTCACTGAGCACCTATGAATGTTCATAAGACATGAATCCCAAAATATCTCAGTGAGGGGAATCCCCAGTTCTGTCTGCCACTCAGTTCTTAACCTATCTGTGCTGGGTGGTGCATGGTTGACTATTATAATATTGCCACTGCTCCTTTTCTGCCTGACTGAACATTAGTTATGTTTTCGAGTGTGTCATGCCTTGGTATGTCTGCAAGTGTAGACAAGCAACACTTTATAAAATGCCTGACTTGTAGATATCGGAAAAGATGAGAGGCTGGGAGACTATATTTTTTCATTAATTGCTCAACGGACATGAAGTGCCCACGCTGATACAAATCCCTCAAACATTCCACTCCTTTTTCCTTCCATAGAGCAAACGCAGGATCCGTCCCCGAAGGTTTAAAGGCATGGTTGTCGCAGATAGGGCAGTCTATGAACATGTCTGGGGCTTTCAACTACAATTTAATCTGCTTCCAGACTTTCAAAGAGTTGTGTACTAGAAAGTTCCCTCCGTATAAAGATTTGTTTATCTTAACAGGGCTGTTCAATAGGGCCGGGAGAGAGGTCTCGCAGCCGGCTGATTGTTCTATAGAAAGCCAGCCTGGGGGATCTCCAACCATGCTCTCAATGGATTTACCACTCCTCCAGAAAGCCAGCGTGTTTAAATGTGCAGCCCAATAGTAGCATCTGAAATCTGGGAGACCAAAGCCCCCCTCTTTTTTTTGTTTTACATAGATGTTTCTTGTTTATATGCACCGCTTTGTACTGCCAGACAAAGGGAATTATAATAGAATCTAATTTCTTAAAGAAGCTTCGTGGAATGCATGATGGGATCGACTGAAACAGATGTAAGAATCGTGGGAGAACCACCATCTTAATGGCGTTTACTCTCCCGACTAGTGCCAGTGGCAGAGTCTTCCAGAAATCTACGTTCTGCTTCAGTTGTGTTATTTTTCACTATTCAAACACAACAAGGAAGCTTGCCCTTCGGTTCGTACAGTCCACCCCAATTAACCGAGCCTGTCCGTAGTGACTTTAAAGGGTACTGAGTTCAGAGCAGCGCTATCTTGGTGTAAATATATAGGCATTAATTCACTTTTATCCCAATTAATTTGAAACCCTGAGAAAGACCCGAAGTGGGTAAACAGCTCCATAATTGCAGGTAATAATTCACATGGGTTAGCTACATATAGCAAAACGTCATCCAAATACATCGACAGATGGTGTTTCTGCCCGTTAATAGAGACAGGTGATATTCTGGGGTGCTTACGTATGCCTGTCGCTAATGGTTCTATAGCTAAAGCAAACAAGAAAGGGGAAGGAGGATCCCCCTGTCTGGTGCCTCGGTATAATGGGAACTGAGGAGAGATATCCTGGTTTGTGATTACACTAGCTGTGGGGTGAGCATATAAAATCTGTATCTAATTAATGAACCCCCTCCCAAAGCCAAAAGCATCCAGGGCTTCACACATATATGGCCACTCGACTTGATCGAAGGCCTTCTGAGCGTCCACAGAGATCAAAACTGACTCTGTATTATGGTCAGCGTATAGTAAATTGAATAGATGTCGTAAGTTGGAGTGAATGTGTCTGTTGGGAATAAAACCTGTTTGATCAGGGTGCACAATTGTGTGGATATGACTTTTCAAACGATTGGCCAAAATTTTGCTTATCAGTTTTGTTTCGTTAGGGACACAGGTCTATAAGAGGAGGCATCTAGCTCATTGCGTTCCTTTTTCAAAATTAAAGCTATGTTTGCCTTATAGGGCCCTATTTTAACGATCTGAAACGCAAGTATGAAACGCAAAACGCAAGTAGCTTTGTGGGCGGATCTTGGGCGCTGTTGCTATTTTACCGGCGGGATAAATGACTCTTGCGCCCGACGCAAATCTAAAATGGGTTGGTCTGAAGTAGCTAGGTGTGGTTTGCGTAACGTGCAACAAACCAATCAGAGTGTCATCTCACATTCCCTTTAAGAGCAGGGCGCTTGTTCCATGGCGGATTGCTATTATGCGCGCCGGATTTGCCTGGCACCACGCCAGCGGAGCTGCCGATGCGAGATGCGGCAAAGTAATAAATGCCCTTTTTCGTCTGCCGCAGTGGCGATGTTGGCTGTCTCGGGCGCATCTCCTCAAGTCTGGAGAGGATTGCTGCAGCCATGGAGCGTGGGCCTCCAAACGCACCACTTGCTCCTGCTGTGCCCCTTCCTCTTCCCCCCACTCCATCTCCGTCCACCCGCTCCATCAGGAGCACATCGCGCATTACTCCCGGACCAGATCCCGCCGTAGTTCAACATCAAGTCTCCTTAAGTCCTCTAATATTTCCTCATTTATGTCATCAACACATCCATGATTCATGGAAATGTTGTGTAAAACACAACAAGCCACAAAGACTGCCGCGACTTTTGGGGCCGTACTGTCAAATGCCGCTCTGATCTATCCAAACACCTGAAGCGCATTTTCAGTAATATTTTCCTTTGTAATTATGTATGGTTTGCAAAAATGGGAACTGCTGCATCCATTTAGATGAGAGAAGTATGTATGCCGCAGTGCACGGCTACATTATGGCCAAGCATGCCCCCCTAAAATAGCATCTGAATAACGCTACGACTCTAGACCAGGTTTTTCCTGGTCAATGGCGGAATTGTTTTCTGAAACTGCAGAATAGCACAAAGTAACGTTTGCGCTGGAACACGCCTCCTCTTTTCGCTGAACCGCCCCCAGGAGCGCAAATACATTCCCTAATTTACCGACGTGCGTCTGTGGAGGGAAAAGTCCGCTGTGCGTCGGGTGCAAAATAGGAATGATACATGCGTCGGTGTACAAAGGCAATTGCGCTGAGTGCAAGATAGGGCCCATAGAGTGTTTGTGGTAGTTGATCAATAGTTGCTGCATGTTTAAACAACCGCAAAAGCAGTGGAGACCGCTCCTTAGAGAAGCATTTATAGAACTCCATAGTGTATCCATCTGGTCCAGATGCTTTGTTATTTGGGAATTCCGCAATTGCTTCTACTATCTCCGCAATAGAGATATCCTTGTCTAACTCCGCCAGTGCTCCATCGCTAAGTTGTGGGAGGTTTAGCTCCGAAAGAAATGATCTAATTACTCCTGTGTCATGATTACCGTTTGACTTGTACAATTCTGAATAGAACTCCATAAAACGTGTGTTTATTTCTTTAGGATTAGTAAGAACAGTCCCAGTGTCTGTATTTATTCTCAGTATGGCACGAGAGGCTTGGGCCTTTCTCAACTGCCGTGCCAACAGTTTCTGAGGTTTATCTCCTATTTCAAATTGCATCCGTTTAATTTTGCTCATCTGTTTGCGAACCTGAGCAGTTAAAATTGTATTGTACTCATCTCTATGGGAGACAATGGTTTTCAACGTATCTGGATCTGCCGAGGCTTTGTAAGAATGTTCTAATTGAGACATAGATTCAGTTAACTTAATTAACCTCTTTTCTGTTTGTTTCCTCCTACATGCTACATAGGATATAATGCTCCCTCTAGGCACAGCTTTGTTTGATTCCCACAGTATTGAATCATCCACATCTCCAGTGTCATTGGTGGCAATTATGTCTGGCAGCCTAGCTGACATATAATCAAGAAAACTTTTCTCTTTCAAAATTGTGTTATCAAATTTCCAAGTGTGTTTCCCCTCTATGAATGTTAAATCTAATGTTCAGTGACACAGCAGCATGATCACTTATCAAGATATTGTGGTATTGTGTAGTCACAACACTGGAGATTAGTTTAGAGTCCAGCAGTATCAAATCAATCCTAGAATAGGATTTATGAACTGGAGAAAAAAAGGAGTAATCTCTGGTATTTGGGTTAAGGAGCCTCCAAGTGTCAACTAAATTTAGATTGGGCATAGCATTTTTTATTTGATCTCTAGATTTGCTATTAGGAGTAGGCCTTGATGATTGTTTATCCAATAAAGTGTCTAGAATGCAGTTAAAATCCCCTCCCCAAATAATGTTTGTCTCACCAACCTCTGGAATTCTATGTAAAACCTTTTGGAAGAATGCAGGGTCATCAAAATTTGGACCATATACGTTTATCAGTGTGACAGGAACACAGTTGATCGTCCCTGATACCATTAGAAACCTACCTTCTGGATCCCCGACTGTACACCCATGATCAAATAGCTCATTCTTCTTAATAATTATGGCTACACCTCGGGCTCTGGCGCCAAAGTTTGACTGATATATTTGTGATCCCCATCCCATGCTTAGTTTGTTTTTAGCTGTATTCCTGATGTGTGTCTCCTGGAGAAATATAGCATCAGCTTTCAAGCTTTTTAAATGTGCCAACATTTTTCCTCTTTTAACTGGGTGATTTAATCCTCGTACATTCCAACTCACTATCCTTGTGATATCCCCCATATTCAATGGTATGATATATCCACGTGCTTATGCAACAGCTTGAAGTTGTCCAAAGATGTGTGTAAACAGTCCGCCATAATGTTAAATTGTAAAAATATGTAAACCGCTGCATTTGAACAAAACTTAACACTAACACCCTGCGTTGTCCTCCGGTGCCCTCTCCCTCCCTTCGCCCTTTCCCCTCTGAGAACCAACTTCCCATAAGTCCAAACCTGCCGAGCACGTAACATACCGTCTAGTCCGCTTCCTCCTGTCCTCTAGAACGCGAGAAGCGAGAAAAAACTGTGCAGGTTGGAACGTTGCAAGTGAGTCAGTCCGTATTATCCTGGCTTGAAAGATGTCTTCTTTTTTCCTTTTTTCTTTTTTTCTTTCAACCATGGACCGCTAGTCTAGTACGGCACATTTTTCTCGTCCAGGAACTTCTCAGCGTCCTTAGGGTTGTTAAATGTGCGTTTGTCCGCTCCAACCGAGACAACAAGTGTCGCAGGATGCCGGAACCTGCATCTCCCCTCCGCCGCTCTGCATCTGGTCCTGATGTTGTCAAATCGCTGTCGCTGTTTCATTACGGCGGGGCCCAGGTCAGGGAAAATAAAGATGCGTGATCCTCATATTGTAAAGGGAATTTCTGTGAAGCGAGCCTCAGTATTTGTTCCTTTACTGAGTCGTGATGAATCCTTGCGATAAGTTGACAAGGGGGGCCGACAGTTTTTCCATACCTTCTTTAACACCTATAATCCAAATGTTTTGCCGTCTAGATCTAGACACCAGGTCGTCCACTCGCTCGCTGAGCGAACTAGCCTCCTCTGCCCATTTTGAACAGTGGTCCTCCAGCTTTTTAATTCGGGCCTCATGTTCGGTAAGCCCTCCTTCATTTGAGAGAACTCTTTGCTCCACGGTGTCCAGTGACCGTTTTAGACTAGCGATAGATGCATTGAGCAGCTCAAACTTAGAGTCAACATTCTGATTCAGCCTATTGATGGCAGTCATGACGTCCGTCATTGTCGGCGTTTCGTCCGTCGCGGCATCCTGAACGCTACTAGCTGCTAGCTGGTTAGCATTCGTCTCATCGCTCGTTTCTTCGGTTGTAGTTTGTTTCTCTGTGTTTCTAGCTTTATTCGGCTTCACCATGGCCCCACCGTACGTTAACAGCAACACCGTCGAGATTCACAACTACCAACGAGGAAATATATAGTCTTAAATTGCTTTAATTGGAGGAGGAAGCGGAGACTCTCAAAAACGTGACTATTCCATCACTTGCTTAACCGGAAGTCGTATATATGATAAGATTTAACAGAACTATATATTATATCCGAACAAGCCTTAGTGATAAAGTTGAAGATTATATATAATATTTATTTAAAAAAAACACTAATCTGTCTGACATTTCCCTCTGAATACAGCTGGTTTCTCGCAGAAGTGGCGACGGCATGGCACGGTTCCGGCGCGTTGCCCTTTCTACTGGACCCAATTCAGTACATAGATCCAAGAGCTCAGCTTGAGAAAATCTAAATCGGCATATTGGCCAGTCATTGTCATGGTCCCTGAAGTCTCTTTTTCTCCTGATTCTTCCATTAGCGTAGGCCTCCTGCAGTGCCAGCAGTGCAATCATGCAGCATTACACACGGGGGTCACCGCAGTATTTATATGTTTACAACAATTTGTGATTGTTAACACCTTGCCATCACAGCATCAACTAGTGGTATCCCCCACCCCGAGATACAATTTGAAGACGAAATAAAGTGTTTTAGGCAAACACACTTTTCTTCATGCAGGTTTTTCATTCTCCCGTCAAGTTTGTTTTTTATAAATCATGTCGTGCTTCCAAGGTGCACTCCCATGTGAGGACTTCTTCACTGCAATAGATAGTAATAACTTCACAAACACAAGTTAAAGTTCACACAATAGGCTCCTATAGGAGGAGAGCATCACTCCGTAGGCAGACTCCGCAGTCTGTCTCTCACCAGTGAGCTCTGACTCTCTTCCTCTTTTGCCTGTCTTTTATTGAAGTTTCACAAGGGCAGTTACATATCACACACGAACATCTGTCTCTACAAGGTGGGCTGTTGCTTTTGATGGATTGTGACTGAGCAAGGTCTGGTGTCCTCCGTCCTTGCTTACTGCATTCCACAGAGGAACATTTCCTCATTTGCACGATGCAGGCCACCTGTGTGCAGCCTTGGTTCTGTTCTCGTGCAGCATACTTTTAGCTCGTTAAGTCTAGGCAGCTTGCTGTAATGATTAGGCAGTGTATTATAGGAACATAAGTCATTTGGTCAGCAAAGCGTTTGTATCTATATCCCACAATTCCCCCTTTTGAACTCTACTAGAGTTCAACATACCAAAAGAGAAGAGAGGTCAGAGAACGAGATATTCCAAAAAACAAAAATAGAGTCAGAACATGGCACGTCTAGGTAAAGGCACTTCTAGGTAAAAATCACATCTAGATAAATTGTAAAACACTTCAGTAGAAAATGTAGAAGATGGTAAAAATGTAGAAAATGGAAAAACACTTCTAATATTAAGAGCATACTTCTGTTAACCTTTTATGGAATAAAAGTTCCCACACCCTCGGACTCTCTGACCCTAAGTGAGTCCACAACATAAAATATTTTATACAACCTTAAGTTCTTCTAGGGTAACACCTAGGTGGGGCAGTTTTGGGGGGGAGTTCAAAATCATACCAGAAAATGAAAGTAACAATGGGGACGCTATGTACCCCTAAGATCACCTGCACAACACATCTAGCAAGCTTATTCCTTCCCTGGCAAGTCTCTTCCCATACAAGTTACTTATAACAGCACCGCTTTATAAGTTGGTTTTTAACCCTCAACTCAGACTCAAACCAGACAACTCCTGCAATTTGCACACAATGAAAAATGGTTAATGAAAACGGCGAGGTGTGGAGGGGCGTGTTAAAGAAAACACGCCCAATAAGTTGGGTTCAACGGTGGATGGTAGCTTGGCACGCTACATGTAGGAGAGAAAGCGCTTATTTCACCTTTCTCCCTGGTGATTCTCTTCTTCAGGTCACAGGGTGGACTACCCTGGACCTCGTTGGACACTGGAGAGGATTATTCTGCCTCTTTTCCCTAGTGTCTGGCGGCGGAGAGCCCCCCCCCGCTGGCAGCCAGATCTCTGGCTACTTCCTTGGTGGAGCGGCCTGGCTCCTGGGCAGCAGCACACTGGCTCCAGTGGTACCACTGTTTACCTTTTCCCTCGAGCTGCACTGCGTGGGATGTTCTCGCCGTCACTCTGAAGGGCCCCTGCCAGCGAGGTTCAGACCACTTCCTCTTAATTGCTTTCAGGAGCACCCACTCAGCGTCTGGAGGAGTTTTGGTTTCTGCGTCTGGGTGTGCTGCGGTCACCTGTTTAGAAAACAAAGAGACTGTGCCCTGTAGCTGGCGGAAAAAGGCTTTGTGAGAAATGGTTACAGGTGAAGGCTCAGTAAGTGGAAGCTGAGACCAGGGCCCCGGAAACACCTCCCTGTTTGTAGCTCATATGGTGAGAGGCCTGTCCTACTGTTTACTGACATTCTTATCGACATGAGAGCCAGGGAGGGGCTTGCAGCCAATTCATCCCTGTTTGGTTGCATATTTTAGACATTTTGTTTTTTTAAGGTCAGGTTCATCCTTTCTACCTTGCCTTGAGATTCAGGGTGGTATACGGAGCCAAATTTATGCTTTAGCCCCAACATGAGTTCCACCTTTTGCAAATCTTTGTTTTTGAAATGGGAACCATTATCTGACTTCGGAACCCATGCTGGGGAATGTATTGGTTGATTAGAAATTTAATTACGGTCTGAGCGCGTCTTTATTTTTTGGCCATCCCTGGCGCCACCAGTGTAGGATCCAACCACAACCCAAATACCTGCAACCCTGTACCCTGTCCGTCATGTCAGTGTAGTCAATCACAATCTCTTTCCCTGCCACTGTCTCAAAGGGGTACTGTCCCCGTCTGGTTTCACTGTAGGCTTAGGGTTGAATGCTTGGCATTGGGGACAGGTCTTGGTTACCTGCTCTACCATTGGTTTCATGAATGGATGCCACCAATGTTGTAGGTTTCTCAACATTTGACTGACCCCTACATGTCCCACCCCATGAGCTTCTTCTAGGGCCGTCTCCCGTACCCCTGGTGGCAGAATAGGTCTACCATCCGGGCCCCGCCACAACCCCTCACTTTGTATAGCTCCCCTGCTTTTCCAAACTGTTTTTTCTTGGGGGGAAGCTCGTGCTTGTAACTCAATGATTGTTTCTTTGCTAAGCTCGGCCCTGGTTTCTAGGTCTGCAGTCATCATTAGATGGTGTGCCAAATATCCTGCTGCGGTTTTTGCGGGCACTGTCTGCTGCTTCATTTCCTTTACTCACTCTATCTTGAGTATTGCTGTGGCCCTTACATTTGACTATAGCTACCTTGGCTGGTAGGAGAATAGCTTTGGCTAATCTTTTCATTTCTTCCTCATGTTTAATAGGTTTTCCTCCTGCTGTCAAAAACCCTGCTCTCTGCCACTGTGGTAATTCGAGGTGAGCTGCTCCTGTTGCATAGGCTGAGTCAGAGTATACAGTTACTGCTTGATTTTTTCCTAGCTCTAAGGCTCTGATGAGTGCTTCCACTTCTGCTTTCTGTGCTGACTGCGCACCTTGCATCCTTTCTGCTTCTAATGTTACCACTTCCCCTCCTGTGTCTTCAACCACTGCATATGCTGCTTTCAGTCCCTCAGTCTCATGTCTAAAACAACACCCATCTGTGAATAGCACTCTTCCTTCCCCTAGTGGTTGTGCAGCTAAGTCTGGTCTGACTTTTTCAACTTTTCTTGTCCTGTCCTCACACCCATGTGGTTCCCCTCCCCCATCTGGTCTGCCATGTTAATGCCTTCATGTGTAAAGGTCAGGTTTGGGGCCTGCAAAACTTTGCTGATTCGCCTTTGTCTGGTTGGTGTAAGTGGAAAACATGGCTGAGTTAACAAAGGACACTATGCTGTGGGAGGTCAACACTATCAGGGGTGTCCCATAACTATGTGTGATGATTTCTGAATGCATTTTGCCACCCCTGCAGCATGTTGTGTGCAGGGCGGGCGCGTTTTCAATTTGTTCAAATGGGATGCTCATGTAGTTCAACACTACTCTGTCACTCCCTTTTTTCTGAAACAAAACCCCATTAGTTGCTTGTTTTGTTTCAGAAACATCCAAGTGGAAGGGCAGGGAGTAGTTTGGGCAGGCCAGATTTGCTGCTGCAGCAAGGGATTGTTTAAGTTTAATGAATGCCTCATTGCCTTCAAATGTCCAGTCTAAGGCTGAGGACAAATTGCGCATGCCCTGTTGGCGTACCATAGCCCGGAGGGGATCTGTAAGGTCGACATAGCCTGGAACATAGGATTTGCTGTAGCTTGTCAAGCCCAAAAATGACAACATGTCTTTTACAGTACATGGTTTCGGGTGGGCCAAAATAACTGATCTGTGTGCAGGGGAAACACCTACACCACTGCCTGAAAGGATTCTGCCCAGAAAGGTAACTTCTCTTCTACAGACTTGTATTTTCTTCCTGCTTACTTTGTAACCCTCCCTAGCCAGGGTGGTCAAAACATCTTTGGTAGCCTGCAGACAGGCAATTGCGGTGGGTGCAGCTATCAGAAGATCATCTACATATTGTACCAGAACGGTGTCAGGTGGTAGGGTACAATCTGCCAGTGAGTTTTTCAGAACTTTGTTAAACAGGCCTGGGGAGAGGTTAAACCCTTGTGGTAGGCGTGTGTATCGCATGGGGCGACCCATGTATGTGAATAAGAAAATATCTCGCAGATGTTCGGCCAGAGGGAGGCAGAAAAATGCATTTGAGAGGTCTAAAACTGTGTACCAGTGGTGTTGTGGTCCTATGTCAGCGAGAGCAACATGTGGGTTAGGTACAGTGAGTGTGGTGTCTACAATGAGATCATTTATGGCGCGCAGGTCATGAACCATCCTATATTTACCTGTTTCTGCTTTCAAAACTGGGAGGATAGGTGTGTTCCACTGGGAGCGAGAGGGTTCTAACACCCCTGCCTCAATCAATCCTGTGACTGTATCTGAAATGCCTAGCTGCTTTTCCCTAGAGCATGAGTATTGTGGTATCCATACAGGCGGAGATGGCCTAAGGTGAAAGGTCAGCGGGGCACAATGCACTAAACCTACATCAGTCGGTGTTTGTGACCAGAGAGTGGTGGGAAGACCATCTAACATGGCTTTAGCATCTTGATGGTCAGTCCTTTCCCTACCATGGTACCTAGCAATTAAGTCATGTTGGAGAAAAGCTGTGTCTCGACCCTCACAGAGAATGCGGAAGGTTTTGGTGGAGGGAGAGTATTGAACCTTGGGGAGAGGAGTGAGTGTCCAGTCGGTGGCAGTCAGGGCTGTCTTGACCATCGGGCCTAGGGATTTAGCGTCGTGGCCAGGGTGTAAGGCAAGTGAGACATGTGGGGCAGATTCTTCAGTCATGACAAACCATGGCAACTGATCAGGGGTTTGCTGGACCGCGGCGGCTACGCCTTCAGGTCCCACAAAGATGTTTTGAGAGTGGATGTCCCATCTGGTGTCTGCTATGGCGTCAAAAGCGTCTTGATAACAGAGATCAGAGTGGACATCATAATTTAGGGTGACATGTGGGGGATCTGGGGGAGGGACAAAGGGTGCAACTTGCGAGATCCAGGGCTTCCAGAGGAAGAACTGTTTCAGGATACCCCCGGAGCCCGGGCCTTCTGGAGACAACATAGCCCAGTAAATGTCAGCATAGGAGTCAGAGGTGGGGGAAAGGATGTATTGTCCGTGGCCCTGGTTTCCTTCAGAACAGGTCATTTGACGGCCGTCAGGGAAAGTCAGTAATATTCCATCAGCACAACACAGGATAGGCACGCCCAGTTTTATGAGGAGATCTCTGCCAAGGAGGTTCATAGGAACCGTGGGAGAAACAACATATGGATGGAGGACGCCATTGGTTCCCTATAGCTGTATGCAGTGGTTTTGTTATTGGCAGTTTTGCTTTTCCCCAGAGAAACCCATCACCGTAATGTGACTTGGTGAAATGTGTTGTGATGGACAATGTCTGATTGTTGAGCAAGTAGCTCCTGTGTCAACTAAGAAGGGCTGGACAGTTCCTTCTCATGGCACCATGTCCCGGATCTGCCGTGGTCCCTGGGTCCTGTTGCTCTGCTTGGGAGTGTCATTGTGGCTGTTGTTGACCTGGCTCCCAGCCAGCCCAGTTCCATTCAGCCATCTGGAATTGTGCTTGGGGTGGCCCTGTCGGTGGTCCCTGCAGTGGCTGGTATGGACCCCTTTGCTGGTAACCCCTTCCCCCCTGTGACTGACCCCCATTTAGCGGACACTCCCTAGACCAGTGTCCCATCTGACCGCAGACAAAGCAGGCTCCTGGAGTTCCCCCTCGGGGCGGGCCTCCCCGCCCCCTCCCTGGTCTCCCTCCTCCTCTCCCATATCCCCTCCCACTATTTTGTTGCCATTGGGGAGGACCCCACCTATAGGGTGGGGGTTGGGCATAGGATTGTGGTTGTGTGTGTGGAGGGGCTGGGATCCAGTCAGGAATGGGGAAAAGGTCAGGAGTGGGGGGCCCTGCAGTTAAAGCCATGACATGTCTGCCTTTTTTGTCCTTGTCTTTCTTTCCCTCATTAATCTTTTGCCTAGCCTCAGCTAATTGCATTTTGAGCAGTTGAGCCTGAAGCTCTTTAAGGCCAGATTCCTCTGTGTCTTGGTTGTCTTGAGCGCGTGTCATGTGGAAAATTATGTGGCGTTCCCACTTACTGGAGTCTGCACCAATCATGTCTGGATTTTCCTCAATAGCCTGTTTAACTGGTTCTGGAACTCCCTTAAGCACCGCAGTTCTGTACCACTCTTGCTGTACTACTGGTTTACCAGGGTGACAACCTGTCTGATTTATCCATTTTTCTTTGCAATAGTCTAGGAAATCCCTAGGGTTTTGTTTAGCGTCCCATTTGAATTTAGGGATGGCAGCAGCCTTGGAAATGGGATATCTGTCCCTCAGATGTTTGCCTATAGCAGTGGATACGCGGGTGAAGGGGACGGAATCTGCCAGGGTGAGTGTACCTGCTCCTGTCTCTAGTTCCCTCACATCGGTTGCTAGCATACAGCGGTGCGTTATGGCCCTAAAGTCTCCTAGGGCTAATTTATAGCCTGCTGTTAATCTTTCTAATTTTCCTAGCCAGTTACCTCCACCCTCTGCTATCGGGGGAAGTTTATCGACTAAGCCCTGCAGATCACCCATAGCAAATGGTCAATACTATATCTTGGGCCCCCACTCTGAAGAAGGGGACCCATAAACCCGGTTGTTTTCCCTTCCCCTCATCCTGTCCTTCCTCAAGTTCTTCCTCACTCTCCTCCTCTGTCTTTTCTCCTTCTTCTAGCTCTACTCCCTTGCCTGTCTTTCCCTTACGATCCCTGGGCGGGTTGCTCATAGGCTTTTCCTTGACGCTTACGTAAGTAATAGTGTCTGCTTGGTTGGTCAGGCCTCCATTTCCCCTGTAAGGGTCATTGTGACCTCCCTCGTTTTCGTCCGGGTCAGGCTCCTCTTCCGAATCCGTACCTGTCCCTTGCTTGGAGCCCACTCGTTTCCTGTCCCTGGGCTTACCTGCCCCCTTTCCTCTCTGTCCCGACTCTGCTCATTACCCCACCTTAACCTCTTTTTCTCTTTCTCTCTCCAATTCCCCCTCTTGCCCATTCAGATAATGTTGTCCCTTTGTTCGTCTCTGTCACTTCCGCTGTATTGCTTACCTACCCTTTCGCTCTGCTTGCTGCTACCTCCCTTGTTGCCGCCCCTCCGCACTCCTCCGGATCCTCCTCAACTGCCATCCATCTAGCTCCTCCCCTTCACCTGTTTGGCTCTTGCCTGCTAGTGGGGGGAGAGGGAGAGGCTTGTCTAGCCCTGTAACTTCCACTATCCCTTCCTTAACATCAAACACTGGGTACAGCCCTGTGGTGGGTTGCGGAGGGGAGTAAGGTGGTGGGTGTTGTTGTTGTTGCTTCTGCCCTGGTTCTTCCACCATCAAATGTTTTACTCCTTGCCATAATAGCGCCCATTGTGCCCATTTCTTTCTATCTTGATTTGCTTTGTCTCTCCTGTCTTTAGCTTTGCCTTTTTTTTTTCAACCAACTTCCTGTTTTCACATCTTTCTGTGCTTCTTCCTGATCCTGACCTGCTCTCTTTTCTTGTCTCCAAAATGCTGCTAACAGTGGATCTGTGCATTTAGTAATTTCTCCCTGATCGGTCAGTATCTGATTAACATCTTTCTTCATTTGTATCATCATATCCTCTGCCTCCTTCCCTGTCCCATAGGCCGCTTTCACTGCTTTTTCCATTACTTCTAACTGCTCCCCAACTGGCTTATATGGTCCTTTAATTCCCCAACCCCCATCGTCTATCTCTCTGTCGAATTCCCCGTCCATTTTCTTTAATTAGTGACACTAGTGTTTATGAATTTGCCAAGGTATGTTTATTAATTTTGCCAGAAATATTTATCCAAAACTGCCACACACTTAATATTTCCTAAATTGCCACACAGAAAATCCCTTGATCTAAATATCCACAATTTACTTCAACAGGCCACTGCTTTTATACTTAGCACCGTCGGGTTTCAGGCAGTGCTGCTGCTTCAATTGCTTCTATTTAGCATTCATACACATTGATCATTCATGCATTACCCTTAATTTGGATGAGTCAATTTTTCATCATTTTTTTTTTTTTTTTTTTTAAACCTTGATTGTGGCCAGTTGAGATTTATGGCACACTATGTCCCTGGTTCTCAACCCTTAAACAGGAAAGTAATATTCCTATTTGACACCAAAATCAAGTTTCCCTATACCGTGGTTTTGGCCAGCTGGGAAATATGGCACGCTATACCCTGGTACCCAGCCTCTGCACAATCGAACTAGCTCAATTGTCTGACACCAAAACCAACAAGTCATGTGAACATTGGATTATTTTGTCATATCACCTAAATAGTGTGAAATGGTTCAATAATACAGTCGTTCACCAGTCATACCTAGGAGACTTTAACTCCTATATGGAGGACTTTAACCTCTGCTTTGAAAGGACTTTAACCTTTCTTCTTAAAGGACTTTAACCTTTTTCTTAAAGGACTTTAACCTTTTTTCTTAAAGGACCTTAACCTTTTTTCTTAAAGGACTTTAACCTTTTTCTTAAAGGACTTTAACCTTTTTTCTTAAAGGACTTTAACCTTTCCGGAGGACTTTAACCTCTTTTTCCTTTTGTTTTGAAGATGTCTCAATTCTCGGGTGTTTCAACCCAGCCAAAACCGCTCCTCGTCAGGACACGGGTGGAGTTGCCAAACTCAGACTTTCACAAATATTTCCTCATATTTGTTCCATAAACCATACCATATTTCCTGTACCTTTATAGAAATGGAAGTTGTCACTATGTATTTAATTAATTAATTTTAGCGGTCTGTGGGTTACTAAGACGTTGAACACCCTTGATTTAGAATAGTCAATGCAGAATAATGGTCTGCTTACCTTATTTATGGCGCCAGATGTTCAACGCGACTTTTCACCCTTGGACCGAACCTTTGTCAATCAATTTGAAGAATCCTCTTTTCCTCTCATCCCGGACGAGTCCCCCAATTGTCGTGCTTCCAAGGTGCACTCCCAGGTGAGGACTTCTTCACTGCAATAGATAGTAATAACTTCACAAACACAAGTTAAAGTTCACACAATAGGCTCCTATAGGAGGAGAGCATCACTCCGTAGGCAGACTCCGCAGTCTGTCTCTCACCAGTGAGCTCTGACTCTCTTCCTCTTTTGCCTGTCTTTTATTGAAGTTTCACAAGGGCAGTTACATATCACACACGAACATCTGTCTCTACAAGGTGGGCTGTTGCTTTTGATGGATTGTGACTGAGCAAGGTCTGGTGTCCTCCGTCCTTGCTTACTGCATTCCACAGAGGAACATTTCCTCATTTGCACGATGCAGGCCACCTGTGTGCAGCCTTGGTTCTGTTCTCGTGCAGCATACTTTTAGCTCGTTAAGTCTAGGCAGCTTGCTGTAATGATTAGGCAGTGTATTATAGGAACATAAGTCATTTGGTCAGCAAAGCGTGTGTATTTATATCCCACAATCACAACCTTTGCATGGGAAGTGGCGTACGCACATTTTCAGCCCCGTTTTGTGCGTACGCCACGTTTATAAATGAGACCCCAGAAGTTGTTAGTGTGGATAGAGGAAAAGCATGTGGCTCAAGTGGCAATGTGGGTTCAGACATTTATCACACTTATCCTCTACTTCTGGGAAAATAACAGAAAAATGTCTTGATTTTGAAAAATGGACCCTACCTACAACCTTTAAAGTGCTCATATTATGCTCACTTTCAGGTTCATAATTGTATTCAGAATAGGTTTACGTGGTTTAATTTTCAAAAAACACCATATTTGTGTTGTACTGCACATTGCTGCAGTTACTCTTTTCACCATGTGTGTTGAGCTCTCTGTTTTAGCTACCTAATGAGGAATCTCACTTCTGTTCCATCTTTGTTGGGAGTCGCACATGCGCAGTACCCAGGTAAGCACTGCTAGCTAGTCAGAAGCAGAGTATGAGGGTGTGCCACGCTAGCAGCTAGATGAGCATTATAATGTGTGTTACAAAGTGACGCACATTCGTTACGGAAGTAAAGGCTGGACTACAATAGAGCTGTTTGGAGCAGTTTGTGAACAGTGTTTTCTGTTGGAGATGGTAAGTCCCTTTGGGGTGGACTTTGGGCTTTTTTACTTTGTAAACCTATAACATGCACAAAAAAGCATAATATGAACACTTTAAAGTGACTCAACCCAGACGTGCACAAGATGAAACAATACTTATTCCATCAACAACTTTCTGCCACCAGTCCTTGGTAGGGATGAGGATCGTTAATTTTTATTGATATTGATACCATTTTCGAGACTGCTTAACAATCCAAGTCTTTATCGATACCATTATCAAGGCTAGTCTTTACCTATGGTCTTTATGCACACATTGTGCTCGTAAATCATTTTTCTCGGTTTGCGCATGTATCTATATTTAGGGTATATTTGTGTGAAATGTTCAACTGTAGAGCACTGAGTTAGCTTATTATTGTCAAAAATTAAGACTTGCTACTACGAAGTGGTGGTGCGCTCACCATGCATACCTTTGGTGGAGGATTGTTCCAAAACCACAGACGGAGTTTGCAGCGTTGCGACTCGGAGACAGTCAAAGGTACTTCATTTTTTATTTATTTATAGCTTCACATCACCAGAGCAACCTCTCTCTCTTCTGTCATCATACTTCTTGACCTTTCTGCTGCCTTTGACACAGTGAACTAACAGATCCTCATTTTGACACTTAATGATCTGGGTGTCTCAGCCTCTTCGCTCTCTTTGCTCATATCTTACCTGGCAGACTGAACCTACGGGGTAACTTGGAGAGGATCTATCTCAGAATCTTGCCCACTCAAAACTGGGGTTCCTCAGGGCTCAGTCATGGGTCCCCTCCTCTTTTCTCTGTACACCATCTCTCTCAGGTCTATCATTCACTCGCACAGCTTTTCTTATAACAGTTACGGAGATGACACCCAACTAATTATCTCCTTTCCGGAGTCTGAAACGCAAGTAACAGCACGTATCTCGGCCTGTCTGACTGACATTTCTTCTTTGATGTCCACACACACCATCTGAAACTTAACCTTGACAAAACCTTTTCCTTCCAGGGAAGGGCTCTCTTACCAGGACCTGACTATAACAATTGACAACTCAGTGGTAGTCCCCACCCAGACTGCTAGAAACCTGGGTGTGACACTTGACGACCAACTCTCCTTCACTGCCAACATTGCTGCAACTACCCGATCGTGTAGATACATGCTGCATAACATCAGAAAAGTATGTCGCCTTCTAATGCAGAAGGTGGCTCAGGTTCTGGTTCAGGCACTAGTCACCTCACCTCACGTCTAGACTACTGCAACTCCCTCCTGGCTGGCCTGCCTGCATGTGCCATCTGGCCCCTGCAGCTCATTCAGAATGCAGCAGCTCGACTTGTCTTCCCCAAGTCCCCACTCTCTTCACTGGTTACCAATTGCTGCCCGCATCTGCTTCAAGACACTAGTACTTGCATACAGGGCCACGAACAGATCAGCCCCATATATATATATATATATATATATATATATATATATATATATATATATATATATATGCACTGCACTTACTACTTGTTGTCTGGAGTTTGCACCTTCAGAGTTGAAAGCACTTATTTGGAAATCGCTTTGGATAAAAGATGTAATGTAATGCATAACGTTGAGGTGCTTCATCATGGATGTTGTTCCCCCAACACAAATTACATTTTGCTTCCTCCTTTTCTTTGCTTTTCGTAAAATCTAGCCAAAGCTTTGACTGCTTAGCATATTCAGCCATCGCAGCAAGATACCAAATGATAAATGAAGCAAGGAAATTCCATTCTTCTTTGTTTAGCATAAAAGCGGTTGGCAGGCAATTCGCTTGAGTTCTTTAACTTCATTAGACAATCGATGTATGTTTGTGCACCAGTGATTTGATTTAAACGACATGACTAGTCTGTTGAGACATAACAATATATGATACACTAGTCTCAATGGCAGTATCAATAAACTCAGACCTTATTGATTTTCGTTGGAACCAGGTCCTTAATATAACCGGGTCTCGAGACTCATCCCTATTCTTCGGTAAATTGGAGTCTCAGTTCACCCTCCCAAGCACGTTTTTCCTGCATAGAGAAAGTTTTGTTTTTTATCAATATTTCAAAATAGAAAACCTTACCCTTTATAAGGTTTTGTATTCATAACAGTATTGTACAAATTAGCTACAACAATCATAGCAGTTACCTTTATGTAGGCCTAAGTCACTCCTTTCAACTAAGGAGCAAAATGTCCTTCTTGAAAAAAAAAAAAAGATATGGTTATGCCCTGTTCATACTAATCAAATGAACTGGACTTTGTGGTCAGTTGTAGTCGCATGCGAAAGCCTCCTTCCCTTACTGCCTTGTATTAAATTATATTTAAAACTTTTAATTGTTGCCTGCCACCAGAACTTTGTATTTTCCTTGACATAAATTAAGACATTTTCACCAATTTGTGCCTGAAAATGCAGGAAATTAGGTTTTTAGATCAATTTTTTGTTTTGTTTTTTATATTTAGAACACACAGAGTATAAAAATACAATTGAACAATAACATAAACCTTCTCCCACCCCCACCCTCTGCGGTCTCAAGGAAAACAAAAACAAACAAAATAAACAAAAACAGAAATCAAACCTTTCCTAGTCACTCTCCTCTAATTCTTGGGATGCGGAGGTCATTAGGACTGATACTTGTGCTGCTGCGCTTTTCCATAGGTCTATAGTCAATGATTTGGCTTTGTTAATCCTTGCTGTAGAGAATTCAAGCATAACTTTGTCTAGAAAATACGCTAACCACTGCTTTTATACAAAGCGAGTGTGGGGGGCCAGCGCTGAGCTATCATTTTCTTGGTTGCGGTTGAGCGGCTATTTAAACTTTCCTCCGTCTCCCAAGCAGGTGTAATTTAGAGTCGTCATTAAGTAACAAAACAATCGGGTCAGTAGGAAGTAGACATTGGATATTATTGATGTTGTTTTATTCCAGAACTCATGCACCTGTTCAGACTCCCGGACCGTATGCAGGAAAGTTCCAGTTTGTTCAGGTTGACAGAATGTGCAATAGGGAGTGGGAATGACTTTAGAGACGTATCTCTTCTGAGGAGTCCAATATTTTCTATGACAGCAGATCGCTGGTGATTTGGGTTCTTGGAGCAATGGGAAATGTTGTCCCAATCTGTCTCCCAATTAATTGCATTCACCTCAGGGCTCAGCTCTCGCTCCCATTTCCTCGCTATTAGGAGTTCTCCTAAACTTGGAACAGTTTAGCATAGATCTTGGACGCTAATCCTCTCACAGGAAAATCAACAAACCATTTATTGACTGGTTGCATCTCAAGACTGTTTCCCCATGGTAGTCCATAACATTTTAGTGCTGATCTTAAGCACAGATACAAGAAGAAAGATGTCCTGGGGACCTCAAAACTAGCTCTTAGGTCTTCAAAACTCAACATACCTTTCTCATTGAATAACTGGTTTACAGTATAAATGCCTCTGTCACTCCACTGCTTACAAGGGTTTGTTACCAGACATTAAGTGTGTATTGTGCCAAATTGCACCTGTTAATAGCCACCTGTTTAGTCAATGTGTTGGTGATAATAGGGTCATAGGCTAGCATACACTTTTTTTGGACACACCTGCAAAGGCAAGGGCTTGCTGTCTTAGACTTCCAATGAGGTTTTGCTTTATTTCTCTCCATGGGACTGTAGATAAGGGATCCATCCAGACTCTGAGGGCCTGTAGCTGAAGGCTCTGTAGTACACTTTAAGGTTGGGGAGTGCCAAGCCTCCCGTGTTTGAGGTACGTTGCAAAGTAGAGTATTTTAGCCTAGGTTGTTTATTATTCCAAATATATTGGCGAATTAAGGTATCAAGTTTCTTCTAGAAATATATCGGTGGGGGTAAAGGGATCATTGTACTTAAGAAATTCACACGTGGAACTATGTTCATTTTAACAACAGCAATCCTGGACCATAGTGATGCTGGCAGCACAGACCAATTGGCCAGATCCCTTTGAACACTACTTACTATAGTTTCATAGTTGTCCTGGACAACTCGCTGTAGGGATGCGTGTATGGTGTATGGTTTGTTGTTGGAAAGTACCCTTCTCTATGGCTGAAGTTAAAGCTTGTAAAATGGTAGGTCATAATATGTCAAAATACTGTAGTTAGTAAGTTCTGATGTAATTCCATCCAACCCTGGTGTTTTCCCCTTTTTATTTAACTGTTTTTAATACTGATTTAAGTTCCTCTAAGGTTATTGGTTGACCTAGTTCTTCTCTCTCTTCTGGGTCGAGAATAGGCAAGTTTAGTTCTTTTAGGAACTTCTGGCACTGTGTTGGATCTGGGTTGCAGGAGGACTCCTACAACTTTGAGTAAAAGGATTGAAAAGTGGCGCTAATATCCTTAGGATTTGTTGAGATACCTCATGCTGTTAATAGTAGCTATGGATTCGCTTTGTTTTAATTTCAGAGCAAGCTATTTGCTTGGTTTACCGCCGTTAAAATAATAATATTGCCTCAATGTGCATTATGAACTCAACTCTCCTTCTTAGCAGATCATTCAGCTCTGTTCGACTTGTGACTAGAAGAGTTTGTAGATTTAGAAAAACAAGACTTAAGCGATTGCTCTAACGATTTACAGTGTTCTTCCAACTCCGCTATCCTTGCCTCTCTTTTCCTCTTCAAATTGACCGCGAAGGAGGATGTAAAATCTCTAATAAATCCTTCAGTTGCTTGCCATGTATATTCAGGGTCAGAAACTGAGTCGGTATTAATTGATATAAATTCAGCCAGTTTGGTTTTAAATTCTGTATCAAAAGCTGTGTTCTGGAAAAGGGAATTATTAAATTGCCATCTCCTAGATCTTTCTCCTAACATATCGCAACGGAATGTGGTTATCAGCGCATTGTAATCAGATAGAATTGCTGGTTCTATTGCTATCGTGTGGAACATTGTCTTAAGCTCACTGGAGCACAACATATAATCAATGCAGGCAGGCTTCAAAATTAACATTTTCGTCTACCAGCCAAATGGCTAATGAATGTTCAAATATTACCAGCCATTCAATAGATTACCATTGGTTTTTTGGCTGGTGAGTGAAGCAAATCTACCAGCCACTTGCATATTTCACCAGCATTTGGCTGGTAAACGGTGCTAATTTAGAACCCTGAATGCAGGAGTGGGTGAAGTGGCGTGTGGAAAAGAAGGTGTAATCTTTTTTGTGATTGATCCCTGATCTATCCTGATTTAAATCAAGTACTGCATTCATGTCTCCACCTATGATTAGTGAATATTCTTTTAGAGAGAGAGCAATTAATTGGTTAGGCTTGGGAAAAAACTTTCATCAAACAAAGGCTATTTTCCTACTCCTTATCATTGTACATATACAGTGCCTTGCGAAAGTATTCGGCCCCCTTGAACTTTTCGACCTTTTGCCACATTTCAGGCCTCAAACATAAAGATATAAAACTGTAATTTTTTGTGAAGAATCAACAACAAGTGGGACACAATCATGAAGTGGAACGAAATTTATTGGATATTTCAAACTTTTTTAACAAATAAAAAACTGAAATATTGGGCGTGCAAAATTATTCAGCCCCCTTAAGTTAATACTTTGTAGCGCCACCTTTGCTGCGATTACAGCTGTAAGTCGCTTGGGGGTATGTCTCTATCAGTTTTGCACATCGAGAGACTGACATTTTTGCCCATTCCTCCTTGCAAAACAGCTCGAGCTCAGTGAGGTTGGATGGAGAGCGTTGTGAACAGCAGTTTTCAGTTCTTTCCACAGATTCTCGATTGGATTCAGGTCTGGACTTTGACTTGGCCATTCTAACACCTGGATATGTTTATTTGTGAACCAGTCCATTGTAGATTTTGCTTTATGTTTTGGATCATTGTCTTGTTGGAAGAAAAACTCCGGTCCCAGTCTCAGGTCTTTGCAGACTCCATCAGGTTTTCTTCCAGAATGGTCCTGTATTTGGCTCCATCCATCTTCCCATCAATTTTAACCATCTTCCCTGTCCCTGCTGAAGAAAAGCAGGCCCAAACCATGATGCTGCCACCACCATGTTTGACAGTGGGGATGGTGTGTTCAGGGTGATGAGCTGTGTTGCTTTTACCCAAACATAACGTTTTGGCATTGTTGCCAAAAAGTTCGATTTTGGTTTCATCTGACCACAGCACCTTCTTCCACATGTTTGGTGTGTCTCCCAGGTGGCTTTTGGCAAACTTTAAACGACACTTTTTATGGATATCTTTAAGAAATGGTTTTCTTCTTGCCACTCTTCCATAAAGGCCAGATTTGTGCAGTATAACGACTGATTTTTGTCCTATGGACAGAGTCTACCACCTCAGCTGTAGATCTCTGCAGTTCATCCAGAGTGATCATGGGCCTCTTGGCTGCATCTCTGATCAGTCTTCTCAATGTATGAGCTGAAAGTTTAGAGGGACGGCCGGGTCTTCTAGATTTGTAGTGGTCCGATACTCCTTCCATTTCAATATTATCGCTGGGGTGCCCCCTTGGGATGTTTAAAGCTTGGGAAATCTTTTTGTATCCAAATCCGGCTTTAAACTTCTCCACAACAGTATCTCGGACCTGCCTGGTGTGTTCCTTGTTCTTCATGATGCTCTCTCGCTTTTACACGGACCTCTGAGACTATCACAGAGCAGGTGCATTTATACGGAGACTTGATTACACACAGCTGGATTCTATTTATCATCATTAGTCATTTAGGTCAACATTGGATCATTCAGAGATCCTCACTGAACTTCTGGAGAGAGTTTGCTGCACTGAAAGTAAAGGGGCTGAATAATTTTGCACGCCCACTTTTTCAGTTTTTTATTTGTTAAAAAAGTTTGAAATAGCCAATGAATTTCGTTCCACTTCATAATTGGGACCCACTTGTTGTTGATTCTTCACAAAAAATTACAGTTTTATATCTTTATGTTTGAGGCCTGAAATGTGGCAAAAGGTCGAAGCGTTCAAGGGGGCCGAATACTTTCGCAAGGCACTGTATAAGATATCCTGCCTGATAAGTCTTTACTGCTTTTGTCAATGGTGAGTGCGCATTTCCGCGACAGCAACACGATGGAGCCCTTGGTTTTGGTGTCATCACTAGATGAGGCAGCACCCTTAAAGTATTTATTTTGTAGACGATTTATATCTCTTTTACGTAAATGTGACTCCTGTATAAGCGCCACGTCTGTTTTTCCTTCTTAAATAGTCCAGGAATTTAGCTCGTTTGATCAGCCCATTTAGCCCCCTGATGTTAACTGAAAGGATTGAAAGCTCAGCCATCTTCAAAATTTACACGCATGTCTCGAGTACCCTACCAGATTTTGCTGACAAATCTGCAGCAAAGGGTGAACTGTTAGCTCAGAGCAAGGTGTGACAAAAACATAAAAAGTAAAATAATTCCCCGAACCCTCTGAGACCGCAGAACCCCTCCCCTATTTGTAAGATGCGTGACCACATCAAACGCAGTTTGCGCAAAACTCCAGCTCAAAACTTCACCTCCTGTCTTAAGTCACAGGTTAATTGAAACAGGTCTAGTAAATTCTTATGTTAAACATGAACAATATTATAAGGGTGAGGCTATTTGCACAATTAGCAGTGTATGCTATTTGTACCCTGGTGCAATTAGAAATGAATGCTATTCGTACCCTGCCGGTGCACACAGCAATGTGTTCTATCAATACCCTATCTGGTACAAATATCAATGTATGCTATTTGCACCCCTGTGCATTTACAGTACCTTGGCATATATTTACACACAGTTATCCATACTACTCATGTATTACACCTTTTTGGAATATTATCGCCCTGACATTCTTACCCTAACCATAAACAATCCCACTCCTCTTGCCTAAACCTAACCAACCCAACCAGAGCAGGCATATTCATGAGTCTTCCCCTACCACCCTGCAAAACATATTTCGCATTCGCGGGCCCTGACTTGCGCAATTGCATGCAAATTATCCAATCCAAAATGAAAAAAACAAGATCACCTCACCAGGGAATCAAACTCCAGATTCCCAGACCAAAGCTCAGCACTCTAACCACTCACCTAACAGTTCTTACTGGATGTCATACAATGGTTTACCACTTGGTGTCTTCAAGCCTCGGTTGCTAGGTAACAATACTGTATACAAAAAATAGGTAGGCTACTATGGTACTACCTAACAAACTAACGGTTATATGCTTTCACTGAAGACCGAAAGCACAACTGTAGTATCCATTTTCCGCTAGAAATTCAATTGTTATAAACTTTAGAGACAAAACTTTCCTAATATGCCAGTTTCTGCGGTCGTGGAAGATGAACGTCCACCATGATTTCGGTGCACGTGAGCAACGTGTTTTTGTTGTTACGTCACAGGGTGTGAATAGCTCAGCTGTATGGCCGAGGCTATTCGTACCGGGGGTGCAAATAGACACTCCGATATTATAAACCCCTTAGAATAATTTCTGGACTAAGCTATGTGAAAAACAGACCAATCTAGTTGGAACAATAAGCAGACTATGAGCTGAACAGACCGTATCCCTCATGTTCTTTCAGTCTAACTTAAATGTTAACAAACTTAGACTGTAAACTGACGAGCCAGCATTTATCATGTATTTTCAGTCTGGTTAAGTGTCCCTTTTAAAGCTTGGCTCTGAAACTTACATACAGTATGCTTAGGATTACCAGCCAGTATTTATCATGTATTTTCAGTCTGGTTAAGTGTCCCTTTAAAGCTTAGTTACGAAACTTACATAGCGCATCCTCAGGATTCATCATGTTCCCTTTTTTTCAGCCCGATTAAGTGTCCTCAAAAGTATAGATTATTATTAGTATAGATTGTAGACTGAGTAGCCAGCATTCATCATTTTTTACAGTCTGGTTAGATTTCTCTTCAACGGTTGGTTCCAGAACTTACACACAGCGTCCTCCAGTCAAACTCGGTACAGTGGCTCAAATACCGTTACTCCACAGATGCTGAGTCCTCCAGTCGCGACCCCAGCATCGAACGCAAAGTCCCACCGCCGCCCTCCGGTTCCTCGCGGTGCAGGGTGATGTGCTCCTCCTCTTCTAATTCCAGCCAGAAAACACCCAGCTCTGCGGCTGCAGTAAAGGCAAACTCTCTCCCTCCGTGGGTCACTCCCAGGGCAGCGCGGCAGATGAACACATCCGAGTTGTGTTCAGCGTGCATCTCGTGTTGTATCCCTTCAGGCATCCGAAGCCGCTGGATCGTAAATGTGACGCAGCACATACCATGATTTCCTGCATCTCAGGTTCTGCCCCGATGTGTTGCTGCGAGGTATTAATTTCGGCCAGCACTCCCTTCACTGCGCTGTAGATCACTGATTTAAGCACACTTAGGTGCTTCTCCAAGACCCGGTCGATTAATTCCTCCATATTAGAGAACGGGTTCACATCAGTTACTCCGTTAGCCACCACTCCATTAGCCGCCAACATGCTAGCAAATTTCTCTGAACAAGTAAATAGTTTAGGCGACAACGAGACCTGCTTTTTCATGCCTGCAGGTGTTTCACAGAGTCACCGTGATAACAGACGAAACAATTTGGCGTCGGGTGCTGGTCACGTGCTTCTCCAGGAAATTTGAGGGTTAAAATTTCCAATTTCTAAACTTTTTTTAATTTATACCTTTTGTTATTATGTTATGTTGTTGTTAAATGTTTTTCTGAATTGATACCATTTTTTTAAGTATTAAAAATGTATTTTTAAGTATTAAAGGTTAAGGTTGAGAAGCTAGCAAGATTTGAAAGTAGCATCTCCTCTGGGCTTCGTCTAACCCCTCCCCCTGGCTCCCCCCTCACAGACGTGCACGAGCACCACTTGAAAGGGAGATGCCGCTCTGCGTCTGTTTCAGAGCAGAGCAAAGGAAGGACTTGGATTCAACTGATCAGAACTCCTTCATTTTACATACAACTACACAATTGTTATAGTTTCCCTTTTTATTTATTCCCAGGAAGGAATTAACTGTACAAAGTACCCATTTTTATATTTTGTTTAAATAAAAAAAAGAAATTGCTTTCCACTTGTTATTACAACTATCAAGACATTTTATCTCATCTCTGTACGTGCTGCTGGACGATTGCTGGGGATGAGAGACCGCTGGCTCCGTCCCATTGTCCCTGTCTCACTGGTTGTTTCCGAGGCCGACCTGTTGATGGTTCTTTCTTCTCCCATGCGGGTTCGGATCCGCCGAGGCGGTGTGGATTTTTCAAACCTGCACCTGCTAGATTGTGCGGTGCCTTCGGCCAGTTTGCTTGGCTCTGATTAATGCTAGAGCACTAGTCAACAAGACTTTACTCATAAATGACTTCTTCACTTTTTATGTCCTTTACAGAAACCTGGCTTCATAATGGCGAGTTCACGCCTTTCTTTGAACTTCTTCCTCTCCGATGTGGCTTCCTCAGCTTCCCTCGGGCCACCGGTAAAGGTGGAGGGCTAGCTGCTGTGTTTAAGTGTGCTTTTCAGTGTCGGGAGATTCCGTTTGACAGCGGCTCCAGCTTTGAGCTGCAGCTGTTTGAGACAAATGACATACATGAAAAAGGACATACTTTAGACCCCGTGCTATCATATGGTTTAGGTATTGCCATTAGTGAAATATGCGACACATGTATTTCAGATCATCTGTCTTATTTACTGAGGTTGTCCTCTGTTTGGACGTTTCTACAGTTGCTCCCGCACAATGTGTGCGTGCAATTAACCATTTAACTGCCTCACAGTTTTCTGCTGCTTTTAAAGACTCTGTGTTGTACAATCTCGAAGATTGTAATCTTTATGTTGAGGAACTCACCAACCTCTTTGACTGTACTTCGATATTGGACTCTTTTGCTCCACTGAGGAAGAAACGCACTAAAGCACTTTCAGAACCAAAGGTGTCAAAGTATTCACATTCATTACTCAGGTAGAAGTATATATACTAAGGTTTAAAAAGAATTCTGTAGAACTTGGCCATAATGGCTATAAGGTTATATTAAAATGTTAATGTTGAAATGTTTCAGCCACATTTATGCCCATTGAAAATGAACGAATTTAAGTACAATGCAAATACATTAGAGAACCATATGTGTACTACTAAGCATTCACATGTTTCATGGAGCGGAAGATATGATGACAAGTTGCTTGTAATGGTGCATAAAGTCAAACTTCAGAGACATGTTATCAATAGCCTTTATTGGAATGTAAATGTACATCCAAGCTTAACAACGGATGTAAGATAACAAAACTGGACAAGAAAATTGGTGTGGGCTTAGTAACAATTACCCTTTAATGGTCTGTCTATATAGGAGTAATGAGGCTTTTTTTAAATGTAAGGAGTAGAAAGTACAGATAATTGCATTAAAATGTAAGGAGTAGAAGTAAAAAGTCTGCTGTAAAATAATTGATGATATGGAGTAGAAAAATGTGCGTGAGGAATCAATACTTGAAAACATTAAGAGTAATCATTATTCCCATTTACTTTCTGCAGTCTGACTTCAGTTCACCACCTCACCATCTGCATCGCCAATTCTATTTTCTCCAAAATGGGTCAGAGTTTGCACATTCTCCCGTCAAGTTTGTTTTTTATAAATCACAACCTTTGCATGGGAAGTGGCGTACGCACATTTTCAGCCCCGTTTTGTGCGTACGCCACATTTATAAATGAGACCCCTGGCCTTTGCAGGTGTGTGTCCAAAAAAGTGTATGCTAACCTATGGCCCTATTATCACCAACACATTGACTAACTTTAAACAGGTGGAGGAGCAACTATGCTACATCAACAAGTGGCATCTGGACACCCGAATTTGGCACAATACACACTTAATGTCTGGTAACAAACCCTTTGCAGTGGAGTGACAGAGGCATTTATACTGTAAACCAGCTATTCAATGAGAAAGTTATGTTGAGTTTCGAAGACCTAAGAGCTAGTTTTGAGGTCCCCAGGACATCCTTCTTCTTGTATCTGCGCTTAAGAGCAGCCCTAAAATGTTACGGAGTGCCATGGGGAAACTGTCTTGAGCCGCACCCAGTTATTAAATGGTTTGTTGATTTTCCTGTGCGAGGATTAGCCTCCAAGATCTATGCTAAACTGATGCAAGTATCCATAGGAGAACTCCGAATAGCAAGGAAATGGGAGCGAGAGCTAAGCACTGAGGGGAACGCAATTAATTGGGAGACAGTGTGGGACAACATTTTCCATTGTTCCAAGAACCCAAATCACCAACAGATCCATTTCAACATATGTCATAGGACAAACTGGACTCCTCAGAAGAGATACATCTCTAAAGTCATTCCCACTCCCTATGGTACATTCTGTCAACCTGAACAAACTGGAACTTTCCTGCATATGGTCTGGGAGTGTGAACAGGTGCATGAGTTCTGGAATAAAACAACATCAATAATATCTGATAGGATGTTGAATTCCTACTGAGCCGATTGTTTTGTTACTTAATGACGACTCTAAATTACACCTGCTTGGGAGCACAAGTATCAGTCCTAATGACCTCAGCATCACAAGAATTAGAGGAAAGTGACTAGGCAAGGTGTGATCTCTATTTTTGTTTTCCTCGAGACCGCAGAGTAGGGTTGGGTACCAAAACCGATTCGACTATAGAACCGGTTCCTACGCAAACGGTAGTATTTGGACCGGATTAGAACGCAAATTTCGGTTCCTCATTTCTGTTCCGACTGAAATATATTTCCCTCTGTTGCTCCGGACAGTGGCAGACTCTTTCTTTATTTCTCCCGAGTGGCGCACGTGTCCGTGCTATTCTTGGACATGCACTCTACAATCACTGCTGATAGACGGCTTTTTGTAAACGCTCCGAAACGGACGTAAAAATATCACACTTTCTGTAATCACACTACCGTAAATGTAGGCTACTTTTAAAATGGCATATTTTCCCTCAGGGCTCACCAAAACGGACGTAAAAGCATATTAACCATTCACTGCACGTGATCGCTAGTAAACATATTACACTTACTCTGCTAGTCTATGTTCAGGACAAGACCGTGTTGCCTGGTTACCTTGTATGGATATACTCTCAACAAGATATGGGATTAGACAACATCTTTATATCTGTATAGTTTGATGTTGCGCTACATGACCCCTTTTGTTCTGTAAAGCTGTGCCTATGTTTGCATCTCTCCTCTCACTCTCAGCGCAATCCTGCCCCCACTCACTCACAAGCACTCCTGCAACAGCGTCTCTCTCTTTCTCATGGGCGGGCCAAATTCTCTGGGCGGGCAAAGCAGAGAAAGGGGAGGTAACCTTGCTCCTTATGACCTCATAAGGAGCAGTTTCCAGATTGGCCCATCTGAGCTTTCATTTTCTCAAAGGCAGAGCAGGATACCCAGAGCTTGGTTTACATCTATCGCCATTTCTAGCCACTGGGGGACCATAGGCAGGCTGGGGGAACATTATGATATTAATGTTAAAAAACCTCATAAATTGAAATTTTCATGCCATGGGACCTTTTTAAGTGAGTGTTTCTGTTTTGTGTATCTGCTGTATTGTTCCCAGACAAAAGAGTGACTCAATTTGTTTTTTTTCCACCTTTCATCAGTCAGGATATGTCTGTAAGGATGGAGATGGATATCAATGGAGTCTCAAGGGCACACGTCTCCATTCTTCCTGCAGCTGAGATCAAAGCCGCATTGAAACCAGAAGCAGAAAGACCTCGCTGTGCCAGCACCCCATGTTCTCCTATCAGAGGTACTGTTGCAGGATACCAGATCCTCCACATGGACTCAAACTATCTGGTGGGCTTCACCACTGGTGAGGAGCTGCTCAAACTGGCCCATCAGTGGTCAGAAGGCACTCCAGAGAAGGGTTCTGTATCAGAAGCTGTGTCAAGCTCCATCCAGAGCACTGTCCCAAAGTCTGTGGACTTGGGCCTCCACCGTTCTTCACGAATCTGCAAAGGCAAAAGTCGCTACTACCAACCCTACGACATTCCTGCTGCCAATGGGCGGAGACGGAGGCGTATGCCAAGCTCGAGTGACACCTTTCTCAGGTCCCTGACCCACGGGGAGCCTGGGAAGGGTCTTCATACTCCACTACCCCGCTGTCTGCTTAAAGGGAAGAGGGCCCAGTCCAAGTCTCTGGACTACCTTAATCTGGACAAAATAAGCATCAAAGAGTCATCAGACACTGAGGTGTTACAGTACCAACTGCAGCACCTTACCCTGCGAGGGGAACGCATGTTTTCCAGAAACAAGACATGAAAGCACAGTGGGAGGCCCTTTTTAGTCATCTTTCACCTGTTTGGGGATTTAGGTGCTATTTCCAGCTTGGTTTCTTTCTACTCATATTACAAACTGTTCTTTAAGAAGGCAGTCTGATTATCTTATTATATTATTAACTGGGGGTTTTACCTTGTACTGTACACATAACATGAAGAAAATCCTTACATCACTCCTCACATTGTAATGAGGTTGTTGAAGTTAAAAGATGTGAATAATTTAACTTAGCAATAACTGGTAAACTTATTTATTGACAGTGTTGTGTGTTTTTACTGCTCAAAGACACACTAATATATCAGTTTACAGCTGATAAAAGCACATATCCCTTACTGTATCAGCTTTAAAATGCACCATTGCTATATGTCCAATAATAGTTGATCTGTGAGGAGTTGTTAGTGAAAGTTTTGTGATTTTCTATTTTTTTTCTTTTTCATTATGGCACTGCATATAACTGTCAAATAAGCATTTGAAATACCTAATAATAATACTTAAAAATATTTGTTATTATTGCCATGTCAAAAATACATGCTAACGTTTCGGCTTAGTGGCCTTCATCAGAGCATGAAAAGAAATGGAAGTCATGTCTTTTGTATACAGGAGTTGGCAGTTGATTGGCTTAAAGGGTCACATGTAACTTCTTAAGGTCTTAATATGACAATGACTAATAACAAGGGTAATGGCAGTTCCCTGAATTTGTAACTCCTTAAGTCCTCGCTCCCCGATCCTCCAGCTTGTGATGGAAATTCTTCTCAGCGCACCATTTTGAAGGACATCCCAGTTACTAAAATGCATATCAGTGAGCGAGGAGCCTCCCTGGAGGAACTGACACCGATGTATCATTTGGAAGTATTTGAGAGAGAGAGAGAGAGAGACTGTATTAGGCTGAGGCAATAATAAAGTACAACTGACCCGTTTTCAATTTTAGTTTTATATCAGAAAATATGGGACGTAGAAATAAGCGCTGAAAATGTGTAGAAGAAAAATGTAACCATTTAAAACAATGGAAAAAGCAAAAACAAAGTGTGGAAAAAAAGTGTTTTTTTCAAGGTTGACGTGAAGACAACACAAGGGTTAATATTAATTAAAATTAATATAAAATGTATTGTTTATATTTCTGAATGTGCATGTATTAGGGCCATTTAATAAAAATGAAATAAAATACAGCAGATTGTAGTTTCTGTATTTATTACTAAAGCATTTATCAGTAATACAGTTAAAATGGGGGAAATGTGAAAAATAACCTTGCAGGTCGATTTAAGGTGTGCGCCCCTACGTTTTCTGCCTGTGTCCCTACATTTTTTTATTTAGAGGTTACAGTGCTCCTAGTAAAAAAAAGTTAGTTAAAGCCAATCACCTGCCAACACCTGTATTCAAAAGACATGGTTTCCATTTGTGTTCATGCTCTGTATGGCAACATTAGCATGTTTGTTTGACGTGGCCAGAACAAATTGGTGAAATTGAGATTAGTCAACTTTGTCCTAAAGATCTATGTATGTGCTACAATACACAGATAAGAAATCTTAAGAACTTTGGTTCAGCACCACAAACAAATACTGGGAAGGTGCATCCTCTCAAAGACCTAACACTGCTAATTTATTAAATGATTGCTGTCAGTCAGTATCAGTGTTTTTAAACCTTTTATTTACCAAGAGACAGGAATGTGTAAACAACTTAATCCTTAACTGTGTGAGGATAGCTAAAGATCTTTTTATTTAAGTCCATCTTAACATGCCATATGTACATTTCAAGAGTTATTGGTCATTGTAATCATTCCCTCTGTCCATTAAAAAAAAAAAAAAAAATTAAAAAACAAAATTTTATAAGTATTTTTTCCTGTCATGACATGCAACAAACGTCCCCCAGCTGGACAATCAAGGACTTTTCAATTACATGATCATCTCCTTTTAGACCACTAGTCACCAGGACGCCCCAAAATAATCCTTTCCTAACGTGAATACACTGTAAAAGGTGAGGAAGAGAATCCTTTTCCCAATTTGTCATTTTAGTTTTAGGACTGTTAGTTTTGCTCTCTCTTAAAGTTATTTGCACAAGGGGGATCCCTTCACATCCTTTACTGACAGGACTGCACCTCTTTCACAATACATATGATGCCATATTTTTTTTTTTTTGTAACCTTTATTTATCCAGGTAAGTTGATTGAGAACAATTTCTCATTTGCAACAACGACCTGTCACATTAACACAGTTACACATTCATACCTGGAGTGAACCCAACAAATTTGAAAGGTGGCCGTTGTAGATGGATTCTTCATAGAGAATGGTAAATTTTGTCGTTTGTAACAGGAAATTAGTTCACATTGATGGGAGTTAAAAACACATCTGTGGAAACTTCTAAAACTACTCCTGCATCCACTACAAAAGGAGAGTGAAAGAGTTCCTATGCACAACCCAGAAGAGTATCATTTCAGTATTTTTTCCTGTCATGACATGCAACAAACGTCCCCCAGCTGGACAATCAAGGACTTTTCAATTACATGATCATCTCCTTTTAGACCACTAGTCACCAGGACGCCCCAAAATAATCCTTTCCTAACGTGAATACACTGTAAAAGGTGAGGAAGAGAATCCTTTTCCCAATTTGTCATTTTAGTTTTAGGACTGTTAATTTTGCTCTCTCTTAAAGTTATTTGCACAAGGGGGATCCCTTCACATCCTTTACTGACAGGACTGCACCTCTTTCACAATACATATGATGCCATATTTTTTTTTTTTAACCTTTATTTATCCAGGTAAGTTGATTGAGAACAATTTCTCATTTGGAACAACGACCTGTCACATTAACACAGTTACACATTCATACCTGGAGTGAATCCAACAAATTTGAAAGTTGGCCGTTGTAGATGGATTCTTCATAGAGAATGGTAAATTTTGTCGTTTGTAACAGGAAATTAGTTCACATTGATGGGAGTTAAAAACACATCTGTGGAAACTTCTAAAACTACTCCTGCATCCACTACAAAAGGAGAGTGAAAGAGTTCCTATGCACAACCCAGAAGAGTATCATTTCAGTATTTTTTCCATATTCATTGGTTATTGGTGGCAAATATGGAATATGTTGCCTTTAGAGTACAATATTGGTGCATCTCTAGTTTTGTACATTGGTTATGGGCGTACTGTTATGAAACTCAGGAGTAGCACAACTCTGGATACGTGAAGAAGGTTCAGGAGATTTACACAGAAGCATTTAATGAAATCTCGATTGAGGAAAATTAGGATTATCCCTTTACATCTCCTGCTGAAGCTGTCAAGTTTGTGTTATGCAAAGATATTGATGGTGCCATAATGCCAAAATGGCATCTTTGAAATTGTTCTGTTGTAAACAATTAACCAATCTGAGTTAAATGGGTGCATTTGTGTGTTATTTTGGGCCTATTCATCTCAGTGTCTCATTTAGATCCAGTCCAAAAATCAGAAATTTTCAGACTAGTTTTTCCATTTTTAATTTAGAATATAAGCATTTTTTGAAAATTAAATTAATAAATGTCACATTCATGTATTGAATTTTCAAAAAATATATACACAACTTATTATACACATTAAGTGAATATTCTGCTGATTGGACAAATTGGAGATATTGGAAATTCAGAAACTATAACTTTCCGCAAATTAATACATGAATGTCATAGTTTCATCACAATGTTAACATTGTTTTCGCCCGTTGAGGTTTGACTGGAGCTCTTAATTATACTTCTTCTTTCGCTGCCTTCTGCAATAGTTTAATGGCAACCATCTGGAGAAATTGTTTTTTAGTTAACAGATATATTTATAAAAGTCAGAGACAATTAGCTATTTCCTTAATGGGTGCAGCTGTCATGTAATACTGTTGTGTTGGAAGTTGCTGTAAAGCTACTGTTGATGTAAATCAGCATCGATGTTATGATCTTGATGATCATATTACAGAAAGGTAAATTAAGTAGCAGACTTTAGTTGTGACATTGAACTGCATTGACATTGCTACTGTCTGAAACATTTCTTGGTACCAAATAAAACTACATGGTAACAGGTAATTGTTGGATTGGGGATTTTGCATATCACATACAAATAACGTGAATGTTAAACCGCTACTAAAGTCAATAAAATCAATAGTTGTAATGCTGTTTAAGTGAAGGAAACAGGGTTTTACATCACAATTCAAACGATTCTTGCAGCATTACAGTGGTTTTTCAGCTGTGATGTGTAAACCCTGTTTCCTGCACTTAAAAAGTATTACAGTAGTTTCTTAGCAGAAGACATGCGTTTTGGCCTTCACGGAGCTTCTTATGATGTGTAAAACCTTTTTCCTTCACTAAACAGCATTACAGTAGTTTCTCAGCAGAAGTTCCTTTACACGTCTCTATGCAGAAGACATGCGTTTTGGCCTCCATGGAGCTTTTTATGATGTGTAAAACCTTTTTCCTTCACTGAACAGCATTACAGTGGTTTCTCTGCAGAAGTTCCTATAAACATATTTCTATGCAGGAAAGATGCATTTTGGCCTCCACTGATTTCCTTCACTTAAAAAGTATTACAGTAGTTCCTGTGGTAGATTTGTAAGACGTTGGGGTAGCTGTAATATAAGTGGCGATTTGAAATTCAAACTGTAAATATACTATAGTTATGCCGGCCAGCTCCGCGGAGCCCCGAGTAACCCAGAAACGGTGACTTTGCCCTGGTTATGGAGCCCAGGCTTTCTCGTCAGACTGTGTGGAGCTTAATGAAGTCCGACACTTCTTACCAAGTTTGCAATTAGCCATCAATTTCCATAAAACAGCTTTATATAGTTGATTTCTCAGATAAAAAATTCTCAAAAGTGAATTTAATAATGAAATAGCAGACAAAGTCTTGTCTCCAACATATGTGTAATTGGTTCGCTCAACCAATCACCGCACAGTCATCTAATTATTCATGAGCATGCCATATTTGGAAGAAAAGCTCTTGTTACAAATAGGGCCATATTCACAGGGTAGTTAAGGGCCCATAAAATAGCAAGGGGGCCATTTTCAGCCCAACCAATGTTACATACACTATTAGGAGACCTTAACGAACAGTGTAAAATACGCTATATGATCATTCCATCACCCCTTTAATTTAAGGCCGGCCTTTGTTGACCACGCCCCCAGCCACTATCAGAGGCCCGGCTTTTAATTGACTACCGTTTTTTATTTGAGGAATTATGGTAGATAAAAAAAAAAAATACAATACATCCATAAATAACTACTAGTCTAACTATAAACGTGTTCATTTAAAAGTTAACATTTCATTTAACAGTCAATTTGTTTTTGCAGGCTTTACCACTGTGCAGATGCCGGACAGAGTGGTAGCCGCCACGGGGGAGCGGCAGGTAGGAGCTATGACTTCTGGGGAGAGGGGTACATTGGTCACCATCGCCTTTGCGGGTAATGCGCAGGGCAACCATGTCCCCCTGTTCTTCATATTCCCTAGGAAGAAATACAAGGACCACTTCGTCAGGGATGGCCCGGCTGGCTCCATTGGGTCTGCAAATGGATCCAGGTGGATGCAAGAGGCAGAATTTTTGCTTCTCCTCCAGCATTTTGCCAATCACACCCATGTGTCCAAGGAGTCTATGCTGCTTCTGTTGCTGGACAACCACCATTCCCACATTTCAATAGCAGCAATAGACTTCTGCAGGGCACACGGGATTGTGATGTTGTCCTTCCTGCCTCACTGTTTCCACCGCCTCCAGCCCCTGGATCGAAGTGTGTTTGTGTCATGGTTTCGGTGTTTTGCCTTGCTTTTGGTTTATGTCATGTTTTCTGTCTGTGTTCCTGTTTCCTGTTTTATTGTGATAGTCTGGTTTGTCTTGTCCAATTTACTTCCTGAGTTTTCCCGCCTTTGTTGATTGTCCTGCCCCGCTCTGATGTGTTTCACCTGATGCTACCACCTGTTCCTTGTTTGCTCCCTACCTCATGTATTTAACCTCTGTGAATCCCTTTGTGTCTTGTCGGATCGTTTTGTGGCCATGCCCTTGTGTTTCTTCCCTGTGCCTTGTGTCTGTTTTCTGTGTCAGTTTATTATTTTGTGAGTTTCCAGTCCCTGTACTGCCGCCTTTTGTTATTAAATTCCTGAGTACCACAACCTCCTGCCTGCCTGCCTGCTCTCTCTGCATTTTGGGTCCTCAACGTCCCTCGCCCCGTAACATAACGATCCGACCTACATGGACCCAGCGGAGAGACTCCTGTGTACTAAGAAGGTGTTGGAGTTCGGCCTGACTGTGCGGTGTTTGCTCTGCTCTGAGCCGGACCGGCGTCCTCCTTTCCTGGAGAAGCTTGCCATTCAGCGGCAGTGGCTATCAGAGAGACCTTGGGTGAGTCACTTGGTTCCCCAGCTGGAGGGCTTCAAGCACCAGCTGGACTGCTTCCTACAAACCACCTCCAGTGACTCACCCACCACCAGCCTGCCTCCTCCCCAGTCGGCCAACACCGTGGCCGTCGGTGCATGCTTTGTCAGCCAGCCTGCCACCTTACTGGCTCCCCCAGAACTCTCATCGGACTGCTCGGATGCTACCCGGTCAGTGTACGCCCCCAACCACCAGCAGTCCTATGAAGGAACCCGCATGGCTGTCTTCACAGGGACCCGTGGAGGCCGTGGACGGAGGAAGGGACGACACGGTTCTCAGCGCAATGTCCCTAATCAGCCTCTCATTGGACCTGAGCCCAAGCTGCCCAGCGGACCTGAGCCTGACCTAACCTGGGTGCCTGAGCCTGGGCCGATCTGTGTGCCAGATTCGCCGCTGACGTGCAGCCACCCAGATTCGCCGCTGACGTGCGTCTCTCCCGACCCCGGGCCGACGTGCAGCTCTCCAGACTCTGAGCTGCACGCGCAGCGCCACGTCCGCTGACGTGCGGCTCTCTCCGACCCGCCGGCGACGTGCAGCTCTCCAGACTCTGAGCTGACGTGGAGCTCTCCAGACTCTGAACTGACGTACAGCTCTCCTGACTCTGAGCTGACATGCAGCTCTCCTGACTCTGAGCTGACATGCAGCTCTCCTGACCCCGAGCTGACGTGCAGCTCTCCAGACTCTGAGTTGACGTGCAGTCCCTTCCCAGACCCCCGGCCTGCTTGTGGCCTCTCTGACTCTCAGCTAGCTAGCAGCCTTCCTGATTCCCTGCTAGCTAGCGATCTCTGGCGCCCCAGCGCCCCGCTAGCTGGTAACCCCTTGAGTCCCATCTAGCTAGCAGCTTCCCCGAGTCCCAGCTAGCCAGCAGCTCTCCTGAGTCCCAGCTTGCTGACAGTCCCCCTGATTCCCAGCTAGCTGGTAGCCTCTCTACTGTCCCCGAGCTCTCTTGTGTCCCCAAGCTGCCCAGTGTCCCAGCAATGCCCAGCACCTCTGTGACTTTGCCGGTCTCCGGCTCCCATGAGTCCGCCTCTGGGACCGCCTCTGGGACTTTGTCGGCCTCTGGGACCACCTCCGGGACTTTGCCGGTCCCTGGCGCCCCTGGGACCACCCCTGGGATTTTGCCGGTCTTCGGCGTCCCAGAGACCGCCCCTAAGACTATGCCAGTCTCAGGCGCCCCCAAATCCATCCCTGTCACTGTGCCTGTCTCCATCCCTGTCACTGTGCCTGTCTCCATTCCTGTCACTGTGCCTGTCGTCATCCCTGTCGCCGTCCCTGTCTCCATTCCTGTGCGTGTCTCCATCCCTGTCACCGTGCCCGTCTCCATCCCGGTCACCGTGCCCATCCTTGTCCTGGTCACCGTGCCCATCCTTGTCCCTGTCACCGTGCCCATCCTTGTCCCTGTCACCGTGCCCGTCTTTGTCCCCTTCACTATCTGTGTCCCCATTACTTTCCCTGCCCCTAAGCCTGAGTCTGTCCCGTCTGTCCCGTCTGAGTCCGTCCTGTCTGAGTCAGTCCTGTCTGAGTCCGAGTCAGTCCTGTCTGAGTCCGAGTCTGTCCTGTCCGCGTCTGTTTTGCCCCAGTCCGTCCCATCCATTTTGTTTTTTAGGGTCGTCTGGGATCCGCCCCTTGAGGGGGGGGTTCTGTCATGGTTTCGGTGTTTTGCCTTGCTTTTGGTTTATGTCATGTTTTCTGTCTGTGTTCCTGTTTCCTGTTTTATTGTGATAGTCTGGTTTGTCTTGTCCAATTTACTTCCTGAGTTTTCCCGCCTTTGTTGATTGTCCTGCCCCGCCCTGATGTGTTTCACCTGATGTTACCACCTGTTCCTTGTTTGCTCCCTACCTCATGTATTTAACCTCTGTGAATCCCTTTGTGTCTTGTCGGATCGTTTTGTGGCCATGCCCTTGTGTTTCTTCCCTGTGCCTTGTGTCTGTTTTCTGTGTCAGTTTATTATTTTGTGAGTTTCCAGTCCCTGTACTGCCGCCTTTTGTTATTAAATTCCTGAGTACCACAACCTCCTGCCTGCCTGCCTGCTCTCTCTGCATTTTGGGTCCTCAACGTCCCTTGCCCCGTAACAGTTTGGTCCACTCAAACTCTACGTCAACACAGCTGAAGACCTGTAGATGAAAAACCATCCAGGCCAGCATATTACTATCTATGACATCCCCTCCCTGGTGGCAGCAACACTACACCTGGCGGCAACAATATCGAACCTGGTGGCTGGGTTCTACTGCACCGGGATCTGCCCCCTAAATCCTGATGTGACAGGGTGAGGTTTGCCCTTTGCCCTCTTACCTGTGCACGGGAGTGCGCACCAGCACACCTGGGGCTCATCCCCTTTGATTGGTAACAGGTGGGGGCTCTATTTAAGCCTGTGTGTAGACTCATTCTTTTTCTGTCTTCTCCTGTTGGGTGTGGAGATGTCTGGGCTGGTGTGCTGCATGCTTTTTGCTGCTGCCAGAGGTTGTCAGTTTGCTGCAGAGTGGTAAGGATGCTTCGTACCTTTCATTGTTTGTATTGCCGTGCGGGTGGCATTAACGAGTGTTCTCTTATAGAGCCGACTTTTTTGACTTTGTCCCTGTGTGGATAGATGAACACCTGGGCTGCTGGCGTTGGATGCCTCGGTAAGCTGCATGCCTCCCTGTTTCGACCCATTTGGTGTTTATTAAGATCTTACGGTCTTATTTTTTATAGTTGTGTGCTGTGTGGTTGCGCGGATTGCGCAGCCCCCCTGCTGGGGTCTGAAGGCGGCCTGTCCTGTAAAGTGCTGGACCGAGCTACAGCCTTGTGCCATGCTGCGCAGGCTGCTGGGTGCTACAGCTATCTAAGGGGCTAAAACTCGGCGCGTTTCTCCTCCCACTATTGCTGTTCTGGATACTGGTACAAAAAGTGTCTGAATGTATGGGACTATTCTAGACGCACAGCGCTGGTTTGGATCGACTGGCTTTGTGTTTGAACACCCATTGGCTTTGTAAATATTTGTATTAACGGTGTACATATTGCATGTGGGTTTTTGTTCTTTTTCTTTTTGTTTTATTTTGGTTCTTTAATTACGCATGCTGGTTTGTTGATTTGAATTGTGTTTTATTTCTTTCCTAATATTCAATTATTGCTTTCTTTTAACATAAAAGATCCTATCATTTTAAAAGATATATTTGAAACAAAAGAAAATAAAATGATATATTTTTATAAATACATTGTCTCTGAGCCCTCATTTTTGATAAACTGTCTGTGTGCTTTAAAGGTCTATCCCAAGTGGCCTTGTCGGACATTTTTAGCTTCTCGAGTGTCATAGGCCACTCACACTGCCACACTAACCTCTTTGAAAAGGATGCCTTTGCCCCGTCATTCGTGACAGAATGTCCTCCTCCCCCACCTCCACCCCATCACACAGTGCAGACCAGGTGCCGGAACCCTCTGCTACTCCCAGGTACATTAAATGGAAGAATGGATAGATGGATAAATAAATGCATGAATGAATGTCACATTTAAGATTAACCAGTTCATCCTTCCATTTGCAGACATCGACATCCTTTAAGCTGCCCAAGAATTCAGCCCGGAGGCAGTCTGTCCCTTTCCTAAGGCTGGTCCTAGGAAGGAAAATAAGCGAGGAGGGAGAAGGAGGCAAGTGAAGTTTAGTGTTTGACTTGTCTTCCTTTCCAGTCATGTGCAGTGAATTCCAAATTGTTTAACTATAATTACATTAAAACATGATACAAACACTTAGACCTACATAAATCAAGATAATTATTTCCTATCTACCGTTCCAGGACAACTGCGATCCTTACCGAAACCCCAGTCAAGGAGCAGCGCCTTCTGAAGAAGTCCGCAAAAGCGACTTTTCTCCATCCGCCACCTTTGCTACATTTGCTCCTGCCACCGAGGAGGAGGAGGAGGAGGAGGAGGAGGAGGGAGGAGGAGGAGGAGGAGGAGGAGGAGGAGGAGGAGGAGGAGGAGGAGGAGGAGGAATGTGTGAGTGCAGGGTGTTCTGCCTTGTCCCAAGAGGCCTGCACCGATGGTGCAGAGCATTACATCTGTGATCATTGTGAAACTGTATCATGAATAAACCTGTTCATTTATTTAGCCTATACTGTTCTTAGACTTGTGTTTATTTTAATGCAAATTCTTTTTCAATTATGCAACACATCATTAATGTTTCTTTAATAATCATTAATCGTCCAATCTTATAACTATATCTATATAACAACATAAGTGAAAGAGAAAATTATATTTCTCAATTGCACAAATCCTTTATTAGAACATTTGAAAAACACACTCAAGAGAATCCAGTTATTTAACTATTGCAATTACAACAGGAAACACACTTTTTAAGTTGCACAATCTCCATCTCCAACATTTTCAAGACAGTGGACACAATTCTGCACAAAATATGACAGTATAGGTTATCAGAACTTAAAATAAATATACACTATATACATAAATGTGCCAAAAATATATACAATCATAAATTTAACAAGAGAAGAGAGCAACAATAATATAAAATATTAAGACTAAAGTGTAAAGAGAGAATAGTGTATTTTTCCAGTTTTCAGGTTATACCTGATATTGTTCTGTCTTTGTCTTTAATGTCTATTAATGCCAGGGGTCTTAAAAAATAGTGTGAAACGGAAGACTCTGTTTCTGTTTGCAAAGAAAAATAAGACAGATTTTTTTTTTTTTCAAGTCACACATTTCACATTTCAATGTCACTCAACAGCCAATGATTGTAATTTTTGGAGGTCACAGTGGGGAGACATCTGGTTAGCACATGGATCAGAACACTGCTGGTGTAGGAATCTTTAGGTACAATTTTATTGGGAATATTCAAAATACCGACTTAGACTCTTCAGGGCATTTTCTCATAATGGTAATTACCAAAAATAATCATACAATAGTCATAAACATATATGGATCCTCTCCTCTGTGGAGAATAACATGCTTCTTGATACCATAAAGGATAAAATATCACACTGGTTGAACAAATACCCTCTTTAATTGTGATTAAAGAGATTTTAATATAGTGATGAATAATATGTTAGACAGATGGCCACCAAGGAGGTCAGGGTCTCCTAACTCTGTGTTAAATTGTCTCATGGATAAATTTGACCTGGTTGATGTTTGGAGGGAACAGTTCCCAAATGACAGACAGTATACCTGGTCCAGTAAGGACTGCTCAAGACAATCGATAATTGACTACTGGTTAGTTTCCAGATGTTTAACGAGGAACAACATTTCAGTAAATATCAGTAACACTCCATTGACCGATCACAAAGCGATTTACCTCTCAATAACTCAGTCCTTGGATCAGTCCTCTGGCCCAAAAGCCTCATTTTGGAAACTTAATAGTTCCCTCCTTGAACCTGATTAGGTCAAACAAAGAGTCAAAGAATTGATTGAAAACTTTTGGATTAAAGCAAACTCTCAAAAAGCTTATGGGACAAATTGGGAGCTTCTAAAATATGAGTTGGGGAAGTTTCTCAGGAGGTTTGGTGGTGATTTGGCCAAGAACAGACAAGCAGTTGAAGACGAGGTTATTGAGAAACTCTTTCTCAAAAAGAGTCTAACTAATGAGGAAAGATGTGAATATACAAAATTGCAAAATAAATTAAATGACATTTATAAATCAAAAGCTAATGGAGCCTATATAAAGTCAAGAAAACGATGGATGGAAGAGGGTGAACAAACCTCAGCCTACTTCTTTAGACTTGAAAAGAATAAAAATGTCCTGGCTACTGTAGATCAAATTAAAGTGGAGGGAAAAATTATTGAAGATCCAAGAGAGTTAGCCATCCACTGCTATAATTTCTATAACAATCTATACACATCTAATTACTGTGAGGTAACAACTAAAACATTTATGGACTCCATCAGCCATTGTAGAATTATATCCCCAGAAGCCCAAGAGGAGGTTTTGAAGGCGATTTCGAAATCTAACTGCTGAATTATACAAAATTGTCATGGTGCTGTCTGTTTGTCCCTCTCCCCTCTCCCTTGTTGTTTGTCTTGTCTGTCATGTGCTGAGTGGGTGTGGCGCTCCTGGCTCTCTCTCCCTCCTCGTCAGGACACCTGTGGCTTCCTGCTCACCTGAATCACATCCAGCAATCGCCACTTCTGTCTTATACCCCGGCCTTCCAACCAGTCTCTGCCAGATCGTCCGTTCACCCAAGTGGTAACACTCGCTGCGGCCAGCCTCAGTGTTTTTGAAAGACTGTTTTTTTGTGTTCCTGTTGCAATCCTTGTTTTGACTTTTTGTGTTTTCTTTGTGTCCAGATTCCTACTTCAGCCCTGGAGGCCCAGTCTGCCTACCTGAGCCAACTTGTTTTTTTTATTGAGCCTGCCTCTCACCTGTCTGCCCGCTCTCAGCCCCAGAAGATATCAAGCACCTGCATTACTCATTGTGTTCAATAAACCTCAATACTTGTTCCGACCATTTTCTCTGTGTCTGCTCTTGAATCCGGACAGCCCAGCCTAACAAAAATGTTTGATGAATTACTAACTCCCTTTCTGGTAAAGGTTTTCTCAGAGAGCTTAGAGAAAGAAGCTCTTCCAACAACTATGACGCAGGGTGTCATCACATTGATTCCGAAACCAGTCAAGGACAGAAACTGTCTAGAGAATTGGCGTACTATCACTCTCTTGAATAACGATTACAAAATGTTTTAACTAGTTTTTGCTAATAGACTTAAAGAAGTGTTAGACTCTATTATAGATTAATCACAATCTGGGTTCATGAAGAAACAACATATTGCAAATAACGTTAGATTAGTGCTGGATTATAATGAGTTTATCACTGACAACAGCTTCATTCTGTTCCTTGATTTTTCTAAGGCGTTTGAACATGGTTTTATCCTGCAAAGCGCTTAAAAAATTTGGATTTGGAGATGGCTTTTGCAGAACTGTCAGGACCCTGTATGAAAATGCTAGTAGTGGAGTAAAATTTAAATTTGGTACTTCCCTTAGATTCAGAGTATCACGTGGAACAGGGTGCCCAATCTCCCCATACTTGTTTTTGATTGCCTCTCAACTCTTAGCTCTACATGTCTCTAACAGTAACTTGGAAGGGATAACATTGGCTGAAAGAAGTATTATCCTTAGTCAACTGGCTGATGACACAACCATCTTCCTGAGAAATGCCTTCCAGATTCCCCCTGCAATAGAGCTGATCAGAGGATTTTCACAAGCTTCAGGTCTCAAATTAAACTTAAAGGAGAACTCCGGGCAATTTTTACGTTAATCTTGATCACTATAAATATGTGAGTACTGTCGATAGCAAAAAAAACGAACAGAATCGGTCTTAGCAAACTGGAGTTGCTGCAGCTAATTCCCATAGCTCCCAGTTAGCTAAAACGGTAGTTTTGGGGGCATAACATAAAGAGTGCCTTTGTGCCTCTAAACAGACACAAAATGCAATTAAAATGTGTGTGCAACATGAACAGGGCTCTTACGTGACAACAAGTAATAATCCACACGCAGCAGTTCCATGTGTATTTGTAGCATATATATCCATTTTGTGTGTGATCCATTTGGCGTTGGCGTTTAGCAGGCCCGGCCGGTGTCCCTGCTTCTGCTTCCTCCCCGCCCTCCTCGCTTGCCGCGATGTTCAACAACCCAACGAGATCCCGCTGGTCTGGTGGATGTCCTCCAGAAAACCGTTCGTGCCTTTGGCGGCCGAAAATTTTAGTTAATTTCCCCCTCAAAAATAGGTAATTTAGCACTGTAGTGCTTATGACAATATCAGTGACTATGTAACTACATGAAAACGGGCAGAATTGTGTCTGTGCCTTGTACAGTAATAGCGTTACTGAAGGCTAGCTGTAGCCTCGTGCTGTGGGATTTCACTTGTAGCAGGAAAAGGTAAACAGTGTGCATATTGGAGCATGTGTGAAGAGTGGAGGTGTTCACAAGGGAAGGAAGGAAATAAACTACAATTTTCCACTGCGAAAGGCACGAACGGCTTTCTGGAAGACATCCACCAGACCAGGGGCGTTGGATTGTTGTCCGCCACAGCAAGCGAGGAGGGCGGGGAGGAAGCAGAAGCAGGGACACCGGCCGGGCCTGCTAGCCCGGCTAAGGAAACTAACACACCGATCGCTACTGCCAATGCTCCTACTCACCAACGCCAAATGAATCACACACAAAATGTATATATATGCTACAAATACACACAGAACTGCTGCGTGAGGATTATCACAGAAGCCTGCCTGGCTGAACACACTCCCTCCTGGACGGCAGCTACCAGCTAGCACGGCGAGCTAGCAACCGGCAGGGGTATGAGTTGAAAACGCATCTTGTTGTCATGTAAGAGCCCTGTTCATTTTTGCACAAACACTTTAATTGCATTTTGTGTCTGTTAAGAGCAGTGATGCCAGTAACGCGTTAATTAGTAACGCGTTACTGTAATCTGACCACTTTTTTCAGTAACGAGTAATCTAACGCGTTACTATTTCCAAACCAGTAATCAGATTAAAGTTACTTATCCAAGTCACTGTGCGTTACTATATTTGTCATTTTCCTTAGTAAAAATATATATTTTTGAAGTCACGTTTTCAGCATGTGGACAGTTCACGTGTACCACACAGCGACACAAACGTAAACAACAATGGAGGGACGAGAGAGATGCACGTTTTCTAGCTGGAAATACTATTTTGAGTTTGTGTCAGCTAAAGACGGCAATATTAAGGTTCGTTGTACACTCTGTGCTGGTGGCGACAAAGTGCTATCTAGCTACAAAAACACTATGTCAAATTTGAAGAAACATTTGGATTCGCAGCACTGCAGTCAAACTTACAGAGCAAGTCCCACCAGGTGGTGCGAAGCAGAGAGCAGGAGGACCCCCACCACCCAAACAACAAAAGCTGGACTTCGGTGCAAAACCATTAAGTGGGGGAGAGTTGAAGAAGTTGGTCGGGCAGTATGTTGGGGGAAATGCTGTCCTTAAACACGGTTGACTCGCTCTCCTTCGTGCCATAATAAACCCTAGATAATAGATCCCTACTACTGGCAACGCCGAGCTGCCTCACAGTAAACCGGTTGTCATTTTTATGTTGAGGCTGTGGGGGTGTTGTCGGCAGTTGCTGAATGTAACTAATAATGTAACTTGTAATCTAACTTCGTTACTTTTAAAATCAAGTAATCTGTAAAGTAACTATGTTACTTTTTCAAAGTAACTGTGGCAAAACTGGTTAAGATGCACAAAGGCACTCTTTATGTTATGCCCCCAAAACTACTGTTTTAGCTAACTGGGAGCTATGGGCATTAGCTGCAGCAACTCCAGTTAGCTAAGACTGATTCTGTTCGTTTTTTGTGCTATCGACATTACTCACGTATTTATAGCGATCAAGATTAATGTAAAAATGGCCGGAGTTCTCCTTTATTGCTAAGACTGATTCTGTTCGTCTTTTTTTGCTATCGACAGTACTCATATATTTATAGCAATCAAGATTAACATAAAAATTGGCCGGAGTTCTCCTTTAACAAAATGTGAACTAATGGCAGTTAAAGAATATGATGTTTCAACTATATGTGATATCCCTGTGAATGATCAGGTTACATATCTGGGAACAATAATAACTAGACCACAACATGAAAAGTCTATTAAATTTTAATCCAATAAACATTTGGCTACAAAGAGACTTATCCTTGAGAGGAAGAGTGTTACTGACAAAAGCGGAGGGAATTTCCAGGCTTGCTTATTTGGCGGCCTCTTTGGATGTTGATTGTGGGGTATCAAAAATAATTTCGTGTGGAAACAAAACTCACTTTGTCAAGAAGTCTGTAATAATGAACACAAATCAGTGTGGGGGCTTAAATGTTTTGGACTTCACAACTTTAAGCAACACCTTCAAAATCAACTGGCTCAGACAATTCATTAATAATCCAACATCACTATGGAATGTTATTCCTAACTATATTTTCTCTAAAATCAGTGGCCTGAATTTTCTGTTATTATGCAATTATAATATTAGCAAACTCCCAATCAAACTGTCCAATTTTCATAAACACATGCTTTTGGCTTGGTCTCTGTTATTAAACATAACTTTTTAGCGCATCGATATTACATTTGGCATAATAAGGACATTCTCTTCAAAAACAAATCTTTATTTTTTTTAAACCGGTACAGGAATAATATTTTACTTGTTGGCCAACTCTTTAATACGAATGGCAGACTGTACAGTTATTCCGATTTTTTGTGGAAATTTCAAATTCCTGTTTCGGTTAAGGAGTATGCAATTGTCTTTGATGCAATTTCTTCTGGAATCAGAATGCTGCTGGGAGGCGTTAATTCCCCATGGCCACTGACTCACAATATGGATTTATCTGATACTGCTGTGGGGAGTTTATGCTTTTCTGCGATGCGCCGGACTAAAAATAAAACAAGGACTTTATACCCAAAAGATATTGTTACTATTCCTTATATAATCCCATATTAGAACAGTTTATTAGAGAATGTCCCTTGGAAAAATGTTTGGTCTTTGCCTTTCAAATATATGCTTACTAATAAAGTGAGAGAAGTTACGTTTAAATTAATTCACAGATTCTACCCATCAAAGTGTGTGCTTAAGCGGTATAAACCAGATATTGAATCTGAATGCTCTTTCTGTAAAAGGTCAGATGAAGATATTTCCCATTTATTTTGGAAATGTTCCTACGCAGAAAAATTCTGGTCAGACGTCCTTGAATTTATATTACGCATTTCTCATTTTGTTTTAAGGATGTTTTCTTTGGTGGGGTTGAGCTTAAAACAGATAAGGAAGGAAGATATTTCATTATTAATCTTTTATTTCTACTCGCTAAATATCACATCCATAAATGTAAGTTCAGGGGCTCCAAACCTTTCTTTCCTGTGTTTGAAATCGAAGTCAATGAATATTTGGACTCTATAATATAAACTTTTATTTCAGACACAGGGAGATCCATATCACATAATCCTGTTATTCCGAGGTGGCATGAACGCGCCATAAGATGCTTCGTCATATTTCCGTACTGGCGCGTCCTGATGATGTAAGCATCGTGCGACAGAGCTGTCCAGGCTCTATGCTTTTAACAGCGGCCGGCAGGTAGACATGGCTGCGCCCACGAAACGGTGCCGCAGCGGTGCCGGAGGGTTTTCTGGGTGTCTGCGGACGGTGAAGCCTTGGTGGCGGCTCGCGTTGCTCCTGCTTTCCATGTCTTCCCTGCCGGCGGTCAGCGCGCTGGTGGAGGGCCTTTACTGCGGCACCGAGGTCTGCTATGATGTGCTCGGAGTCACCAGGGAGGCCGCTAAGGTGGAAATCGCTCGAGCTTACCGGCAGCTGGCTCGCCGGTACCATCCGGACCGGTTTAGGCCGGGAGAGCCCGGCTCGGAGGGAGAAACCCAGGAGTCCGCCCACAAAAAGTTCCTGCTTATCGCAACCGCGTATGAGACGTTAAAGGTCGGTCCAAATTTGTTGTCTAAGCATCTGTCCCTATTCAAATAAACATGAAATTAATTTGAACTCTTTGTCAAAGACTCTGTGAAGTCTCTGAAGTTTTCATTAAGATACATCCAGCAGCCACTTGTATCTCTCATCTCTTTAATAAGATATTTATGTTGCATACTGTGTCCAATAACATCCTTATAACTCCTCTATAATAATCCTCAATTCATGAAATGTTGCCTTATGAGACAAGTAACGTTATAGAACTATTGCCCACTTTACCCTTCGCCATACTGTAGTAACGTTACTCCTATGGGGACTGATGTGGCATTTTTCTACCCTATTTAAATGATGATTGAGTATAATGTCAACACTTTCAGAAGCTTTTTCACCTGGGTCGAACATTGGGAGCGTTAGCGTAGAGTAGCGTTCGCTGAATAGCTTACGCAGGGCTAATGGATCGAAGTAATCTTCTTAACATTACACCAGTCTACAGTATTACAAATAGGTTATGCTCACAAAACGATGGATTGTAAAATTTGTAAGCACACCAGAAGTTTATGTAAATAACACTTGCCTGCTGGCTTCTGCTCTCCGCTGCTGCTGCTGCTGCTGCTGTTACTACCGGGCAGTAAGAGTGCTTAGGGACATCTACAAATTACAACACCGAAAAGAGATGCAACAAAAATATTTATTAATTTAATGATTAAATAAGGTAATGTCTCCAAACTTACCTCAATTATAACTTGTCTCCTGCTAGTTATTCTACAGCACTTACTTTAAAAAATAAGTTAAATTAAAAAATATTTTTGTTGCATCTCTTTTCGGTGTTGTAATTTGTAGATGTCCCTAAGCACTCGTCTTACAGCAGCAACAACAGCAGCAGAGAGCAGAAGCCAGCAGGCAAGTGTTATTTACATAACCTTCTGGTGTACTTACAAACTTTACAATCCATCGTTGTATGAGTGCATAACCTATATATACACTAGTGTAGACCTTTGGTATCATTTCGGGCATTATTAGTGGGGTAATGTTAAGAGACACTTCGGATCCATTAGCCTCTGCGCTAAGCTATTCAGCGGCTAACGCTACTCTACGCTAACTCTCCCAATGTTAGACCCAGGTGAAAAAAGCTTCTGGGGGGGTGTTTGGCTCGAGGTCATGGTGCAAAGGACCCTAGGGTGAAATTACTCCGAACCATCACTTTAAGCATATTACTCATACTGTATCTTTTTTTGTATCCCATGATACATTTTATTTCATAATTACTTCATACAACATCTTTACAATTTTCTTACAATATAGCCTACCTACTGGCCATTTGGTAGCCTACAATAAGAGACTGGCCATATTACCTGTAAAACCAATGTACATGTGTTGCTAATGTTGTAAAGTGTTACTGTAATTTTCCTTTACAGTGCTTAGTAGCCTACCTGCTATGCTATTTTACAATAGTCATAATATTCATAAAATTACCTATTGGGGTTCATAGCATGTGTTTACAACCTATGGTGCTTATTTATTGTAATCCATGAAGTGACTGTCGGTTCCTTGTGATACAAGGAATATTCCTGTAAGTCTTATTTTCGTGTCTCTCAACCTGCTATCATTTTCTTTCATAGTTTGTATTTCTATAGTATTCTTATATATTAAAGAAACACGCCTACTTATTGGGACTTTAGCTTATTCAATGTATCCCCCAGAGTTAGATAAGTCCATACATACCCTTCTCATCTCCATGCGTGTCGTAACTCTGTCTGACACACTCATCGCTAGCCTCGGTTAGCACAGATGCTGGAGGTAACCGGCTCCATCTAGCCTACTGCTCCCAATAAGTGACAAAATAACGCCAACATTTTCCTATTTACATGTTGTGATTTGTATAGTCACAGCGTGTACAAATAACAGTCACATGAGACACAGCCATATTTTAACCGTATACATACTGGGAACTATATTCTCAGAAGGCGAAGCACTGCTACTTCCGCTACGTGGGCGGAGTGATATTACTCCAACTCAGAGCGAACTCCAGGCGAACTCTCCGCTCCTAACCACAGGGCTTCTCAGGTGCTGCGAGAAAATGTGGGCGTTATTTTGTCAGTTATTGGGAGCAGTAGGCTAGATGGAGCCGGTTACCTCCAGCATCTGTGCTAAGCGAGGCTAGCGGTGACAGAGTTACGACACGCACGGAGATGAGAAGGGTATGGACTTCTCTAACTCTGGGGGATACGGTGAATAAGCTAATGTCCCAATAAGTCGGCGTGTTCCTTTTAATAAATTCTGTTGTTGTGATTTATGTAATATTCCACATCCTGCTCAGCATGTTTTATCATCCCTGCAGTAATTTTTCAAGCAGCAGTTTCCAACCTTATAAAGAGTGATTGTTCTCACAGGTTGTTTCATTTAAATACATTTTATATCCATATCCTTTTTTCTGTGAAGCCTTTTTATTTATTTATTTTTTTTTTATATATAGCATTACGACAAATGCACCTACAGCTTTCATTTTTTTTTGTGGTTAAAATTATGTTGGTTTAATTTAATTAATTTATTGTAACATTTACAATACTGCCTCCACACAATAAGCTCATTTTCATACACAACAAACAAAACATGACATGTAGCCTATTTTTAGTTAAATGAGCACAAATTTTAGGTTAGGTGAAATTTACGAGTCAAAAGGAAAATGTGGTTACACTCTGAGGTGGAAGTTCCCTGAATAACTTTAATATTCATCAATATAGATGTTGGATTCATTTTTATGCCATGCTCAAATGTTTGATTAAGTTATGTCCGATGGGAAAGTGACACATTGACACAATAATTACTTGTGCAGATATTCCTCAGCAATAGTTGCACCTGAAAACTGAGACAGTTAAGGCTGTTTTGCACGTCAGGACCGCTATGGCCCTCCACCACTCTGGCTTCGCCCTCGCACACGCTCCACCTCCCCGGCAGTGCGGCAACTCGGGCCCTGTGGTGCGCCCGACCCCGAGGGACCGGGATCCCACCTCAGCCGGCGCACGCCGGCTTTCACTTTCATTGCACCACGGGGCGACCCCGACCTGCGAGCGCGTTATACTCCTTGGTCCGTTTTTACAGGCGGGTCGGGGGGTTGCCGACATCACCTTTTTACGTGAGCCGATCCCCGCACTGGCGATGCGACGCGTGGTTGGGTAACAATGAGGACAGTCCGCCCCGGTTAACAGCCGCACTGGAAGCAGGGGGCCCCGCCCCTCCCCGCGGGGAGAGTGGGCGCAGCAATGTTTTTTGAGGTAAAAGTCACATCAAATGCGCCTTGGCTGTTCACACTGCGGTCGCAATGAAAAAAATCAGATCTGGGTCGGATTCAGGACCACATGTGGAAGTGGCCTGAATCTGATCTGAAAAAATCAGATCTGGGCTAGATTTGGGCCACTTTGGCCTGCAGTCTGAACGTAGCCATAGTGTGCTTTCTGACCAAGGTGAGACATCTTTAGCAGGAAAAGTTAACTCTCTCCTTGATTTCATGTCGTTTATGGAGAAGGAGAACCAGGAAATGAGTAGGGGGAAATGCAATGCTACCAAGCCACAGCCGAGAGACGTGCGTCGCCACGACGTGTAGTTCCATTTTTCGAGAGGTGCGCGTCAGGCTACGGCATAGGGTCCGGCGTAGACGCAGAGGGGTCTGCGGGGGTACGCCGTCGATTCGACCCAGAAGCATAAAACGGCCTTTAGGGTTCATGTGTCGTGACAGTGTCATTTGTTCATGACAGTGTCATGTCTATGTTATGTAGATACCTTCAAGTAAAGCGTTACTAAACAATCTTTGAAATTGGTCCAGTATTAAGCGAGATTGCTGCAGTCGGCAGCAGAGAAACAAGCTACAATGTAAGTTATTAGGGCAATTGTCTAGCTTGTATTTACCTTCACAAAAATGCTTGTTTTACCACTGACAGGCTCAGATTAATATTCTGTGTCCAACAACATTATGGAAAGCATCCCTTCAGAGATAGACCTTTAAAACCTATTCGAGACCTGTTTAACCAGAAACAGCTCTGGAAGTGCTAGCACTAAACCCACCAGAAAAAAGCAATACTTTTTATCGTGTATAGAGCTAACATATTTTCACATGTACAGTACAGGCCAAAAGTTTGGACACACCTTCTCATTCAATGCGGTTTCTTTATTTTCATAACTATTTACATTGTACATTCTCAATGAAGGCATCAAAACTATGAATGAACACATATGGAATTATGTACTGAACAAAAAAGTGTGAAATAACTGAAAACATGTCTTATATTTTAGATTCCTCAAAGTAGCCACCCTTTGCTTTTTTGATAGCGCTGCAAACCCTTGGTGTTCTCTCAATGAGCTTCATTAGGTAGTCACCTGAAATGGTTTTCACTTCACAGGTGTGCCTTGTCAGGGTTAATTAGTGGATTTTTTCCCCTTTTATTAAATGGGGGTTGGGACCATCAGTTGTGTTGTGCAGAAGTCAGGTTGATACACAGAATAGAATTCATATTATGGCAAGAACCAATCAGCTAAGTAAAGAGAAACGAGTGGCCATCATTACTTTAACAAATGAAGGTCAGTCAGTTCGGAAAATTGCGAAAACTTGGAATGTGTCCCCAAGTGCAGTCGCAAAAACCATCAAGCGCTACAACGAAACTGGCTCGCATAAGGAACGCCCCAGGAAAGGAAGACCAAGAGTCACCTCTGCTGCTAAGGATAAGTTCATCCGAGTCACCAGCCTCAGAAATCGCAAGTTAACAGCAGCTCAGATTAGAGACCAGATGAATGCCACACAGAGTTCTAGCAGCAGACACATCTCTAGAACAACTGTTAAGAGGAGACTGCACGAATCAGGCCTTGATGGTCAAGTAGCTGCTAGGAAACCACTGCTAAGGAGAGGCAACAAGCAAAAGAGATTTGTTTGGGCCAAGAAACACAAGGAATGGACATTAGACCAGTGGAAATCTGCTTTGGTCTGATGAGTCCAAATTTGAGATCCAGATTTGTTCCAACCGCTGTGTCTTTGTGCGACGCAGAAAAGGTGAACGGATGGATTCTACATGCCTGGTTCCCACCATGAAGCATGGAGGAGGATGTGTGTGATTGTGTGGGGGTGCTTTGCGGGTGACACTGTTGGGGATTTATTCCAAATTGAAGGCATACTGAACCAGCATGGCTACCACAGCATCCTGCAGCGACATGCCATCCCATCCGGTTTGTGTTTAGTTGGACCATCATTTATTTTTCAACAGGACAATGACCCCAAACACACCTCCAGGCTGTGTAAGCGTTATTTGACCAAGAAGGAGAGGGATGGAGTGCTGCGCCAGATGACCTGCCCTCCACAGTCACCGGACCTGAACCCAATCGAGATGGTTTTGGTTGAGCTGGACCGCAGAGGGAAGGCAAAAGGGCCAACAAGTGCTAAGCATCTCTGGGAACTCCTTCAAGATTGTTGGAAAACCATTTCAGGTGACTACCTCTTGAAGCTCATCAAGAGAATGCCAAGAGAGTACAAAGCAGTAATCAGAGCAAAGGGTGGCTACTTTGAAGAAACTAGAATATAAGACATGTTTTCAGTTATTTCACACTTTTTTGTTAAGTACATAATTCCATGTGTTCATTCATAGTTTTGATGCCTTCAGTGAGAATCTACAATGTAAATAGTCATGAAAATAAAGGAAATGCATTAAATGAGAAGGTGTGTCCAAACTTTTGGCCTGTACTGTAAATCGGTTAACTCTATGTTTATTTCAACCAGAACTAGAGTTGTAATGTTTGGAAAAGTCGAAAGACGGCTTTTCATAGTTTTTTGTTTCTGTCGACTTTGAATGAAGTGTATTTTACGATGCTAAAATTACTGTTTATTTACATGGAGTCTGGTGGGTTTAGTGAAGGCAATTTTAGATGTTTTTAGGTTTAAAAAACTGATCTTACTCTTTAACAGTAAGGTCAACCTCCTTAGAAATCCTTTCTATAATGTTGTCAGACTCTTACAATATTAATCTGAGCCTGTCAGTGGCAAAACGAGCACTTTTGTGAAGGTAAATGGTAAATACAAGCTGCAATTTTAAAGATTATTCCCATCAGTCACTTAGACACAAATCATAGAAAAATAGGGCTTGAAAAAAAGAAGAAAAAAAACAGTTGTTACCCTTTAACAGAAATATCCAAACTGAAGAGACCAACCAGAAAAAAAAACAGTGAGATTTAAATTTTTTTTAGCAACATTATAAAATATAAACATTATTTTGGAATCAGGTGTGGCTGAGCTCCTCCTGCAGGTCGTCATAACAGACACCTTCATGTAAAAGCAGAAATTACGTCTCAGTGTCTGTGTGCAGGATGAGGACACTCGACGGGACTATGACTACATGCTTGACCATCCTGAGGAGTACTACCAGCACTACTATACCTACTACCGCCGACAGCTCACCCCCAAAGTGGATGTCAGAATCGTCATCCTGGTCACCATCTGTGCCATCTCCATCTTTCAGGTACGACTGCAGCCTCCGGCAGGGTCAGATTACCAAAAGGTTTAAACATATCTCTGACCATATTTCCTGGCTCCATAGCTAGCTTGTCACAGATGGACCACATTGTTTCTGTTGGGGAGGGTTAGGGTTTAAAATTAGTTGGAATGAATGGAAAATATTGTAGTTGTTATGGGTCCTGAGTGTGGTCCCATATGAATAAACTATGCTAAAACAGTAACATTACCCAAATCAGTGGTTCCAAAACTTTTTCTGAATTGGAATCAGCTGGTTCTCTGTGAAAGGGCGAAAAAGCGCCCAAATTCGATTTGACTGGGAGATTGGCAGTCGGCTCCTTAGATTGAATTGTGATCACCCCTACGTATTTTTCTTGCCTTTGTTTTGGTAGTTGTGGTGTTTGGTGTAGCTTCATCCTCTGCTTTATGTTTACCTGGCAGTCCTTTCACATGCAGTCCATGCTTTGCTAGCAGTGCATCAGAACCTGGCATTATTCATTCATATTTAGCGTCACAGCTGTTATAACTCTGCATCATATGTCTTTAAATTACATTCCTTAATACTGTGCCCTCTTCCTCTTCTTTCTGTCTCTCCTCCAGTACTACAGCTGGCACAGCAGCTACAACGAGGCCATAAACTACCTGGTGACAGTCCCCAAGTACCGAATCCAGGCCATGGAGATCGCCAAGCAGCAGGGCCTCCTCAACCGCACCAAGGAGAAGGGCAAGAACCGCCGCTCCAAAGAGGAAATTCGGGAACAGGAGGAGGAGGTGATCCGTGACATCATAAAAAACAAGATCGACATAAAAGGAGGCTACCAGAAGCCCAACCTGTCGGACATCCTGCTGTGCCAGATCGTGCTCTTCCCCTACTACCTGACCAACTATGTGACCTGGTACATCGCCTGGATTTACCGCTTCACCATCTGCAGGGAGGAGTATGGAGAGGAGGAGAAGTTTTACATCATCAGGTAATTTCTTAAAGAAAATTTTACTTACTTAATAATAAAAAAAAAATATATATATATATATATATATATATATATATATATATATATATATATATATATATATATATATATATATATATATATATATATATATATATAAAGACAGTAAAGTGTTGTACTACCTGGATAAATGAATCTATACGCATTTATCCCTCAGCCTCCTCTCAGTGTCAGGTTATCTCACAGCAGACTGTGTTTTTACTGTCAGGAGAAACATGAAGATGTCTCAGTCTCAGTTTGACAGTCTGGATGAAAACACCAGACAGTCCTTCCTGGAAAAACAGCTCTGGATCAAAGAAAACTACGAGGTTTGTCACTTAAAATTCTCTTTGTAGAATTCTTTGCATCCCTTCTCCCTTCATCTATATTTTAGACCTCTTCCTTTTATTTATCTTTTCTCCTCTCTACCATCCCTCCTTCCGATTTTTGATTCATCCTTATGGGTTTTCCATTCTTCCCTCTTTACTTTATTCTTTCCAATACTTTTTTTTTTTTAGTGTGTCCTCCCTTTTTCCTCCATCCACTGCCTCATCCTATAAACAGTCAAAGTTTTTTTTTAGCAGGGGATGTATTGAGGACTACTTTTAGAGGATGACGAGGATGTGATCCATTCAATGACCACGCTAACATGCTGATTTTAGTTTAGCTTGGCTAATATAAGTATTGATGAGTGCAGCTTTAATAACTTCAGCCAAACCTAAGAACTTAAAACAAAAAAATGATAAGCATTACCAAACCAATGCCAGGCACCCCTTGTTTTGTTGCATCCCCCAGTGTGAAACAGCTGCGCGTCTACAGTATGTCCTGTCACCTCTGTTTGCCATTTGTTTCAATCTCAGCCAATGAAATCCTTCGTGTAGATGATACAGGTCTTTCTCAACAGCTCAATGACAAATACTATCCATGTCTGTTAGGGAAGTTTTTATTTTTATTGACCGTAGCTTATTTAAATTAAAACAGTATTTGTTAAAAAGACAAACTAAGAGCCGCAGAGTATGAGATGACTGTTGTACTGATTGCATTGGTGGTCTGGAAATGTACATTGTACTAAATTGACCATGTGAGCTAGAACTGAACTGTTAGCTGAAAGAGTTTTCCAGCCGCAGCTGCAGCACTGTAAATTGTAGAGTTTGCCAAAGTAATTGTTCCTGATGTGTGTCTGTCAGGTGTACAGAAAAGAACAGGAGGAAGAGATGAAGGTGAAGATGGCAACTGACCCGAGGATGAAGAGGTACCGCCGATGGATGAAGAATGAGGGGCCGGGTCGGCTGACGTTCGTCGACGACTAACAGCCCAGAGTGTCCGTCTGTAACATACACACTTGCCTCAGTGCCAACATACACAGACAACACATCATGCTGTGTGAAGAAATACCTGTACAGAAAGATGAACTATACCGGTTTATATAGTGAGAGATATTTTCATAGCAGTTAGGCCAAGTGGAAGAAACTGAGCTGGGGCTTCAGATTTTTTAGTAATTTTTTTTACATTATGCTATTTTTGTTCAAACCAAAAACAAACAAATTATTAATAATGTAATGTTTTTCTAGCCATTATTGTTCTCTTCTGCTGGTCAAAAACAGATGGGTAAAATGAGTTTTGGTTCCTGAGTTTTTGTGAAATTATTCTGTTGGATAACTGACACCATCCAGGTGCAAGGTGATTAACATCCCGCCTAGTAACCAGCAATCTAGTAATCCCGCCCTGCAACAGCCAACATTACTGTCAGTGTCTTTAGGCAAGGCATCGGACTGCCACCTCCTCACTGTATGCTACCCCAGAGAGGCAGCTAAAAGTCTGAAATGTAAAATTAGTGAAAAGAGTATTAGCATGTATTGCTTTATGATGAATAAACCAGAGCCAGAATGTATTTTGTAATAAAAGTGACATTTGGTTGCATTTCTTCCCCCAAAGTCAGGCAAGAAGGATAATAAATATAAGAAACAGTTAGCATAGCCCTATCTAAAGTAAGAATGTTATCTTGTTTTTTGAACAGGTGTAGAAATAGAAATGTATAAAGGAGACATTTGGTGACTAGCTTGCTAGCTAACAAGATACAAGAAGGAAGTGGTAAAGAGATGAAACCGATATCCATGTTTTCATCTGACTCGTCCGACAAACGGCAGGTTCCTTTTTTGACCAGAAGAACATGTTGTACAAACAAAGGGAAGTGCAAATCGAGGGTGTTGATAAACTTTTTGGTACTTCTGTCTTTTCTGATCCGGGTTGTTTATCAGATTTAGGCTTATCAGATAAAAAAAAACTAGCAGAAAGAGGTCAGCACATTTCAAATGGTTGTCTTATTGTGTAAATGGAAGCCAAAGTCACAGCTGCAAGTATCTAAATTGTGCAACGACTTGCTTAACGTGGTTTCTGCTCTTTTTCTTCAGATGTTCAGATGACCACTTAACTTTTTACTGCATAAAATAGGTTGGTTTTACTTATATTTATTGGTTTACATTTTGCTGTTTTGTTGATATTTTGGGGTTGACGTAGCATTAAACTCATAATGTAACTACAGAGTCATACAGTCAATGTTAACAACACAACAAAATATTGTTTTTAATAAATACATTTTAAAATAAATTTTTCGAATAAGTTTGTTTCGGTTTACTTCGTGGAACATGTGAAGATGATATGCAAGGGACAAAAACCGCCTCCGGGACTTACGGAGGAGGCCAGTTTTACGACAGGGGATACACTACTTTGATGGTTTTCTAGACAGCTGTACAGCTAACTGAGCTTTACAACTGGGCCCGCTAAAACACAGTAATATCGTCTGAGATCACCGAATGATTTACAGTGATAAATAACAGGCTGCTTCGTAGGGCGGGACTTGCCTAGAAGTTACGTGGGGATCCATAATAACGCATCTCTGACACATCTGACAAGGCTGCTTCATCATCTTAATGTAGTTTAACAGCGTTTGGCATCCATAAGTGTTGCATTACCACCATCTACTGGAGAACGCTGGGATTGTCACTTGACACAAGAACACGGAAAATCAGTCTCAAAAGTATCCACAAAAATAGGAGATTTACAAATATACAGTACAGGCCAAAACGTTGGACACACCTTCTCATTCAATGTGTTTCTTTATTTTCATGACTATTTACATTGTAGATTCTCACTGAAGGCATCAAACCTATGAATGAACACATATGGAATTATATACTTAAGAAAAAAGTGTGAAATAACTGAAAACATGTCTTATATTTTAGATTCTTCAAAGTAGCCACTCTTTGCTTTTTTGATAACTCTGCAAACCCTTGGTGTTCTCTCAATGAGCTTCATGAGGTAGTCACCTGAAATGGTTTTCACTTCACAGGTGTGCTTTGTCTGGGTTAATTAGTGGAATTGTTTCCCTTATTAATAAAAAAAGCAAAGGGTGGCTACTTTGAAGAATCTAAAATATAAGACATGTTTTCAGTTATTTCACACTTTTTTGTTAAGTAGATAATTCCATGTGTTCATTCATAGTTTTGATGCCTTCAGTGAGAATCTACATTGTAAACATGAAAATAAAAAGGAAACGCATTGAATGAGAAGGTGTGTCCAAACTTTTGGCCTGTACTGTATGTCCATTGAAAAATTCTAAAGTTGATTCACAAATGATGAAATACGAGTTACAGATTAGACGCACAGAGACAGAGCCGCATTTACAGATACAAATCCCTCTGCGTTCATTTGTGACTTGTGTTTAGGCCTTCCAGTGAGCCACACGTAAGGCTGCCTCCTTAAGCTGGTGCTCTCCTCCAGTCCCCATAAACACAAATTAGTTCCTACATTAAGTCATAGAGTTCATCCTCAAAAATTTCTGCTGGGCCCATTTCTGGTCGGTTCATTCTGTCAGGGAAAACAAGGCTTGGACCCAAAAATGCAGTGTAGAGGATTTATTGAACAAAAGACTTACAAATGAAGGTGTCCTCAGGCAGGCAGGCAGTCAAAACCAAGACAAACCAGAAGACATGACTGGTGTCACTAATGTCTAACTAAGCATAACAAATTTCGAGCAGATTGGACAATATAAAGTCTAGCTACAAAATAGTTCCTGTTTGGCTAGGGAACATCAAAATTCACTGCCTGCTAGGCCCCCACCGTATTATAAAACTTAAAAAGATTCACAATTAAGCTTCACCAACGTCTTTAGATTATACTGACCAATTTTGAAGTCAATCAGGTTAAATCTGTAGGAGTTTTTTAAAGTAGCCTGCAATTTGTCAAATTCATCTGTTATTGGCCCCAACATGTGATGCCTTGTTTGAAAATGCATAAAGCATTTGTTATGTTGTCATTTGTATTGTATTCAAAGTTTTGTTTTAATTGTATAGATGAAAGGAATGAGCCAAATGGTGTACTAGAATGATTTAAGTGTGGTATTTAGTGTAGATCGTATTTCGATGTGTATCAAGTGAACCAGAGGTCTCACATAATATGAAAAATATTAACTCCACTTTTCATCTTGAAAATATATGATATACATACATACATAGCATTGTCCTACAATGATGTCACTTCCAGTTTAGTAGTAAGTAAAGTAAGAAAACTTTATTTCTAGAGCACAGCTTAAGCTTATAGTTAGCTTAGAAGCACCAAAAACATTGAAATGTAAAAATAAAAAGTAGAAACAAAACACAAAAGAAGCATCACAACAACACGCAACAATTTCAAAATACAGAATTATTGACATGACAGAATGAGCGATTAGTGTGTTAAAAAGCCTATTGAGTAAAAATGTGACTTTAGCCTAGATTTAAATACAGAATTGGAGGGAGCACATCTGTTATCTAAAGGCAGCTGGTTCCACTGTCGTGGAGCAGCAACAAGGCTCTGTCACCTTTTAGTTCAAGTCGAGATCGGGGGACATAGAGGAGAGATTCAGATCTAAGAATGCCTTTGAATAAGATGTGATATAAGAGGGTACCTGACCAGTGTTTCCCACAGGTTGAGAATTTACTTGTGGTGGTGGGTGGCGCAGGATGTGACAGCGCAGCACGTGATTGCTGGGTTTAGTAATAAACTAGTCAAACAAAGGTAAAAACAATGACTACATAACATTATCAGATGATTTAGAGAGAAATAACCATTTACATATTAAACAAATTAGACTAAAAGATGATATAGATACAAATGAAAATGTTGCGACACTATGCTGCATCTGACACAGTTTCAGGGTAGTTATAATGGCTGCACTATCATGCATCGTGAGGAAAATGTGCGATATGCCCTAACGTTGTTGAATATTGCGATAATATTACTTTTGATAAATAGATATTAAAATGTACTCAGTTCTGCTTTTCTGATGCTTTCAGTATTCTGCTAAAATGCTGCTTTGTCAATTAAATCTGTTTTTGTTGCCAAATGTTAATGGTTCAGCAGATAAAATACCTGTAATACTATACTATGATCCATACAGAAAGTTACGATATTATAAATCTCAACACTGTTTCCTCCTAACTCCTGTTGAAGGCTAGGGCTATCTAAAGTAAATTCTTGTTCTTTTTGTTTGTTAGATCATTGTGTGTTTTAATCTGTGTTTTGGAGATCCTAAACATGCTGTTCTGTCCTATACATGTCCTGTTGCACTCATTAAGAGCTCATCTGAGCAGATTTCTCTCATTCAAACAACTCTGAGTTGTAGTTTAAAACTTGTACAGACAATTTAATGAAATGAAGGGTTTTATTCAGACTCATTGTATCCATAAATATAGTTAATGGATACAAGCATGGAGAACTGAAGGCTCGGTTAGCAACGATTAGCTCCAATTAGCGGTAGCTCTCCAGTCAGATCCGGTTAGCTCCATTATAATAATTTGATGTTATTATATATTATAATAATATGGAGTGGAGGAGACTGCCGCAACATTCTGGGAGCTTTCACAGCGGTTGCGTTTCTACGGTTTTATTAGTACAGTTATTCCCACGGCAAGACCACCAGCAGCATGCTACTACTGACGATAGCCTCTGAGCCTGAAGTGCATGAAGTTGATGCTGTCATGCAGGCCAGCTGACAGTCTTGCCTGGGCCCGGGACGAGATCTTAGATGGGCCCCCCCCCTTGCGGCCAGATCTCTCCTTTTCCCTTGCTCTTCCTCTCCTCACATCTCTCACTGAAATTAAGTGTGTAATCAATCTCTGATCCATCCTGCTCAGACTCTCCGACAGGGCAGCGAGCCCCCCGCATTTTTTTCATCTCTCTCTTTTTTTCTTTCTATCTCTCTCTCTTTCTCTCTCACTCTCCCCGTAGCCTGACTCTGTCCCTCCGTTGCGGGGCAGCGGGCCCCTCCCGCATCACTCTCTCTGTCACCTGACTGCAGCTGGATCTCTCTCTGTCTCATCCTTACTGATGGAGCTACCAAACTCAACTGTTTCTGTCAAAGTTAACGTGTTGTGTCAGGCTTTTATACAAGCTAATGGACGTTAACATGAGAGCTGGCCTGTTACGTTACGTTACATGACTCGTAAACGTTGGCTGCGCTGGTTCTTACCTTGCTCTACGTTGACAGTTCCAGCTTCACCGTCACCACCTTTTTTTAAATATTTGTTTAGAAAATCTCTAAGGCCTCTATTTCCTTCTTCTCTTTTCTTTCCTTTTCCGAGCTCCGGACTTGTGCTGACCGGACATTTTGAGCGTACTGAACTTCAAATCAAGTGACAATATCAAATTTTGATCAGTGGCCAAACCATTTTTATGTTGGGGGTGGGGGGGTTCTTGACCACCATTTCCAGGACAATTAGGAAGAAAACAAATAAAACGCTTTTATGTAATTCAAATATTATGCTACATATTTTTTTCCACAAATAGGCCTATTTAAAAAAAAGATTTTTAATTCTTCCATAATTTAATGAGGGCCCAGTTCTGCCCCCCCCCCCCTACTGTGGGCCAGGGACAACAGACCCGTTTGTCCCCCCCTATCGGCGGGCGTGCTGTCATGCACGCGGCGCGACATCACGAGGGGGGAAGGCTGGAGACAGCTGGTCTGTGTCAGTGACTGTAAAAAATACACTGTTGTTTGGGGAAAAAATGTATTCAGATTTTATCTACCTGGGCGGGTCTCAATCTATCTGGGCGGGGCACCAAAGTAGAACCTATGTATGGGAAACTGTTGTGTGGGAGACAGAACGGACCCAAACGCTAGGCTCAGCAAAAACAGGTTTATTGAGAAAGCAGGTATGGGCCAGGGTGAGCCCTGTAGAAGTCCTCCAGAAGGGAATTGCCGAGGATTTGGCTGGCATCCAGGAGCGTTCCTCTGGTCCGTAACCGTTCCACTCCACCAGATGGGGCAGACAGTGTGAAATGAAACCGGTTAAAGAACAGGGCCCACCTAGCCTGGCGGGAGTTGAGTCTCTGGGCAGTTTGAATGTATGACAGGTTCTTATGGTCGGTCCAGACTAGGAAGGGGTGTTTGTTGCCCTCCAACCAGTGCCTCCACTCCTCAAGGGCCAGTTTGACAGCTAGCAGCTTCCGGTCCCCCACGCTGTAATTACGCTCAGTGGGAGTCAGGCGGCGGGAGAAGAAGGCGCAGGGATGGAGCTTGTGGTCACAGGGCGAGCGTTGGGACAGGGTGGCCCCAACGCCCACGTCCGAGGCATCCACCTCCACCACGAACTGAAGGGAGGGGTCAGGGTTGGTGAGGATAGGGGCGGAGGTGAAACGGGTGTTGAAGAGGGAGAAGGCTGCAGCGGCTTCCGGAGACCAGATAAAGGAGACCGAAGGGGAGGTGAGGCGGGTGAGAGGGGCGGCCAGGGAACTGTAACCACGAATAAATCGACGGTAAAAATTGGCAAAGCCCAAAAACTGCTGCAGTTGTTTAACGGAGGGCCAGTCGACCACAGCTTGGATCTTGGCTGGGTCTGCGCGGAGCCGGCCACTCACAATAATTCAACCCAGAAACTGTACGGATGGGACGTGAAACTCACATTTCTCTGCCTTGACGAACAGCCTATTCTCCAGAAGCCGCTGCAGCACTAGACGGACATGTTCAGTGGGTTGGACTGGGTCACGGAGAAGATCAGGATGTCATCAAGGTAGAAGAAAACAAACTGATGGAGAAAATCGCGGAGGATCGTGGGGGCGTTGGTGAGGCCAAAGGGCATCACCAAGTACTAGGGGTGGTGGGGTGGGGGGGGGTAAGGACAATGCCTGATCCTTACTAAATACCAGGGCTAGGTCATGATACTCGGGGGGAACAAGAGTTAGATCTGGGGAAGCCGGGGGAACGACTGATTGGGTGGGCTTACCGGGGGCAGGCGCTGACAACAGGCAGGACGCATGACAGTGATTGCTCCAATTCCTGATCTTCCCCCGCACCCAGTCCACATTGGGGTTGTGAGTAATGAGCCAGGGGAGACCAAGAACAACAGGGGCTGGCCGTCAACACCGGTGGCGTGAAGGGGCGCGTCAAGGGGAATGCACGGAATGGAGAGCTGCTCAAGGGCTAAAAAGTTCTCGTCTGCCCCAGAGTCGATAAGTGCCCCCAAGGGAAAGGTTTCCTCCTGCCAGGTAATGGCGGCGTCTAGCAGGAGATGGAACGGCGAACGACAAATCATGAGGCGGGGAAGTGGAAGGGCTAGGGGGGGGGAGAGCTTGCTGGGTCCATGTTTGGCTTGATCGTTCTGTTGTGTGGGAGACAGAACAGATCCAAACGCTAGGCTCAGCAAAAACAGGTTTATTGAGAAAACAGTTAAGAGGGAGGAGTGGGTAGGCGGACGCCAAGGACAGGAGTGAGGGCTCTGGGGCTGAGGTAGGATGGTGAGGGAGCTTGCTGAGATGGGATGGCAAGGGAGCTAGCTGGGATAGGATGGTGACTTGTTTATAATGTTTATGACACATTCATGACAGTGTTATGTCACTCTTATGTTCAAGTAAAGTGTAGCCGAAAATTATTTCAGTTTTGTTGTCATTTAGCTGAAAGAAGTCGTTTGCCATCCAACCTTTAATGTCTTAAGACAATCTAGGAGAGGCTTAGGGAGCCCCTAGATTTCAGGGGCAGATACAGCTGTGAGTCATCAGCATAAAAATGACAGGAGATGTTATTTTCAATGTTTCTTAGAGGGAGCATGTACAGGCAGAAAAGAACTGATAGATGAATGGAGCCTTGAGGGACACCGTAGGTGACAGTGGCAGTGGAGGAGGAAAACTGACCTAATGCTACTGAGAATGTCCTGAAACAGAGATATGACTTAAACCAATTTAAAGCTGTACCTGTAACATCCCACTGTTCAAGAAGTGTCAAAAGGATGTCATGGTCCACAGTGTCAAAGGCTGCACTGACATCTAATAAAATGAGGATGGCATTTTCCCCCAAGTCAGCAGAGAGTAACATATCGTTTTTCACTTTTAACAGAGCTGTCTCCCTGCTGTGACAGGCTTTGAAACGGAAATGAAATGGGTCAAGGATCTCATTGGTGTCTAAAAAAGGCTATAGTTGTGACAGGCCAGTTTTTTCCAATATTTTTGATAATAATGGCAGTTTTGAGATTGGTCGAAAGTTGTATTAACATTTGACATGAAGGTTATGATTCTTTAAGAGTGGCTGAACAGGAATTAAAGGGGTGATAGAATGATTATATAGGGTATTTCACACTGTTCTTTAAGGTCTCCTAATAGGGTATGTAACATTGGTTGGGCTGAAAATTGTCCGAATGCTATTTTATGGGCCCATAACTACCCTGTGAATATGGCCCTATTTGTAACAAGAGCTTTTCTTCCAAATATGGTATGAACATGAATATTTAGATGAGCTGATTGGTTTGAGCGAACCACATAAAAACACATTGGAGACTCGACAGCAGGTCTCATATTTCAGACACTGCAATGTTTTCACTTCTGAGACTTTTTTATGCGAGAAATCAACTATATAAAGCTCAAATATATGGGCAGTTTTACGAAAATGTATGGCTAATTGCAAATTTGGTAAGACGTGTCGGATTTCAGGAGGTCCACAAAGTCTGACGAGACAGCGGCAGCCCCGCTGCGCTCCATACCCAGGAGAGAGTCACCGTTTCTGGGATAGCTACTGGACAACCGGGGCTCGGGGCTCCGCGGAGCTGTCCGGCTGCCGGCATAACTATAATATATTTACAGTTTGAATTTCATCACGCCACTTACATAGCAGCTACCCTAAGGTCTTACAAAGCTAACGCTTGTGTCCAATTTCAATGTAATGCATTTTTGTGAATAGGAGGGGTTTCGTTAGCTGCTAGTGTCCATTCAATCCTATGGGTAGCTAAAGATCGAGGCTAGCTAGCTAGCTAGCTACACTTTCGGCATAACTATAATATATTTACAGTTTGAATTTCGTCACGCCACTTATAGAACAGCTACCCTAAGGTCTTACAAAGCTAAAGCTTGTGTCCAATTTCGATGTAATGCATTTTTGTGAATAGGAGGGGTTTCGTTAGCTGCTAGTGTCCATTCAGTCCTATGGGTAGCTAAAGATCAAGGCTAGCTAGCTAGCTAGCTACACTTTCGGCATAACTATAATATATTTACAGTTTGAATTTCATCACGTCACTTATATAACAGCTACCCCCAGCCAGCAATGACATGTGGGGCCCAGATGGGGGCTTCATGGGCGGCAAATGTGGGCCCCATCATGGGCTTGCACCCGGGATCCACATTGGGGCAAGTCGTGGAAGCCCAGACATACTAAAAGTGGGACCTGTAAGGGTCTTATGTGGGTCCTAACTGGGTAATTCATGTTAGACCCATTTGGGCCCCACCTGCCCAAAGGGGTTTAAAATGGGCTTGCACCCGGGATCCACACGGGGGCCAGCCGTGGATGCCCAGATGGGTTTTAAGTGGGACCTGTAAGGGTCTTATGTGGGTCCTAACTGGGTAATTCATGTCACACCCATTTGGGCCCCACCTGCCTAAAATGGGCTTGCACCCGGGATCCACACGGGGGCCAGCCGTGGATGCCCAGATGGGTTTTAAGTGGGACCTGTAAGGGTCTTATGTGGGTCCTAACTGGGTAATTCATGTCAGACCCATTTGGGCCCCACCTGCCCAAAGGGGTTTAAAGTGGGTTTGCACCCAGGATCCAGCCGTGAATGCCCAGATGGGCTTTAAAAGGGACCTATAAGGGTGTTATGTGGGATCTTAACCTGGCAATTCATGACAGACCCATTTGGGCCCCACCTGCTTAAAGGGCGTTTAAAATGGGCTTGCACCCGGGATCACCAAGGGGGCCAGCCGTCGATGCCCAGATGGGTTTTAAGTGGGACCTGTAAGGGTCTTATGTGGGTCTTAACTGGGTAATTCATGTCAGACCCATTTGGGCCACACCTGACTAAAGGGGTTTAAAGTGGGCTTGCACCAGGATTCAACCGTGAATGCCCCTATGGGCTTAAAGTGGGCTCTGTAAGGATCTTATGTGGGTCCTAACTGGGCAATTCATGCAAGGCCTATTTTTTTTTTTTTTTTTTGAAAAGTATGTTTATTGCAGATCAACATTGGGATCAGACTGCATTTGTTCATACAAGCAAACATTTATTACATTTTCTTATTCGTACAGATTAACAATAAGCAGCAACAAAGAACTTACAATTGTAATTATTTGGCGGATCCTGAATACAATAATGATGAGGCACCGTAGTAAATATCAAGACTAAGAGACCAAAAAGTAAAACCAGTAGTCAAAGGAGATAAGAAAAATTCCCTTTGAAAATGCAAGGCCTATCTAAGCCCAACCATGCCAAATGGTTTAAGGAAGCAATCTAATGTCTAAGTCCAAGATAAATAAAAGACACTGACGCTTTGAACTCCAAGAAATATATTGTTAAATTTAACAACAAAAATGATCTTTACAAAACAATTTAAAGATCACAACATACCGGTAAAGAAATCAAAAATATATTTTAAAAAAATCTCTGAGAAAAACATCTCTCCAAAAAAAATACATAATACAAAATTGTTACATTGAACAACAAACAATCTTTAAAAAAAAATTTAAATGTCACAACATACCGGTAAATAAATCAAAAATGTTTTAATAAAATCACCTCTCCAAAAAATACATTAATACAAAATACACTCATGGCGTCTGAAGGAACTGTAAGGTGATGGCAATGGTTCAGGTGGAGTGAAGGTGTGGTGAGCAAACAGTCTCGGTCAGAAGACATCAGGTGGTATGGAGTGAGGAATGAAACAGGGAGAAGGCAGGGTTCAAGGCAGCACCAGTGGTATTTTATTTATCATTCAGAGTGATGTGGATTCATTGCAATTACTGTGTGCTGCAGAAAGGGATAACAAAAAGATAATACAATTAATGATAGTGGTCAATTAACACATACTGCAAACAAACAAATGCACAGGCTTTCAGATAGTACAACAAACAATATATCCACATTGCTTATGGCACATGGCTGGCAAACAATGGCATTCAGTTAGCAGTGCACATGGTAGCATAGCAAAGACACAGTAACTCATGGCATAAAACATAAACAAATGATAACTTGACTCACGTTAACTCCTGAAGACTCACACAGGTTGCATTGGAGTGCCGGCAAAGAATGAGCCAAAGGGTTCACAATCAATTTATAGGCAACAGGTGAGGTGGGCGTGGTCAGGCAGCAGATGGCAAAAGCCTCTTTGAAAAAGTGGAACGGAGTTCAAAGGGAATGGGATGGCAAGAGTCTTTTCAGCGTCTGTGTGGTGGACGCTCCTTTTTCTCTTTGGGCTCTTGCAGCCCTCTCCCCTCCACGGTCACGTGCGCCGGTAAACCACTTCAACAGCGCCATTTCCACTTCACATTTTGAGTCATTGCATTACTCTTCAGTGCACCTAAAAACAAAAGGAGCATAAGTCAATTTAGCAAGGTTCTTTTTTGCTCCAACAAGTGCATGTTCTGCTCTTTCAATGGGTTGTCTCAGTCCGTATTTTAGCGCTAACAGTCACGGAGATATTCAAGCAGTTTAGCACTGTGATGGCGGCCAGACAGCCGCCATCTTAAAGGCGGTAACCTCATACACTCACATTTATCTTAGTTCATGCTGTTTTCCTTAAGATTGGTTTCTATATCTTTTCAGACACATATATTTTGTTGTAAACATTTATTTAGTTTTAAATAACTTACAGGGCACTGGATTTGGTTTACATATATACTTTATTAGTTTTGGATTGGTTTTCTAATATAACTGTTTCCTTTGAGCTTACCAGTGTTGCAAATTCCACACCCTGGAGTGAGGCATGCAGGCTGCAGGGACAAAGGGGTGGCATCTGGAACTACAGCAGCTTTATAGGAGTGGTGGCTAAATTGGACTCTACCACTACTTGTTATGTCAGGGGGGAGTTAGCTTTATTTGTCCTCAAGATATTTGAGTTTTGATTTGTATTGTCTTTAGTACATTTATTCAGTTAATGTTAATTAAGATTATATTTCTTTTGGAGTAAGTGTTTAGTTGTTTTCTTTTGTTATTTGTAATTTACATATTAGTGTTATTGTTAGTCTCCCCCTGGGTGTCAAACCTGGTCTGATCACCCAGTATATAAGTCCCCTTTGTTTCTTGTATAGGAGGTCAGTTGTATTTTTGAGTTTGTTATGTTCAGAGCTTAAGTTCAGTTTGTTTGACCTCTTTTAAGGGCCCAAACTTTATCTTTATTTGTTTTCAGAATTTTTTGTGGGTAAAATAAAAAACCCTTTTTTGAAATCTCCTTGCGACTCCTCATGCCTACCTGTTTGGTCCCTGACAAGAAGTGGTGGGCAGATCGAGGCTTAGTGAAACAGTTGAAGCAAATGTGCCATATTGTGTCGAGGCTTCGAAACAATCTGACACTCGTCTCAACGATGACACCTAGTGGTCACTTGCAGGTGTTGATCTGAAACAACCTTGATAATGAGCCATTAAAAAAATAAAAAATGTATTATTGTATTGTATAATTTTTCTAATATGTGAAGCTTGTAAGGCTTGCAGACTCCTCACTGTGCATAATGCTATTTTGGTCATAAAAAATGAATATTAATAAAAGAAATCAAGCCACAATGTCTCACTTTTTTATAGATTTTCATTCAAAAATATTTATTTCTCTGCTGTGGAAGGACTTAGCCTACTTTGTGTTTTACAGATAATTTCTCCAGCCTTTGAAAAGATCCTCTCACAAGGGACACTTGTTGCTGGCATGCAAAGATATTTTTTAGCAAGGACATACAAATGAGGAAAGATTACTGCTCTCTCTTTCCAGTATGTTAGGGGATCATGAGTTCTGGGCAAAAACGCAGAGTGGAGGTATTTTTTCACTTCCACTGTGGCTTCAGCTGTAGCATTATGTATAATCTGGGTTTTACGGATACGATCATTAAAACGTTCCCATAAACTGTCCTGTCCTATCTATCTATCTATCTATCTATCTATCTATCTATCTATCTATCTATCTATCTATCTATTAATGTGTCACTGTATGTAGGTCTATACTCTGTCTGTCTCAGTCTATCAGTCAATGTGTAAATTTAAATGTAAGCCTAAATATAACTAAACAACTCGCACTATGAATGTCACTATATCACCAAATATCCACTATCTCAAAATCAAACTCATCTCACAAAAACTTTTATACTGATGTGCGATATGTGTTCCCGACCCTGTCAATCAAACGCTGATTTGGCGGACCATGCCACCTGTTGAAACACTAGTGAAACACTCCGGTGTTTCATTTAGCCGTAGTCACGTGACATCAGTGTTTTGAATCGCGCTTCGGATCAGTGTTTCGAAACATCTGTGCTTCGGGATCTCGGCAAAGCTTCGGAACATCAGTTTCACTTCAGCCATCCCTACTGACAAGCACCATGGATTTCGTTTTCTAGTTAGTGCTCACCTTTCTTTGAAAAGAAGTCGGTTACCAATTGTTTCCCCTCATTCTGTTTTCTCTCCTTCTCATGTCTTTCCTTTCTTTTTGGTAGCATGATTTGGCTTTCTTTGAGAAAAGACATTTCTACAGCAGAAGTTTGCGCTCCACCAGACGCTCAACTGAACTGGCTAACGTAATGCATGCAGGTGGACTAAACCATTTGGCACATTAGCAAGGGGGGGGGGGGTGAGACCTTTTTGTATACAAAATAGTCAGTCAATCAACAAAGTTATTCTGCCAATACACTAACTTTACATTTCATCTGATATGAATTATGAAATGTTATTAGGAAATAAAAATATCCAGGTAAAATAAAATATATTCCAGACTTTTCAAGGGCCCTCTCTCCCCTTGGGCCCTGGTAATCAGTATTGGTTTTACCCCCGGTCCGATGCCCCTGGTGTCTGTGCTGCTGCTCGTCTTTATCCAGAGAGAGCGAACAGTAAGCAACGCACAGATCTGCTTCAGAGCTCTGTCTATCGTGATATATTAATTATTGTCCAACCTCTCCCGCTGTTTTTCCTTTTGGTTAGATTCTACATCAGATTAAACAGCACACACCAAAAATACAGACCACTGTACAATCTGCAGTGTTATTTTTCTGGCAAAATAATATTTCAACTTACCTCAATTTGTGAATGTCTGATAGAAGTTCTCCTTGAAGTCACAGCTAGCAGCAGTGCTTTCCGAATGGACTGCTAACGTTTTGAGCGCGAAACAAGGCCTTTGCATACAGGCCCCTTATAGATGTCCTAAGAACTGCCTGACCAAATAACAATTAAATACAGTAAAATACGTAAATTGAGAGAATTAACAAACGTTAACTGCTCCGCTGGCTTCATTATGAATGAGCCTAATTAGGTGTTGTGTGCATAACAGGCGGAAAGAGTACTGAAAATCTGTACTCAAGTACAAGTACTGTTACATTGCTAAAATATTACTCTGTTACAAGTAAAAGTACTGGTGTTAGAGAAATACTCAAGTAAAAGTACAATTTGTAAAAAAAATAAAAAAACTACTCAGAGTATTAGTTACTTTTAACCACCGTCACTTCTCCAGACTAGGGCTGGATGTGTGTTTTCCTTTACCAAAAGTTAAAATGCCAACAATCTATTAATCATTAATAATTGATTAGATACAAAACAAGTGTTTTTCCCTCATTTTTTTCTCAAACAGATCTACTGTACCTTTTACAGCCAACACATCAGTCATTGTTGGTGTATGTGCTACACCTTGATAGAAACACATGCTACTCCTTGGTCCAAGGACATCTGACACAGAAGTGGAAGAGAGATTGATGATGAGGCCTCCTGCAAGTCCTTTTCTAACAAATATTGAATTACAATTTCCTAAGAGGTAATAAATGCATCATATTCATGTCCATAAAGGGACTAGCTGTCTGTGAGCTATTTGGCCTTATCTTCAAAAATGAAGTACCGTAAAACTTCGAATAGGATCCCGGAGTTTTATTTGATCAAATAGACCATTGGGACAGGCATCTATGGGATGTGGATAACCGTATGGGGTTATTTGTAGGGATGCTTGACATTGATTTTGTACCGATATCCGATATACCAATATTGTCCAATGCTTAATTTCCGATACCGATATTAGCCGATACAGATACCAAAACATATGATCGTTTATAGGCTTACTGCCCACTGTTCCTTGACTCCCTTGATACTGGGGATTTGAATGTTTTGAAGGACTAGCCAGCAACCGGTAGGCTAACTGGGGTGCGGTGCTTACTACCCCTTCGAGAGAAGATGCCAACTGAACATTTCTTTGACTGAGGTAAACTGAAAACAAATAGCCACACAAGAACAAAAATTCAACTCATTCCACTCATTGGGGCTTAGATCTACCCTGCTCAAGAATTTATTTACTCTACAAACCCTGTGTGTATGCTGGTTGGCCAACAACCTACACCCAAACTTTGTCTGCATTCGCTTTGAGAGGAAACAAGCTTTCCAATAAGGTATAAAATGACATACTTTAGTAATTTTAAACCATTTCAAAAACCGATACCGATATTTACCGATATTGAATTTTAAAGCCAATATCGGCCGATGATATCGAGCATAGTTATTTGTCTAAATATGTGTTTCTGCCCCAAAGGACAGGCGTCTGGGACTGGGCTATTATTTGAATTATTACGGTAGGCCTGCAACCTTTCTAAAAGGCCCCAAAAAAAAAAAAAAAAAAAAAAAAAAAAAAAAAAAAAATTTTTTTTTTTTTTATATTATTAAGAAAATAACCCAATCAACTTTAACAAAAATGACTGATGGATTGTTTTGGCAAAAGATCTACATGTATGCAATGTTTGTTCTTTGGTGACTAGCGTGACTTGAAATGTATTGAGTTACAATTACTTAATCTCAACATGCTTGATTAGCCTAAATATAGAGTTACTACAAGTTACTAAAAATTGTACAGTAAGTAATTACATAACTCAATAGGCCTACATAGTTACTTTGCGCTTCTGCCATGCAGGACCCATATATGTGTTCCCAGATCAAACCCATGCCCACTCGGCCCATAAAAATTCTATGCAGGACCCATATATGCGTTCCCAGATCAAACCCATGCCCACTCGGCCCATAAAAATTCTATGCAGGACCTATATATGTGTTCCCAGTTCAAACCCATGCCCACTTGGACCATAAAAATGCTATGCAGGACCCATATATGCGTTCCCAGATCAAACCCATGCCCGCTTGGCCCATAAATATGCTATGCAGGACCCATATATCGTTCCCAGTTCAAACCCTTGCCCACTTGGCCCAAAAAATGCCATACAGGACCCATATATGCCGTTCCCAGATCAAACCCATGCCCGCGCCTGGCCCATAAATATGCTATGCAGGACCCATATATGCGTTCCCAGTTCAAACCCATGCCCACTTGGACCATAAAATGCCATGCAGGACCCATATGCGTTCCCAGTTCAAACCCATGCCCACTTGGCCCATAAACATTCTATGCAGGACCCATATATGTGTTCCCAGATCAAACCCATGCCCACTTGGCCCATGAATATGCTATGCAGGACCCATATATGTGTTCCCAGTTCAAACCCATGCCCACTTGGACCATAAAAATGCCATGCAGGACCCATATATGCGTTCCCAGATCAAACCCATGCCCACTTGGCCCATAAACATTCTATGCAGGACCCATATATGCGTTCCCAGTTCAAACCCATGCCCACTTGGACCATAAAATGCCATGCAGGACCCATATATGCGTTCCCAGATCAAACCCATGCCCACTTGGCCCATAAACATTCTATGCAGGACCCATAAATGCGTTCCCAGATCAAACCCATGCCCACTTGGCCCATAAATATGCTATGCAGGACCCATATATGCGTTCCCAGATCAAACCCATGCCCGCTTGGCCCATAAATATGCTATGCAGGACCCATATATGCGTTCCCAGTTCAAACCCATGCCCACTTGGCCCATAAACATTCTATGCAGGACCCATATATGCGTTCCCAGATCAAACCCATGCCCACTTGGCCCATAAATATGCTATGCAGGACCCATATATGCGTTCCCAGATCAAACCCATGCCCGCTTGGCCCATAAATATGCTATGCAGGACCCATATATGCGTTCCCAGTTCAAACCCATGCCCACTTGGACCATAAAAATGCCATGCAGGACCCATATATGCGTTCCCAGTTCAAACCCATGCCCACTTGGCCCATAAACATTCTATGCAGGACCCATATATGTGTTCCCAGATCAAACCCATGCCCACTTGGCCCATGAATATGCTATGCAGGACCCATATATGTGTTCCCAGTTCAAACCCATGCCCACTTGGACCATAAAAATGCCATGCAGGACCCATATATGCGTTCCCAGATCAAACCCATGCCCACTTGGCCCATAAACATTCTATGCAGGACCCATATATGCGTTCCCAGTTCAAACCCATGCCCACTTGGACCATAAAAATGCCATGCAGGACCCATATATGCGTTCCCAGATCAAACCCATGCCCACTTGGCCCATAAAAATGCCATGCAGGACCCATATATGCGTTCCCAGATCAAACCCATGCCCACTTGGCCCATAAACATTCTATGCAGGACCCATAAATGCGTTCCCAGATCAAACCCATGCCCACTTGGCCCATGAATATGCTATGCAGGACCCATATATGTGTTCTCAGTTCAAACCCATGCCCAATTGGCCCATGCCTGTCCCTTATGGGGCCCATGTAATCAGCTCATATGGGCTTCCTATGTGGGACTCATACTACAAAACCTACATGGGACCCGCTGATTTCACCCAGCCAAAGCCCATGCCCACACAGATACCATGGAACCCATCTGGGCCCCACAAGTCATTGCTGGCTGGGACCATAAGGTCTTCAAAGCTAACGGTTAAATTTAATGCATTTTTGTGAATAGGAGGGGTTTCGTTAGCTGCTGCTGTCCCTTCAATCCTATGGGTAAAGATTGCGGCTAGCTGCAGGGCTTGAGCTCCGTCAGGGCCTCGGCATTTAGTAGTCCAGTAACCCAGAAACGGTGACTTTGCGCGAATATGGAGCGCCGTGGGCTTCTGGTCATGACGGAGATCCATTTAGCTCACAGCGAGCCGGGGTCTATGAATGAGGACACGCCAGGTGGCGAGGCAGCACCAGCCGCTGTCACATTAGCCTGCTGAGCTCCTGCTGAACTGCGAGTCGGACAAAATTTGCAAATAGCCATCAACTTTCGTAAAACAGCCCATATTTGACCTCTACATAGTTGATTTCTTGCATAAAAAAGTCTCAATTGAATTTAGTAATTAAATAGCGGACCTCTGGAGATCTGCGTGACCTAGCTAGATTCAGAAGACTAAGCTGACCTCAGGTCAGTGGTGTAGCCTATGCAAATGTTGGGGCGTGACAAAGACTAGGAGTTGGGATGTTGACGTCAACGTTTAGCTTTGTTGAGATTCGCCCATTTTCAGCAGCAGTTTCAAATTGTGAGATTTGCAGAGGAAAGGGGTGTCAATGGGATTTTGAGGTTCTATGTATGTCCTATTTACCCTCCAAACTATCGTTTTTCAACCATGACAAGGTAAAATTGGTTTTGCATTCCATCACCTCTTTAACCCTTTAGGCGCCGGGTTTTATTTTTAAAAATACTAGGTTTTGACACCTAAATTTCAGAAGGCTCTGGCTTGAAAATGGTTTGAGATAGAGACAAAGTGTAAATGAAACAAATATTCAGAATGACCTAACGTTTATCTAGGGAGTACATTTTTCCATCTAATTTGCATATTATGACGTCATATCGTGGCGGCCATATTGGATTATGTAAATTCCATGAAATACCTGATATTTTGAAAGAGAGTTGAATTTATTTCATCAGATTTACCCCCCTCCATCCATTTGTTATGTTGTCCACATATCACATGAACAGGGAAAAAGTAAATTGTAAGCCAACAGTCGTAAACTACAACTATTACTACGCCACAAAACTCATGTAAACAGTAGGCTTTTAGGTTTTTTTATTTTTTTTTGGACGGGGGAGAGGCTCACGGCAGCACCCGCTGCTCGTTGAGCACAGTAATTGTAGAGCGATACGTGCTTTCACAAGTCTCCAAACACCACAAAAGTTTCCAATAACACCAGAAAAAGTCGCTGGCTGTCGCTTTTGACAAAAAAGTCAAGTTCGGATGGGATTTCGTCGGACATTTTGCATTGAAGCATGACGTATTTCTGAGCTAAGGTCTAAGTAGTGGAGTGCTGTGTGTCTCCTCTCTGATCTGACTGCAGGCTGGGACTGCAGCGTGAAGCTACTGAGAGACTGACTGCCTGTGAGGCCTTTGGACGGGGGAGGGGTTCACGGCAGCACCCGCTGCTTGTTGGGCACAGTAATTGCAGAGTGACGCTATATTTGGAGAAAACAGCTGATTGATTCAGTACCGCGTCGTGTCCCTAATTATTTTGTGTAAGAGTGAAGAATCATTTACATTTAGCCTACACCCGCTCTGTAAACCAGGGCAAGAACGGTGGCGAATAAGTGATTCAATGCAGCCTGGACGCGGAGTGCTGTGTGTCTCATCTCTGCTCTGACGGCAGGCTGGGGTGCTGCGCGAGGCTACTGAGAGACTGACCGCCTACGGGCTTTGGACGAGGGAGGGGCTCACGGCAGCACCTGCACAGTAATTGTAGAGTGATACGTGCTTTCACAAGTCTCCAAACACCTCAAAAGTCTCCAATAACACCAGAAAAAGTCGCTAGTCACTTTTGACAAAAAAGTCAAGTTTGGATGGGATTTCCTCGAACATTTTGCATTGAAGCATGATATATTTCTGAGCTAAGGTCTGATGCTGTGTTCATGCCACCTCGGAATAACAGGCACCGCCCCCCTGGTTACGTTGTTTTTCTGACTGGCAGCGTTCACATGGTCGGGATGCGCGTTCTTCTTCTTCTGTTATATTGACGTTTGGCATAACAACTTTTTGCATGACTGCCACCAACGGTTGGCTGTAGCCTAGAGCATCAGGTGTGTGAAAACATGGAGGCCACAATAACAAAAGATTTTTTTTTTTTTTATACATAGGCCAATTTATGAATAATTTTAAACAGGTTATGTCTGTGTATGTTTCTTGGCAGAGGCGTTGGTCCACAATAAACAGTTTATTGTCATTGAAATATGTTCAGTGAACCAAAGTCGCCTACATCAAACGTCAGTTGTCAACAACACGTCACCAACTGGGAAACTCGGTTATCAAAATCCAGCCCGAGTTTCCCACCTCTGATTCCCAAAGGAAGTTACATGAATGGAAGTGACGTTTTCACTCGGAAAAACGTTTTTCCGATGTCCATGAACGCACGGTAAGTATGGGATGTCTGCTAACTAGTGGAGGGGAGTATGAATGACATATAACACTCTATTCAGAGAAAACAGCCGTTTGATTCAGTACCGCGTCCTATCGAAAAAGCTACATTATTTTAATTTTTTTATTCCTCTCCGGGAACCATCACCTTATCGTGGTGGAGAGGTTTGTGGGTCTCTATGAACCTGAGGGCTGTGTGGTCTGGAGCTTTGTGCTCCTGGTAGGGTCTCCCAAGGCAAAGTGGTCTCAGGTAGTGATGGTCAAAGGAAGCTTCGCGAGCGCCGCTACGTTGGAGTTTACCCCGGTGGACGAGAGGGTCGCCTCTCGTCCACGAACACCGTGGTGGACACCGGTGGTCAGGGAAGCCGTCCGACTGAAGGAGTCTTTCCGGGATATGTTATCCCAGAGGACTCCGGAGGCAGTTGCAGGGTACCGAAGGGCCCGAAGGGCTGCAGCCTCTGCCGTGAAAGAGGCAAAGCAGCGGGTGTGGGAGAAGTTTGGAGAAGACATGGAGAAGGACTTCGGTCGGCACCAAGGTGCTTCTGGAAAACTGTTCGCCACCTCAGGAGGGGGAAGCGGGGAACCATCCAAGCTGTGTACAGTAAGGATGGGACACTGTTGACCTCAACTGAGGAGGTAATAGGGCGGTGGAAGGAGCACATTGAGGAACTCCTGAATCCGACTAATACGCCCTCTATGTTAGAGGCAGAGCTGGAGGATGATGGGGGATCATTGTCAATTTCCCAGGCGGAAGTCACTGATGTAGTCAAACAACTCCACAGTGGCAAAGCCCCTGGGATTGATGAGATCCGTCCAGAAATGCTCAAGGCTCTGGGTGTGGAGGGGCTGTCCCGGTTGACACACCTCTTCAACATTGCGTGGAAGTCTGGGACAGTGCCAAAGGAGTGGCAGACCGGGGTGGTGGTTCCCCTTCTTAAAAAGGGGGACCAGAGGGTGTGTGAAAATTACAGGGGTATCACACTTCTCAGCCTCCCTGGTAAAGTCTACTCCACGGTGCTGAAAAAAGGAGGGTTCGGCCAATAGTCAAACCTTGGGTTGAAGAGGAACAATGCGGATTCCGTCCTGGTCGTGGAACAATGGACCAGCTCTTCACTCTCACAAGGATCCTGGAGGGAGCCTGGGAGTATGCCCAACGTCTACATGTGTTTTGTGGATCTGGAAAAGGCGTATGATCGGGTCCCTCGGGAGATACTGTGGGAGGTGCTGCGGGAGTATGGGGTGAGGGGGTCTCTTCTCAGGGCCATCCAATCTCTGTACGACCAAAGTGAGAGCTGTGTCCGGGTTCTCGGCAGTAAGTCGGACTCGTTTCAGGTGAGCTTTGGCCTCCGCCAGGGCTGCGCTCTGTCACCAATCCTGTATGTAATATTTATGGACAGGATATCAAGGCGTAGTCGGGGTGGGGAGGGGGGGGGGGGGGGGGGGGGGGGGGGGGGGGGGGGGGGGGGGGGGGGGGGGGGGGGGGGGGGGGGGGGGGGGGGGGGGTGGGTGCCCCTTTCCGGATCGGTTCGAAGCCGAGTGTGAAGCGGCTGGGATGAGGATCAGCACCTCTAAATCTGAGGCCATGGTTCTCAGCAGGAAACCGATGGAGTGCCTACTCCAGGTAGGGAATGAGTCCTTACCCCAAGTGAAGGAGTTCAAGTACCTTGGGGTTTTGTTTGCGAGTGAGGGGACAATGGAGTGGGAGATTGGTTAGAGAATCGGCGCAGTGGGTGCGGTATTACATTCAATTTATCGCACCGTTGTGACGATCTACCGGTCAGTTTTCGTTCCTACCCTCACCTATGGTCATGAAGGCTGGGTCATGACCGAAAGAACGAGATCCAGGGTACAAGCGGCCGAAATTGGGTTTCCTCAGGAGGGTGGCTGGCGTCTCCCTTAGAGATAGCGTGAGAAGCTCAGTCATCCGTGAGGAGCTAGGAGTAGAGCCACTGCTCCTTCGCGTCGAAAGGAGCCAGTTGAGGTGGTTCGGGCATCTGGTAAGGATGCTCCCTGGGCGCCTCCCTAGGGAGGTGTTCCAGGCACGTCCAGCTGGGAGGAGGCCTGGCGGAAGACCCAGGACTAGGTGGAGGGATTATATCTCCAACCTGGCCTGGGAACCCTTCGGGATCCCCCAGTTGGAGCTGGTTAATGTGGCTCGGGAAAGGGAAGTTTGGGGTCCCCTGCTGGAGCTGCTCCCCCCGCGACCTGACACCGGATAAGCGGACAAAGATGGATACATTTTTTATTGCCAAATTCCAAGACCCTTAAAAAAAAAGTACATTTTTGGTGGCCCAAATGTTAATATTTGCCTCTGGCTCTTTGCACTGGATATGCAAAAGAGCTGTTCATTAACCAGAGGGTAAATGTGACTGTACAAAGCTTACAGCAGGGCTATTCAACTACACTGTTCCGGGGGGACACATTTTCAGAAGCCTAAGCCAAGCTACAAGGCAACACGGTGGTTCAGTGGTTAACACTTCTGCCTCACAGCAAGAAGGTTCTGGGTTTGAACCCAGGGCAGCAGCTAAGTTTCCAAAGATTAGTAGCAAACTAATAAACAGTTAGACTATAAACCAACAGCTTTCGTTTTAGCTTGTTAGTAAAACATCGCTATTAGCAGAGTAGCATGCTGTAGGCTACTTGTGTAAAACAGCGCGGTGGACGAGAGCAGCCGTTAGTTACCTTGTGTCGAGTTCGCTCTCCGTGGAATGGATAAGTACTGGATGTTTGTTACAGAGATGATGTAGGAGCATTTTTTCAGCCTAAAATGATCCCAAACTTTAGGTTCTATTTTTGTCTTCCTTCATTTGTAATCTGGGCCGTCAGTTTTGTGTCCACAGAAGCGTAAAACCTCTTGTGCACTAGTAATAATCCTCCGTGCGGAAACACAGTGAGCCGTACAACCTTAATTACATTGATTTAACGAAGCTTCGAGGCAAAGAACTTTGCTTCGAGGATTTTTTGTAATCGAATTATTCAAGTTATTCGAGAAATCGTTTCAGCCCTACTTTAAATCAATCACAATTGTCTTGGGCGGCGCTAAATGCTGGATGCAGCAATGGTGCCTCTACAAAATAGCCTCGGGAATGAACTTGTTTTGGGGTTACATGTGCACAAAGGGAGGCGAGCTCTGAAATTAAAATGGCTTGTGTGATGTGTGATGAGAATTTTATAAATAAAAAAAAGGTCGATTCTAGCTCAAAGGATGAATTGATCAGAGTTTAGAATGCCAACAAAAAGAAAGCGGAAGGTGAGGGAAATCCTGGAACTATCCTGCAAATGAAACGTTGTCCATATAGACTAATAGAAACTGACTTCTCTTTGGAACCAGTGGTGTCACCCCCTGCTGGAAATTAGAAAGAATGCAGGTTTAAGGCCATTTTGTTTTGTTTAATTTTTCACATTACTGTTTACAAATCAAGTACATGTACAAACATTCCATGCTTGGGCAGACTTAACAGGGCAGGGCAGAGAAGCAGGAAGGAAAAAAACAAATCAGGCAGAGTAGCGGGGCTATAGAACAAGGCATCGAGGCCACAGTGGCCGATGGGCATACAATTTTCAGAAGGGTATCCAACCAGACAGAGCGACGATGGCCAAATCTTTAAAATAAATACTAACATCTGATAACTTAGATCAAATGACTTCTCCAGGCTGCAGACGAGGCACACCCACTCGATATAAGCTTGGTCTTCCCTCCACTACTCTGCCAGATTATTCCGTCATGTTCGGTAGCGGTTACTACAGTTCCTTGGTTCGCTACCAGTTGAAGGTGTTTTTGGTTTTCTCCTCCGGTTATTTCTTGTACCTAATCTATGAATTTTTGTGTATGCAACTCGATTGTTCTTGCCACGCTGCTGTTTCCAGTTCCTGGTTCTCAACGCCTGTTTTTCTACTCAGCCTCGGAGGACATGTCCAGCCAGCCAGCTCCCTGTCACCACTGCTCATGCAAGAGAATTATTTTTTTTTTTTAGATCAACTTTTTATTGTTTTTATATTTTTGAAAAAAAGAATTTAACAAAAAAATCACACTTTGCCTAGTCACTCTCCTCTAATTCTTGTGATGCTGAGGTCATTAGGACTGATACTTGTGCTGCTGCACTTTTCCATAGGTCTATAGTCGATAATTTGGCTCTGTTAATCCTTGCTGTAGAGAGCTCAAGCATAACAATTTCTAGAAAATACTCCAACCACTGTTTTAAACTCAAACTTCTTAATGGGCTATTTTAATTCCAAAGGCCAAGGGAACTTTATCAGGATGCATAGTATCCTGGATCCATGAAATAACTGGCCTTAACATAGGGGTGTACTCACTTTTGTTGACAGTGGTTTAGACATTAATGGCTGTGTGTTGCGTTATTTTGAGAGGACAGCATATTTACACTGTTATACATTGTAGCAAAGTGTAATTTCTTCAGTGTTGTCCCATTAAAAGATATAATGAAATATTTACTAAAATGTGAGGGGTGTACTCACTTTTGTGAGATACTGTATGTAAACAGTCTACACAAGACGCAGCAGTAAGTGCAAAATGTGTTAGTAACTGTGCCAGGAAAAAACCTAAATAGCCAACAGACTAAAGAAGACATACATAAACAGGTGTTTTGAACTTTGGTTTGAGTAAAGTGGCGAACTTTTTGAAGTCAATCGACTCCCACAGTTGTGTAGCTTGACATCCCAGTATCAATACACATATTAACCCACGCTTCCTCACGCTTTTAGTGTTCATACGTATTTACTAACCAGCAGCTATCGGGTCGCCAGTGATAGCCCTCCTGTAGTGTTCTCCGTCCTGCGGTTGTCTCCGTCATACTGCCTGTCCGGCCTGTCCCCATACATCCATGCCCTGTACCAGCCCGGAGTTAGCTTCTGTTTCGGGGGAAGGGGGCTTTGCGTTCTCCTTGCCCTGTCACTGCTTGTTAAGGTAAGCTAGGTTAGCCTTCTTGTGCGCGCTTCTCAAATGTACTTTCAAATTTGTGGGGATTTTTCCCTTAATTGTCCACTTATTTTACCACCTTCCACTGCAAGGCACTTGCTTTTATCTGACACAATCAAATGGGACTCTGTCACTTTCTCCCGACTTTCGGTACCGCCGTGATGCCAGGTGAGGGATACGGACATGTTGTGTTCAATTTGACGTGGAATGTCGGAATTTCTGGGTTCCCAGTCGGAAACTATATGTCTACGGCATAGACTGAATAAAACAGGGCGGAAATGTCAACTCTGAAAGTATAACGTTATTTGCTCTGTGAAAGACATTGACAAAGACGAAAACTTACTTGATAATTTTATTTCATTTTAGTTAGTTTTGCAAACAGACATCACAGTTTTAGTTTAGTTATCGTTTTTTTGTAATGCCTCGTTTTTATTTTTATTTCAGTTAACGACAATGTTTTTTCCCACCTAGTTTTCGTTATTTCGTTCGTTTTCGTTAAAGGGGTGATAGAATGATTATAAAGGGTATTTCACACTGTTCCTTATGGTCTCCTAATGGGGTATCTAACATTAGTTGGGCTGAAAATGGCCCGGTTGATATTTTATTGGCCCTTATGCATCCCTGTGTTTTGGCCCTATTTGTAACAAGAGCTTTTCTTCCAAATATGGTATGGTCATGAATATTTAGATGAGCTGCGCGCTGCTTGGTTGAGCCTTAGCCCCATAAAACACAATAGACGCCGCTGATTGGTTGAGCGACTCGTCATACACACGCATTAGAGGTCGTGCTGATTGGTTGGGTCGAATCCCCAATACACAGACATTAGAAACGCGACAGAATCTCATATTCCAGACACTGCAATGTTTCCTTACCAAATTCACTTCTGAGACTTTTTTAGTGCGAAATCAACTATATAAAGCTCAAATATGGGCCGTTTTACGAAAATGGATGGCTAATTGCAAATTTGGTAAAACTGTGTGTTGGAGTTCAGCTGCCTGTGTTGCTGGCTCGCCGCCTGGCCTGCCTTCCTCCACAGACCCCGGCTTGCTGTGAGCTCGATTGAGCTCCGGCACGGCTGCTGCAGCCCACAGCACCTCATACCTGCGCAAAGTCACCGTTTGGGCTGGTGGACTACTACCAAACGCCGCTGCCCTGACAAAGCTCCAGGGCCTGCATCTCCTCTCTTCCTGCTAGCTAAATGGCCCGTGTGTGAGAGCGCGGTCAGCGAGCTTGTTACACTAGCAATCTCTTACCACATGTTACACACATGTCACGCCACTTAGCTATACAACATCTAACTATATGTTTTATAAAGCTAACAACGGTGTCCGATTTCAAGTTAATGAATATTTGTGAGCTGTAAGGGTTTTAGTATTGTGCGACTGTCCCTGCAATCCTATGTGTACAGATTGCAGCTAGTTAGCTTCATTTTTGGTCGTAATTCGGTATATTTACAGTTTGAATTTCGTCACGCCCACTTATACAACATCTAACTATATGTTTTATAAAGCTAACAACGGTGTCCGATTTCAAGTTAATGAATATTTGTGAGCTGTAAGGGTTTTGTTAGCTGCGACTGTCCCTTCAATCCTATGTGTACAGATTGCGGCTAGTTAGCTTCATTTTTGGTCGTAATTTGAGTATATTTACAGTTTGAATTTCGTCACACCACTTATACAACATCTAACTATATGTTTTATAAAGCTAAAAACGGTGTCCGATTTCAAGTTAATGAATATTTGTGAGCTGTAAGGGGGGTCTTTGCTGGTCGCGACTGTCCCTTCAATCCTATGTGTACAGATTGGCGCTAGTTAGCTTCATTTTTGATCGTAATTGAGTATATTTATAGTTTGAATTCCGTCACGCCTATACAACAACTAACTATATGTTTTATAAAGCTAACAACGGTGTCCGATTTCAAGTTAATGAATATTTGTGAGCTGTAAAGGGTTTTCCGTTAGCTGCGACTGTCCCTGCAATCCTATGTGTACAGATTGCGGCTAGTTAGCTTCATTTTTGGTCGTAATTCGAGTATATTTACAGTTTGAATTTTCGTTCCCGCCACTTATACAACATCTAACTATATGTTTTATAAAGCTAACAACGGTGTCCGATTTCAAGTTAATGAATATTTGTGAGCTGTAACCGGGTTTCGTTAGCTTGCGACTGTCCCTGCAATCCTATGTGTACAGATTGGGGCTAGTTAGCTTCATTTTTGGTCGTATTCGAGTATATTTACAGTTTGAATTCTCACGCGCCACTATACAACATCTAACTATATGTTTTATAAAGCTAACAACGGTGTCCGATTTCAAGTTAATGAATATTTGTGAATTCCAGAGGAATTCTAAGAGGAGGCTCTCATTGATAGAGCTCCATCCAGCCGCAGGCTCTATCAATGAGACTCATGGACAAGCGGCGTTTATTTTCCCAATCGTTTGTTTAAATAACTCAACACATTATAATTACACACATTATAAGATTAACTAGAATCTGTGGTAAGAGAATGCTGGGCGTAACAAGCTCGCTGACTGCGCTTTCACTCACATACACCGGGCATTTAGCTAGCTAGCAGGAAGAGGGGAGTTGCAGGCCCTGGAGCTCTGTCAGAGCAGCGGCGTTTGGTAGTAGTCCAATAGCCCAAACGGTGACTTTGCGCGGGTATGAGATGCTGTGGGCTGCAGCAGCCGTGCCGGAGCTCAATCGGAATCACAGCAAGCCGGGGTCTGTGGAGGAAGGCAGGCCAGGCGGCGAGGCAGCAACACAGGCAGCACCAGCCTCTGAAGTCCGACACACAGTCGAACAAAATTTGCAATTAGACATCAATTTTCGTAAAACGGCCCATATTTGACCTCTAAGTAGTTGATTTCTCACATAAAAAAGTCTCAGAAGTGAATTTAATGGTAAAATAGCATATGAACAATGTATACATTTTCTGAGATATGCACGACCTAGATTCAGAAGACTAACTGATCTCAGGTCAGTTGTGTAGCCTATGTAAATGTTGGGGCGTGACCGTTCTCTTAATACACCCATGGGCTGACAAAGGTTCCGGTTTTTGGGAGGTTGACGTCAACTTCCAGCTTTGTTGGGATTCGCCCGTTTTCAGCGGCAGTTTCAAAATATGAAATTTTCATAGTAAAAGGGTGTCAATGGGATTTTGAGCTTATATGTATGTCCTATTTACCCACCGAACTGTCGTTATTCAACTATGACAGGGTAAAATCGGTTTTGCATTCTATCACCCCTTTAACGATTATAACCTTGGTTCACATACCATAAATTCCTGCATCTCAGGTTCTGCCCCCATGTATTGCTGCGAGGCATTAATTTCCGCTAACACTCCCTTCACTGTGTTGTAGATCACTGATTCAAGCATTCAAGTTGCTTTTCCAAGACCTGGGCGATTAAGTCCTCCATGTTAGGGATCGTGTTAACATCAATTGCAACATTAGCTACTGCTCCATTAGCCATGCTAGCAGATTTCTCTGAACGAGTGGATAGTTTAGGCGACAACGAGACCTGCCTTTTCGTGCCTGCAGGCGTTTCACTGAGTCACCGTGATAACAGACAAAACGATTTGGCGTCGAAGAAAAAGTAATAGACCTGGTTATATAATAAAATGTGGAGGTGAGTGCAGGAGCTCTAGCTTCTTGCAACCATAGCAGGTGCTGGTCACTTGATTTCCCCCCCACCGCCACAAGAGACATTTTTTGTTAAAAATAAACTTTTTGTTCTTACTGAACCAGCTCCGGTTCTCTGCTTTGGGGCCCAACCTAACTAAGAGCCTAACATGCAGGGAGTGAAAATCCCAGCAAGTTGGGGACACGATATTATGGCAAAGCGATACGGTACTGCAGCCACGAAACATGCTTGCTATTTTAAACACTGACGTCATAAAATAAACGGGGAAATCGTGTCTTTGTACACGGATCAATAGATTTTGATCCCTTTTATTTCTTACTCTTTTTCCATTTAGTTTTTCACATAACCTTAGTTTTATTTTCATGCACACTTAATTTTTTTTTTATCATTACATTGCCAACTTGTTTGACTGAAAAAAAAATCTAAATCTAAGCATAATTTACAGTTAATACAAATAAACATTGAGCAAATAAGGGTTAGCCTACAATACATTAAAAGCAAACCCTGAGAAATAATGAGAATAAATATGGTGTATAGAGTTTAGAAAGAGTTGGGTTCTAACATGAAGTCAAACACAAAGCTCTTATTTTTTTATCGCTTCACTTCCGATCGTATTGCTGCGAGTTAACACACTTCACTCTCTCTCTCTTCCCGCCCCTGCCTTGCTCTGCCAAACCAACCAAGAGAAAATACAAGGACACAGTGTACATTACACTATTTTTCCATGCTCTATTGTGATCTCAACTGCTGTTGAATGCGACAGTGGAAGAGACAGACAGAACATTTTTTAATACCCTGATTGGGGGCACCATTTTGTCAACAGGCCTACCTATCAGAATGAAGTATGTGATAACAACATATAACTAGAACTGCAAGCAGTTATGACAGGGTCCAAGCCTCCCGGTGCTAGTCGCCCCCCGGAAGCGAGCGAAAGCGGGACCCAAAGCGTGACGGTGGGGAGGCAAACGTCGGGGAAATATCGAGGGCGTGTCAAATATCCCATTAGCATTGTTTGAGTAAAAGGGCCAAAACTGGTCTACGTTGACTATAGTACCCGCTAATGGCCGATCTTTGCCAAATTTAGTACAGAGCCACAGAGCTGCATGCCGAACAAGCATGACAAGTTTCATGTTGATAGAAATTACTACAGCAAAGATATTGCAATTGCAAATTTTCCATTTGCATGCATTGAGTTATTGGCCAAAACTCATAATCGTTGATTATAGCGCCTAATGGCCAATCTTCACCACATTTGGTACAGAGCATTGTAGTGGGATGTTGAACAATAATACAACAATAGTTTTTTGCTGATAGCATTTAATTTAGCCGACATAAGATAAAGTTCGTGTTTGGTAGCTAGCTAGGAAATTTTGTTTGGTCGTCAAATGTGCATACTTTAACGTAGCAAAATAATTTCGTCAGGTCCATCTGGAGGTGCTACCAACCAGGTTTGGTGCAGATCGGTCGCACGGCCTAGGATGAGTTCGAAAAAGTTGGTTTTGTGAATTGCGCAATATTGCGAAAAAACTTCTTAGCAGAAATGGGCTTGGCCTACATCATGTGATTCAAGGAATATGTGGATGTAAGGTTTTGTGCGATGTGTACTGTGGGAGTTAAAGGCGAAAAAACATTATAGCGCCACCTAGTGGGCCACATGTGTAATTTTTGGTGACATGACCAATTGTACATCTATCCTGTAAATTTAAAGTTGCTCACATCAGTGTAAGTGGTGAATCCAAATGTGGGTCCCATAGGCCATGCCCACTTTGACCAATCCATACTCCACTGTAGGGGTGGCCTCAGGAGTCGCCCTAGATGGTACCCTCCAAATTTCGTAAAAATTGGATGAAGTGGGTCAATTGCGGAGTTCTGGACCAGTCCTGGAAATGGCACCCCTCCAACATGTACGGTTTAGGCTGTAGCGGGAGTTTTAGGCTGAGAAGAAAATTGGAAAATAAAACAATGTACACTTGAGTTACACCCACTTCCTGTTTCGATGGCGAAACGCACAAAATGGCTGCCCCGCCACGGCCATGCCCTATGATGAAAAGTTTTTCTTTTAATAACGTTTCATCTTTAATGTCTTAAGATGGCACAGACCAAATTTGAAGTTGATCGGATGAAATCTCTAGGAGGAGTTCATTAAAGTATGACCAGAATTGATGTGACCGCCAATTTCGGTGAGTTTTTGAGTATTTTAAGCCCCTCAAAAAGGTGATTCATTTGCCGGATAAATAATAATAATAATAATAATAAAAATAATAATAATAAGAAGAAGAAGAAGAAGAAGAAGAAGAAGAAGAAGAAGAAGAAGAAAAGAAGAAGAAGAAGAAGAAAAAGAATAGTAATTCCTTCAGTTCCAATAGGCCCTTCGCCGCTGTCGGCACTCGGGCCCTAATTAAAGCTGCAAGCAGCGTTTGACGTTGTAAAAAAGTTGTACCAAGTGTAGGGGGCAGGGCAAACTATCATCAATGAAAAATGAACTCTCTGCTGAGTTCAATGATACCTCACACAAGACTACCTTAAACGGGTCATTAGTTATTAAAGGGGCATGGCTTAAGCATAGGGGGCAGGCCAAACCATCACCAATGAAGAATGAACTCTCTGTTGAGTTAGATGATACCTCACACAAGACTACCTTAAACGGTTCAAAAGCCATAAGAGGGGGCGGCTCAGTATCACATGTAGACCACGCATAATAAGTTTCATTTAAATCGGATGATGTTTGTCATATTAGGCGGATTTCCTGTTGCCAGCATGGGACGCTATAACCAAAAGTCTATTTTGGCATGTAGATGTCCTCAGTCCTTGACCCTTGTCAAATGTGAGAAATTCCAGGCAGATATGACATTGTACACTAAAGTTATAACAAGTTCATCGATACATGCTCAAAATGGCCGCCACGCCACGCCACGCCCACACCGCTTGACGAAAAGTTTTTCTTTTAATAACTTTTCATCTTTAAGGTGTTGAGATGGCACAGACCAAATTTGAAGTCGATCGGATGAAATCTCTAGGAGTTCGTTTAAGTATGACGTGGAAATGGCCAAAATCACACTAATTGCGAACTTTCAATTCAAAATGGCAGACTTCCTGTTAGGTTTAGGCTATGGCTCCAATGAGCTTTTTTTGTACGTCTTGACATGCTACATATGTTTATCAAGTTTCGTTAGTCTACGTTAAACGTACTGCAGGGGCTCAATTTGTTAAACTTTGTAGGGGGCGCTAGCGAGCCATTTTTGTGCGCCTATTCCCGAAACCCTTAAAATACGTAAATTTTCACCAGACTTAATGCGACCACCAATTTTGGTGAGCTTTTGAGTATGTTAAGCCCCTCAAAAAGGCGATTAATTTGCCGGATAAAGAATAATAATTCCTTCAGTTTCAATAGGGCCTTCGCCGCTGTCGGTGCTCGGGCTATGTATCTCCTTACCTATGCTCTCCGTCTCTTGTAGAAACTTTGTCAGGTGGGTTAAGAAGTTAGTTTATTGGTCGCAGTCTTCTGCCATTGTTATTGTTGTCATTCAGGTTATTGTACTCTTTTTTTTTTTTTTTTTTGTGGGTTACTATGTTTTGGAGGAGCTCCAAGATGTTAGAGTAGCAAGTTCAATGCACTCCAAGCATGCTCTAAGGTTTAGCTGGTTAGTGCACCTAGTTTGGGTAGGTGCCTATGGGGTGGGGGGGTGGGTTAACATTCCTCTTGGGTATTTAATTATTTACTTATTTATTTATTTTTTGCATAATGTTATTTGTTTGTACCTCTTTATATTGTCTCCTTTATGAGTAGTGCTTGGGACAGGGAAATACAGTTTACCACATGGAATGTGAAGGGCCTGACTAATCCCATCAAAAGGACTAGGGTCCTAGCCCATCTTGCATTTCTCCAAACTGATATAGCCTTCGTTCAGGAGACGCACTTACGTACAACTGATATAGCTAGGATGCGAAGAGGCTGGGTTGGAAATATTTTTCATTCTAAATTTAATACGAAAGCCAGAGGCGCTGCGATTTTAATTCATAAAAATATCCCTTTCGAAGCCAACAGAGTAATTGCTGACACTAATGGTAGATTTATAATTGTTTCGGGCCAGCTCCTGAGTAGATGTGTTGTTCTTGCCTGTGTTTATGCTCCCAATTGGGATGATAATAACTTTATTAATAACTTTTTTGCCTCGCTCCCGAACATTGACGACCATGCCCTGATAATCGAACCCAGACTTGTTCCCCTATCCAAAATGGCAACCTCTATTAATAGTTTAATTGAGCAATACAGCCTTTTCGACCCCTGGCACTTAAATTACCCAACTATGAAAGACTTCTCATTCTTCTCTCCCGTACACCATACCTATTCCCGTATTGACTTCTTTCTTCTTGATACCAAATTTATTCCTCTCATCAGCCGACCAGTGTATCACGGTATAATAATTTCGGACCATGCCCCTTTCACTTTCAATTTGGCTTTTCCTGACAGTCCTACCCCACCCAGATCTTGGCGCCTTAACCCCCTCCTCCTATCAGAGGCTGATTTTGTAAAATTTATTGAGAGTCAGATCATGTTTTTTGTCGAAACCAATGCTTCACCCACTGTCTCACACGGTACCTTTTGGGAAACTTTAAAGGCCTATTTAAGAGGGCAAATCATTAGCTATTCAGCGCAGAACAAAAAGAGACATTTGGCTAAAATTAAGGAGCTTTCTGAGGCCATTGCCAAGCTGGATGGTGAGTATGCGGCCTCTCCTACTCCAGAAATTTACCAGGAGCGACTCAGTCTCAAAACAGAATTTGATTTGGTGTCAACAGCGCAGGCTGAGCAGCAGTTCCTCAGGGCATGTTATTCCGTATTTGAGTATGGGGACAAGGCAGGCAGGTTTTTGGCCCATCAGGCCCGACAATCATTTGCAACCCGGAGAATAATTCAGATAAGAACATCTTCAGGCACTGTAACCGCTAACCACGAACAAATTAATGGTACATTTGCTGACTTTTATAAAAACCTATACACTTCTGAGTGCAATCCCAGCCCTGCAGAGGTCGAACAGTTTTTTCAATCCCTGATTCTTCCCTCTTTGAACAGTGAATTGAGAGCTGAGCTTGATCGTCCGCTTACGCTGCTGGAGATTCAAGAGGCTATTAAAAGTATGCAATCTGGGAAATCTCCAGGGCATGATGGGCTGCCGGTTGAATTCTTAAAAAAATATTTGACTAGCCTGTCACCCTTACTCATTGCCATGTACAATGAAGCCCTATCTTTAGGTCATCTTCCGCAGACTTTGCGACAGGCTTCCATTTGTTTGATACCAAAGGACGGTAAAGACCTTACTCTACCTGGTTCATATCGACCTATCTCATTGCTGTGTGTCGATTGCAAGATCCTCGCGAAATGTCTGGCTAGGCATCTTGAGAGGGCCCTCCCACTCCTTGTTTCACCCAATCAATCTGGATTCATGCAGGGCAGGCATTCTTTCTCCAACACTCGTCGGCTCTTTGATGTTATTTATTCCAGGTCTGAGACGGATGTGCCTGAACTTTTGCTTTCCTTAGACGCTGAGAAGGCGTTTGACCGAGTGGAATGGGATTTTTTGTTTGGTATTTTACATAGGTTTGGATTTGGTGCTAACTTTATTTCATGGGTTAAGTTACTGTATTCGTCGCCGCTAGCCTCTGTCTGTACCAGTGACGACTCTTCTGCCTATTTTTCTCTTTTCAGAGGAACTAAACAGGGGTGCCCACTGTCCCCGCTACTCTTCAATGTTGTTATTGAGGTCCTGGCTATCTCTCTTCGTCAGTGCTCAGCTGTTGAAGGAATACGCAGAGGGGGTATTACCCATAAAGTATCGCTATATGCGGACGACCTTCTATTTCTATCTAATCCCAATATCTCTATACCCCCCATTCTAGCTATCCTGGGACAATTTGGAAAACTGTCGGGCTACAAACTCAACCTGGAAAAAAGTGAACTTTTCCCAATCAATTCCCAAGCTCTTAGCATTCCATCTTCCGTATTCCCTTTCAGGACAGTTGGTTCACATTTTAGATATTTAGGCATTACTGCCTCACGCTCTATCCAACAATTATTTAAGCTCAATTTTGCCCCCCTAATTGAGAAATGTAGATCGGATCTTGAACATTGGCGCAGCCTGCCTCTGTCTGTAGTCGGTCGTATTAATCTGATAAAAATGAATATTGTGCCCCGATTCCTGTACTTTTTTCAGAACATTCCCATTTTTATCCCCCTGAGGGTGTTCTCTCAACTGGATAAGCATTTTTCTAACTTCATTTGGGGCGGTAAGCCACCGCGCACTCGTAGAACAGTTATGCAAAGGCCTAAACGTTGCGGCGGTTTGGCTCTACCCAACCTACTCCATTACTATTGGGCCAGTAACATTCAGAGGGTTATTGAGTGGGTTCAGAGTCACTCTGACCCTACAGCTCAGGTTTGGGTGGGGATGGAGTCTCAGATGGCCCCTGTACATTCTCTGGCCACCTCCCCTCTCGCTCTTGTATCCTGCGTGCAGTCTGACAACCCAGTAATTCTTCAAACTGTTAAGATATGGTCCCAGTTCCGGAATAAATTCGGCTTGCAGAGCCCATCCCTGATGGCACCCATCTTAACCAACCACCTATTCACTCCAGCTAAACTTGATCTGGCTTTCCGAGCTTGGCATTCGAATGGAATTTGTCTCATTAAGAACTTATACATTGATGGAGTGTTTGCCTCATTCAATCAGTTATCAGAAAAATTAGCTTTGACCTCCACCAACTTCTTTCGCTACCTACAGATCAGAGACTTTGTGAGGAAGGGCTATCCCCCCTTCCCCAACAAACCACCCTCCTCCATCTTAGATCAAATTCTGTCCTTGAATCCTAATCAGAAAGGCTCTATTTCTCAGATATATTCTTTATTAAACCATCCGGACGGGCAACCCTTGGATAATTTGATATCCCTTTGGGAACAAGACTTTGGTAGCCCTCTCTCTGAAGACATGTGGGAGGCAATTCTAAAACAGGTACATAATTCATCCCCATGCTGTAGACACGGTCTCATTCAACTGGGAGCGATGAACTCAAATAGTTCATCCCACCTTTGTAAAACTAGATTGGTGAGAAATATCCTAACGTCGATCCCACTTGTGAGATGTGCGGTACGGCTCCAGCGACGTTGTTTCATATGTTTTGGGCTTGCCCCACCCTCCTCGCTTTCTGGCAAGCAATATTTGGTTCCCTAAGTGATGCGTATGGTATCACTAGGGATGTGCATCCCATGGTTGCCTTGTTTGGTGTTAATGCAAATCGGCCGTCCGACATTCACAGTGTGGTTGCTTTCACAACACTTCTGGCCCGCCGCCTCATTCTTTTAAACTGGAAGGGGTCTAGACCTCCTTGTCATGCTAGATGGCTGAGAGATGTATTTTATCACTTAAAATTGATCAAAATTAAGTACACTCTGCATGGAAGCAAGTCCAAGTTTTATGTGGTATGGGGTCCTTTTTTACGTTACTTTGATAACTTGAAGGATATAAAAGACTGGGATGACCAATCTTAGAATTTACTCCGCTGGTCCAGTACGGTCTTCTGTATCTGTGACAGGATGATGACTTTAGGTGTGGCTCTTCTTTTTCTTTCTTATTCTTTCTTTTTATTTACTCATTTTATTTTTATGTTTGATTTTTCTTTCTTCCCTTTTCTTTCTTTTGGATATGGTATGCTGTATACGGTTTGTCTATTTGTTTAATGGTTTTTAAACTATCTTATCCCTTTTTGTAATCACAAGAGGATGTTAGGGTGTGGGTTGGGGGTGGGACATGTTTTTGTTGTGTAACGTCTGTTAAATACCAATAAATAGAACTAAAAAAAAAAAAAAAAAGAAGTTAGTTCATTGTAGAACACCAGGGGAACACGCGAAAGCGAAAACCAAAACGTAAACGTAGGAGGTAGTGTGAGCTGCGAGGTCTGTGATACATTCCCATTGCAAATATTCCATTAACATTGATTAACAGGGTCAAAACACTTATACGCTGATTATAGCGCCCCCTAATGGCCAATCTTCACCAAATTTGGTACAGAGCCTCAAAGCGGCATGCCAAACGAGTTTCGTGTGGATTGCATTTACTGTGGCAGAGATATTGCAATTGCAAATTTCCCATTGAAATGCATTGAGTTATTGGCCAAAACCAATAAACGTTGCTTATAGCGCCCCCTAAAGGCTGACATATGTCAAATTTGGTACAGAGCATTGTAGTAGGATGTTGAAAAAGGATCTCAAGTCCTTTCCTGATAACATTTAATTTGGCAGAGATATGATAAAGTTAGTGTTTAGTAGCTAGCGAGGAAAATTTGTTGGGTTTACAAATGCGCATACTTTAACGTAGCAAAATTCCTTGAGTAACTTTTGTCAGGTATTCTGGAGATGCTATCTACCAGGTTTTGTGCAGATCGGTCGCACGGCCTAGGACGAGTTTGGCCTATATCATGTGATTCAGCTTTATTCAAGGAAGATGTGGATGTAAGGTTTTCTAATGTGCGATATGTAATGTGGGAGTTAAAGGCAAAAAATCATTATAGCGCCACCTAGTGGTCCACATGTGTAATGTTTGGTAGGTGTGGTCCATGACCCATTGTCTATCTACCCTGTAAATTTAAAGTTGTTCACATTAGTGTAAGTAGTAAATTTAGACTTGGATCTCTAGGGTTGGCCTCAGGAGTGTCCCTAGATGGTACCCATCAAATTTTGTAAAAATTGGATGAGCCGTTCATGAGATATAAACTTTTTGTACTTGTAGCGCCCCCTAGTGACCAATTTCCATAAAACGCAAGGGGGACCTTCAGAGGGTCATGGCAAACAAGAATGTAAAGTTTGGCGTTGATAGCGTTTATTTTGGCCGAGATATGCCAAAGTTGGTGTTTTCATAGTTAGCTACACAAATTAATTTGTGCGTAATATGCACAATTTTTATCCTATAAAAATTCTTTTTTATTAACTTTTTGTCAGATCGGTCTGGAGATGCTACCTGCCAAATTTCGTGCTAATCGGTCTCACGGTCTAGGAGAAGATCGAAAAAGTAGGTTTTTGATAAATCGCGATTTTTCACACATAAAAGTTTAGGCGGAAATGGGCGTGGCCTATATCACGTGATTCAGTTGGATCCAGGGAACGTGCATGTATGATTTTTTAATGTTGGGAGTTACGCTTTTTTTCTGCTATAGCGCCACCTATAGTAGCGGAGTTTTGGACCAGTCCTGAAAATGGCAACCCCCCCACCATGTATGATTTAGGCTGCAGTCAGAGTTTTAGGCGGAGAAGAAAAATAATGAAGAAGAAGAAGAAAATTAATCCTTAGAAAAACAATAGGGTTCCACAGCCCCGCTGTGTGAATGGCGTAGCTCTGCTACTGCTGGTTCTTGCAGACTCAGGCTTGGACCCCTAATAAATAAAAGACAAACCTAATGCTGGTTGGTAGAGCATTCCAGAGTCTGGGTGCCATAGACTCAAAGGCTCTATCCCCACACGTCTTCAGACGAGTGTGTGGCGTGGATAGCAAATTTTGATTGACAGACCTGAGAGACTGGGAGGGGGTGTGTAAGTGAATTATGTTGGCAAGATAATCAGGGGCCTGACCATGTAGAGCCCTATAGGTTATAGTAAGAATTTTGAATTGGACCCTGTAGGTTACAGGAAGCCAATGAAGGGAGTACAGTAGAGGATTGATATGGGTGCGCCTAAGGGGGCGCTATAATCAATGTTTATTTGTTTTGGCCAATAACTCAATGCATTTAAATGGGAAATTTGCAATTGCAATATCTATGCCACAGTAAATGCTATCAACACCAAACTTGTGATGCTTGTTCGGCATGGCGTTCCGAGGCTCTCTACCAAATTTTCTAAAGATCGGCCATTAGGGGGCACTATAGTCAACATAGACCAGTTTGGGCCTTTTAACCCCTTCTGAGGTCGAGCATGTTGTATACAACACCAAACGGCACTTCTGATATATAACTTTATAATTATAAATAGTAGAAACTTAGGGTCTTTTGGAGCTAAAAGCTAACAGTTGCCCCTTTCTGCTGATGTTTTTAATGTCTTCCTAGCCTTTTCAGAAGGTTTTGCATCCAGCCTAGAAGTCCAGAGTTTTTCGGGGTCTTTGTGCAATGAATCCATACTGTTACATCCAAGATTGATACACTGTATGTAAAAAATGTAAATAGTTTATCCTTTATATGAGTTATAATGTTCAATATGTTCATATTTGCACTGCATGACTCCATATATATAGAACTGTAGATGTGATGCTCATTTGGCATGCCGCTCTGAGACTCTGTACCAAATTTGGCGAAGATCGGCCATTGGGGTGAGCCGTAGCTAACGTAGACCAGTTTCGGGCCTTCTACTCGATCAATGTTAATGGGATATTTGCAACTGCAGAGTACAACAGACCTTGCAGATCACACCTCTCGATATTCACCAACATTTGCCTCCTTTGGGTCCCACTTTCGCGCGCTCCCTGGGCCATCGGGGGCGAGTCGCGCAGTTCCCCGGGGCGTCAGGGACGACTGGCATCGGAGGCTTGGACCGTGTCATAACTGCTTGCAGTTCTAATTACTATTTTGCTCTTGCGTTAACAGGTTAGCGTAGCAGATAGCTAACATAAGATCCATGAAATATAGACCCAGGAAACTGGAGTAGAGAGAGGCCTTTAGTAAGGATCTTTCCAATTTTGTAAAACTCTGGAAACATAATAATACGGCATTACAAACTGCCCATATATACATCCAGGCCAGCTGACAGTCTTGCCTGGGCCCGGGACGAGATCTTAGATGGGCCCCCCCCTTGCGGCCAGATCTCTCCTTTTCCCTTGCTCTTCCTCTCCTCACATCTCTCACTGAAATTAAGTGTGTAATCAGTCTCTGATCCATCCTGCTCAGACTCTCCGACAGGGCACGCGGAGCCCTCTCTCTTTCTTTTCTCCTCTCTCTTCCCCCCCATCTCTCTCTCTCTCTCTCTCTCTCTCTCTCTCTCTCTCTCTCTCACCGGTAGCCTGACTCTGTCCCTCCGTTGCGGGGCAGCGGGCCCCTCCCGCATCACTCTCTCTGTCACCTGACTGCAGCTGGATCTCTCTCTGTCTCATCCTTACTGATGGAGCTACCAAACTCAACTGTTTCTGTCAAAGTTAACGTGTTGTGTCAGGCTTTTATACAAGCTAATGGACGTTAACATGAGAGCTGGCCTGTTACGTTACGTTACATGACTCGTAGAAACGCTGGCCTGGTTCTTACCTTGCTTACGTTGACAGTTCCAGCTTCACCGTCACCACCTTTTTAAAATATTTGTTTAGAAAATCTCTAAGGCCTCTATTTCCTTCTTCTCTTTTCTTTCCTTTTCCGTGAACTCGGACTTGTGCTGACCGGACATTTTGAGCCGACTGAACTTCAAATCAAGTGACAATATCAAATTTTGATCAGTGGCCAAACCATTTTTATGTTGGGGGTGGGGGGGTTCTTGACCACCATTTCCAGGACAATTAGGAAGAAAACAAATAAAACGCTTTTATGTAATTCAAATATTATGCTACATATTTTTTTCCACAAATAGGCCTATTTAAAAAAAAGATTTTTAATTCTTCCATAATTTAATGAGGGCCCAGTTCTGTCCCCTTGTACTGTGGGCCGACAACAGACCCGTTTGTCCCCCCCTATCGGGCGTGTTCAAAACTACCAAAGGCAAAGAGAGAAGAATAACTGCAGCATGTCCTCTCAGTATACAGTAAAATAAATGGACAATGTGACGCCGTAGATTTCAACGGAGACCAGTGAAGTCTATTAGAAGCACTTTTCCGGTGAGGGCTGAGCGTTACTGCGTCAGTCTCCAACTGAGCTTCAACGTAGATGTGACGTGTGCAACCTGTCTGAAAGTTGTAAGTCTTCTGCCCAGCTAACAATTTTTGGTTCCCAGAACGTTCTGGGAACGTTCGTTTTTGGTTGCGCGAACGTTCCCTGAAGGTTAGGTTTGGTTAGGTTTTGGTTGTGTTTTGGTTATTATGGAAAGTTGGTTGAACGTTATGGGAACGTTCATTTTTGGTTACATGTGACGTGTGCAACGTGTCTGAAAGTTGTAAGTCTTCTGGTAGCTGTGCCAAGAGAAATCTCAGTCATTCCGATTCTTGCAGAGATGGAGAGAGTATGAGTAGAAGCAACTTTTGGTAAGTATTCTGATTATTTGTGCATAGTATTTATTTATTTTAAAATATAACACCAGTACACCATATTAAGTTAATGCATATATCATTATGACAAAATTAGGCATTGGAAAAAGATAACATGCTTGCTTGCACATGTTGTATAACTGTTAGGGCGAGTGGAAGGTAGAGGACCCAAAGGCAGAGAGCAGGCAGGCAGGCGGGAGAAAGTTTGATGTGAAGATTTATTCCAAACACAAAAGTCCAGGTTACAATCCAGCAGAAATCCAAAACAGCGAAAACGCAAGAAACAACACAAGGAGTAAAAACTGAAACAAGACCGTCACAATAAAACAGGAAACTAAGCAAAATACAAAACAGAAAACAGACTACCAAAATAAGACAAAACACCAAAATGCCCAACCTATAACAAAAACGTTAATGGTCACCGAATATAACCACAAAATGACATTAATTGTTATCTCATCTCAAGAGAAATGGACGAATCGGTCATAAAAAGGTTAATCAGTAAATTGCTTTTGACAAAAGCGTCTGCTTTGGCCTGTTAAATAACAGATAGGTAATAGATGGACAATAATGTCACCAATAACATCTATAACTAATGGTTGCCCTTTTCATTTTTCTTTTCTCATAGGTTCAAATACTAACGTTAAGCTGCATAAGTTAGCCTACACCATACCTAACAACAACAACAAAGGTAAGTCATGTAGCTATAGTATAATTTAGATTAAAATCGAATATAGAAATCAACACATTGAGTGTAAGAGAGAATAAAATAAATGAAGCTTGTGTAATACCTATATTGTCATATTACTATTTCAACGAACAGATAAGAGCAATTCATTTTTCTGTTTCTGTTTTGTTTGGATAGGGAGAAATCAATGGCCCGAGACAACTTACTTGTGTACTGATACTGACAAAACACTGTTCTGATTGTGATTACTGTATGCTTTTAACAGGTCCAGTGATTTGGATCATGGGCAGCAGTTGCACTCATCGTGGGGAAGAGAGGGCCAGAGAGACCATGGGGGCCAATCTTGGCCTAGAGGCCAAGGTTCACTAGTTTGGCTGGGGTGGACTTTGATGGCACGGACTCCTTCCTTTCTTCTACCGGTCCCTTAGAGGAAGAGCAGCCCCGGATATCCTGCTGATTCACTGCGGCGGGAACGACTTCGGATGCAGGAAGAGCATCGATGTCGTCGCAGCGATGAAGCAGGATCTGCAACATCTCCATCGGCGTTTCCCTCAGATGATCATCGTGCTGTCTGAAATCACCCAGACACGTCGGTAGAATTCAGGCCATCCGGGGAAAATTGACAAGTCCCGTAAATGGGTGACAGTGTCATGGCTACCTATGTCTTGGGAATGCAGGGGGGTATCGTGCATCAGCATCACATTGAATTTAACAAGCCTCAACTCTTTTTTAGGGATGAAGTTAATTTATTCACTAGGGGTAATGATATTTTTCTAAATAATTTAGCTGAAGGCTTGAGAGTCTTAATCCAATAGGGGTGATGCTGGATTAAACCTCTCAACATGTTTTAAACATGAAACAGTTGAAAAATTTTAATTTCTTTTGGGGTTGTGTTTGTCTTTAGTTTAATACATTATCACATTGGTAGACATAACACTGTTCAATAGTCACTGCAAGTTTCAATAAAGCAATATTCATTAACCAAATGATTCAATATTTATTGAAACACACAGTAGACACTTCAAGGTGACATGTTTTGACAGAAATGTCATGTGGTTTTATTACTTATGTGGTAGAATTTCATAATGATATATATTCAAAGTCAGTGGCCTAGACAGTGAATATTTATAAGGGAGATGTCAAGACACCCTTAATTAGATTATATTTATCTGTATTGTCATTGTGCAGAGTACAAGTACAGAGACAATTCAATGCAGTTAGTGACTAACCAGAAGTGCAAAAAAAGTACAGTATAGACAGGTAGTATAATATAAACAGTATATGACATAGTGCAGACAGTAGTATACTGTTAACCAAGTGGTATGGTTTACAGTAAGGATATGTGCAATGTATTAAAAGCTTAACTCGGAAGAAGAGGCTTGTCGGTTAGAGCACGTGTATGCTACACAGCAAGACATGTTTACACGAGGGACAATATGCTAGCAACAAGTAAATTGAAGTAAATCAAGGAAGATGAAATAATGAAGAAAAAAAACTGAAACAAACAACAGTTAACACACTGAATTAACAAAATGCCACCTATAACACAATACTTGTGTTGAATGATGATCAGAAGTTTCAAAGGTCGAAGTTGCTCCACAGTCCACAGCTCTCCAGAAAAATGGGCTTTGACTATTGCCAGGGGTTCTCATAAAGCGCATGTGTAGGATTCTCGTAGGGTACAGATTTGATCATTGGCAAATTATCAAAGATGTTTTATCAATATTAATAAAGTTATGAATATGGTTATTAATAACTTTATCAAATCGACAAACAATCAAAACGGGGCACCACCCTGCAAGTCAAGGACCAATAATCAAACTGTGGAACAGTCTCATTTCTGTGGTAATCCTTTAAAAAGGAAATAAAGGAAGGGGTGAATCCAAGCACGGACCTGATCGACCAGCAACTATTACAACACGTCCACAAAATAATCACAAGCAACTGCTAATTAAGTATAATAAGATTTACTAATGTCACAATTATCAGTAGTTAATCAATAATCCTTCAATAATAAACTTATATATCTTTTACCATATCACAACCAAAACAAAGCAAAAACAAAGCAGCATGTGTCATGGACACTTCTGTGGGTGTGTGTGTGTGTGTGTGTGTGTGTGTGTGTGTGTGTGTGTGAGCGAAGGAGGAGGGGAGGTGTCGAAGTGTAATCCTAACACAAAAACCAAACTGGCTACTCCTGTGAGCTGCACAAACTATTTAGCCTCAAGAGGGCGGTAGTGGTGCTGGGTGCACGGGCCGGGGCTGAAGAAGCCGGGGGGGTTGCTAGGCAATGCGCACGCTTAGCCGGTATGGTAGCTAGTTCCTGTGTTAGCTCTGTACGAACGTAAGCAGATTCCATGTGTGAAGCTAGCCTACAGCGTTAGCTCGGGAGCTACGCGGCTAGCCTGTGTCGTGTGTGTGTGTGTGTGTGTGTGTGTGTGTTAGTAAGAGGAGAAAGAGAAGAAGAGTAAAGAAAAGAGGCACTTTGATCTTAATTATCGATAATGACCCAGTTCCCCTCAGCCACTCAGTCCTACAGACTGAGACTTTTGGTTTTGCTGAGGAAAACGTCACTATAACCACTCCAGTAGCTAACAGCTGATTTTCGCGAGTTTCTCGCCGACAGTAATTAAAACCCCATGAAAGGAGTGACTTAAGCAGGTAGCAATTACGGTTTTAAACCAGCTACTTAACACAACATAAATCAACGGTATAATTGATCGATTATACATTCACAGAACAGATTAATAATCACATATGGACCAGTACATGATTAAATCAGATCACATTAATGGCAACAATGGTAGCGAACCCTTTGCTCATTAATAACAAACCAAAACGCACTAGTTCTAACATCTGCCCAGAACTGTGTAAAGCCTTACTGTGCGTTGTTCGTCAGTTAAAACTCTCGCCAGAGTTTAACGATCCGTTTCGTTCCAGAGCAGTGGACGAGACGTAATCCATGTCGACAAGCAAGAACAGAACGTTGTCCTTTTCTTGAATCCAGGCTGATTAAACCCGCTGCAGATAGAGGAAATACCCGGTCAGTATTTCCTCGGATCCCCTTTGTATATCAGACCGATATAAATTTGTCCCAGTTCAACTCGACCCGCGAGGTGATGCTAGCTAGCAAGTCCGGACTAGAGTGCTTCCTGTAGTGACCTTAGTCACCGTGGAAAAAGCGAAGAAAACACAGTGCCGACAGCTTTTATCCTACCTCCGCCTCCTAGTGGCGGGGTGGTGCATTCAAAGACCCGACAGCCAATGGGAAAGCGCAACCTTCTCACAGGTGTGAGGCTTTTCTTTGTCTCACCACCAGTCTGCCGTGCCCTCCACGTGTTGAATGTAGAATCTCCATCTTAGGGACTCTGCTTCCAAATAGCAGCCTGTAGGAGTTTGGTGAAACTGGCTTTGGGTTTCACATGTAGGCCAAGATCCTTTGTCTCTGCAGTCAGCTCAGTCTGAGCCAAATCACTGTTTAAACAGCTTCTTGGTCCCCAACACATGCAAGTTGATCTCGAATGAACAAAAAATGAAAAGTGTGTGTGTATTTGGAAATCAAATCATATAATATAGTAATAACATAATATAATGTATATTAATATATTATAATAATATGAATATAACATATTACGCTATAATTACAATATGACATCTTACATTAAAACATTCTAGGCCTGACAAAAGAAGTGGCTAGAATCGACTTCAAAATATACTTTTTTGATTGAAATCATTTGAGTAGCCTAGTCTGCAGTTCTTAGTAATGTTAAATATTTCACCATATAACATTCCAACATAATTATGAGTTGAATTGTGAGCTAGGTATCAAAACATGTAAGTTAGGCTAATAACTCAAAAACCCTTGAACAGAACGTTTTTCTCTATTTCACATTAGGTTATGCAGACAGGACATGTAGATGGCTTCCGACCATGATGAAAGGGATCACATTCATCTTCAAGCATAGATCTGTAAATAAATGAAGGAATAACGTTAACTGCAATTGGCATTGAGGTGTTTTTTTTTCCATTGCCTGTATAATTTCCCCATCCCCCATGAATATATGTATACCTCGATACCCCTACTTCATTATTTAACAACATATACTTTTCTTAAAATATCCTACTTGTTCATGGATAAATGTTACTTCATATGAATTCACTTGCCCCATACCAAAGTATTTCCAATCCATCAAAATATTTTGTTCCGATGCTTTTCATAGACTCTCTATGGGCTTCTCACTTGACTATATGATGCCTCCACGCCCCCCCGATTGCCTGCAAGCTTCTCCTGGCAATACGGTACTTTGTCGAATATGCGACAGCAAGTCGCTTGGTTATGACACAATCATTAGCCTATTTTTACAAAAACGCCTGCTAAAGGGCCATAACGTGAGGTACAAGGGAATGGAGCATTTTCTACATTGTTGTGTTTCTTTAGAAATAAAAAATTAACAAATAAAGTCTTTAAACGCTTCAGATGTAAAGTTATTCGCTGTCAAAGTGACGTCAAAATAAATGGCAGTCAATGGAATGCTAACGGTGGCTGAGTGCTAGGTAGCATCAAAACGGCGCCATAGGAGGTATGCTTTGTGGAGGCTGGCTTACCCCCTTGAGTAGACCAGAGTCAGAAGCAAAAAGGAAACCGACGGCAAGAGAGGAGGGTCTTAAATATGAGAACACAAATGCAATACAACTTAACACAAATGCAATACAATGTTACACCACTAGATGTCTCTAATGCAACACAAAGTGGGGGCAGAACACATATATTTCACCCGGTGTGGCAATAACTATACTAATAAACTGTATTAATAAACATGGTTACTATATGTCGAGCAAATGCTAAATTTATATTGTTTATAGTTTAACTTGCAACATCATCAATGGATTCCTTAGATCATCTAGTTTCATATGATATAAAATATATTTACTAGCTTTACAACTGCGCCCACTAAAACACAGTAATATCGTCCGAGATCGCTGACGGGTTTAAGCAGCGCTTAATAACATTTCAGACTGCCAATTCCATACAAAGATCAGGCTAAGCCCATGTTACAGGGCACGCTCCAAAATGTAGTAAATGTCACTGCAACAACACAAGCAAATTGCAAATGCACTGAAACAGTGATGCTGAAAACAAATGTAATTTATTTGATAACAATATAATATCACCTTACCCGGAGGAACGTCAATTATATTCTGCCAACCATCTCTGAAACATTTGACAAGGCTTCTTCATAGTCTTCATGTAGTTTGACAGCGGTTGGCATCCAGAAGTGTTGCATTATCGTCATCTACTGGAGAGCACTGGGATCGTCACTTGAGACACAAGTTGTTTGTGACAACAATGGCGGAAAAACAGTCTCACAAATAGAAGGAAATTTACAAATATATTTATATTGAAAAATATTAAGTTACAAAATTATGAAATACGAGTTACAAATTAAATGCATTTGCGGATAAAGATCGCTCTGCATTCATTTGTGAATTGTGTTTGTGGATACAAATCACTCTGCATTAATTTGTGCATTGTGTTTTACAAGTTGCAAATACTTTGAGACTGTTTTAGCACCATATAGTTGGTTTAACATTTGAGTCAGTTGAAAGCCCTTAACATCTCAGATGCTGAAGGGTGCCAAATACTTTTCACATCACCGTATCTGTGGTTTGCAGAAACGTACAATGCCAAAAAAAATTTGGGCAACTGGGAAGACATTAGAATTAATTTGGATTTGTGTTTCTGTCCACCCGATAGATGTAAGCCCAATATTCATTCTCCTAGCTCTGTTTTGTTCTCCACCAACTCCTGACGGAAATATCTCTCTCTTTTTTTTTTTTTTTTTTTTTTTAACCTTTATTTAACCAGGAAAGTCCCATTGAGGTTAAAAACCTCTTTTTCAAGGGAGTCCTGGCCAAGAGGCAGCAAAAACACAATCAATTACAAATATTTAAAAGTTATACAACACAAATAATTAGAAACATTTACAATTTGAACAGGTCATTTCAGGTTCTCTCAATCTGGACTTAAAAGCATTTAAGGAAATAAGTTCAGATAATTTCAAGTCTTTTTGCAAATAGTTCCATGCAGAAGGAGCGGAGTAGACAAAAGCCCTTTTTCCCAGTTCTGTACGGGCAAATGGAACAAAGAGCAGCAAGTGATCATTTGATCGCAATGAATAAGAACCAACATTTCTCCGTGTGATTAAACTACAGATGTACGCTGGCAACAGACCAAGCATGGCCTTATAGATAAAAATATGCCAGTGCCCTGATCTCCTGTTGGACAACGATGGCCATCCCACTCTGGAATATAATTCACAATGATGGGTCAAGTTTTTACAATTCGTAATAAATCTCAGAGACGCATGATAAACAGTGTCAATCTTATGCAGACATTGTACTGAAGCGGTCCTATACACCAGGTCTCCATAATCTAAAACAGATAAAAATGTTGCAGTGACTAGCTGCTTTTTTGCTTTAGCTGCTAAATGCTCCACTATGTTCACCAGCTAGTCTCTAACTGTGCCTGCCGTTAAGTGCTTTGCTGTTGACAAAACAATGCTGATGAAAGGCGTGAGTGAGAACCAAAACAGTAACATTTCGGACTGGAAAATCCAATCTATGAGTTAAAAAGGTGCTGAAACGTTTCGTAGAGTCAATGGGAAATGCACATACACATTAAAGCAGCTTTACACTTGCAGGAATGGTTCCACACAACAAATCACTTTTGCTATCCCTTGGCTCAACTGTTCACAGTTACCTTTAGGAAGTGGAATCAGAGCACATCATGAAGGACAGTATCAGTCAAATTATGCTTTTCTTTTACAGTAATAAAACTCTAAAGAAAAGCATAATTTGACTGATCAGCCGTTGAAAACTCAACAATAGAAGATTTCAACAGTATTCTTTTGTAATATATATTTTTATTGAAGGAAAATGTAATACATAAAGCGTAATCCCTTAAGAAATGTCCCCCCTATCTATCTATCTATCTGTCTATCTTACATTCATCTGAACTGCTGCATGATGGACAGAAGATGTTCGCTGCGTTTCTGGATGCTTTCATGCTCCTCCTTCAGTCTTTCCTGCTCATGTGACAACTCCTCCTGAGAACCCATCAGACAGACAGACAGAAAGAGTTCATTTAAATGAAATGCTCCCATATTGGTGATAGGGGCCACTGCCAGTACAGCTCTGCCAGAGCTGACGTGAGGAGAGACATCAAAACTGCCAAGTGCCAAGGAGGCCTACAAATGAAAAATTGAGGACTACTTGATCAGGAACACAGTGTGATGTGTGCTCAGGCAGGTGAACCCGAAGAAAGCTGCTGGTCGTGATGGACTACTCAGAAAAGTACTTAAAGCATGTGCTGACCAGCTCTTAGGGGGTCTTCACTAAAATCTTTAAGCCATCATCATCCCTGGGTCCAACCATCGCTAGTCTGAAGGACTACATAGTGCTTTCCATTTGTACTCGGAAGTAGGATTTTCTGAGGTCAAAGTTGCAAACACGCCCCCTGAACTCTGATTTTTGAGACAACCTCTGAGTACCCTAAGGTCAAAATCCAACATGGATGTCCTGTAGTTGTAGCTGTAGTAACCAGAGGTGGAAAAAGTAGTAAAATATTGTACTAAGTAAAAGTACCAATACTTTGATGAAATATTACTCAAGTACAAGTGAAATTACCTATCTGAACAATTATTCAAGTAAAAGTAATAAGTAGTTAATTTAAAATGTACTTTAAGTAAAAGTTACATTAAAAAAAACTGTAAAATGGGGCGGGGGATCTCTCCCATGTATTGAAAATAGGACAAGTGGTCTTAAATCCCAAACTATTTTGTTATTAATTAAAGAAAAATCTATACAAATGTATAAACATCTATACAAATGTATACACCTGTAATAACAACATATGTCACACATGACATTTAAGACCCTTAGAAAGATATAATGTGCAGTTTTAGTTCAGACCATCCCATAAAACGTTTTCAAACAATCAATTCAAAGTACATTGTTGGTTATGAGTGCCATCCTTTTGTTTTTTTATATAAATTTCATAAAGCACAATTCTTGCTAACAGAGTTTCCTGAATAATGATAGTACCATTAAAAGAGTTTAAGATACATATTAGTAGACAGCAGTTTGTAGTCTGAGATGCATCAGATGCCTACTCTCATACTGCAGTCTTAGTGCCACCACTGAGAAAACACAGCACTCAATGAATCCTCCATAGAAATGTATGGGGTTAGTTTGTAACATAAGTATGGCAGTTGTCTATACATATCCCTTCCGCAGTCAAAAGTTGACATGTGAATACATCTGCCAATCATGTGGTGTGTTGTGAATATATCGTGCCAATCATGTGTTGTGATCTTGCCGCTGAAGCGAGGTTGGTATTGTGAAGCCTTGTGCACGTGCAGTTGTGGCCAAAATAGTAGTGATGGTCAAATGAAGCTTCGTGAACCACTGTCTTTGTTTTCTGAGCTCACTAGATGGCACTCTCTTTTCAAAGAAAAAGGTTAAAGGAATGGCATTTCAGTGTGTTTTCAACCTTTTGTTAAACAGCGAGCACCATCTAGTGATCCGGTCTGGATTCCCCTGTGTTTCCTGTGTGTTTCCCTGTCTGTCTTTCCCTGTGTCTCCTCCCCTGTGTTTGGTGTTTTTAGCAACAGGAGCAACATTAGGCTAACTAATGCTGCCCTCCATCAAGGGTAGATACAATTAGAGAGAGCTAACATATATTGCTGAATGTTTGATTTAAAGGACAAATCCGGTGCAAAATGAACCTAATTACACGTGTACCAAGTTGACCGTTCTCTTGGATTTGTTTTCATGCTAATCGAATGTGACCAGTTTTAGCGCAAACCGCTGATTAGCTTATAACGCTAGTCGTTGGGGCACGGGTAAAGTAAAAAGAAATCGCTATTTCTATACCACTAACAAGGCTCAAAATAGCACCACACTTCCACAGTAGCATAATGAGGGTCCCTACATGTAAACCAAAGCATTGACAACTTTTTAAGTGTACAAACAGTTTATTAAAAAGATAGTTTAGAAAGACAGTACCGTTCACATATACAGGCGGGCACCATCTTGGGAAAACAGCCACGACCAGTTGAACGATGAACGTGCTTGAGTTATGTTACTGGTTACTGGTTGCACGCTGTTCTCAGAGAACGGTCGACTCGGTACACGTTATTAACCCCTAGGTTCATTTTGCCCCGGATTTGTCCTTTAATAAAACAAGATTATAACTACCAACTGCCTAACTATTCTACCCCGATGCCGCCATTCAGGCTTGTCAAGACGGCCGCCATCTTAAATCAGGAATTCCAGGGGGTCTGACAGTAGCGGGCGAAGGCGGTATCTAACGTTACTGTGAATATTTACCCAGCCAGCAATTGCGGATTGGTGCAGGCTGAAGCCCAAGCATACCTCTAGCTAAGGCTCAAAACACACCAACTAGATAGCATAGAGTCAGACATAATTTTTTTAATGAATGGAGAAACGTTAACGTTAAAAATATCGCTGCCATAACGTTGGCAGATTGCAGGCCGTAATGGTAATGTTAACGTTAGCTATTTAACGTTAACTCTAAAGTCGATTTTTCACCTTGTTTCAGGTGAACATCAGAGTAAGATTTAAGATGGGGAATCCACTGAACCCACAAAACTTGACTTTAATGGCCGACATGGCACCTCTGTTAATACAAATTTTTTTTTCGAGTATTCCCGAACGTTAATTATTTGTCGTTCCATGTGTGTTAACATTCTGTCTGGCGTGCTTCGCTTGCTAGCAAGCACTGATAGTGTACAATGGGATATTGACGTAGTACATGTAGCCTATGTAACGCAATACATTCTTTATATTTGCTTGTGCAGATGCTGTAAATATGTACACCAAAGCCTGAAGACAATGTTCTGATTTATTTTCCAAAGGTATGTTTTAATGAAGTGCTGTAACTTTATGCACTTAGGCTACAGTTATGCCATTCTATATGAGAAATTTAAAAGTTATGATTCAGATGATGGTTTTGTATGCATTTTCTATTGCTGAAATTGCCGTGATTGGCAGAGAAGCTGTATACTTTTGATCCGATGCTGTAAATGTATACAACAAAGCCTGAAGACAATGTTCTGATTTATTTTCCAGGGGAAAAATAAAGAAAGAAGAAAAATTCAACATTTCGCCTCTGTTCCCCTGATGCTTGACCATCGTTACACAAGCCCTGTCCGTGGCATAAGTGTTTAAAATGTTATATTCAGAGGTGTGTTTATATAGGCAGGCTTTTGAACCTTACATCTGTATCTCTTGGTGTTGCAGTAGAAATTAAACCGTGGCAACCAGCACAATAATGGGAAAATTTCAGAGCACCCTTTCTGGAAAGTCAAGCAACCCCTTTAACACTAGCAAAATAAAATCTCTGGTGCCACCACTGGGGGTAGTGATGGTCAAATGAAGCTTCACGAACCACTGTCTTTATTTTCTGAGCTCACTAGATGGCGCTCTCTGTTCAAAGAAAAAGGTTAAAGGAATGGCATTTCAGTGTGTTTTCAACCCTTTGTTAAACAGCGAGCGCCATCTAGTGAGCTCAGAAAATAAAGACAGTGGTTCACGGAGCTTCATTTGACCATCACTAGCTGGGGGACGTGGTGGGCAGGTTACTCCCACTTAATAAATCTTCCTAAGGACCTTTGTGTACAGCAAGGAAATGGAAAAAAGCTATTGTGAATTGTTGTTTGTGTGTTTACTGACTCTGAGTCTGCAGAGCTCCTTCCTCTCTTGGTCGTTCTCCTCGGCTCGCGCTCGCAGCCACGCCTCATTTTGAGAGCGATGTCTGTCCAGCATCTCCCGCAGCTCCTAACACACACACACACACACACACACACACACACACACACACACACACACACACACACACACACACACACACACACACACACACACACACACAGCATGCCCAAAAGCATTTTACAATGCTAACTTGTAAGCATTAGCATGTTAACATGATAACATTCTTAAGATAGTGTTAGAATTACAGTTAATTTATTAAATTAGATATATTAGACTGTGTTTTAATTGGTTGAGATTTGATTGGAGGAAGTGATGAACCTGTTGCTGTTGTTGTCTATAGGCTTCATGAGCTTCTTTCTCTCTTTGCAGAGCAGCAGCAGCTTGAGAAACCTCTGACTTTTCTCTAGAAAAAATAAATTCAGACATAAAATAATCCATACATTATTCAGATATTCAGAGTGTCAATAATGAGTCAACCAGATGATCTCCTCAAAGTGACCCAAACTATATCAGTTTTCTACTGAAGTTACATCTGTGTGAAACATTTTTCAATCAATCAATCAATCAATCAATCAATCAATCAATCAATCAATCAATCAATCAATCAATCAATCAATCAATGTGGTGTGATATTAACCCTTCTTTAGTCAGTTAAAACCAAGCCAGTCAACACGGGCTGATCACTGGTCCTGAAAATTCAGATACGATCTGGGTCACAACCCAGTAGCAATGCATACTAACTTCCTCACAAGCTGGAAATGGGTGGAGGGTCATATTCAGCAAACATGTAACATTGTCGCATACTTCAGTCCAGCAGTACACCACTAGAACCAGTGTTTTGTATTATATAGAAGACTCTCTGCAGCCTGTGGTTGTTGTGCTGCAAATTTGAGCAGGAGAGCGTGGCAATGCTGTGGATGACACAATTAAATAAAACATTTTCATGCGTTAATGTTCTAACGATGGGTTTTCACAGACAACTTTTTTCAACTGCATTGGCTCTGCAAAAGATGACTTGGAGTCAATTTTGGAGAAGGGGCAGAGCGGTGAACATTCGGGCATTTTTGCCACTGTTGGCAGACTTTGATCATACCGCTGTTCAACCCCATAGGGAATGAATTTAACCGCTCAGCTCTGCCATTATTAAAGTTCCCTGTGAAAACCCACTGTAAAGCACAGTGAGACACAAACCTATGTATGTTGACCTGTGCTTTTTTTTTTTAAATCTTGCCATTTTTAGTGTGTAGCTTTCTAGGTTGAAGTTTGCTGTTATTTCCCATAGCGAAGGGATTTGGGAACGGCAACAGACAGAGAGCGGACATCCTGCAATTGAGCCATGCGCTGGATGTCAGGCTTTATCCTGGAAATACTTCCGTTGATCCAGACTAACCGCCTCAACATGGAACCGCGCGGTTCGGCTCTTTAATGATTCTCCTATACTTATTTTTACTTGTATTATTATGTATTGTGTATTGTGTATTGTGTATTGTGTATTATGTAAATGTAAAACAAACTAAACAACCGTACCGAACCACTTTCTGGAACTCCTGGTCCAGCAGAGTAAAGGCTGTCTGGATCGTTTTCATTGCCTGATCTCGAACTGCACTGAAGTCTCTGTGGACAAACACCTGCAAGAGGAAACATCATATTATGCTACCTGTGTTACAATTAGTGTAAGCAGACAGTATATGAACTATTAAGACCACTGCCACAACTACTACTACTGCTACAGTTACTATATTGCTACTGCTACATCTACTACTGCAATTACCACAAGTAGCGCTACTAATGCTGCTGGTACTACTGCTGCTATTGCTTCAACTACTACTACTACTACTGATACTACTACTACTGTCCCACTGCTCCACATACTGCTACTATTACTACTACCACCACAACTACCAAAACTATTTCTGCTAGAACTTAGTGTTGCCAACTCTTTTTCAATGAAAGTAGCTAGCATTAGTTCCTAAAGTTGCCAGATTATGGCATACATTAATTTGCATAATGGTGACATCTTCGTGCATAATTTGCATTATCTTAGTGGCAGTGTCGGCTGACTGCCTGCTAAACGAAGCAACAGTGGGAGAGGGTTAGTTACTGCTACTACTGCCACAAGTGCTGCTGCTAAAACTGCTACACAGTGTGTGTGTGTGTGTGTGTGTGTGTGTGTGTGTGTGTGTGTGTGTGTGTGTGTGTGTGTGTGTGTGTGCGTGTGACGTCCTTACCTGTGCATAAGCTGCTGTGTTCCTGGACTGGTTGAACAGATCAGACTCGCTCAGCTCATAGCGGACATTGGGAACCTTTGTGGGAGTGAAGCTGTTAAGGGTCAAAACCAAAATGAAACCAAATTGTTAAAGCTGAGAGACGAGACTCAAACAGAGCATGACATTAGGCTGGAACTGCAGGCAGACAGACACTGCACACACAAAAGAAACAGAAACACAGTTGTGTATAGCAGCTGCTGACCTGTGGCTGACGACCTGTAGACCAAACTCTGACAGGATCTCCTTCATCACTGTGGAGAAAAACTACTTCAACACCATGAATGGCTTTAAGGTGAGACGGTCTGAAAGTGAAAGTGTGTTCCTTCCATTTGTACTAGTCTAGTACACAAAATCTATTGAAAAGATTACCTTAAAAAAACATGTGATTGTTCTTTTAAGTACTTGTATTGACAATAAAATCTGCGAATGTGAATAGACAGGCAGGCAATGCTTTGTGAGCTCAATGCGTGGTAACCATAGGGATTCTGTGCACTACTGTATCCCTGCCGGTACAACTGAATTACATTAGTTGACTGTGGTATTATATATCCCTAATCACAGGTCGATTTATAAGAATTAGTGATAATCCTAGTCTTTGCTTGCCACAAACTGTGATATGATAGCTAAAGTTAGCTTTAAATTAGTAAAGTCATAGTTCTATAGTTTAATTTAAGTTCAAACTACACATAAGGTTACCCAATACATACTTGTGCAGATGCTCTGACATGCAAATCCCTATTTTTATTAACAGAATTAAATATTTTAGAGAACTCACAAACAGCAAGAGTTCCTTGTTCATTGATTTGCACTATGCCTCAAGACAATTCAACTCTTGCAACAGGCAGGTGTGTGCATGTGACAAGCAAAAATGAATTTAGATTGTTGCTGCTATAAACACTGCAGCTTCAGGCCCTAATATATAAGTATAAGTATATTAATAAAATAAACATGAATAATGTACCTGGTTGTCTCTCTGAGGGGTTAATTAGTTTCATCACCTTCAGGTCATTAAACTCCTGCTCTTCATTCTTTCCTCCAAATACATACAGCTGTCAAACAGAAAAGTTAGATTTTATATTATAAGCCATGACAATAATATACATAAATTATAAATTTTAAAATATTTAGCGGCACCCTGACATGGCTGTGGAGGATGAAGGCAGTGTGTCCGTGTCGTCGGGCCGGAGGAATTCCAACGTACAGAGGAACCTTCCATTTCATCTTAGCTGAAGAGACATAATGTGAAGTAATTGAAGAACATATCTCAATCTTTTGAATTTCAAATAATTTATATTCACGTTTGTCAGTTAATCTGCAGCGTTTCACTCACAAATACTGAGTTTATGGATTTCTTTAGAAGATGTCAACATGCCGTCCTCATTTGTTGTTTTGCCACCAAACAGGTAGATATCCTCCATTAAAAATAAAGAAAATTACATTATAATCAAAACAGCAACGAACAATGGAGAAATTATCCATGGATGGTATAACATATTTTTTTTACGTTTTACTTTTCTACTTCTATTACATCTCCTTTACTTTCCTTTTATATTCTTTAGTAATAGTACAGTATATGCACTTTACATCTTTAACCCATAAGAGACCCACATTGACACAGGTGTCACAAACTCTTTAAATTATCTGGAAAGTTTCTCATTCAGCTTTATCCTTGATTTTAACTCATGAAGCCCCTAAGTGACACTGATAGAACATCTTGGTAGCGGTCATGTGACAGTTTGTCAATTTGTGTTCCCATGACAACATTTCCAAGATGGCTGTGTGCATGGTCAACAGATATGACAGAACTAGCTAATTTTTAAAAGAATGCATGGTCAACAGATATGACAGAACTAGCTAATTTTTAAAAGCATGCAGGTCAACAGATATGACAGAACTAGTTAATTTGTAAAAGCATTTTTTTGTTTCTAAGGTAAGTTTCTAATGCTTACATCACAAGTCATATATTACTGAGGAACATTAAGGCCAGGACTATCATAAATGCATTGGGCGTAGCATGACCAGGGAACTAATTTCTAGGTTTTTTTCAGGGTTGGCACTTCTTTTTTTTTTTTTCTTTTTTTTTTACATTTATTAAAGCAAGATCCTTGACAAGGCGTCTCACACAAAATGGTACAGAAACAAGTTGTATTGACATGCACTTATATACCCACTAATCAACATGCTACTACTGTAGAGGTTTGAAATCTTGAGATATGCGATGGCTTACGCTGATAACTATCTAACATTGTTCCAAGCGGCTAATCCCATTTGCGATGTCCATTGCAACCAAGGGGGTAAGCTTCTCTTCAGAACTCGAGCCATCTATGGCGCCATTTTGTTGCTACCTGGCCATCACCTCCTGTTAGCATTCCGCTGACCGCCATCTTTTTTTTACGTCACTTGACTGCGAATAACTTTACATCTGAAGCGTTTAAAGACTTTATTTGTCCGTTGTTTATTTCTAAAGAAACATGACAATGTATAAAAGGCTCCATTACCTTGTACCTCACGTTATGGCTCCGTAGCAGACGTTTTTGTGAAAATTGATGATTGTGTCACATAGTAGAGGAATTACCGTATAGTACAGGATAAGCTTGCAGGCAGTTTGGCTTACATGAGCTGTTTAGGATTAATTACTAATGTTAACTAGCATTTTCGTTAGCAATAATTAGCCTGTGCCTATGTTATCTCCTTACATATACCTACACTCTCTGTCTCTGTAAGATTGGGAATGATTGAGATTTCTCTTGGCGCAGCTACCAGAAGACTTCCAACTTTCAGACACGTTGCTCACGTCACATTCTCTCAGTTGGAGGCTGCACAGTAAAGCTGGCCATCACCGGAAAAGTGCTTCTAATAGCCTTCACTGGTCTCCGTCCAGAGCAACGGGGTCTGTTGGTCCATTATATACTGTCCATGATTGCAACCCAGCAACACAGTCCAATAAATCCACTTTGGAAACGTTGTTGAAATAAAAGATGAAATCTCCGGTTTTTATTCCTTGGTCCTTGAATAAAGGAGTCTGTTTCCAATGATGTTGCCATTTCTATGTGGACTGCACGACAAGCTAGGCAGGTAAATATCACCCCATATCTTTTTACAGATGATCTTCCACGTTTAATGTTGAATGGCCCAAATAGATCTACTCCAGTTCTGGTGAAGGGTGGCTAATCTGGTACTCTGTTTCTTGGTAAATTAGGTTCTTAGGCAGAATCATCGGGTGCTTGGCTTCGGCTGACATAGATGCTCGACTGAGCCTCCCTCCAACACGAAGAATTCCCTCTTTAAGTTGTGGATTCAGTCTGAAGATTCGACTACTCTTCTTGATGGAGTCCTTTCTCCGAAGAGCAGATATCTCTTCCTGGAACATACCTTGCTGACAATGACTGATGATATCCATCTCAGCTTGTTGCAGATTATCCACGGTTAGGTAAGTCTGTTTGAGACTTTTTTTGTAGCTCAACATCTCCCTGTTCACCCGTTGTTGATCACTGTGCAATCCATTCATCTCCTTTCTCTTCCTTGATAGGTTTACCAGGGTTCCCTTGAGTCGTGTGAGCCACGCCACAGCCTTCTTGAGGCGTATCCAAGAAGAATAGTATCAACTTAGTTGTTGCATTGCATCAGTGCTTTCTTCTGCTGTTGTAGCATTGACAAGTATGCCTTTCTTGACCTCAGGATCTTCAGCCGTGAGCTCCTCTAGGTGATCATGCTTGTCTGGCCATTCCCTTTCAGGTTTACTGAGGAAGACAGGCCCAGCAATCCAAACTTCGTTCTTCATGAAGACACTCACCTTTTGTCCCCTGGAGGCGCAATCAGCAGGATTCAACTGAGTGCTGACGTAGCTGCATTGCTGCACTTTTGATGCTTGCAGAATTAGGGCAATCCTGTTCGCCACAAATGTCTTAAATCTAATGTTCTCATTTGCTAAGTACTTGAGTACGGCAGTAGTGTCCGTCCAAAACCTGGAATCAGACAGTGGCAACTGTAGTTCTTTCTTCAGCATGACATCCACCTTCACAGCTAAGGCAGCCGCCGTCAGCTCCATCCGCGGGATAGTTGGTGGTTTGAGAGGGGCAACCCTTGCCTTTCCCAAGACAAATGAGCAGAAAATTTGGTTGCTACTGTTCTTCTGGACTAAGTAAGTAAAAGTACCGTAGCCTGTTTCGCACGCGTCACAAAAGTGATGCAGCCGAGCTTGCACTGTTTTTCCAAACTCAGGTGGCTTAAAACACCGATCCACTCCAAAGTCAGTGAGCTGTTGAAGTTCCTAAGTCCACTCTGTCCATTGTTGTGCGAGATGTTCCAGCACAGTGTCATCCCAGCCTGTTCTTAGTCTACACAATTCTTGCAGGATGTTTCTAGCAGGCAGTGTGACTGGCGACAACATTCCCAGTAGGTCGTAGACTGAACTCATCGTGGACAGGATTCCTCTCCAGGGGCCTCATGTATAAAAGACTGCGCAGCTTTCATACCAGAAGATGGCGTATGGCCAAAACTTGAAAAGTACTTACGCACAGAAATATTCACATGTATAAAACCGGTCGTACGCCAGGTCCTGCGCACCTTTCCTTTATACATGACAATCCACGTGAAATTGAGCGCACATTAATGAGTGACTGACCCCGCCTTGCCTCCTCCCATAAATGAATATGGAAATTACTATAAATGCGCCCCCGGCGTCATTCTTTGTCCAATCACAACGGGTTATCCCGCTGCAGACCAAAAAAAAAAAGAAAAACTTCACTGACTGAGGCTGAGGTGCTGAGGTGGAGGCGAGAAAAAAATGTTCTGTTTGGAGGTTTGTCATCTTGGATAAGCAATAAAAGAAAATGCCCAGAATGGCAAATGGTAACCGGGCAGTGAATGCACCGAACCATGGCAGAATAATAAAAAAATAAAGTCTAATGTCAAAATGGAAAGCCAAAGAATAGTGGCAGCGCCACACCACTTACAGAACAACATACATCTCAGTGTCCAGCCAGTGTCAGTCCAAATTACGCATAATAAGCAGTTTGAACTCACTGATGTAATGCCATTTATTTTATTTATTAAAGGGGTGATAGAATGCAAAACTGATTTTACCTTGTCATAGTTGAATAATGACAGTTTAGTGGGTAACTAGGACATACATAGAACCTCTAAATCCCATTGACACCTCTTTTCTCTGCAAATCTCACTATTTGAAACTGCCTCTGAAAACGGGCGAATCTCAACAAGCCTCATAGTTGACGTCAAGTATTGCGGCTCCTCCTCATTTGGCTCTAGTCTGTGTTTGTCACGCCCCAACATTTGCATAGGCTACACAACTGACCTGAGATCAGTTAGTCTTCTGAATCTAGGTCGTGCAGATCTCAGAAATTGTATACATTGTTCATATGCTATTTTACCATTAAATTCACTTCTGAAACTTTTTTATGCGAGAAATCAACTATGTAAAGCTCAAATATGGGCCGCTTTACGAAAATGGATGGCTAATTGCAAATTCTAAGAGGAGGCTAGCTAGCTCTCATTGATAGAGCTACATCCAGCAGCAGGCTCTTCAATGGGACTCACGGACAAGTGGCGTTTATTTCCCCAATCGTTTGTTTAAATAACTCAACACATTATAATTACACACATTAAAAGATTAACTGAAACCGGTGGTAAGAGATTGGTGGCGTATCAAGCTCGCTGACCGCGCTCTCACTCACATACACCAGGCATTTAGCTAGCAGGAAGAGGGAAGTTGCAGTCCCTGGAGCTCTGTCAGGGCAGGGGCATTTAGCCCACGAGATGGTGACTTTGCGCGGGAATGGAGTGCAGTGGGCTGCCAGTCGTGACGGAGCTCCAAGTACCTCACAGCAGGCCGGGGTCTGTGAAGGAAGGCAGGCCGGGCGGCGAGGCAGCAACAAAGGCAGCACCCGCACTGAACTCCGACACACAGTCCGACAAAATTTGCAATTAGCCATCTATTTTCGTAAAGCGGCCCATATTTGAGCTTTACATAGTTGATTTCTCGCATAAAAAAGTTTCAGAAGTGAATTTTTTAATGGAATAGCCCGATAAACAATGTATAACTTTGCAGTGTCTGAAATATGAGAGTCTCCCATGTGTTTCTATGTAGTTTGCTCAAACCAATCAGCACGTAGCTCATTCGGAATATTCATGAGCATACCATATTTGGAAGAAAAGCTCTTGTTCCAAATAGAGCCATATTCACAGGGTAGTTAAGGGCCTAAAAAAATAGCATTCGGGCAATTTTCAGCCCAACCAATGTTACATAACCTATTAGGAGACCTTAAGGAACAGTGTAAAATACCCTATATAATCATTCTATCACCCCTTTAAGTGTTAGTAGCTCAGGGAAACTGAGTCCAGCGCGAGGGAGACCTGACTCAGAGGAGGAGATGTTAGTGAGGCCAGCGTCTCCACGGCAGGTGACGTGCGCACAGATCCGCTGTGCCAAACATGGATGAAATTATGAAATAGTAAATAGGACTACAGTAACAGAAATATGTGCAGAATTAATACAGTCAAGACGGCCCATTGTTTGGTGGACCGGGTACACCTTGTTCACTTTATAGCCTACAAATCATCCACGGGATTAATGACGCATCACATGAGTTAGTCCCCCTGACACAGCGTTTGTTCCTGGGGAGATGGATCCGTGCGTCCCGCCTCCTGTGCGCCATGGATGTCTGAGCCTCAGCAACTAAAGACTCACAGACACTACTGCATTTTCCGTGTAACTCGCGAGTAAGATATTTCATCTATGGGAAATACAGAGGATGACTGAAAGTATTTCAAGTATTAAATAATTTTCTGTCCTCATGTTTAACAGAGATTAAGTAGCCTGCGAATTAAACAGTTGTGTGAAAGATGTGAAACATTATCCACATAAATGATCAAACTTTTATGGAGTATCAGCGGATATAATTTTTTTTTTTTTAATAGACAACGTTACAGACGTATGCCAGTAACTGTAGTGGAAACTTTATTTTGTAATGTTTAGTGAGCACTTTTCAGTTAGAATTCGCTACGTTACAGAGCCAGAAAAGACTTTGCGGACGGCCCGCACATTCTCACGTCAAGTACATTTTTTATACATCACAAAGTGACTGTGAAAACCAGCGTACGCAAGCTTTTCGTGCGTACGCAACGTTTATACATGAGGCCCCTGGTGAGGGGCTTTTGCTCTATGTGCACGTGGAACTTGAACTGATCTGACCGGATACACCACTGTACTCCCAAAGCTCTCTTGATGGCGAGTGAATCCTGGTCAAGATCGAGATCTTTGACTTCTGTTGCCCGGTCCTCCAGTGGAATGTTTAACAACACATTTTGATTGTTCGTTGTCCATTTTTTCAGTCTAAAACCTCCTGTTTGACAGATGGCCTTCAAGTCTTGGAGTATTCTGACTGCTTCTTGCTCAGTGGCAACTGATCTCAAACAATCGTCTACATAAAAATGATGTAAGACTGTATCCACTACTGCTGCACCAAACATATTCTTGTCGTCCTCGGCACACCTTCTCAATGCATAACTCGCGCAGGTTGGTGAGGAGGTGGCTCCGAATAAGTGTACCTCCATTCTGTACTCTTGCAGCTCTTTTGAGGTGTCGCTGTCCGCCACCACAAAAACCTGAGGAGGTCAGCATCTTCTGGTGGGACTTTGACCTGGTGGAACATCGCTTCCACATCCGCCATGACTGCGACTCGCTCTTGACGGAATCTAGTCAAGACACCAACCAGACTGCTTGTCATGTCAGGCCCTTGCAGTAATTGTTCATTGAGTGTGGTTCCTTGATATGAAGAGCCACAGTTGAATACCACTCGCATTTTATGCTTCTTAGGGTGGTATACACAGTGATGCGGAATAAACCATACCTTTCCATCACTCCGTTTTAGTTCTTCATCTGGGACCTTTACAGCATAGCCCTTCTTTATCATATCATTCATGAAGCTGACATAGTCTTCTTTGAACGTCTGATTTCTCTGAAGCTTCTTTTTCATGTTGAGCACTCGTTGCTCTGTCATTGCTCTGTTGTTGGGCATTTTCACCTCTTTGTTCTTCAACGGCAAACCAATAGAGTAGTGGCCATTGACCAGCTTTGCCGATTTGGTGACTCTGTCCATAAACAGTTGGTCTTCCTTAGACATTTCTAACTGCTCTCCTTGAGCGTTCTCAGGAAAATCATACTTGAACTGCTGAGTCCACAAGTCTTCGAGTCGAGCCACTGAGATTCGATTCATCTGGATATGCGGGTATCCATTCTTTGTCCATCTTCTGATGTTCTCACGCAGCGGTCCGTTTACTGTCCATCCCAAAGCCACTTGTAGCACGCCCATTCCTTGACACTGCAGATTACCTCTTTTGGGTCCAAAGCCTTTGCCACATCAGTCCCAATCAGAAGACCGATGTCCGCGTTGATCGATGGAATTTGTACACCTCGCAGATGTGGCCACCTATCCACATCTTCTTGGGTTGGAATGTTCTCTTTACTTGCGGGGATAACCTCTTGTGCGAAAACACCTGTAAGCTCGATAAAGTCATCACCTTCTAGGCTACTCACTTCTAGGTCTGATACAGCTTTGCATGAGACTGTCTTTTGGTCTCCCATAGTGGTGAGTAGGATTTTCACATTTTTTCCTTGCAGGTGAAGGTTGTTCGCCAGCTTGTTAGTGCAGAAAGAGGCATTACTCCCTGGATCCATGAATGCATAACAAGTCAGCACCTTGTTGCCTTTCTTTGCCTTTACTCTCACAGGAACAATGGCGAGGACACTACCTGTACCCCCGACCCCAGTCTGAGAGCATGCTTCCCCTGCATCCACGAATCCACTGACAATGGTTTGCTCTTCCTTTGGAGGCTCCTCTTTTGGCTCCCCCTGTGAAGCCTCTTACTTTGGTAAGTCTTTAAATTTCTGCTTTATGTGTAAGAGCGTAGGATGTGTCGCTGAACATATCTGACAGCTCTTCTTTTCTTCACAGGCGTTACTCATGTGTCCTCCTATAAGACAACTGAAACAAAGTCCTTTGCTCTTAAGGAATTCAAGCTTTTCTTTGTGCAGCTTTCTTTGGAGTTTCTTGCACTGTTCCATGATATGATCTCCCTGACAGAAGATACAAGGTTTCATGAAGGCTTTGTTCATGTTAGTTCCCTTCTCCTGAACTTTCTTGTTTCCGACACCAGTGGCATCTTTCTCAGCTTTCTGTTCTTTTACTTCAGGCTAGTGTTTTGATGTTTTTCTTTCCACTTGACCTTTCAGTCTGGCGCTTTGTTTGTCCTGAGATTTCATCAAATGCAGGGTGAGCTGCCATTTCAGCCTGTGTTGATAAATGACACAACGTCTTTGAACTTTGTCCGCCGATCTTGTTTTTTCTGAATGTCTATGGCGACACTCCTGAATCTCTCTCTCAGCCTGTATGGGAGCTTTGTGATGATCGTGCGCAAGTTAGCAGCATTTTCCATCTCTTCTAAGTTCTCCAGATCTGAAATTGCATTATTGCAGTTTGTCATCAGGGCGTATGCTTCAAGTGCCTTGGTGTCATCTGCTTTAATGGCAGGCCAGTTTAAAGCCTTGTCAAGATATGCCATGCATATCTTATATTTATCACCAAAGCGTTCCTTTAGCAGTCTCTTGGCTTCAGGGTAACCCTGATCTGGATCCATATGAAAACAACTGCGCACTAAGTCATTAGGCTGCCCATTTGTTTGCTGTTCTAAATAGTAAAGCCGATCTTTGCTGTTTTCAGTCTTGCTTTCTATGCGGTGCTCAAAGGCTCTCATAAAGAGACGATATTCTAATGGATCTCCCTTGAAAACTGGAATGTTCGGTGATGGCAATGTAGATAACCTTTGCTGCTTTATTAGGCTTTCAGTGATGTCGTTTTGCATGACGGTAACCAGGTTGTCTGTGTGATTATCTGAAGTGACAGGAGCTCGTATTACGTCTGTGCCTCTTCCACTAGTGTGGCTATGCCGAATTCCACCGCTAGCTACACTTCTCTTACTGTGGCTGACATCACATTTCCTTGGCTCGGACATCGATATTTCCACTCTGCCGCCTTTGGTTCTACTTGACACATTTGAACTTTCGTATTTTCTTAACACGGCTAATTGTGCATCAGTTGCAGCGAGCCCTGCTTGCAGCTCCAACTGTTCTTTTTCAACCTTGAGCTGTAGCTCGTGCTCCTCTAAAGTCTTTTTTTCAATGTGGCTGATTTGGCTAACAGAGCAGTTCTCTCTAGTTCAACCTTTAAGCGCTCAGCACGAGCTGATGATGTTGCAGAAGTACCAGAAACAGACTTAGATTTTCTAGAGTTCCTGGATGTGACTGACACACTATCTTCAGGATGTATCTGCTCACTTGTTAGCTTCTTCTCTGCGTAGTATTGCATTCTGTATCCATGCATTCACTTCTTGCACAAATTCTTTGTGCTCGTTATTTCTTGGCTCAAACCAATCCCTTTGATCTGCGTTCAAATTCTCTATGCATTCAATCTGGCGGAGTTTGTCTTTAACGTCAGCATTTATTTTACTGAATTCCTTTATCAGTGTTTCATACTTGGCCAACAATTCCTTTGCTATGATTTCCACGTTTGCATCATCATCCATTAAAGCATACAATTCGTTCTTTTTCGCAGTAAGTTTTTCGTTTATTTTCGTTTGCAGATCATGTTCCAGTGCTTTAAGTGTTGGTTTAACCACTCGCTTTTTCTCAGTTAGGCTTACCGTGGCTTCTGTTCCTGTCTCCGTCATGATTGCTTTGATAGTCAGTCCGTTTTTTTTTTACAGGTTCCACTTGCAACAGTCACGCAGCAGCAACAACGAACTTGTTGAGACCGTTAGTAATCCACTTATCACTCACCAGCCACGAGCACAGCGCATGATCAGCTATTTTGGTGATAGACGGGCCAAATCAACCAATCAGATCAACAAAGCGGGGAGACTGACCCATTATCGTTTATTGCAAAGTATTCTTCTATCATTTCTTTTAATTGTTTTTGAATCGCTGGATCTGTAAGCATGGAAACATTCAATCTCCAGTATTTAAAGTGCCTGTCAAAGCCTAGATTTAAAGTCATTTTTACTGGGGCATGGTCAGACAGGTTAATAGGTTCTATAGTACACTCTTCCACCATATGAAGACTAATAATCACAAATCATATCGATCCTGGAATAGGACCCATGTACATTGGAAAAGAAAGTGAAGTCCCTCGTTTTGTTATTTTTAGCTCTCCAACTATCAATTAGTCCCAACTCTTCCAGCATGTATTTTGCTGTTTTAGATTTTTTTACTAGGGGGTCCATGTACCACAGGCAGTTTGTCTAATTTTGAGTTTAATACACAATTGAAGTCGCCCCCTAGAATAATTATCCCTTTAGCTTCCTTCGCCAATATGGATGATACTTCTTTAAAAAAATTAGGATCATCTTCATTTGGGGCATAAATATTCATAATGGTTAAGTTAGCCCCACCTAGTGTACCTACAATCATGATATATCTGCCCTGTTTGTCTTTCACTTCTCTCTGTACAGATAAACTGACTGTTCGACTGATCAAAATCGCTACTCCTCTTTTCCTGCTATTTGAGCAAGATGCAAAAAACACCTGCTCAACCCATTCTCTCCTCAATTTCTTATGTTCTGCATCGCTCAAGTGGGTTTCCTGTAACATAGCTAATGAGCTTTTTTTTTTTCAGCTGTCCCAATATCTTCTTTCTTTTTATCGGGTGGATAAGCCCTTTAACATTGTAACTGACAATCTCTAGATTCAACATAAGGTAACATTGTTTCCGTACAATATTTCCATCTATCCTCTTAAGGAATTCTTCCTCCTATCAAAACACCTCTCTGTGTTGCCTGGCCACTCTTGCATATCACACCTGTGTGCAGACTTTACAAACATGTCAAGGATATACAAACTGTTGAACAAAGGTAGAACAAAGATAGAACAAAATCAACATTTCAAACTTCCAAAAGCCCAGCTAGTCTCAAAAGTGTACCCAGCCCCTGCTGTATTGTAGGCAGAGAGTTGTGACTCCTAACACTCTCTGGGGAGCTGGCACGAAGTGCCCTCCAATCCACAAACCAAAGAGGAATATATGTCTCTTGGTTAGAAAGTAACTGCATCATGAGTCTCCTCACCATGGAAACAGAAAAAAAGTGGGAGAGTTTAGCACTCCCTCAAACTCTTATTTGCTCATAAATAAAATTATAGTCTTTGTACAGTGTGGTTAGCTGTTACAGGAACATCATAACGGAAGAAGTCTAGGGGCCCTATCTTGCACTCAGCGCAATTGCCTTTGTACCCCGACGCATGTATGATTCCTATTTTGCACCCGACGCACAGCAAACTTTTCCCTCCACAGACTGTTTTAGACAGAAATTAGGGAATGTATTTGCGCTCCCGGGGGCGGTTCAGCAAAAAGAGGAGGCGTGTTCAGGTGCAAACGTTCCCTGATGCTGTTTTGCAGTTTCAGAAACAATTCCGCCACTGACCAGGAAAAATCTGGTCTAAAGTCAGTGGCGCTAGTCTAAAGTCAGTAGCGCGTTATTCAGATGCTATTTTAGGGGCGCATGCTTGGCCATAATGTAGCGTGTGCACAATGCGCATTCGCTTTGCTTGTCTCATCTACACGGACGCAGCAGTTCCCATTTTTGCAAACCATACATAATAATTACAAAGAAAAATATTACTGAAAATGCGCTTCAGGTGTTTGGATAGGTCAGGAGGCACTTTACAGTACAGTCCTCAAAAAGTTGCAGCATTCTTTATGGCTTGTTGTGTTTTACACAACATTTCCATGAATCATGGATGTGTTGATGACATAAATGAGGAAATATTAGAGGACTTAAGGAGACGTGATGTTGAACTACGGTGGGATTGGACACTCCGGCGGATTCTGTACTGGGAGTGGCAATGCGCGATGTGCTCCTGGTGGAGCGGATGGACGGAGACGGAGTAGGCGGAGGAGGAAGGGGCACAACAGGTGCAGGTGGTGCGTTTGGAGGCCCACTCTCCATGGCTGCAGCAATCCTCTCCAGACTTGAGGAGATGCGCCTGAGAGACCGCAGCAACATCGCCACCCGGCTAAGATGGGCATGATGTTAGGAGCCCCCATTAGTTGTTTAAGGGACAGCTTCTACAATCTGAGCTAGTACCACCCAGTACAACCATGTTACAGTATTTTCTGAGTTCAAAGGTCGCTTGTGGTCTGCATAATGCGGTGTTAATTTAAAATAAAAAAACATAACAGCTAGAGCAGTCATTATTTTTGCAGCACAAAGCTAAGGGTTCAGTATTTCCCATTGTCATGTTGTACACTCGTGATGACGTCATCACGTTACGTGATGTCTCGTGCAAAATAACAGGTGGACCATAATTGCAGACGCAAAACGCCTCTGCTCATTAAAAGCATATCTCAAAAAAAAAAAAATGACATAGTGTAATGGGTATGACGTTGATAATTTGCGCGGGACGGGACGGTTGGATTTAGCAAAAGTGACACGCAGGACACGAACCCCGGTCTCCGCGGTGAAAGTCCTGTATTGTTTGACCCATGCACACCCAACCACGCTCCCTACGCGAAATTTTGACCTTTCATACTACTCGCTACCTTTGTCGCTCTTAATACTACGCTATCTACATATATTCAATATAAATGCAATCCATTTAGGTCAGAGTCTACGTGCTACTAACACTTTAAATGTTGCACCAGCTGTAATTGTTCTAAGTTAGACGTAAGTCACAACTTAATCTTACACCTCGTATGTGTTTTTTATTTTTGATTAATACTCCCGCTTTCATTTTCCACGAGCGGAGATACAGAGGATTTCCGAGCTGCTGGCAGCAGAATCGGTTTGATAAAGTCTGTGTTTACCATCCATTGTTTTGATTGAGAGACCCTTAAGGGTTACATATTGTACGTTTAAATTTGTATAGTCATCACTAATCATAATGCTTTGTCCTAATTTATATACCTTGCTGTTGTTTGTTGATTAACATTACCAATGTTAGCTATTTTTAGCCATAAGCCTTTTTGCTATTGCGGAGCGAAGTGTTCAAAGACAATTGGGCATGAAAGACAACAGGGTTATAACAATAATAAACACTGCATAGTGCTTTTTACTGATTGGCCATGGGAAGTGAACATAATTTTCTGCAACAATATGGTTAATGTGGAGTAATAGATGTGTAATTAAGATGAATGTTATGTCACCGTGGTGCAACCAAACAAATTTGGTAGGAAACTTATTGGTTTCAAGGTATTGTTTACTAAGGGCTTTACACCCTAACTTAAGAGAGAACTTAGACTCGCAGCTGGTGCAACAGGCTGCAGAACTGGGAAATCCTTTCATGTCAACAACCAACAACAAACGGTAAAGTGTGTGGGCTCCGACAGGACTTCATGGTGCATTCAGGTGGCCTTGTTAATGGTGCATATAACTTCACCTAGAAAACTCAAACTGTTGTTGTAAAGTACCCTTCTGCTCTCTAGTGGCTCTTATTGTGGCATTTCTGTCACTGTTGAAAAAAAGAAGTTTCAATTGAAAACTAGAACTGCAAGCAGTTATGACGGGGTCCAAGCTTCCTGGCGCCAGTTGCCCCCGACAACCCGGGGAGCGTGCAAAAGCGGGACCCAAAGCGAAACAGTGGGGAGGCTAACGTCGGGAAATATCGAGAGGTGTGAGCCGCAAGGTTATGCGGTACATTGCCGTTGCAAGTATACTAGAGCCCTAAAGGACTTTTGACAACCTCTGGCTGTCTGGTTTTATTTACTATAAAAGCTTGTAAAACATCCACCCTGTTGTCCATAGTCAATCTATGAACATCATTTCTTTTCAGGAAAGACTGGACTATTAGAATATTTGTCACTTGAATGTTAAAAAGGTTGTAGGACCATAAAGACAAATGAATAAATAAAATGGATTCATGTTCCTAATGGAACATGAATCTCACTTGATACACAGCAATGCCACACAAGCATTTGTGTTGTCTAAAACAGTTCTATATATTTGGAGTCATCCAGTGCAAAAATAAACATATTGAACATTATAACTCATATAAAGGACAAACTATTTACATTTTTTACATACAATGTATTGTTGTGGCAAAAATATGATAAATCTGGTTTTTAATTGAATTATGGGGACAAATACAACGTGTATTAATGTGAAATAGATAGGAGATGTCGATGTGTCTGCCTGATGGAAGTCACAGACTTTCTCTGTCTTACTGCTTCCAGCGGCTGCCTTCCTCAGTGCTACACAAAGACTCTCCCCCCTCGTGCAGTCTTCAGTTGCTGTGTAGCTGCTGACAATCCACAGATGGTCTGCCGTTATACAGTCGCTAATAGCCACGATGATATACCACTGAAGCAGTCGCGCTAGTTGCGTATAGTCCATCCGGTGAAAAGTTCATACCAAAAACGCCTTAAGTGTAAACATTCAAAATACAAGATCAGCAAAATGACTTCATACAGTGGAAAATCCCCAGAAAAGGTGGTCTTAGGTCTAAAAAGTAGCCAATTGAAGCTTTACACGCATGTTCTGAGAGTGATCATTGGAGCATTTTTCAGGGGGAGGATCTCTCTTTTTGGACGATATAAAGTGAAGTTAGACAAAGGAATCTTTAGCAAGCTTACCGGTACTTGCTCGGGCTTTCTTGTGTGTTGATTTTCTTTCGTGCACATTAAAGCTCTTTTTCTAATCTGATTCCCTTGACTGCTGCGTAACTCTTTTATAACTCTTAAAACTTGCACCTTAAGCGAGTAACGAGGATCATAGAGCGGTCGCAGCAAGCGGTGGAGTCCGTGCGGCTTATCTGGCCTTGAGCTGCGGACACTTCAAATTTACTTCTTCAGTATCAATCTTGGATGTAACAGTATGGATTAATTCCACAAAGACCCCAAAAAACTCTGGACTTCTAGGCTGGATACGAAACCTTCTGTAAGGGCTAGGAATACAACAAAAACATCAGCAGAAATGGGCAACTGTTAGCTTTTAGCTCCAAAAGACTGTAAGTTTCTACTAGTTAGAGTTATAAAGTTATTAAGTTATGAATCAGCCCTTTGGCGTCGTAAGGGGGAAAAAGGGCCCAAATTGGTCTACGTTGACTTTAGCACCTCCTAATGGCCGATCTTTACCAAATTTGGTACAGAGCCTCTGAGCGGCATGATGAACAAGCATCACAAGTTTCGTGTTGATAGCATTTACTTTGGCAGAGATATTGCATATGCAAATTTCCCATTTAAATGCATTAAGTTATTGGCCAAAACAAATACACGTTAATAATAGCGCCCCCTAATGGCCGATCTTTGACAAATTTGGTACAGAGCATCATAGTGGGATGTTGAACAATGATCTCAAGTTCTTTGCTGAGAACATTTAATTTGGCCGCGATATGATATATGTGTGTGGTAGCTAGCTAGGAAAATTTGTTTGGTCGTCAATTGCGCATACTTTAACGTACTCAAAATTTCGTAAGATATAAACTTTTTGTACTTGTAGTGCGCCCTAGTGGCCAATTTTCGTAACATGTGTGGGGCCTCCAGAGGGTCACAGCAAACAAGAATCTAAAGTTTCGCGTTGATAGCATAGCAAAGTTAGTGTTTTCATAGTTAGCTACACAAATTTGTTCGTGCGTAATATGCGCAATTTTTATCCTATCAAAATTCTTTTAATGTTTTGTCAAGTCGGTCTGGAGATGCTACGTACCAAGTTTTATGCAGATCGGTCGCATGGTCTAGGTGGAGATCGAAAAAGTAGGTTTTTGATAAATCGCGATTTTTCACGCATAAAACTCTGCGGAAATAAGCTATATCAGGCGATTCAGTTGGATCCAGGGAATGCGTGGATATATGGTTTTTGAATGTGCGATATACAGTTTGGGTGTTATAGGGACAAACACATTTTTTCTACTATTGCGCCACCTAGTGGTGGAAGTGGGTCAATTGTTGCGCCTGAGGTCCTTGCGGAGTCCTGAAAATGGCACCTCCCCAACATTTACGGTTTAGGCTGTAGCGGGAGTTTTACGCAGAGAAGAATAATGGAAAATAATAGGTGGTTCTTCCAGACTCGGGCTTGGACCCCTAATTAATCGAATCGTGACCTTAACATTGAGGGGGAGGGGTGAGGGAAGGGATATTCAGCTGGTAGCAATCTGCAGACAGATATCACTGCACGTTTAATAAGGTGCTCTCAATCAGCCTCCATTGCTACTGCCTGGCGACGTCCATGTAATATTTTGAATCTGCTGCAGCACGGTGCAACTCCGGCGCTGTGGCTCCGATCCTACTAGCCCGTAAATTAAGCGGTTTGTAGCTTAAAATAATAAACAATATGTCACGATTAATATAGCAGGTTTACCTTACTACCGTATATATCCGAATATAAGACGATCCGGAATATAAGATGACCCCCCCCCCCATTTTCCAGACTTACTTTTGGGAATAAAAGAGAAAAAATCTGGTTTTCAACAGAAAATAATTTTATTGGAAAATTCTAGTGATAATTCATTGGAAAAAAACTAAATTTTAACACCATTCATTAAATATTTGGATTAATTTGTCACAAAATAAAGTGCACTCATGTCAATGAGTTCAGAAATGAATGAATGAATTAATAATCTTTTCACAAAAATGCAATAATTATGTAGGCCTGTGTATGTATGTAATTGTGGTACTGTGAAGATAGATAGAAAATAACCATCTGCTTTTAATCAAACACATCTGACATTAAAGTCTTGAAACAAACCAAACTGTGGGGTTGCAATAAGAACAGCAGTGCAAATGGGCCTTTATGCTGCACATTAAACTAGGCCACCCCAAAAAAACCCCCCCCCCCCCCCCCCCCCCCCCCCCCCCCCCCCCCCAATGATGCTCCAGAAGCCTCGACCACAGAATGTCATCCTTGCTCCCGTCAAGGGCATTTGATATGCAGTATTTCTTAAATCCATGAATGATGCTCTCCTGGCTTATGGCATCCCATGCTTGGAGGATCCAAGTACAGAGCAGATGCACTGCTGGCTTCTGAAGTTTTCCAGTTGGTGTGAGTGATTGCCTGACAGGAGCCACTCATTGTACCACTTGCGCAGATTATCCTTGAATGACTTGTTGACGACTACATCCAATACCTGTAGCTGGCTTGTCATCCCCCCCGGTATGATCACAAGATCGCCGTTCATTTTCCGCAACTGAGTTTTGACGGGCTCCGTCAAGTGTCTGCGGAATGCATCCAAAACGAGCATATTTCTCTTCTTATGAAGCGCACCGCGGCGCCTGCCCCACACTACCTTGAGCCAGTCCACTACCAGGTCAGTGTCCATCCAGCCCTTTTCCTGGGCACGTACGATAATGCCAGCTGGCATTGTCTCCTTTGGCATAGTCTTGTGTTTCAAAATCACATACGGGCGAAGTTTGGTCCCATCAGCGAGACACGCCAACGTTACAGTGATTCTTTTTTTTTCATTTCCAGTAGATCGCACAATAACTGATTTGTCCCCTTTCTTGGCAACAGTGACAGATGTTGGCATGTCAAAAAACACTGGTGTTTGGTCAGCAATCCCTATCTGATCCAGGGGGTATGAGTGAGTTTTCCTCAGTTTAAGCACAAATCGCTGAAAAGACAGCAACTTCTCCTCGAAGTCTGAGGGCAGGCGCTGGGCCAGACTTGTTCTACGACACAGTGTCAGCCCTTTGCGCCGCATCATTCGTGTACACCACCCAGTGCTAGCTTTGAATTCATTTGTCGGTATGTTCAGCTCCTTGGCTAACTCCAGAGCCCTGAGCCGAATGATTTCTCTTGTGATTGGCATCGCATCCCGAAGTTTTTCTATCACACGTTCATAGATTCTATCATCAAGTTCTGCAAACTTGCCACTTTGAGATCCACGGAAAGCTTTCCTTTGGCTGTTGGTATTTTTTTGTCGTTCTTTTTGTGCTCGCCGCCTCCGAACGTTGCATTCTGTGACTCCAAATTTTTTGCCAGCCTTTCAATTATTAGATGATTCCGCCTCATTCACGACCATAAGTTTAAAGTTGGCATCATAACTGTTTCGAATGTGTTGGTTTATTTGACCAACTTTTGACGCGCTTTTCTCAAGATAATCTCTTGACCTCTCCATGGCGGCACTTTATTGTTTATTTAATTCATAACACTGTCACTACCGGTAATTACATAGCCTTTCGTGTTGGCGCCCTCTACTGTTTTCCCCCCGTGATTTTGTCTATATCGCGAATATAAGACGACCCCCCATTTTTCAGCCTATTTCTAGGACAAAAACCTTGTCTTATATTCGGGTATATACAGTATTATCACAAATGTTGTTGACCGGAGAATGAGACTTTGAAGATGATATTGCTCCAGTGCTTTCTCTTCATTGATGCCTCACTAATCTGACTGTTCACTGTGTCTGTGTCTCCGTTTGTGTGTGTGTGTGTGTGTGTGTGTGTGTGTGTGTGTGTGTGTGTGTGTGTGTGTGTGTGTGTGTGTACTTTATCATGGTGTGCAGTCAGTGTTTGTCCGCTGCATGCCGCAGGTGATTCTCCCTTCACCTCCCATTTTTGCCACACCAAGTTCTCTAAAAACAGAAGTCAGAGACAAATGAATGACTGTAGATTTTTGTGATCTGACTTGTGGTCAGACTGTTTGTTTTATGTTTCACAAGAATTTGCAACTCGTGAAACACAATGTACAAATGAATGCAGTGATTTTTATGTGTATATCTGTGTCGTGTCCGTACCTCTAATTTGTAACTTGTGAAACACAATGCACAAATGAATGCAGAGCGAATTGTATCTTTATAGGTGTATCTGTGTCCATGCCTCTAATTTGTAACTCGTATTTTATCATCTGTAAATCAACTTAGTATTTTTCAATGGAAATATACTGTATTTGTAAACCTCTTTCTATTCTCCTATTCTCTAGTCTCCTTTTGAGACAGTTTTGTCGCACCGTGTATTCACAAACAACTTGTGTCCCAAGTGACGATCCCAGCGCTCACCAATAGATGGCGGTAATGCAACCGCTTGTCAGACTCGTCAGTCAGAGATGGTTGGTAAAATCTTCTTGACGTTCCTCCGGGTAGGTTGATATTATTAGGCAGTGTATTTGCAATTTGCTTTGTGTTCATATGGCGGCAGTCCCAGTTTGCTACTTTTTAGAGCGTACTAACGTTAATGTTTTGCCTGATCTCTGTATGGAATTGGCTGAAATGTTATTTAGCACCGTCAGTGATCTCAGCCGATATTACTGTGTTATAGTGGGCCCAGAGTGTCTGCTGTGCGAGCACTGGAGGGCATACGCTCTCGCAGGTAAACTCTGCTCGTGAAGTTGATTTATGCTCTCCCGCATAATCTGACTTTTGACATTTTGGGGGCGGAAACCAAGGAGGCACTGGCCCTCCTATAATTGGTCACTTTCAAGGCGATCCCACCCATGGACCTCCTTATTTTACCTCGATTGACAGCTTTCAATCAGCAAGCATGGAGTTGGTATACCGGCCGAAGAACAGTTTTTCTGTCTTTATTAACTGGTACAGTGCCTGTTGAAAATGTGCTTGTTTGGAACAGGCCGATTGCTTGGCCTGTGGTATTGCTGCTTGTAAAATTCTTCAAAACCAAATTGTACCCCAAAATTACTTACACAAGGACCCTAAACCAATTAATATGCAACTCCACTGTATAGCCTACTACTTACTTACTGATTTACCTGGCATAAGAATGTTGCAGATTCAGAATATAATCACAAAATATCACAATGAAAATGTGGAGTAATCAGACATTAGTATCATGGACTCATGGCAGTGTGCTACCCACCTGGCCCATTATGAGAGCTAATCAGCACATATCTGCATTCATCAACCACCAGAACCTGACTGTTTGTGTGTGTGTGCGTGCGCAGAAAGAGAGAGAGATGTCTTGTGTTGTATGATCGTTACAAATTTAACACTTCAGCAGAGGTGTAATAATAACCATACAAGTTTAGTGGCTGGATGGTTATCAGTGAAGTGGGGGATTTGATTCATGGGGGTATTTTGGCGACAGTAATGTTATTAGTGTTGTAAGTAGCAGTAGACTTAATTCACCTGACCCAGGGTGAGTCTGATGGTGAGTCTGCCCATTTCAGCTCTGAGATTTTCTCACATTGTACAGCGCTGTGAAGGAATAATCTCTGAGATTAACATACTGTTCTGCCTCGGTTTAGAAGTGGTGAACGTAGGCTACAGCTCACAGCAACTTAATACTATATAGTGTCTGGCTTTTGCTTGATATTTAGTGTTTAGTGTTTTTATTGAGTTTCCTCTTAGCGAAATAATAGACCCTGAAAAGCATAGGGCCTTTTTAGTTGCGATGTTCCTTTCAGCTATCCGCTCGTGCTCCAGGAAAATGAAGAAAAGTTAGTTTGGTATTGTCAGGGTGTCTTGGACTGTTAGTCAGTGTTCATTGACTGTTTGTTTCCCCATTCACTGTCACCAGCACTCACTCTCTCTCATTCTCCAGCACACACTCCTCCCACTGATTCATACTCCCTCGTCACTCACGCAGATCAGACTCTTCCCCTCCCTAAAGTCTCTAATTACACACAACTGCACCTCATCAATCCTCCTCAGTCCACCACCTGCAACTAATCAGCCACCACCTACATAAGCAGCACAACCACACACACTCCTTGTCAAGTCTCGTTTCCACATGATGCTTTGACCACGCACGTTAAGCCTAGTCATTCCAAGTTTGCCTACCCTGTACTTCGGATCCTGTTGTCTGCTGCTGCTCTGGAACCTGCCTACCCAGCTACCAGATTTCCTGCCTGTTGCTTCCTGCTCGTTGTTGGATCATTGTTAATAAAGCTCAGCTTCTCTACTGCAGTCTGTCTCCTGGTCGTCCGTGACAGAAGACTTGACCACAACTAAATGAACATGGATGAGGACGCCATGGAAGATCATCTGTTCAATCAAAACGGAGACACTCTGGAAGATTTTGTTGCAGTTTACCTCTGTTATTATCACAGTGCGGGCTGGGAGGAGGACTTCTTAAAGTATCAGTTCTGGAGCGGGTTAGATGACCCACTTACTCGGATGCTGCTGCTCGAGGACCTCAACCTGCCGTTTAGTGAGTTTCTGGACCGAGCCCTTTGGGTTTGTGGTTCCTCCCTTACGGTAGCGCTTGCCGATCCAGAGCCAGCCGATCCGGTGCCAAAGTCCTCACCACAGGCCCACTTCAGCAGGGAGCCATTTGACTGCCCAGTCGGACAGAAGCCAGCAAGCGTCTGCCCAGTCGACCAGAAGCCAGAGACTGCTCACCGCGACTGGCCAGACGAGACGGCTCACCGCGACTGCCCAGCCGAGACTGCTCACAGCAACTGCCCTGCAGAGACTAGCAACCCTTCTGTTCCCGGGCCCGCCCCGGGTGTCTGACCCCCGAGCTGGCGTGCGGTTCTCCTGACCCCGAGCTGGCGTGCAGCTCTCCTGACCCTGAGCTGACGTGCAGTCCTCCTGCCTCTGAGCCGATGTACAGCTCTTTCCATGCCTCCACAGACACGCGGCCTGCTAGCGGCCTCTCTCCAGAGTCCCAGCTAGCTAGTAGCTTCCCTGTGTCCCAGCTAGCTAGCGGCTTTCCTGAGTCCCAGCTAGCTAGTAGCTTCCCTGAGTCCCAGCTAGCTAGTAGCTTCCCTGAGTCCCAGCTGGCTGGTGGCTTTCCTGAGTCCCAGCTGGGCTGGTGGCTTTTCCTTGAGTCCCAGCGCTGGCTGGCTTTCCCTGAGTCCCAGCTGGCTGGTGGCTTTCCTCAGTCCCAGCTGGCTGGTGGCTTCCCTGAGTCCCAGCGTGGCTGGTGGCTTTCTTTGAGTCCCGGGGGGGGGTTGGTTTGGATTCCCCCTGACTCTAGGCTAGGTAGCGGTTCCCTTGTCCCTAGTGTCCCCGAGTCCTCTATTGTCCCTAGTGTCCCCGAGTCCTCTATTGTCCCTAGTGTCCCCGAGTCCTCTATTGTCCCTAGTGTCTCCGAGTCCTCTATTGTCTCCGAGTCCTCTATTGTCTCCGAGTCCTCTATTGTCTCCGAGTCCTCTATTGTCTCCGAGTCCTCTAGTGTCCCCGAGTCCTCTAGTGTCCCTCGGTTCCCCGAGTCCTCTAGTGTCCCTCGGTTCCCCGAGTCCTCTAGTGTCCCCCGGTTCCCCGAGTCCTCTAGTGTCCCCCGGTTCCCGAGTCCTCTAGTGTCCTTAGGTTCCCTCGAACTAGTGTCCCCGAGTCCTCTAGTGTCCCTTGGTTTTCCCAGTCTCCTAGTGTCCCTAGGGTTTCCCGAGTCCTCTAGTGTCCCTAGGTTCCCCGGAGTCCTCTAGTGTCTCTAGTCTCCCGAGTCCTCTAGTGTCTCTAGTGTCCCCCGAATTCCTCTAGTGTCCCTCGGTTCCCCGAGTCCTCTAGTGTCCCTCGGTTCCCCGAGTCCTCTAGTGTCCCCCGGTTCCCCGAGTCCTCTAGTGTCCCCCGGTTCCCCGAGTCCTCTAGTGTCCTTAGGTTCCCCGAGCTCTCTAGTGTCCCCGAGTCCTCTAGTGTCCCTAGGTTCCCCGAGTCCTCTAGTGTCCCTAGGTTCCCCGAGTCCTCTAGTGTCTCTAGTGTCCCCGAGTCCTCTAGTGTCTCTAGTGTCCCCGAGTCCTCTAGTGTCCCTCGGTTCCCCGAGTCCTCTAGTGTCCCTCGGTTCCCCGAGTCCTCTAGTGTCCCCAGGTTCCCCGAGTCCTCTAGTGTCCCTAGGTTCCCCGAGTCCTCTAGTGTCCCTAGGTTCCCCGAGTCCTCTAGTGTCCCTAGGTTCCCCGAGTCCTCTAGTGTCCCCGAGTCCTCTAGTGTCCCCGAGTCCTCTAGTGTCCCCGAGTCCTCTAGTGTCCCCGAGTCCTCTAGTGTCCCTCGGTTCCCCGAGTCCTCTAGTGTCCCCGAGTCCTCTAGTGTCCCTAGGTTCCCCGAGTCCTCTAGTGTCCCTAGGTTCCCCGAGTCCTCTAGTGTCCCCGAGTCCTCTAGTGTCCCAAGGTTCCCCGAGTCCTCTAGTGTCCCAGGGTCCTCTAGTGTCCCAGAGCTTCCTAGTGTCCCCGAGCCCCCCGAGCCCAGGCTAGCTAGCCTCCTTCCTGAACCCCACCTAGCTAGCACCCTTCCTAAGCCCTCGTCGCCGGTACAGCCCGGCTCGACGCCCTCTTCGCCGGTTCAGCCCGGCTCGACGCCCTCGTCGCCGGTTCAGCCCGGCTCGACGCCCTCGTCGCCGGTACAGCCCGGTTCGGACGCCTCGTCGCCGGTACAGCCCGGTTCAAAGCCCTCATCGCGCCGGTACAGCCCAGTTCTAAGCCCTCATTGCCTGTCCTGGACATCATCCCGGGAGCCTCCCCAGGAAAATTTTGGGGGCCATGCAGCCTCTAAGCGGACTGTGGAGGTCCTGCCAACAACGGTTCCCAGGACCGCCATGGCCTCCAGAGGGCATCAGCCCGCCATGGCCTCCAGAGGGGATCAGCCCCGCCATGGCCTCCAGAGGACAGCCCCCGCCACGGCCCCAGAGGGATCTCAGCCCCACGGCCTCCAGAGAGGTCTGCCCCGCCACACGGCCTCCAGAGGGTCTGCCCGGGCCACGGCCGTGGGCCAGCCAGCTCCGCCCGTGGCCACGCCCCCCCCGGCCTTCGCTCTCCGCTGTCGTACTTCCGGCCAGCTCCGCCAAAGTCTTGGGGAGGGCCTGGAGTCCGTCCGCCTCGCGCTCTGTCCGGTCCCGGGCTGCCCGCCCCTGCGGTGTTTGGCTACGGCTAGTCACTTTGTGGGTGGGGGTAATGTCAGGGTGTCTTGGACTGTTAGTCAGTGTTCATTGACTGTTTGTTTCCCCATTCACTGTCACCAGCACTCCTCTCTCATTCTCCAGACACACTCCTCCCACTGATTCATACTCCTCGTCACTCACGCAGATCAGACTCTCCCAGTCCCTCAGTCCTAATTACACACACCTGCACCTCATCAAGCCTCATCCTCAGTCCACCACCTGCAACTAATCAGCCACCACCTACATAAGCAGCACAACCACACACACTCCTTGTCAAGTCTCGTTTCCACATGATGCTTTGACCACGCACGTTAAGCCTAGTCATTCCAAGTTTGCCTACCCTGTACTTCGGATCCTGTTGTCTGCTGCTGCTCTGGAACCTGCCTACCCAGCTACCAGATTTCCTGCCTGTTGCTTCCTGCTCGTTGTTGGATCATTGTTAATAAAGCTCAGCTTCTCTACTGCAGTCTGTCTCCTGGTCGTCCGTGACAGGTATATCCTGTCATGTAGCCAACGGTTTTTGTTTGATATTTAGTGTGGCAAATGGCTTTTTATTGAGTTTCCTCATAGCGAAATAATAGATACTGAAAAGCGTAGGGCCTTTTTTTCGCCAACCTTATTCAATTCAATTTTATTTATAGTATCAAATCATAACAATAGTTATCTCAAGACCACACTATAATTTACAAAGACCCAACAATTCCAGTAATTCCCACAAGAGCAAGCATTTAGTGCGAAAGTGGCGAGGTAAAACTCCCATTTAGGCAGAAACCTTGAGTGGTGAGGAAAACTTCCTTTTAGGGAGAAACCTCGGACAGATCCAGGCTCTTGGTGGGAGGTTGTCTGCCGGTGCCGGTTGGGGGTACGATGAACAATGTCAATTATAGTCACAATAAAGATAATGGAACTATGCCTAGAAATAGTAATTGTTGTAGTAGTGGGCATGGGATTTCACCTTTCTGGTCTACAAATCCCTGCCTCTGCTGAATATTTTTTATCATAAGTGGGGACAAAATATATCCCCCCCCCCACTCAAAGTGATCAGTGCAACTTCACCAATAGACCATTATATACCTAAAATAGAAGTATTTTAAACTAAGTGCTGTAACGTGAACAGTTTATAGTGCCATAGAACGATAGAATCTGAGCAGCAGTTGAAAAATAACATTTCAGACCTCCAATACCATACAGAGACCAGGCAAACCCCATGTTACAGTGTTGACTTTAACGAGCTAACATTAAGTTAGGCCCACTTTTCAAGCTGTACAAGAACGTTTAGCCTACATTCGCAGGCTCCAAAAAGTAGTAAACTGTGACTGCTGCCATAAGAACACAAAGAAAGCTGCAAATAAACTGCAACAATGATGCTGAAAACATAAAATGTGATTTATTTGACGACAAAGTCCTAATAATATCAACCTACCCGGAGAAACGTCAAGCAGATCCTGACCAACCATCTCTGACAGAAAAATCTGACAAGGCTTCTTCATAGTCTTCATTTTGTTTATGGCATCCATAAGTGTTGCATTACCGCCATCTACTAGAGAGCGCTGGGATCGTCACTTGAGACACAAGTTGTTTGTGACCACTCACTAATTTTCAGTCAAAACTATTTGTACTTTAAAGTAAATCTTGAGATGTTTCGAATAAACCTTGATTACAACTGGGAAATTAAGTGCTACTTGAACTTATAAATGAAAATAAAAACCGCTTGACAACCCCTTCAGATTTTTTTCTATATATATTATCTAAATATTTACCTGTGTTTAGAACATGGATGTCTTTACAGAAGCCTCCACCTGCTTCATAACCTCCAAACATGAACAGTTGATCTCCGACAGGAGCAAATGTCTGATCATACCTACACACACACACACACACACACACACACACACACACACACACACACACACACACACACACACACACACACACACACACACACACACACACACACACACTTTGCCCATGCAGTGAAACCGTTACCTGGTAACTTTCTTTCCAACGTGCGTTCACTGGGCAACAAACTGGACAAATATCAGCTACTGTTAAGGAAAAACAGACTTTTTGTGCTTCACAGAGACGGGGCTCTTTGAATCCCTCTTTTGGACTCTATGCTACAGCTGGCTGGCTTCCAGCTGTTCAGAGATGACACAGAGCTCTGCGGCAAATCAAAAGGTGGTGGAATCTGTTTTTACACTAACAGTGGCTTTTGTAATGATGTAACAGTGATTCTACAAACCCGGACTCCCTAGTTATTGTCCTCAGTAACTAACAAAAGGTAATCTCAGCCATGAACTTCCCAAATACAGAAAGTTCAATAAATGTCCAACCAGAGAGAAGAATATTTTGGATCACTGTCACATTAGCATTTCATGCTGTTCCCTTCGCTGCACTGAGACACTCAGACCACGTCAGGGTCGACCCGATTCCCTCATACAAGCAGAAACTAAAACTGTTGCCACCGCCAAGGACAAGGGCAGACTGCAGCATATCATCAGCTCTGCTGAGCAGTTGATTGGCTGCAATCTGCCATCCCTCCAGGCCCTGTATGTCTCCAGGACCCTGAAGCGGGCAGGACAAATTGTGGCTGATCCCTCCCACCCCAGACACAAACTTTTTGAAACACTCCCCTCTGGCAGGAAGCTGTGGTCCATCCAGATTAAAACCCCACGCCACAAAAACAATTTCTCCTGACTGCAGTCAGCCTCATTATCAAGGCCTGGGATCCCCACTGACACAGACTCTAAATCCTTGTAAGTGTTACTGACATGGCAATAAATCCTTTTCTGATTCTGAAATAAATCCTCCCTTTGTGAAACTAATAAGTGTCTTACAGGGCAGGCGGCAGCGATCCGCTAGTTTTTACCGGCGTCCAGGTGAGAGATGCTGAAACAGAGCAGAGAGGAAAAAAAAACAACTATGACATACACAAATGACAGGCTGAACCTTTTGAAAGCGGAACATTTTCAGTCTTTGTAAGTTGATATGAAGAAGAAAGTAATTCAATATAAAAGCTAATGGAGGGTTTCGAAATTGATCAGCAGTCATGGAGAGTATTTAGGATTTGTACTAAATGTGGTAAAACATAAAAAACAGAAGTATGATCCATTAATCAAGATGGTGTTGTATAGACCTGTGTTGAAGACCATGAGATCGTCGATTGGATTCCCTTCGAAAATGCCTCCGTACACGTAGATGTTGTCTCCCATGGCAACAGAGCAGTGTCTTAGGGTTTTGAGGGCCACACCCCCGATTGCTAAGCACTCCCAAGTCAGAGATACTGTTAGAAAATGGAAATACAATAACAGTGCTGTTAGGCTTAGCACAAACCTAGCTAGATGTGTTCTTTTTTTCCACCTGCTGTAAAATCCTCACCAATATCAAAGCTGTAGACTCCTGGGAGACACTCAGTGGCTTCAGGACTGGACACTCCTCCAAACAGATACAGCTTCCCTTTGACAACACTTTAGGAAGCAAGATTAAGCTATCACAGTAAAAATGCAAGTGCAATTCTTATATATTATCACTGCTTTACTGCACAACCACACCATATTCAGAACAGTTTTTGTTCCAAGTTTCGGCTTTCACTGATCAACTCCTTTGAAAATAATGTCACTTCTAGTCAATATTTGATCTATGAGTGTTACAGATTCTAAGCTGAGGGAACGCGTTATATATGCAAAAGTGTTGAGCCGTAACTGTAACGTCACAGGGGAGGAATGGAGAAGAGGTCCAAGCGAAGATGCAAAACTCAAAAGGTTTTTTCAAAAAAAATGCAAGATCCAAACTCGAAACAGTGAGTGCAATACTCAAACATTGACCGAACAGTCAGGCGTGACAAACAGGAACTTAAATATACAGCTTGTGATGAGAACAGAACAGGTGAAGATAATTAACGAAACTAGACACAGGTGAAGACACTGAACTAATTACTAAACAGGTGAAGACAGAGATGATGAAAACAAACTGAAAGTCCATGAAACCCTGACAGTAATGTTACATTACGTCCATCCCCTGACTGGCTACTAAAACCTATTGGTCACCATAGGTCCTCTACAATTAACCTGTGGTGTATCGCAAGGTTGAATTTTAGGCCGAATTTAATTTTCTATCTACATGTTCCCACTAGGGCAGTGATTCCTAACCCCCGGTCGCCAGACCAGTCCCGGTCCGTGGACCCTTTATCCCAGGCCTTAAAATATTCACAGAATAACTATTATTTTCTATTATACTTGTCTTTTTTAAATGCTTTGTGTACTGTAACAGCCATGTTATTTATTACAAAACATAAACAATAAATAGCCAAGATAAAAATGTGTTTGTTTGAGAGGCAGCCTTCTGATCGCTTAGCTTGGTTTTGCATTGGTTCTGGACGTATGTACGTATGCGCGTAAAGTGGCAGGTGCAGTATAGGTACAGAGAAGAACAGGCCCCAGCAAACTTCCAAGGCCGATTTAATTGCGGACTGTTCCAGTAAAAGAAAGGGCGATTACCAACATGAAAATATTGGAAAAAGAAAAGCAAGTCAAGCTTCAATCGAAAATATGATGCCTCATATAGGCTATGGATTTAAGGCATCAGGCAATTCCGTGGCGCCAAATCCATTGTGTGTTGTGTTTAGTGAAATACGCAATGAAGCATTGAAGCTGTCAAAACTTAAAAGGCACAGAGTTTTTTGAAAGAAAGAAACATGAGTTGCCAGACATGAAACACAAACAGGCAAAACCAACGGGCTGCAGCGATGGTAGCAACAACCTAACAAATTGGATTAACAGAGATAGATTCATTCTACCTGACCTAAAACAAACTTGTCATCTTTCTAAACAGTTGCATGACCAGAGCCGTGGTAAAACACAAGATGCATGATTCCCACTTTGTTACAAACCGGCATGCAACCATAATTTGTAATGTACAGGTATAGACAAGCTGTATAATGGGGTCTGGAAAATGGTAGTACCGAAAATCTCCCCCCTGCCGAAATTCTTTCCCTGCTTCTGTTCAGGGGACGTAGCCGACAAACTGATAAAATATTACTGTCAGCTGGGTACAGATCTACACTAGAGCGTGGGCTTTTATAACCGTAAACATAGCAGCATCTAGCAACTCTGCTGTGGAGTAATGTCTACCAATGCGAGACTAGCATCTAGCTAAAATTGTGGGACGTTGGGTTTAGCTTTCGCAACCTGACAACCCCCATGAACTTCGACACTGGGGAGGGGAGCCCGGGAGAGATGACTCTCTCTAGTATTTTGAATTTGGACTGCAGTAACCATTTTAAACGTTAGCTGTCGGTATTACATATTGGACCTTTAACATTTCAACCACACATCAAAAAAAGTTGTCCAGTCCGGTTTTCTTTAATTAACAACCCGTGCTTTCATACTCCATAACCTGGAAAAAGTCAGTCATGCTTTTATCTTTTCTCGACTGGACTACTGTAACGCCCTCTTTTCTGCCATCTCGCCTCCAACTAGTTCAGAAGGCAGCAGCTAGGCTTCTCACTGGTTTTAACAGATGACATCACATCACCCCAATCCTGGCTTCACTCCATTGATGCCCTGTTCATTTTAGAATTGATTTCAGTCTTAAGTTCATATTAATTGAAATCAACATTTTTAGCTTCATAGCTAGCTACATAGCAGAGATGTTGACCCCATATGCGCCACTTACGCCTAACATCCTTGTGTGGGGCTCTTCTGACCATTGCAATGTCGAGGCTTAAATCTAAAGGTGACAGTGCTTTTGCCATCAGGGCCCCTCATCTTTGGAACGATTTGCCCGAGGAAATAAGGCTCACAGAATCGGTGAATAACATGGGGTTTTCCTTGGATTGGGGTGGCACCTAAATCATGGCTGCAGCTTCCAGTATTCTTCTCTTGCCTTATTTTTAGCAGCAGTGTTGCTTTTTGCTGTAATATTTATCACATATTCTCCATGCCAGCCAAGGCAAAGAAACCCTCGCTCTGTCGAACTTGCTTTGTGGTATACCCCCCAGGTTCTCTTTAACTGTACGCTATCCATTTAGCATATAAGCTAACATGAGCTAACTGTACGCTATCTATTTAGCATATGAGCTTACATGAGTTAACTGTACACTATCCATTTGGCATATAAGCTGAAACAAGCTAATTTTATGTCACCTTCTTCTTGTTCAAGTTGTGGCAGACTAGATACAGCAAATGCATATTGCTACCATCCACAGGTCATTATGTAGAATTCCATTGATCAACCTTCCAGTAGGATGGGGAAAAAATCTAGTACTTTTTATGCTGTTCCGTCCCTAATAATAGTAGTTTACCTAAGAGTGTGTCCTTCTCTGGCTGAGGGAACTTCCCCACTCTGTGGAATCTCCTCCCACGTCACTTCTTCAGGAGAAACTACAAACGACAACAAAATCTCTGGTTATTGATTATTACATTCACTCACAGCAGATGAGCTTTATAACTGCAACAGTGTTTAGAGAGTGTTTACAGAAAGAGCCTCTGATCCAGAGATGGGGACTCGAGTCTGAGACTCGGACTTGAGTTGCACTTAAGTCGCAAGAACAGCTGACTTCAGACTAGACTCGGACTCGACTCAAAAGACAAAAGACTTGACTTGCGACTCCACCCAAAAGACTTCAGACTCGAGCTTCGAGACTCGTCAACATGTTTTCATGCAATTATTGCTTTTAAACTCTAAATTTATTCATGTATTTCTATTTTCTTTTATTGGCGCATATACGTTGGGGAAATGACGAGCTGCATGTCCCCTGCCCTTTATCATAATGTGCAACGTAATGCATGCGTTATGCCTTATGTGCTCGCACTCACATATATAATTAATGATAAAATTATAACAATTAGAGATAAAATCTATCACCTTTTGCCCTCAACTTCTAACAGTTCACCTTTAAACGCAGGACCGCTAGAAAGAACGACTATTCCCGACATATACTTAGACTGCTTTTATCCTATAGACCTTCAACAATTAATGTTAAAGATATCCTCAGCTAAGCCATCTACCTGTCTCTTAGACCCGATCCCAACGAGACTACTCAAAGAAGCGTTACCCGTGGTTAACACTTCATTACTAGATATGATCAATATGTCCTTATTAACAGGTTATGTACCGCAGTCATTTAAAATAGCTGTGATAAAACCTCTTCTGAAAAAAACACTCTCGATCCTGAGGTCTTAGCAAACTATAGACCTATATCTAACCTTCCCTTTCTATCCAAGATCCTTGAGAAGGTAGTTGCTAATCAGTTATGTGATAGTTTATTTGATGACTTTAAATCAGGATTTAGAAAGAATCATAGCACAGAGACGGCACTGGTGAAAATTACTAACGACCTTCTAACTGCTGCAGACAAAGGACTTGTCTCCATTCTTGTTTTACTAGATCTTAGTGCTGCATTTGACACTATTGACCATACAATCCTGTTACAGAGATTGGAACATTTAGTTGGCATTAAAGGAATCGCTCTAAGCTGGTTTAAGTCCTATTTTTCTGATCGATCTCAATTTGTTAATGTTAATGAGAAATCCTCCAAGTACGCTAAAGTTAGTCATGGCGTTCCACAAGGCTCAGTGCTTGGACCAATTCTATTCACCTTGTATATGCTTCCCCTAGGCAATATTATTAGGAAACATTCAATTAACTTTCATTGTTATGCAGATGACACCCAATTCTATCTATCAATTAAGCCAGACGAAACCAGTCAGTTAACCAAACTCCAAGCATGAATCAAATATATAAAAGCATGAATGACCTACAATTTTCTGATGTTAAACTCAGACAAAACTGAAGTGATTGTGCTGGGCCCTAAACACCTCCGAAACTCATTATCCAAAGATATAGTTACTCTGGATGGTATTGCCCTGGCCTCCAGCACTACTGTCAGAAATCTAGGAGTTATTTTTGATCAGGATGTGTCCTTTAACGCCCAATTAAAACAAACCTCAAGAACAGCCTTTTTTCACATTCGTAACATTGCCAAAATTAGGAACATCCTATCTCAAAACGATGCTGAAAAACTTGTCCATGCATTCATTACTTCCAGGCTGGACTATTGTAATTCCTTACTATCAGGATGCTCAAATAAAACCCTTAAGACTCTCCAGGTGATCCGGAATGCTGCATCGTGTGTTCTGACAAGAATTAAGAAAAGAGATCATATTTCTCCTGTATTAGCTTCTCTGCATTGGCTTCCTGTAAAATCCAGGATTTAAGGATTGAATTTAAAATCCTTCTCCTGACCTACAAAGCTCTAAATGGTGAAGTGCCATCATATCTAGAAGAGCTCTTAGTACGCAGAGTTACTTTTGATTCCTAGAGTCTCTAAAAGTAAAATGGGAGCCAGAGCCTTTAGCTATCAGGCTCCTCTCCTGTGGAACCAGCTTCCAGTCTGGGGGGCAGATACAGTCACCACATTTAAGAGTAAACTTAAAACTCTCCTCTTCGATAAAGCTTATAGTTAGGGAGTGAGGAGTTGTCCAATACAATCAAAGTAGAAGGAGACAGACAAGTCCAGCCCGATCCGGTTGGAGAGAGTTCTAGCCCGACCAGGCTCCTCTCCTTAACCTGTCTCTCTTAATTATAATGTTATAGTTTTAGACTGCTGGGGGACTTCCTTTGACACACTGAGCTTCTCTCTCCTCTCTCTTTCCATCTGTGTACTTCCATGTTCCAGAAATGCTTGTTACTAACCTAGCTCTGGGGAGCTTATTCCCCAGAGTCCATATGTATTCTTTTCGCCCAGCATGTTTCCTTGGATTAGGGTGGCCCTTAAGTCATGGTTGCAGCCTGTCGCCGTGGTCCTGCTGCTACGTCCTGCTGCATCCTACTACGCCCTGCAGTGCTCTGCTACGTCCTGTGACGCCCTGCTATACCCTGCTACATCCTGTGACACCCTGCAGTACCCTGCTATGCCATGAACTACTACAACTACTATTTCTAGTCACTGATCCATTATCTTTATTGTGACTATTATTGCCAAAGTTCTTCATGGCGCGGGGTGATCCGTGCATGTAGCGCGTCCGCCTCCTCTTCTAATTCCAGCCAGAAAACAGCCAGCTCTGTGGCTGCAGCGAAATCGTACTCTCGCCCTCCGTGGGTCGTTCCCAGGGCAGATGAACGAGTTGCGTTCAGCGTGCAGCTCGTGTTGTAACCCTTCAGGCATCCAAAGCCGCTGGATCGTAAATGTGACGCAGTCAGATTGGTCCGGTTCACATACAATAATTTCCTGCATCTCAGGTTCTGCCCCGATGTGTTGCTGCAAGCATTAATTTTAGCCAGCGCTCCCTTCACTGCACTGTAGATCACTGTTTTAAGCACACTTCTGCTGCTTCTCCAGTACCCGGTCGATTAATTCCTCCATATTAGAGAACGTGTTCACATCAGTTGCTCCGTTAGCCACTACTCCATTAGCCGCCGACATGCTAGCAAATTTCTCTGAACGACTAGATAGTTTAGGCGACAACGAGACCTGCTTTTTCGTGCCTGCAGGCGTTTCACTGAGTCACCTTGATAACAGACTAAACGATTTGGTGTCGAAGAAAAAGTAATAGACCTGGTTATTTAATGAAATACGGAGGTGAGTACAGAGCTCAGTTTCTTGCAACGCATAGCGCTTCCGACTGTCCCTGTTGTGTAATTTTACTGGCCTGTCCCTTGACCCAGATAAGCCAAGGCGATCTAATTTCATTCAGCTTAGCCACATCAAACACTCACTTTACCCATCTCTCTCTCTCCAATAATTAATATTGTTATTAAATAGCCTACATTATTTGTTTAATTTAAAAAGGTCACATATTTCTATGTCTCGATTTCCTGCACATGTATTGCACGTCCACAGACATCCAAAAAATCTCCTTGCCAGACATTCAAATAGTGAACTGCATGTTTACGTCTAAGAAGGATCATAGTCAGACAGATTTGCACGTTGTGCAGACATACACATATGGTCTTGGACTGACCAATGAAATATAGACATAATCTGTTAATGTAATCTCATGTTTGCTGGGAATCCACTATCTAGTTTTTGTGAAAAGCTCCAGTTTTCTTTAGAATACTACTGAATCCCCAGACTTACAAAAAAAGTGTGCTCCAAATCAGTGAAAAAGTGTGAAACCTTCAGCAGAAATTGTTTCGTAAACAAACAATATATGCCAATAAAATGGGGACCCGTTTGTAAAAGCTTTGCTTCACAAAACTCCACAGGGTAACTTAAACATCTACTACACGGAAGATAAAATAATACAGTTTTCAGATCTTCTGGGCCTCTGTAGCATACAGTATAAACAGGACTTCATATTTCATTTGTACCTGTTAGCATGTAGAAGTCGCTGAAGTAAAGAGCGATGTCCTCCTAAATAAATAAGAAAATTAGCAATTACCATCCAGATTCCATGTTTCAGCCATGTTTTGTGTGTACATGTGAAGCAGGCTGCTGTTTGTCAAATTTTTATGAATTAAAAAGGTTTTAAAATAAAAAAGTCACCTCTTGGTTAATGCTAGACGCTCCTCCAAACAGAAAGGCGATGTTTCCTGCCACAGCTACGGCGTGGCCATGTCTGTGACATGTAAATGGATAGTAAGAAGAAGAGGTCTGTCGAACTAATCACAAGCAACAACCACACAAAAAACATATTTTTCAATTTCATCTTAACATCACTCCACATAAAGTCTTGAATGAGTTTACGTCATAACATCATCATGGTTTAGATTAAAATTAGTACGCTTGTTACGTAATTTATGGCAAGTACGTAAATTAAGTACAATATGTAGGTGAGGTAAGTTAAGTATGTTACGCAAGTTAATATAATTGAACGTTCATTTTTGGTTTCACATGGGACCCAAACAATCTTTTCCTGGGTGAAAGTCCTGTGTTGATCCACTCCGTCCTCCTTCCTACCAGATTTTGTCGTTCTTTATAAGTCACCTGACTTCCTCCTATCGAGACAACCTATACGGCCATTTTCTAATGAGGACGGCCTGCTGTTACAACCCGTTCTCATTCCGAACTCATAAAATAAGTACGTTTGGTCAGTGTCCTTCAGCGTGTGATGCGACGAAAAAGGCACCCTTCGGCGTATTTGTGTAACGTACTGGGGAGAGCCGCAGTTGGATGAGATTTAGCGAGTGGTATGTAAGGGGAAATTGCTGGTAAGGACGGTGGTTGGGGTGGCGGATGGGTAAAACATCGGACTTTCACTCAGGAGACTCGGGTTTGCGCCCTGCGTGTGGCGTTTTGTTTCCCCGTCTCCGGCGTGTGTTTCCTGGCTTTTGAGGCTTCCTTTCCCCGTTGTTTTTCTTTTGTTTCCCCAGTCTATGGCGTTTTGTTTCCCCGTCTCCGGCGTGTGTTTCCCGGCTTTTGAGGCGTCCTTTCCCCATTGTTTTTCTTTTTTTTCCCCCGTCTACGGCGTGTGTTTCCCGGCTTTTGAGGCGTCCTTTCCCCGTTGTTTTTGTCCTAAACCCAACCTCCGCGATTCAGTTATTGTCGCGCTTCACCCGCGGTGTGTTTCCCAGCTTTTGAGGCATCCTTTCCCCGTTGTTTTTCTCCTAAACCTCCGCGATTCCGTTCACCCGTCAAAAGGGACGAAAAAGGGACGGCAATAGTGGCGACCAAGCACGTTTACATGAGACGCTAAAGGAGACTTTTAACGTCAAATAAAAACGAGAAAGGCTCCTGACCGAACGTCCTTATTTTACGAGTTGGGTGTGAGAATGTGTTGGCTGTTATGACCCACCTTGGACTTGGGGCTTTTCCCCTCATGTCTTTCTCCAGCCAGTGACCGCTGGCTAATGCCATCTACACACACACACACACACACACACACATACACAGATCATAATCCCTTAACTGTAAGGCAAAGAAGCAAAACATTTTTTACCTCTATTCCTACAAATGTCAATCATATTTAAAAGGTAAGTTATTTAAAAATCATTCTTCTCTCTTCTGATATTTCATACTGTCAAATTATTGTTGGTGTAACCTGACGTGTTATACTGCAATGTGTTCACACAAAAGCGAAGCAGATTTATGTCACGTTACTCGCATGAGTTTGAGCTTCTATGAGATGGTGCAACAGATAGATAACAGATATCAACCTTAAATATTTGATGCATTTCACCTCTAGGTGGCTAGAGCAACACTATACATTTAAATGGCCATATCCAGTTGCAGATGAAGAGCCAACAATTTGTGTTTGTCACAAACATAAGTTGCTGGAGGTATTTTCTCTCTAAAGCTTTTCTAGTTACTTTAATAAAACAGTTAGCAGAAAGCAACCTACCTGTTGAGCTTTGTTTCGGTCAGGATGATGACTTCTTGGTTTTCTACTTCTGTGTTTTATTGAAGCTACACCACAGATGAGTCATCTCAGCTCACAGTCCAACAGCTGTCCTTGTCTCAGTTTACAGGTAAACTACACTTTACACTTGCAGGTACACAGTTGCCTAGCAACGTCTCCAAACCCACTGCCCACAAGAGCAGGTCAGCATTTCACAGGATATAGTGTTGTTGCTATTAAAGAAAAAACATTCAGAATCAGTTTATCAGTTCTTATGAGGAAAAAAACCAAGGTCTCACTTTATTTTACAGTACATTAAAAAGACAAACCGTATTTTGTATGAAATTAGACCAAAAGTAGAAACAACAGTCTTTAGACGGAAAATGTAAATTATGCTTTAATTAATACATTTTGTACCAAAATTAGACCACAACCTCGAAATTATGTGGCCTTTAGACCGAAAACGAATAGTTATACTCTAATTAGACACCACACACCTAAATTATGCTGCAAGTAGAAACTGCATACATTGCCATATTACTATTAAGATGTAATAAGCCATACTTTGTATCAAATTCGACCAGATTAGAAATAATATGGTCTTTAGAGAGTGAAGAAACAGTGCCCAGACACCATTATGCTCATTTGAAACCGTATGGACAACTTCATGTTCAGACTTTTATATGGATTACTTTTGCTTTGAACTCAGCTTGCGGGAGAAGTCAGGCTGAAGCTCACGGTAAGTTGGGTTTTTCCTGTTTTATTTTGTCAATTAATTCCTTGTGTGTTACGGTTTCCCTGTCATTTGTTCATGGTTATGTTTTACCCATGTTCATTTTGTGTTTTGCTTTCCTAGTTCCATCCTTGTTTGTTTTCATGCTTCCGTTTCCTGTTTTAATAAATTGAATTTATAAAGTGCTTTTCATGAACTCAAAGTCGCTTTACAGGGTATAGATAAAGACAAACAAAACAAGATTCAGGCACGTTTTACTTTGTAGTGTCCATTTCTGCAGCTAGCCTGCTCCCGACCAGGCTAACAGCCAGGATTTATTTAATCCTGGAGCCTTTTCTGATCACGCAGCAGTGGTTTTACCCTATTGTTATCAGCCTGGATTAAAATACAACGGGTGCATATTGCTGTTCATTTAATTTAAAGTTGTGACCATTATTTTTTCATTGCTACTGTTATATCGCTGTATGAAATACATAGTGTTTTAAATGAAGTCCGTTACTAAGGGCAATACATACAATGCTGTACATGTGTGTTTCCATAGTTGAACAATGCACCTTGAATTGTTTTAGTTGATTTTTTTTATTCTTTGACAATAAGGATCATGTTTGTTCCGCTTCCATGGGCATTGTATTTGGCATTCTTTGCACACAATTTGTGTTGTCCAGTAAACTGGGACTATAATTTGGGAGGATTGTACAATTTTTTTTGGAATATTTTATTTTCAGTTTCATATATAATGCGTACAAACATGTCAGTACACCAACAGTATAGCGACATAACACAGGGCAAAACATGGCGGATAAACCCCCGTACCTTATAGCCCTCCCTGTAAAAATTTAAGAAAAGAAAGGGAAAAAAAAAAAAAAAAAAAAAGGGTCAGTGAGCAAGCTCAATACAAACGACTACATCATGTGCTTGGAGTAAGAGATGTACTGAAATGGTCCAAATATGGCTGCTAAATTTTCAAAAAGGTGTCATATCGTTTCCTGAGACAGTAAGTGATTTTTTCCAGGGGAATGCAGCTATTCATCTCAACAGTCCATCTATCAATAAGAAGAGGGGAGTCAGATTTCCATGACACTGCAATACACTTCTTAGCCACACAGAGCAATTTCAATGAATTTGAGTTGTGTATTGTTTAGAGAGCGGCGAATACTTGTAAAGTTCCCCAATAGACAAAATTCAGGGTCCACAGGAACATCAACTCCTATGATCCTGGTTAAAGTGGAGCTGATATCCTGCCAAAAGGGCTTAACTTTCATACACAGCCAGGTACAGTGCAAAAAGGACCCAACTTCACTATCACACCTGAAACACATTTCTGACAGGTTAGGTTTGAATGAATGTAATTTTTCTGGAGTAAGGTATAACTGATGTAAGATATTATAGTTAATCAATCTATACCGGGCATTGATAATAGTTGACAAGCTGTTTTGACATAATTCTGTCCAAGACTGTTCCTCAATTGTGACACCGAGATCTGACTCCCATTTCATTCTAGACTAATGCACCCCTGGTTTTGGGCACTCGTTCAACAACAGGCGATACATTTTGGAAATAAATCTATGTGTGTTCCCATCATAGAGAAGTCTTTCAACCACATTAATGACAGGCAGAGTCATTTCAGGACCCAGATTAGCTCTCAGAGAGGATCTTAATTGGAGATAACAGTAAAAGGTTTGACTGGACAAGTTGTATTTCCTCTTCAGCTGCTCAAATGACATGAGAAGTCCCTTGTCGAAGCAGTTCTCCAAGTGTTGGATTCCCCTATGATGCCATATGTCCAAGATCTTATTATCAAGAGTCATGGGTATGAGTTCATTCTGCTTTAGAGGCGTTTTAGGTGACAATCCCACCGTCAATCCAAGACTTTTGTGAACCTCATACCAGATTTTAATCAGATGCCTCAATATAGGGTTATCTGTCCTGTTGTGTAGAGTTCCAGAATTATGCTTATAAATGAAGTCACCGCTGACCTTTTCTTTCAGGGGGTGCAGTCCGATTTGTGTCCAAGAGGGGGCGTCACTGCCCTCAAAGAGGGATGAGATGAACCTCATTTGAGCTGCCAAGTAGTAATTTTTAAAGCTTGGTAGTCGAAGTCCCCCAGAGCCATAGTCCCATGTTAACTTTCCCATGGATATCCGGGGTACTTTACAATTCCATAAAAATTGTCTTACACATCTATTGAGAGCTTTGAAGAAAGATTGTGGTAGTGGAATGGGCAGGGATTGAAACAAATACTGCAATCTCGGTTGTACATTCATTTTAATGCAATTAACTCTGCCTAACAAGGTGAGAGGCAAGCCCACCCATCTTCGTAAATCATCCTCGATCTTGCTGAGCAGCGGAAGATAATTCAGTTTGTACAGGTTTTTGAGGTTGTTGTCTACAAATATCCCGAGGTATTTTATACCATCCATAGGCCATCTAAATGGACTTGTACGCTGGAGTTTGGAGTGATCAAAATTTGTCAAAGGAATAATTTCACTTTTTTCCAAATTCACCTTATAGTCTGAAATATTACCATAGGTGCTTAGTACGGTTTGTAATTTGGAAAGAGAGTTACCAGGGTCCTTTAAGTACAGAATAACATCGTCTGCCAGAAGATTAATTTTATGAACTGCCTGACCCACCCGGAAACCCTTTATATCCGGATCTTGCCTAATTGCCTCAGCTAAAGGCTCAATTGCCAAAACAAAAAGTGCTGGAGACAGAGGGCACCCCTGTCGACTCGATCTGCTTAAAGGGAACGTAGATGAAACCTGTCCATTGGTGCTGATTTTTGCCTGGGGTTTGTGGTACAGAGTCTGAACCCAGCCAATAAATAATGGGCCAAACCCGAACTTGGCCAACGTTTTAAATAAATACGGCCACTCTAGCCTGTCAAAGGCTTTTTCAGCGTCTAAAGCCACAGCTATACTGGGTTCCGTTTCAGATTTCGTCAAATGAATAATATTAAAGAGCCTACATAGGTTGTTAGCTGAGGAGCGTTTTGGAATAAAACCACACTGGTCTGAATTTATTAGCTGTGGCAGATACTGGCCAAGTCTGTTAGCCAGGGCCTTAGATATTAATTTATAATCAGTGTTTAACAATGAAATTGGCCGATATGAAGAACATTTGAATGGATCTCTATTTTTTTTGTGGATTACAGTAATTATGGCTGAAGAGAATGATTCAGGGAGTGTTAGGGTCTTAGAGGCCATATTGATGACATCCATGAGAAGTGGGAGGAGTAAATCCTTAAATTCCCTATAAAATTCTGGAGGAAACCCATCTTCTCCTGGGGATTTGTTGGCCTGTAGTGAGCCCAGAGCTTTTTCAATTTCTTTTTGTGTAAATGGCAGGTCAAGACTATTTTGGTCTACCTGGCCTAGTTTGGGCAGTTCAATCGTGGACAAAAATTCATCAATGTTGCTCAAATTGTCTGGTGGTTCTGATTTGTACAAATGTGTGTAAAATTGTTTGAATGCATCATTAATTTCTGTTGGATTATATGTTACAGAACCTGATTCAGTTTGAATTGAATTAATCGTCCTGGAGCTTTCTTCTCTTCTGAGTTGCCAAGACAGAATTTTGTGCGCTTTTTCCCCCAATCCGTAATACCTTTGTTTGCCTCTCAGAATATTTTTTCCAATTCTATAAGTATGCAAAGTATTGTATCTAAGCTTTCTACATACAAACAACTGCCGTATTTTTTTAGACCCTGATTGTTGAAACTCTTTCTCCAATTTCAAAATGTCTGCTTCCAATTCCTCTATTTCTGCCATGTATTTCTTTTTGATACCTTTGGTATAAGATATTATTTGTCCCCTTAAAAAGGCTTTTAGTGTGTCCCATAATATAAAACTATTGGGAGAAGAAGAACAATTTGTCTCACAAAACAGGCCAATCTGATCTCTTATAAATTTACAGAAATCTGGCTTTTGAAGGAGAGTAGGATTTAGACGCCACCTATACATATTAGTAGTCTTTTCAGGCATATAAATGGACAGGGTCAGAGGTGAGTGGTCCGATAATGTTCTAGATAAGTACTCAGATTCTACTGCTCTGTGAATCAGCTGCGTCGACAGCAAGAAAAGATCAATCCGAGTGAAAGAGTTGTGGCGCCCAGAGTAGAAAGAATAATCTTGAGTTTGAGGGTGCATTTGTCTCCAGACATCCGCTAAATTTAGTTCCTTCATGAATTCTATGGTAGTTTTGGCTGCTCTAGATTTGGATACTGATGAAGATGATTTATCCAGAATAGGATTGAGGCAGAAATTAAAGTCGCCCCCTATAAGAATATTTTGCCGCCCTTCCGACACCTTCAAAAATATATCTTGGACAAACGATTCATCGTCATAATTGGGTGCGTAAAAATTTAAGAGAGTCCAGGGTTCCGAGTAAATCTGACAACTCACCAAAACGTACCTTCCAAATGCATCGACAACAGTTTCTCCAAGTGTTACAGGGATGTACTTATTTATCAGAATGGCTACTCCCCTGGCTTTAGAGTTAAAGGATGATGATATTACATGTCCTATCCAATCCCTTTTCAATTTTCTATGTTCCAGGGATGTCAGGTGGGTTTCCTGTATAAAGGCAATATCTATTTTTAGTTTTTTCAGATATGTTAAGACTCTTTTTCGTTTAACAGGTCCATTTAACCCATTCACATTAAAGCTCACAAATTTCACCACCCTGTCCATCAACAGCAAATAATTTCACAGAAATATTGCCCTTTCCACTTGACAAGTGCGTCCCTTACTACCAAGTAGTGTAAGTAGCCTACTGACCATATGAAATATAGCGAAAAACAAGAAAGAAAAATAAAAAAGAGAACAATAACATCATCCCTCCCCTCCCACCCCGCCTTGTGCCTCCCCGAACCTGGCACATAGCATCCCGTATTCATCTCGTAAGGAACTACTGGGCTGATAACTAGAATATTACCACTAGCACTCCCCCTCCGCGACGTTGTAGTAACTATATGATACCGCGATACAGAGCAGCCAATGTAGTGAAAATATGAGCAGTATCAGCACCTCAGGCTGTATGAACATGACAGCAGTTCAAAGTGGTTCGTTGTAATATAGTGTATATAAAACAAAACGGGCAGCTATAGCTGCTGTGAACAAATATAGTTGCCTCACCTGGGCGCAACCGTGAATTAAATAGAAAAAAGTCAGTGTGTGGATCGTCCATTATTCCTTTCCAGGGACTTCGCCGCCTCCTTCGGGTCCGCGAAGATCTTGGGCGCCCCACCGTCTCGGGGGTAAACATAGAGCTTGGCCGGGTATCGCAGTGTGTGTTTTATTCCTTCATCGCGCAGGGCCTGTTGCACTTCTCTGAAGGCACGGCGCTGAGCCATGACCTCGCTGGTGTAGTCCGGGAAGATAAGGACCTTACCTCCCTTATATTCCATGGACTGTTGCCTGCACAGGCGAAGAATCAACTCCTTCTCCTGAAAGTGATGGATGCGCGCCAGGATGGTACGCGGTCTGGCGCCGGTGGCCGGCTTCGGCTGGAGGGAGCGGTGAGCCCGGTCAATTTTAACTGGATGCGGAAAGTGCGGGTCACCGAGCAGCTTGGGGATCAGCCTGGAGACGAATTCAGTGGATTTACCTTCCTCCTCACCCTCTTGTATCCCCTCAATTTTGAGGTTCTGCCTCCGGGAGCGGGCCTCCACGTCAAGCACCTTGGTCTGGAGTTGGGTGTTGCGCCCCACCAGCTCAGTGTATTTAGCTTCAAGCGCTAATATGCGGACGTCAAGGTCGCCAGTAGCTTGTTCCTGGTTAGCCACACGGGCTTGCAGTTCGGCCTGCGAAGTTGCGAGTGACTGAAACTTAGCCTCGAAGGTATCAAAACGTTCATTAATGCAACGCAGGACTGACACGGACACCTCCTTGCACAGCTCCTTACACATATCATAAGTTTTATCTGGAGGCCTGTCCGGCCTGGTGGGAGAATGGTTAGCAGGATCGCAGCTATCGCTGGTGCTAGCTCCAGTAGCCTGACCACAGGCGGATTTGGCTTTGCTGGAGACGTTCAGCTTCGGCATTTTGGACTTCCAATTTGAACGAGTTCTTAGGAAGGTATATACACACACAATTGCGGGTTTGTGAACAAAAAGAGACGCGGTACGAAGAAGATTTTGTGAGTAGCGGAGAGGAGCGCTGACTAAACACGTCTACATCCTTTCATGCGCCGGAAGTTCTGTACAATTTGAACTATTTTAATAAAAAATTTAGGAAGCAACAGGCAGGAAATCTGGTAGCTGGGTAGGCAGGTTCCAGAGCAGCAGCAGACAACAGGATCCGAAGTACAGGGTAGGCAAACTTGGAATGACTAGGCTTACGCCGCGTGGTCAAAGCGTCATGTGGAAACGAGACTTGACCAGGAGTGTGTGTGGTTGTGCTGCTTATGTAGGTGGTGGCTGATTAGTTGCAGGTGGTGGACTGAGGATGAGGCTTGATGAGGTGCAGGTGTGTGTAATGTAGGACTGAGGGGACTGGGAGAGTCTGATCTGCGTGGTGGACGAGGGAGTATGAATCAGTGGGAGGAGTGTGTGCTGGAGAATGAGCGAGAGTGAGTGCTGGTGACAGTGAATGGGGAAACAAACAGTCAATGAACACTGACTAACAGTCCAAGACACCCTGACATTACCCCCCCACCCACAAGGCGCGACCCGCGCCGTAAAGGCAAAACACGGGAGGGGGGGGGGGGCAGCCCGGAGACCGGGACAGGAGGGGGACAGGGCGAAGGCGGACGGACTCCAGGCCCTCCCCCAAGACTTGGGCGGAGCTGGCCGGAAGCGTGACCACAGCGGAGCCGGCTGGGGGCGTGGCCACGGCCTAGCTGGCTGGCCCACTGGCGGCCGTGGTGGGGCAGACCCCTCTGGAGGCCGTGGCGGGGCAGACCTCTCTGGAGGCCGTGGCGGGGCAGACCCCTCTGGAGGCCATGGCGGGGCTGTTCCCTCTGGAGGCCATGGCGGGGCTGTTCCCTCTGGAGGCCATGGCGGGGCTGATCCCTCTGGAGGCCATGGCGGGGCTGATCCCTCTGGAGGCCATGGCAGGGCTGATCCCTCTGGAGGCCATGGCGGTCCTGGGAACCGTGTCGGCAGGACCTCCACAGTCCCCTTAGAGGGCGTATGGCCCCACCCCCAAAATTTTCCTGGGGAGGCTCCCCGGGATGATGTCCAGGACAGGCAATGAGGGCTTAGAACTGGGCTGTACCGGCGATGAGGGCTTTGAACCGGGCTGAACCGGCGAAGAGGGCGTCGAGCCGGGCTGTACCGGCGAAGAGGGCGTCGAGCCGGGCTGTACCGGCGACGAGGGCTTAGGAAGGGTGCTAGCTAGGTGGGGTTCAGGAAGGAGGCTAGCTAGCCTGGGCTCAGGGGAAATGCCAGCTAGGCTAGACTCTGGGGAGCCGCTACAAGGCCGGGATCCTAGGAACTCTGGGGAGTCGCTACACGGCCGGGACTCTAGGAACTCTGGGGAGCCGCTATACGGCCGGGACTCTAGGAACCCTTGGGGGCCGCTACATGGCCGGGACTCTAGGAACTCTAGGAGACCAGAGGACTCTGGGACGCTCGGGGAGCTCGGGGACACTAGGAAGCTCTGGGACACTAGAGGACTCTGGGACACTAGAGAACCCTGGGACACTAGAGGACCCTGGGACACTAGAGGACTCGGGGAACCTTGGGACACTAGAGGACTCGGGGAACCTTGGGACACTAGAGGACTCGGGGAACCTAGGGACACTAGAGGACTCGGGGAACCTAGGGACACTAGAGGACTCGGGGACACTAGAGGACTCGGGGAACCTAGGGACACTAGAGGACTCGGGGACACTAGAGGACTCGGGGAACCGAGGGACACTAGAGGACTCGGGGACACTAGAGGACTCGGGGAACCTGGGGACACTAGAGGACTCGGGGACACTAGAGGACTCGGGGACACTAGAGGACTCGGGGACACTAGAGGACTCGGGGAACCGAGGGACACTAGAGGACTCGGGGAACCTAGGGACACTAGAGGACTCGGGGAACCTAGGGAAACTAGAGGACTCGGGGAACCTAGAGAGCTCGGGGAACCTAGGGACACTAGAGGACTCGGGGAACCTGGGGACACTAGAGGACTCGGGGAACCTGGGGACACTAGAGGACTCGGGGAACCTGGGGACACTAGAGGACTCGGGGACACTAGAGGACTCGGGGACACTAGAGACACTAGAGGACTCGGGGACACTAGAGACACTAGAGGACTCGGAGACACTAGAGGACTCGGGGAACCTAGGGACACTAGGGACAATAGAGGACTCGGGGAACCTAGGGACACTAGAGGACTCAGGGAACCTAGGGACACTAGAGGACTCGGGGAACCTAGGGACACTAGAGGACTCGGGGACACTAGAGGACTCGGGGACACTAGAGAGCTCGGGGAACCTGGGGACACTAGAGGACTCGGGGAACCGGGGGACACTAGAGGACTCGGGGAACCGGGGGACACTAGAGGACTCGGAGACAATAGAGGACTCGGAGACAATAGAGGACTCGGAGACAATAGAGGACTCGGAGACAATAGGGACAATAGAGGACTCGGGGACACTAGAGGACTCGGGGACACTAGAGGACTCAGGGAACCGAGGGACACTAGAGGACTCGGGGAACCGAGGGACACTAGAGGACTCGGGGAACCTAGGGACACTAGAGGACTCGGGGAACCTAGGGACACTAGAGGACTCGGGGACACTAGAGAGCTCGGGGAACCTAGGGACACTAGAGGACTCGGGGAACCGGGGGACACTAGAGGACTCGGGGAACCGGGGGACACTAGAGGACTCGGGGAACCGGGAGACAATAGAGGACTCGGAGACAATAGAGGACTCGGAGACAATAGAGGACTCGGAGACAATAGAGGACTCGGAGACACTAGGGACAATAGAGGACTTGGGGACACTAGGGACAATGGAACCGCTACCTAGCCTAGAGTCAGGGGGAATCCAAACCAACCGGGACTCAGGAAAGCCACTAGCTAGCTGGGACTCAGGAAAGCCACCAGCCAGCTGGGACTCAGGAAAGCTACTAGCTAGCTGAGACTCAGGGAAGCTACTAGCTAGCTGGGACTCAGGAAAGCCGCTAGCTAGCTGGGACACAGGGAAGCTACTAGCTAGCTGGGACTCTGGAGAGAGGCCGCTAGCAGGCCGCGTGTCTGTGGAGGCATGGAAAGAGCTGTACATCGGCTCAGAGGCAGGAGGACTGCACGTCAGCTCAGGGTCAGGAGAGCTGCACATCAGCTCGGGGTCAGGAGAACCGCACGCCAGCTCGGGGTCAGACACCGGCTCGGGAACAGAAGGGTTGCTAGTCTCTGCAGGGCAGTTGCTGTGAGCAGTCTCGGCTGGGCAGTCGCGGTGAGCCGTCTCGTCTGGCCAGTCGCGGTGAGCAGTCTCTGGCTTCTGGTCGACTGGGCAGACGCTTGCTGGCTTCTGTCCGACTGGGCAATCAAATGGCTCCCTGCTGAAGTGGGCCTGTGGTGAGGACTTTGGCACCGGATCGGCTGGCTCTGGATCGGCAAGCGCTACCGTAAGGGAGGAACCACAAACCCAAAGGGCTCGGTCCAGAAACTCACTAAACGGCAGGTTGAGGTCCTCGAGCAGCAGCATCCGAGTAAGTGGGTCATCTAACCCGCTCCAGAACTGATACTTTAAGAAGTCCTCCTCCCAGCCCGCACTGTGATAATAACAGAGGTAAACTGCAACAAAATCTTCCAGAGTGTCTCCGTTTTGATTGAACAGATGATCTTCCATGGCGTCCTCATCCATGTTCATTTAGTTGTGGTCAAGTCTTCTGTCACGGACGACCAGGAGACAGACTGCAGTAGAGAAGCTGAGCTTTATTAATAATGATCCAACAACGAGCAGGAAGCAACAGGCAGGAAATCTGGTAGCTGGGTAGGCAGGTTCCAGAGCAGCAGCAGACAACAGGATCCGAAGTACAGGGTAGGCAAACTTGGAATGACTAGGCTTAACGTGCGTGGTCAAAGCGTCATGTGGAAACGAGACTTGACCAGGAGTGTGTGTGGTTGTGCTGCTTATGTAGGTGGTGGCTGATTAGTTGCAGGTGGTGGACTGAGGATGAGGCTTGATGAGGTGCAGGTGTGTGTAATTAGGACTGAGGGGACTGGGAGAGTCTGATCTGCGTGAGTGACGAGGAGTATGAATCAGTGGGAGGAGTGTGTGCTGGAGAATGAGAGAGAGTGAGTGCTGGTGACAGTGAATGGGGAAACAAACAGTCAATGAACACTGACTAACAGTCCAAGACACCCTGACAACTGTATATTCATGTAACAGGGAGCGGACACCCCAATGGTTTTTGATCTTATATTTTGCTGGATTTATATATTCTGCTTTTGTGAAACAGGACCCTGATGTGTCTCACCTGTTCATCAGCCCTCATGTGACCTGTCCCTCGTTACCTTGTGTATTTAGTTTCTGTGCTTCCTTGGTTGGTTGTCCACTCTTTGTCTTTGTTACTCCCTACGTCTCTCGGTTCGATTCCCTTGTCTTCAGTTTTCTGAGTGTTTTGGAACTTCTTTTGTCTGCCTGCCTGCCTCAGGACTCCTTGTTGTAAACAGTTTTATTTGAATAAATATTCAAAATCTTCCACTACCTCCTCGTTCTGCACTTTTGGGTCTAAGCCGGTGTGGAAATTATCACCAATAAGGGGGAGATTATGAATGAAGAACAGACAACGCTACCTAGGGAATTGCACCCTAGGAAATACTATGTGAATATTAATTGAAGAAACCAGATTCAAAAGTTTCAAAGTATATCAAATGTTTTTATTTCCAATAAGATAAATGGAAATAGGCAGGGGCTTAAACTGCTGAAAGAAAAGAAAATGGTGGAGTGGGTAAAATTATTCTTTATATTTTTAAATAACAGCCTTGATAGCGGTTTTAAAACATTTAATATAAAAACTAAGCCCAAAATAACCTATAGACAATCCAAGCAGATGCCACTTGTGGAGAGGCAGACTACACTGAGTATGGGATTAGTTTTGTGACTTTAATTCCAAGCAAAACTTCTCAAGTATCAAACAAAAAACACTAACTCAAGCAAAAAAATTGTCACCTCAAAGGTAAAACTTAAAACTTGCAAATAAAACATTTGTGTAGTTGTAAACTATTGGTCTTTTATTTGTTTGATATTATGTCCTTTTGTTTACAGTTCCCTCTGCTTCTTTCTCAATGATCAGTCTTTTGCTCTCTCCATCACGTTTGCAGTCATGCTCCCAGCTTTCTCCTAGTGTTGAAGAACTGACCGAAGAGCCGGTTAATTAACCCGACTTGTGTCACTGAGCCGGGAGAATCGAGTGCCATACGTCAATGAACCGACTCACTCCTGTTTTTTTCTTTCACTTCATTTGTGCCGTTGGCATTAAATATATGTCAATGGTTGGCCGTTGTGTTGCTGTTATTCTTCTGCTACTGTGTGTGTTGTAATCTAGCTCATTAGCGCCTCCACTGGACTGTAGTGGTGGTGGTAGAATCAATCAGGAAATGAGCTACTAATGCCTAATGCCTAGACTCTATGCCGAACGAGACCGAATGTAACCGTGCAACCTGCCGGCCGCTGGAGTCTAATGTAACCGTGCAACCTGCTGGCCGCTGGAGTCTAATGTAACCGTGCAACCTGCCGGCCGCTGGAGTCTAATGTAACCATGCAACCGGCCGGCCGCTCGAGTCTAATGTAACTGTGCAACCGGTCGGCCCGCTCGAGTCTAATGTAATCAAGCGGTGTCTTGGTTCTCGGCAAGTTTGAGTTATTAACCAAGCCTTGTTTCTGGTGCATCTTAGAGGATTGTGTTCACGGCAATTCACACATTATCGATGGGGAAGTATACACGTCATGTTATTTTGGTTTATGTTAAGTTAAATGTTAGAGAAGTGAATGTTGCTACATGGTAGCTAGGCTAGGCTGTCACAAGGAGACCGCGCACCAGGCTACTGAACGAGACCGTAACCGAGGGTAGGCTACTGCATGAGTCTATGTAATCAAACGGGTGTCTAGGTTCTCGGCAAGTTTGACTTATCAACCGATAGCAGAAGCCTTTATTTCTCGTGCATTTTAGAATTGTGTTAATGGAAATTCATATGCTACATTACCAAGGGGAAAGTATTAGGCCTATATCACATACAAATACCAAATGTTATCTTGATAGTTATGTAAAGTTAAATGCGACCCCCCCCCCCCCCCCGAGGGCACGCGAACCGGTGACCGAATCTATTAACTCGGTAGGCCAACCAACAACCGTCCGATTGAACCGACTCTCGTAAAAGAGTCGGTTGTCCCATCACTACTTTCTCCTTTGCGCTCCCTGAGTTTTTGCTTGCGATTCTGACACAAACATCTCGCCTGGGCGGGTCTTACAGGGGTGCGTCCCCATTGGCTAATGAGTGTTAAGGGGAAAGTTTGAGTGACAGCTCAGCCTCAGTGCAGGTAAACTAACGTTAGAGACTCAGAGTCTGGTCTGAAGGACACACAAGCCACTCCACAGGGGATTCCTACAAGATTAATAAAGTGTAAGTATTATTAATATATATATTATCTGTGATCTATGTTGCAAGCATGGTTACTAGACATTTGTTGTTTTGTTGTATTAAGTTACTAGCTAGCTAGCTAGCTAGCTAGTAAAGCTTTTTTAAGTTAGCATTTAACGTTAGCTATACTGCAAACGTTATCTAAAAGCCACCGGCTACCTTACTGAGCTAATAATTTACCATGGGAATCATGTATTCTTCGTGAGGCCTTACTCAATGGAGCTGTATTAATTATCGTCTTCTCTCTGTAGAGACCTGCAGGACCCGAGCAGAGCTACGATGCTCTCCCAGGTAACCTTAGGTTAGTAACGTAGCTATATTATGGTTTATTAGGAAAAATTATTATCCAGCTAACTACTGATTGTTGTGGTTGCTATTGGCCTGATAATACACATTGCTAGGGTATTGGTTAAGTTGTACAATGTAGAAGCTGTGAATGTAATATATATAGGGTTCGACACATACATTAGATAATGTTCCATCTGTACACACTGTTCTTTCTTTGCACTACCTTAAGATGGCAGATAACGGACGTATTTTTTGTATTTTTTAGCGCTGTAAATGTCAATATTTAGAATTAATGCATAGTGTTACTACTGTCCAAACTATGTACTTTAACACACCAGGCCCTTGACAAATACTTTGCTTAGTGATCCTTATGGTTTGATGTGATGTGCATGTGTCCTGGTGGCTGGCCATATCTTACTTTACACATGTAGTCAACGTGGAGGTAGGAATCTAGAAAGTGTGATCAATAATATTCCAGAAATAAGTGTTCCAGTAGTGTTCAGAAAGCTAGAAAAATGTTTCTAGAGTTATTTATTATTGAGCTAATTTCAAACACTTTTTTATCATCCAATAAGGTACTTCAAGCTTTACAATAAGAAGTCAAGGAAGTGAAGGACTACAGCCACATCCCAGCCCTTCAGAGAACTGTCCTGCAGAAAAGGCTGTCGTCCAGACTGGAGCGGTGGGCCCTCAGTGAGCTCAGGAGACCAGATGATCCCAGGCATCCAGGAGTTGTGTGTGATATTCCTGCACCACCCTCAGAAGTGTTGTTGCAGACACAAGTCAGCAGAGAAATACAGCTTGCCTTAGGTGAAACTGAATATGTGAAATATATACATAACCCAATTACTCAGTATGTTTGTGTATTGTTGGTGATGAAAAACTGACCCTGACCTGTGATGTACTGCAAATAATGACTGACACTGAATTCCAGCTTCTTCTACCACCGGAGCCCCAGCTAAATATGTTCAAATATCCATTATGTATGTGAAGTTTTATATTTGACTAAAAATAAAGCATTTTATATATTATGTGCATTTTAAAATATAATTACAGTAAGACAATGTAAACACAAATTAAATTACAGGACAGTATACTGTAGTAGGATATATATTGACATACAATGGACTAAGAAACTACAAGTACACCAATGAAAACTTAAGAAAAAGGTTATTGTAAGTGTTAACTGAGTATCTGAGCAAAATATGATCAATACATACACTATTGGTCTATACCCTGGCTGTTTGAAGCCTTCGCACACAGTGTTTCCTCCACAGAGAGACTAAAGGATCCTCTCCCTCTGCTGCTCCACGTCCTCCTGGTTGGTCTGCCTGCTGCCTGATGTGATAGAAAATTATAACAAAGTTTCTTACACAAATCAAATGGTAACAAAGTTCTTACTGATAACTGAGGCTTCCAAGGTTGTGTGATTTACAATTAAAATAACTTGCTTTTAAGTAGCCATTAGCAAATGTGTAGGCTTTAAAAACACTATGAACATTTTCCTTATGCTGACCTGCTTGCAAATGCAACAGAAGACCTGTAATTAAAGTTAGAATAGCCAGTCTTTGTCATAACTAGGAAAGTACAGATGAGCACAAAACTATAAAGATGAACCAGTTAAGCAGTGCTAACACTGCATTTGTACTGTACAGTATGGGTCAACCTCTAGATATAATACATTACATTCACAGCTTCTACATTGTACGACTTAACCAATACCCTAGCATTGTGTATTATCAGGCCAATAGCAACCACAACAATTAGTAGTTAGCTGGATAATAATTTTTCCTAATAGACCATAATATAGCTACGTTACTAACCATTAGGTTACCTGGGAGAGCATCGTAGCTCTGCTCGGGTCCTGCAGGTCTCTACAGAGAGAAGACGATAATTAATACAGCTCCATTGAATAAGGCCTCATGAAGAATACATGATTCCCATGGTAAATTAGCTCAGTAAGGTAGCCGGTGGCTACAAGTTTTAGATAACGTTAGCAGGGTTCTAAATTAAAACCGTTTACCAGCCAAATGCTGGTGAAATATGCATCCCTAACCCATTTGCTTCACTCACCAGCCAAAAAACCCAATGGTAACCTATTGAATGGCTGGTAATATTTAACATTCATTAGCCATTTGGCTGGTAGACGAAAATGTTAATTTTGAAGCCTGAACGTTAGCAGTAGCCTATAGCTAATGTTAAATGCTAACTTAAAAAAGCTTTACTAGCTAGCTAGCTAGTCACTTAACACAACGAAACAACAAATGTCTAGTAACCATGCTTGCAACGTAGATCACAGATAATATATATATTAATAATACTTACACTTTATTAATCTTGTAGGAATCCCCTGTGGAGTGGCTTGTGTGTCCTCCAGACCAGACTGAGTCTCTAACGTTAGTTTACCTGCACTGAGGCTGAGCTGTCACTCAAACTTTCCCCTTAACACTCATTAGCCAATGGGGACGCACCCCTGTAAGACCCGCCCACGCGAAATATTTGTGTCAGAATCGCAAGCAAAAACTCAGGGAGCGCAAACGAGAAAGCTGGGAGCATGACTGCAAACGTGATGGAGAGAGCAAAAGACTGATCATTGAGAAAGAAGCAGAGGGAACTGTAAACAAAAGGACATATCAAACAAATAAAAGACCAATAGTTTACAACTACACAAATGTTTTGTTTGCAAGTTTTAAGTTTTACCTTTGAGGTGACAGTTTTTTTTGCTTGAGTTAGTGTTTTTTGTTTGATACTTGAGAAGTTTTGCTTGGAATTAAAGTCACAAAACTAATCCCATACACTGAGACCCCGTCCACACGTACCAAAACGATCTTTTTTTTACCCGTCTTCCCTGGATTCGTTTCAAGAATAGTTGCGTCCAAACAAATCCACTTGTAAATGACTCAATACGCTACTTCATATGCCAGGCCTATAGGCGGCGCTGTTTCTGCTACAGAAATTTACCAAAAAAAAAACGGAGAAGAAGAGCATACCCACATAACAATTTTTGGTTCTCTAAAGGTTCCGGGAAGGTTTGCTGAAGGTTCCGGGAACGTTCGCTGCAGGTTCGCGGAAGGTTCTCTCCGAAGGTTCGCTCACGGTAGCGCAGGAAAGTTTTCTGAACGTTCGCCGAACGTTCCCTAAAAGTGATATACGTTGTTCCGGGAACGTTCGGCGAACCGTCAGGGAACTGTCAGTAGGCTAGGTTCTACTACTAACTATTATTATTATTATTATTATTATTATTATTATTATTATTATTATTAATAATAATAATAATTAATGATAGTAGTAATAATAATAATAATAATAATAATAATATAATAATAATATCATCCAGATGTAATATTGGCGACTTAAGTGGAAAGTGGAAGGGACTATAGTCCCTTCCACTTTCCATCATAACATGATGAGCTAGATTATCATTTTCTGTTAATACATCCGTGGACTATAATAACTTTCACCACTGCTCATTTTATAAAGGCTGCCGCAAGAAAACGTGTCTTTGTTTACGTTGTATAATGTGCTGTTGGATTGCTTTTTATTTTGCACGATTGCAGCGCGCTAGCAGCGAGCTAATGTTAGCGCGCTAACGTTCGCTAGCTCTAACATCGGCAGTCAAACAAACATCAATGATCCATGAATGATGTCTTTTTAATAATCTATACGTTTTTCTTGCAGTAGCCTTTCTACAATAAGCCGTGGTAAAAGTTACTATAATCCGTTCAGGGAGTTGATAAGCAGACAGATTAGCTAGCTAGTTGATAAGTTATCTACTTCCACTTTATAAACAGATAGCCATAGCAGCTAACGTTAACGTTACTTCGCTGCTGGAGCGGTCAGCTACTTTAGCGATGTTTAACGTTGGCTACATAACGTTAGCAATATATCTTGTGTAGAATCCAGAGGGAAGGGTCAGGGAGCAGAGACACAGTATTTAGATGAAGTGAGCTGGTTTGACCATGGAGATGGGACATGCTTGCTTAGCTTCACCGCAGTTGTGTGCGTCAGCGGCCGTGGGAGAGGATGTAAAAGAGGGGTGTGGCGATGACATCATCACGGATCTGTATTTACCATCCATACGAAGCCAAACGAGAGTCGTTTTCGGATTTTTTCACCCTGAGACCTGGTTTCAAAAAAGTGCGTTTTCAGGCAGTGCGTTTGCAGGATTCGTCTGGACGGTCGGCCCAAACGATGCAAAACATGTGCGTTTGCACAAAAAAACGTTTCCGTGTGGACGGCCCCTGAGTGTTCAGGGGTGCCACCTCTACTCACCTCAAGTGCAACACAGCAATCCTCACAGCAAAATGGTGTAGTCTATATCATGTCCCTGTGCCATTACTCACATGCAAAAACAGTGAAGGAACCTCACCACAGGTGCCTACCTCCAAACAAGATGGCAACCTGCTCCATAGTAAATGAAATACATAAAATGTGCCTTTCACATACCTGAGGGCAACAAACACTAGGAGGGATAGATCAGGAAGCCAAGACAGGACAAAGGAGCACAAGTGACCTATGTAGCCTAGCCTTGATTAGGGGGTTGGCCATGGGAGGAGTCAGGCCAAGGCTGCATTCAGGTCCACTATAGGGATGGCTGAAGTGAAACTGACGTTCCGAAGCTTTGCCGAGATCCCGAAGCGCAGATGTTTCGAAACACTGATCCGAAGCGCGATTCAAAACACTGATGTCACGTGACTACGGCTAAATGAAACACCGGAGTGTTTCACTAGTGTTTCAACAGGTGGCATGGTCCGCCAAATCAGCGTTTGATTGACAGGGTCGGGAACACACATCGACATCAGTATAAAAGTGAAGTCAACGGACCTTGACCTCGTGGGTTTTGTGAGATGAGTTAGATTTTGAGATAGCGGGATATTTGGTGATATAGTGACATTCAAAGTGGCGAGTTGTTTAGTTATATTTAGGCTTACATTTAAATTTACACATTGACTGATAGAGTGAGACAGACAGAGTATAGACCTACATACAGTGACACATAGATAGATAGATAGATAGATAGATAGATAGATAGATAGATAGATAGATAGATAGATAGATAGATAGATAGATAGATAGATAGGAAGGACAGGACAGTTTATGGGAACGTTTTAATGATCGTATCTGTAAAACCCAGATTATACATAATGCTACAGCTGATGCCACAGTGGAAGTGAAAAAATACCTCCACTCTGCGTTTTTGCCCAGAACTCATGATCCCCTAACTTACTGGAAAGAGAGAGCAGTAATCTCTCCTCATTTGTATGTCCTTGCTAAAAATATCTTTGCATGCCAGCAACAAGTGTCCCTTGTGAGAGGATCTTTTCAAAGGCTGGAGAAATTATCTGTAAAACACGAAGTAGGCTAAGTCCTTCCACAGCAGAGAAATAAATATTTTTGAATGAAAATCTAGAAAAAAGTGAGACATTGTGGCTTGATTTCTTTTATTAATATTAATTTTTTATGACCAAAATAGCATTATGCACAGTGAGGAGTCTGCAAGCCTTACAAGCTTCACATATTAGAAAAATAATACAATACAATAATACATTTTTTATTTTTTTAATGGCTCGTTATCAAGGTTGTTTCAGATCACCACCTGCCAGTGACCACTAGGTGTCATCGTTGAGACGGGTGTCAGATTGTTTCGAAGCCTCGACACAATATGACACATTTGCTTCAACTGTTTCATTGTTTCACGAAGCCTCGATCTGCCCACCACTAGTCCACTACACATTTACCTGCAAGTCTTCCCCACTACACCTGCATTGTGCCGTGGCAATACTGGTAATGACATAATTATGTAACGTTAGAAATGCTGGAAACTCCTCATACCGCCCCATATCATTACTGAATGCAGACATTAAGATTATTGCTAAGGTCTCTTAGATTGGAATTTGCTCTCCCCTCCATTATACACCCAGATCAAACTGGATTAATCAAAAACAGACACTCTTTTTTTAATATACGGCGTTTCTTTAATATAATCTATGATAACAACAACTCTCAATGTCCTGAGGTAGTTGTGTCTATCGACGCAGAGAAAGCTTTCGACAGAGTTGAGTGGGACTATCTCTTTACTTGCCTCCCTAGATTTGGCTTTGGTGAGGGCTTTCTTGCCTGGGTACGGCTTCTTTACTCTTTTCCTCTGGCCTCACTGCATACAAATAGTAATTTCTCTGACTGATTTCCCCTCTACAGGGGTACCAGACAGGGCTGTCCCCTTTCCCCCCTCCTTTTTGCAGTGGCAATTGAACCGCTGGCCATTGCACTCCGCAACCTGACAGCTTTTAAGGGTATCATCCGCTATGGCGTACAACAAAAGGTGTCATTGTCAGATTATATGCGGACAATCTCCTTTTATATATTTCTAATCCAAGGTAGTCTATGCCACATATTCTTGGGATCTTAACACATGTTCAATCTTGCCAAAAGTGAAGTATTGGGCGTAGCAATTTCTCAAAAGTTCAACAACCTCCTCAAGATTAACTTTGAAACACTACTTTCACATGTTAAAGATGACATAAATCGCTGATTTACTGCCCTTATCGTTAGCTGGTAGAATAAATTCAGTGAAAATGAATGTCCTACCTAAATTCTGTGTATTCCAGCGTTTATTCCTAAATCTTTCTTCCACTGCTTAGACACGGCGACATCACAGTTAATTTGGAACAAAAAGATCCGAAGGCTACGCAAGACAGTTCTGCAAAAATCTAAAAAAGATGGAGGGATGGTTTTACCTAACTTCTTATTTTACAGCTAACCTGCAATTAGTCATGTAATGGATGTGGGCAGATCTAGAGAAGTCCCCTGCTTGGTGTCTGATGGAGGCCCTCTCAAGTCCACCTGCCACTCTATATGCACTAGTCACCTGCTTCCCTCTATTAAATAACTCTAACCGTGGACAAAATACACTTGTCACATCCACATTGCGTATTTGGAATCAGTAACTGTGTGTGTGTAAACATTTAGGAGTCAAAACGCTATTTCTCTATGTCAGGATCCGTTTGTGACTGACTGCCTTTGTGCCACTCTTGTGGACTTTTTGTGTATTTTGTTGTGATTTGTGCTTGTTGCTGTGTTCCATGTGTTCTGTGGTTACCTGTCTGTTATCTGTCTTTGTCTCAGCCCATCCCCTTATATGGTCTGCACTTCCTCTCTTGTTAGTTTCCCTCCAGTTCTGTTCTCACCTGTTCCCAATTGTCTCGTTAGTTTCCCTCCGTTTCTACTCTCACCTGTTGCTCGTTACTGTCTTGTCCAATCTCAAGTCTTTCTGTTTATTGGTCTGTGTAATTCTACACCCCTGTGTTCCTTTGTCTCTTGTCGGTTCGTCTCTCCCTGTTTGTCCTGTGAGAGTCTGGTTCGTTTGTAGTTGTTGAGTGTGTTTGTTCTGCACTTCTGCCTGAGGCCCGTTCCAGAAAGCAGGTTTAGTGAAAACTCTGAGTTGGTTAACCCTGAGATGAGGGAAACTCTGGGTTTTCCGTTCCAGAAAGAGAAGTAACTTAACCCCGGAGTCAGTTACTATGGTAACTGAGCCTGTGAACCTAACCCGGGGCCTATTGCACAAAAGTAGAATAAAGAAATCCAGGATAAATGAAAAAGCGCAGCTTGACTTAGTGTGATCCGCTCATCGCGGCTTAATCGGTTGCACGTTTGCCGAGCCAGGATAAGTAGGTGAAGCTATGTCAAGCCAGGTGTACATAGCTGGGATAAGTGCACGTTCACGGATTTCTTAAATAGACCACGGTATCGATCACAGATTTACTGATGCAGAAATGGAAAAGACGTGTGCAGCATATGTTTCACCCGCTGAGCAGCAGCTTCTAATGGAAATTTACGAGGAGGTGAAACATATAATATGCAAAAAGGGAAATACGGCTGTTATCAAACGGAAAAAAAGCCCGACAGACAATAGCGGACCGACTGAATACGTATGGATTTAAAAAAAAAACAGATCTACTTAGTTCACTCCGTTTTAATTGCTTTAATATGCTTTGTTTTATGTGTTGGTTTTATTGCTGTATCTGTTTTTATGTGCTAAATGTGCTGGTTTTAGTGTAAAGTGTCTTTGAGTAGCCTGTAAAGCACTATATAAATAAAAAAACAATAATTCTTGTTCCTGGGAAATTTATAAGGACTAGGCTTAATTTCAAAGCTTATTCATAATGCGAGAATATGTTTTACAACCATATGCACAGATCTCCATAAGCTATGTCTAATTCTAAATATCTTTCTACAATTAATGTTCATACAGAACAAGCATGACTGGACAAAAACTAGAAAAAGAAGTGACTTCAATACACACTGTAAGCATATCTGTAAAACAATGTAGCCTGTTATTATTCATGTTTTTTTTTCTCACTCCCAAGCTCCAAGATGACAAGTGACAGCACCAAAATAAAATGATTAAGAAGGACATTTGATCAGGTGCCATTGTCGTGGTTATTGACGCTAAAAGTCCCCTTTTAGAGTGCGCTGCACGGTGTGGGAGGATCCCCCTGCCTCCCCCCGCCTCCCCGTTTCTTTTCTTCAAGAAACCTCGAGTTTCTCTCAGTCTCCTACCGCTGAGAGGGAGGAGACTGAGAGAAACGGGTAAAAACACTGGAGTTTCTCTCAGTCTCCTCCCTCTCAGAGGGAGGGGAAACTCATTTCCTCATTCATTCAGTCTGTATCAGGCGCATTTTAATGCAGTTTGTTGAATGAATAAAATTAATAAAAAAACGTATTGGTTTATGTTAGGCAGACTATAAAATGTTTTTTTTCTCAAACATGTCATGTCCTTTTGTTGACGATCCCGTTGATGAAAAAGCTGTAGCCTATTAATTCAGAGAGTTTACGTCGGGAGATGATATTGAGTTTTTTCATTTCCACATAACCGATTTGAGTGGTATTTTTTATCACAGTCTAGGTATGCAGATACCTTATCCTTCCACTAGTTCTAGAATCCTTCCACTAGTTCTAGTTCAACATCGTGGACAGGCTTTAACATTCCAGCAGATTCTTTGTGTCGCATCACGTTTTTTGCAAACGGCAGTTTTCTTTATAACAGCAGCGGATCATACTGTAATAGTAAAGCCACTGTATGCAGAGCCGTTCGAAAAGTGTGATCGCTCTGAAACGTTTTTTAACGTGTTCCCTGGACACAACCAGTGAGAGCCATTAAAAAGAAATACATGATTCTGGTCCCAAGATCTGGGAATATATTTGACACGGACCTGGGGGTCTATTCTTGACCGCGTCCACTCGTCTTCAGCTGTGCTAGGCATGGGGTAATTCAATGTAAGCTTCTACATCATGTGTACTGGACAAAGGCTAGACTATCCCGTGTTTATCCTAACACTGATCCAATTTGTGACAGATGTTGTCAGCACCGTGGCACTCTGGTCCATAGGTTTTGGACATGTCCCTCTTTGTGTCTGCTATAGTGGCACTATAGCAGAAAAAACGCGTTTGGCCCTATAACTCCCACACCGTACATCCGGCATTCAAAATCCATACATCTACGCGTTCACTGGATCCAACTGAATCACGTGATATAGGCCATTTCCGCCTAGACTTATATGCATGAAAAATTGCAATTTATGAAAAACCTACTTTTTCGAACTCCTCTTAGACCGTGCGACCGATCTGCACGAAACTTGGACCGTAGCATCACCAGACTGACCTGACAAAAAGTTATGAAATTAATTTTTATACTATAAAAATTGCGCATATAACGCACAAACTAATTTGTGTAGCTAATTATGAAAACACAAACTTTGCAGTATCTCGGCTAAAATAAATGCTATGAACGCCAAACTTTAGTTTCTACTTTGCCATGACCCTATGGAGGTCCCCCACACGTTTTACGAAAATTGGTCACTAGGGGTCGCTACAAGTACAAAAAGTTTATAATGTTTTTTTGTCTTTAACTCCCACATTACACATGGCACATTAGAAATTCTTACATGGACGTGTTCCCTGGATCCAACTGAATCAAGTGTTATAGGCCACGCCCATTTCCATTTAAAAGTTTTTTCGCAATATCGCGCAATGTGCAAAACAAACTTTTCGAACTCGTCCTAGGCCGTGAGACCGATCTGCACGAAACCTTGTAGATAGCATCTCCAGATAGACCTGACGAAAAGTTATGCAAAGAATTTTGCTATGTTAAAGTATGCGCATTTGACGACCAAACAAGTTTTCCTAGCTAGCTACTACACACATATCATATCATATATTGGCCAAATTAAATGTTATCAGCAAAGGACTTGAGATCCTTGTTCAACATCCCACTACGATGCTCTGTACCAAATTTGGCGAAGATCGGCATTTAGGGGGCGCTATAAGCAATGTTTATTTGTATTGGCCAATAACTCAATGCATTTAAATGGGAAATTTGCAATTGCAATATCTCTGCCACAGTAAAAGCAATCAACACGGAACTTGTGACGCTCGTTCGGCATGCTGCTTTGAGGCTCTGTACCAAATTTGGCGAAGATCGGCCATTAGGGGGCGCTATAGTCAACATATACCAGTTTGAGCCTTTTAACCCCTTCTGAGGTCGAGCATGTTGTATACAACGCCAAACGGCACTTCTGATTCATAACTTTATAACTTAATTATAAATAGTCGAAACTTAAGGTCTTTTGGAGCTAAAAGCTCCAAAAACAGTTGCCCCTTTCTGCTGATGTTTTTTTGTCTTCCTAGCCCTTACAGAAGGTTTTGCATCCAGCTTTGAAGTTCAGAGTATTTCGGGTCTTTGTGAAATTAATCCATACTGTTACATCCAAGATTGATACACTGTGTGTAAGAAATGTTAATAGGTTGTCCTTTATCAGTTATAATGTTCAATATGTTTATTTTTGCACTGGATGACTCCAAATATACAGAACTGTAGATGTGTTGCTCGTTCGGCATGCCGCTCTGAGGATTTGTACCAAATTTGGCAAAGATCGGCCATTAGTGGGCGCTATAATCAACGTATAAGAGTTTTGCACTGTTAATAAATGTTAATGGGATATTTGCAATGGGAATGTATCACAGACCTTGCAGCTCACGCTTCTCAATATTTACTGATGTTTATCTCCTACCGTTACGTTTTGGTTTTCGCTTTTGCGTGCTCCCCTAGCGTTCTACAATAAACAAACTTCTTAACCCACCTGACAAAGTTTCTACAATCTTCACAGTGGACAAATGTAACTCTTTTCTCCCACTTTTTCAATCCAAAATCAATACCATTCATAGGCGCTGATACCGTGCAATTAAACATTGCAGTTGGTGCTAAGTGGAGAGTCTGTCATAGTGTGATTGGTTATGTCGGTGGCATTGATTCTTAATTTCCCACAAAGCTGATCGCGGTTACATGTCAGTTAAACTTCTCATCTCCAATCCTATCTGTAATTGTGAGAAGTGGCGCTGTCCTGAGTTGAAAGCCTACTTTACGGCTTTATTATCGGGTTAATAGGTGCGTGTGTTTGTGTCGGCTGCTGTCCATTTTCTAAAGTTTTGAAATGCAAACAACTTTTGACAACTTTTTTTTTTTTTTAAACGTCGTGCGCCTGTGAGCACCCACGGAGGAAAACATCAATCGGCACCTATGACACCATTTACAACAACCTGACCACCTCCCCTGCTCTTTCAACCACCACACCTGCCAGTTCCTCCACCCTCTCAGTCACTCTCTCATTTCTCTCTGCTGTCCCCTGTGGTTAGGGGGGTTAAGAAGTTTGTTTATAGTAGAGAATTGTTAAAGGTAGTCTGTAGGTGAACTGTTAACCAGTACCAGAGTACCGCAGCCATTGTGCATCAAACCTCTCGATATTCACCAACGTTTGCCCCCCCCCCCTACGTAATGCTTCAGGTCCCGCATTGGCGCAGCTTCCTGGGGCGTCGGGGACGACTGGCATCGGAGGGTTGGGCCCCGTCATAACTGCTTGCAGTTCTAGTTAACATTAGTAATTAAACCTAAACAACTCATGTAAGTCGAAACTGCCTGCGAGCTTCTCCTGTACTATCAAGTAATTCCTCTACTCTGTGACACAATTGTTAGCCTATTTTTACAAAAACGGAGCCATAACGTGAGGTACAAGGTAATGGAGCCTTTTATACATTGTCGTGTTTCTTTAGAAATAAACAATGGACAAATAGAGTCTTTAAACGCTTCAAATGTAAAGTTATTCGCTGTCAAAGTGACATCAAAATGAATGGCAGTCAGTGGAATGCTAACGGGATGTGATTGTTTTGTAGCATCAAAATGGCATCACAGGAGGTTCGAGTTCTGAAGCAAAGCTTACCCCCTTGTTCACAACCTCACGTAGAGACGGTTGCTAGGTGATAGCCACAAATACAGCACGGTCAGACCCTGCACGTATCTGCCCGTTCTATTCGCCTCAGAAAAATAAACTGGACAAAGTTACATTCGGGGCTACACTCAAAACATTTGGGGCTGAAGCCCCGGCAAAATCGGCTGACGCCGCTCCTGGTGTAAACCGGGACATTTTAGTGTCTCGACAGGCTTTTGTCGGGACTCGGGACAAGCAATTCAAAATCAGGACTGTCCTGGTCAAATCAGGACTGTCCTGGTCAAATCAGGACTGTCCTGGTCAAACCGGGACGTCTGCTCACCCTAAAAAAGCCGCTTATTTAAACAATAGAGTTGAGTAAGTAGAGTTGAGTAAGCGTCTGTAACACGGGAACACCGGAAGTGACACAATACGCTTACTGTAAACGTCAGCACGTCCCCTCAAACAATGATACTCTCTCTAGTGGCTGTAATTCTGCACCAAGGCTGAATTTCAGGAAAGAAACTTCAGATACAAATCAGCTTGCACACATTGTTAGCATTCCAGCAGATACTTGCTGCACTTCTGGCTTACAGCTGCAGGGGTGGGAAGCATCTTATAAAATAAAGTGCAGTCATTTTTTAATCATGATGCAAGGAGAGCCTGGCAAGGCCTAAAATTCATGGGAATAAACCTAAAATGCATACTTTAAATGTGGCAGATGACTTTGCATTTTCTACTGATTTTGGAACATCTAGAAAGGCCTAGTACCTTTGTTAAGATTGTTTTCATTGATTTCAGCAGTGCATTTAACACCATACAGCACCACCTGTTGGTGTGTGTGTCCACTGCTCCCAATGCTTAGGATGGGTTAAATGCAGAGATTGGATTTCACTAAATTGTACTGTTATTGCTAACAATGGCTAACCTGGCTAGCGCAAACTACTCAACTTCTTACTGGAATGCGATCAACTCGGGTGCGACGTCTTTCCCAGCTCCGGCTTTCCCAAGGGTTAGCGTCTGGAATGCGTAGCTCCTATGGCGCCATTTTGATGCTAATAAGTGATTACCCGCCGTTAGCATCCCATTGACTGCCATTCATTTTGACGTCACTTTGACAGCGAATAATTTTACATTTGAAGCGTTTAAAGACTCTATTTGTCCATTGTTTATTTCTAAAGAAACACGACAATGTATAAAAGGCTCCATTACCTTGTACCTCACGTTATGGCTCCGTAGCAGACATTTTTGTAAAAATAGGCTAACGATTGTGTCACAGAGTAGAGGAATTACCGTATAGTACAGGAGAAGCTCGCAGGCAGTTTCGACTTACGTTAGCTGTTTAGGTTTAATTACTAATGTTAACTAGCATGTTAGTGATCAATAATTAGCCTGTGCCCATTTTATCTCCTTACATATACCTACACTCTCCGTCTCTGCAAGATTGGGAATGATTGAGATTTCTCTTGGCACAGCTACCAGAAGACTTACAACTTTCAGACACGTTGCTCACGTCACATTTACGTTGTCTCTGTCAGTTGGAGGCTGTGCAGTAAAGCAAGTGATCACCGGAAAAGTGCTTCTAATTGCCTTCACTGGTCTCCATCCAGAGCAACGGGGTCTATTGGTCCATTATATATATGTCAATGGGCTTTCCACTTAGGTGAATGGAACGCAGCCTTATGCTGCGTTCATGTCACCTCGGAATAACAGGCACCGCCCCCCTGGTTACGTTGTTTTTCCGACTAGCAGCGTTCACATGGTCGGGATGCGTGTTCTTCTTCTTCTGTTATATTGGCGTTTGGCATAACAACTTTTGGCATGACTGCTACCAAGGGTTGGCCGTAGCCTAGAGCATCAGGTGTGTGAAAACATGGAGGCCACAATAACAAAAGATTTGCTGCTGTTTTCTTATGCGAGCATCCAAACAGCACATTGCCAGGTGTTTGTTTGTGTTATCTGCAGGACAATGAACGGGAAAAGACACGGATAATGTGTTGTTTTTTATACATAGGCCTATTTATGAATAATTTTAAACATATTATGTCTGTGTATATTTCTTGGCATTTGTCCACAATAAACAGTTTATTATCATTGAAATATGTTCAGTGAACCAAAGTCGCCTCCATCAAACGTCAGTTGTCAACAAGGTGTCACCAACTGGGAAACTCGGTTATCAAAATCCAGCCCGAGTTTCCCACCTCTGATTCCCACAGGACGTACGTGAATGGTGACGTTTTCACTCGGAAAAACGTTTTTCCGATGTCCATGAACGCACAGTAAGTATGCCACTCTCAAACCAACCGGAATACAGCTTAATTTTCAAAATAAAAGTCACATGTTGACAAATTCATAAACACTTTTTGAGAGTAGACTAATGGAAAGGTCTTTGATAATGACGAATCACATATAAAGGGGGTTTACATAATTAAAATTAAAATAAATTCATTTTGAAAATATGTTTGTACAGTACATTGTTTTTTTTTGTTTTTTTTACCAAGCGCTTTTATTTGTGAAGGCAATATCTCGTTTCCGGTCTGTTACTTTTGTGTCCATAGATTTACATATACACGAATTGTGCCTGCCCCTCCTGGCCAAGGGATACTGCTGCAGACTCCTTCGTATTGTCATTCTGTTATTTGATCTTGTCTGTATTCTTATTTTCTGAGTTTAGAAATCAAAGGCTGTTTCTGTTTCTGTACTGTTATGAACCTGGCCAGCCGGGAAATGTCCAGTCCAGGTCTTTAAAAACCCGGAATGGATTAAACCGGACCGCATTGAGTGAGTTAAGTGCAGTCGGTGAGATGGGAAGTAGAGCGACTTGACTTCCAAAATAAATGTAAAGAACGTCAAGAAAGGAAAGGGGGAAACGATAAGGTTAGTTCAGGTCATCAGATAGTAGTAGACCTACATTAATCCAGGACCACCAATCAGTAAATCCAACAAAATCCCTTAATTTTGCACCTTTTAAACATTAATCTATCCATTAACAATAATGTGATTAAGGTGCTTTTAATGAGACTTCTTAATTAATAGAATAATATATATTATTGTAGTTTTAATAAATTATCTGCACAATTTCAGAATTTTTAAGGAATAAAAGAAAACTCACAATTGGCCCTATACAAAACAATCTCCTAGTTAAGATATTAAAGGAACTTCATATTTCTATTAAGTGAACATTTTAAGGGAAAATGTAATGTTACATGCTAAAGGGGCAATAAAAAAAATCAATTGAAACAGCAGTTAGGGCTTTTTAATGTTAAAGTTTTAACGTTAAGTTCAGGGGTACCTGTGCTGTAACTTTGTACATATTTACTTTTACAAACCCCTTAAATCAGAAAACCCATAAAATATCCCTTAGTATATTGCAATCCATGAATATAACCAAATGTTAAGTGAAGGGGTTTAGCTTTAGCTTTTCAAATTAAGGGACAAACTAAAGGTTTTCTCGCTACCTAGCACCTTGATTTAGATTCTGATGAATTTTCAGGTGTATCATTCATTAAGGGTATTTAGGCTAATGTTCTTTCTCAATGTAAAAGATCAGTCTATAAACCACAATCAATTACCACAAAGAATTATTAGTGGGTAATGTGATGTTTCTGCAACCAAAAATTGATAATAAGCTCAGAGAAGTTGGCCTATGCTTGTACATTTTGATTCATGAACATTATATTTGGTCAAAATAAGTGTTATATTAAGCATGTAGGCTAAAACAAAGTCAAATTAAAAATACTCAACCCAAACTGGAAACCCTGTCTTGGTTCTGTTTAACTAGACGTAACTGGTCAAAATCAATAAGCTTGTAAAACAAAGTAAGCTTTTGATCAAAAAAAAAAAAAAACATCAACCCAAACCGGAAACCCTGTCTTGGTTTTGTTTAACTTGACGTCGGTCTGACTTTACCATGGACATTACCAGGCGAGCTGCAGACTGTCGGTCTGATCTGACGGGAGGCATATGGCGTTTTTAGTGAGTTAACGCTATCTCAACACGGTTTATAGTTTTATTGTCATCATATAGGCTATTTATTATCATACTATTATTATTATTATCATTATTATTATTATTATTATTGTAGCTCGGTTTAGCCCCGGGCTACCTAAGGAGGCACCCTGGAAGAACCCAGAGAACCGCGGATATCTACGCGGCATGGATGCTTCGTAACCAGCGGCAGGTGTGAAGAGATGCCAGGGGAGCCACCTTCGGGACCTGGCCAGGTGGTGCTAGTCAAGAAGATCATCATGAAGGAGGGAGATGCGGTAGGTGACCCGCCATGTTATTAATAGCCTATTGTATAATTTGTTTGAACCTGTAGGCCTACTACTGTTTGTCTTGAATATTTGATATTGTTTTAAAGTTCTGTATGCTGCTATTATTTCTGTAGCCTATATTATGCCTGCACCCCAGATATCCATAAGTATACAGTTAGTAGCTTCAATTTTTGTAAAAATAATAATAATAATAATAATAATAATAATAATAAAAAACGGCCAGTGTGTGTATGACATAACAGGATGTTAAAACGTATTACTTGCCCATTTATAAGGTTCGGTGGTAGGTTATTGCACCTCAAAAATAACTATAAATGGGATCACTTGACATAGATAGGCCTAAAGCTACTCAAAACAGATACAATGTTCTCTTTTGACGATTGCTAGCGTGAGTAAACCACTGTAATAGAATAGATCAAATGTTACAGATGTTAAAAGGAATGAATGACTACAGCGAAAACAGAGCAGCTCTGTTCCAAAATGGCTGTTACTGGGATGGAGATACGTGTGTGTTGGTTGTAATGGTAGAGCGGGTTTAATGTGGCCCACAGACCGCTCAGATTAGTGTGAGGATGATGCGGTCAGGATGGATCCATTATCTATTACATAACAGCTCTCTGCCTGAAACACAACGAGGGCGGCAACAACATCCACGTCTCAGTCAGCGTCCATTTTAACATCCTTCATGAGAAACATTATTATAGACATAATTTTAAGACCACCTCTAAACAACGACGTAGTTTTGTAGTAGATTATACAATTTCAGTTAAACATGAAACGTCCTATTGAAATTACCTTAATCTCAAATATGGCAAATTGTGTTGTTACAACACAAGCTAAAATATTCTCTGTTTTTTCTCCACGAGGATTTGCTGCTCTTTTTTGCTGTTAATCATTTTGATTATAGGCTAATATATTTCGATTTTGTAGAAGGTTTGAAGACCCCACCTTGGGATCTTGGAAATTTTAATGGGCTTATTTATTTATTTATTTTATTTTACATTTTTTACAATTTTCAGACATTTAATTAAATTAAAAAAATAATAGTTCAGTTGAATTTGTTTTTACAGATTAATAAATAATTTACTAATTGCTAGTTTCAGTGCTACAAACACCATGAATACAATCAAGGTAGATGAAAAATTAGATAATACAAACATAAAGAGGCCTACTAATACTAGTCCCAGTTTGAATTTAGTTTACACCTAAACGCTATTTCCAGGGAAACGTCGCAGTCAAACTTCACGTTTTGCAGTCACTCAGACATAAATCTATGTAATAAATCAAGGCTGTTATTTTTGCCCAAAACTGCAGATTTAAAGGGGAACTCCGCGCAATTTTAACGTTAATCTTGATCGCTATACCTATGGGAGTACTGTCTTTAGAAAAAAAAAAAAAACGGATTGGTGTTAGCAACACGGAACTGCTACAGCTAATGACCACAGCTCCCACTTAGCTAAAACAGCAGTAATGGGGGCATAAGATAAAGAGTGTCTTTGTGCCTCTTAACAGACACAAAATGCAATTAAAATGTATGTGCAAGATGAACAGGGCCCTTACATAACAACAAGATGTGTTTAGCAACTTATCCATTGTTGAAATTCACCTACCCTCTTAGCTGCTAGCTGCCGTCTGGGATGAGTGTGTGTGTTCAGTCAGGCTTTGGTAATAATCATCACGCAGCAGTTTCGTGTGTATTTGTAGCATATATATCCATTTTGTGTGTGATCCATCTGGCGTTGGTGAGTAGGAGTCTTGTCAGTGTCAATCGTTGTGGTTTCCTTAGCCGGGCTAGCAGGCCCGGCCGGCTTACCTGCTTCTGCTTCCTCCCCGCCCTCCTGGCTTCACGCGGCCGACAACAATCCAACGAGCGCCCGCTGGTCTGGTGGATGTCTTCCAGAAGACCGTTCAAGCCTTCGCGGTGAAAATTTTTATTTTATTTCACCCTCAAAAATAGGTAATTGAGCACTGTAGTGATTATGACCATATTAGTGACTATATAACTACATGGAAATGGACCAAATTATGTTTGTGCCCTGTACAGTAAAATAGTGTTTTAGACGGCTAGCTCTAGTCTCGCGGTCCCGTGGGAATTCAGTTGTAGCATGAAAAAGGTAAATAGCAGTGTGCAGGTTGGAGGAGCGTAGTGAGTGAAGATCAGAGTTGTCTCAGGCGCGGCTCCAGCGGCTCCAGCCGCGCCTGAGACACGCGTGTCACGCAGGCAGTGTGTAAGCTCTAACCTGTTAACATGGGAGCCGAAATATAAACGGCCACGCAGCTGACACGCTCGCACGACGCATCCAGTGTGTAACCGGCCTAACACAGGATTAGATTGTTGAAATATGATATTCCTACGGATGATTTTGTACAGAACGAACCGTGCATTTTGTTCTTAATACTCAACATGTCGCACTCTGGAACCATAATTTTTAGTCACAAAAGAAGATTTGTGACCAACCAATGTAACACTTTAGGTTTTAGGTAGAAGCTGTTATTATTTAAGCTAAAGATAGAAAATAGTCCATATTACCGTATAAATCCTGTGCATCTGTGTCAGTAGGCTGACAACCATTTCATGTGCGGTGCTCCACTTTAATATTATTCTATTACTATTACTACTTTACTCTATTTTAAACAGCCAAAATGTCCTAGCCTGCTCAAAAACGGATGGATGGATGGATGGATACAAGTCTGTTAGGATAGTGCATAAAAATGAATGAAAATGTAGTCTATCCCTTCCTAAGTGTGTTTGAGGGTAATCTGTGTTTGATTTCTGGGTGACATTGCTCGTAAAAGCCACCATGCTGGATTCCAAACAAATTTCCTAGCGAACCTGTGATCAGCTCTCCCTTCACCGCTCTATATGTAAATAAACACACACACCACATGGCTCAACATTTTTTCCCAAGGAGCATGTGTGCTCCTAAATTGAAAAATGTAGAAGCGCACTGAAAATGTATCAAATAATGTGATTTTCTTTAATAAAAGGAATATGTGGAGACATTTACAAGCAACGTGATTTAATTTAATTATAAATTAAATATATTAATATAAAGTATACTAGTTTTGTAATTATACTCCATACTGCCTATTATCTAGTTAATCCTCTGTCAAGTTCCTATCTATCAAATAGTGAGTTAAAACAATGGTGATTGAGCATATGACCCTCTGATGAAAATGCTTGTATTTTCTGCTTCATCAAGTAATAGGATCTGAGTGTCTGTGGCGACTTGCCCACCCTAAATTCAAATACGCAGTTAGTGACGTTTTTACATTAGTCAGAATTGGTTAGTCTCTCCCCGTCTCTCCCCGTCTGCCCAGGTGGAGCTTGTCAGTGCTGGTTATGCTGCGTGCCATTGTACTCGGAAATTGGGAACTTCCGACAAGGAAAGATGCAAAGAAATGGTACGTTAATCAGGGCTGGCGCATACATTTCATTACTGCTGACTCGCACCCATTTCAAAAAATCGCGATTTATTAATTTGCAAATTACGTACGAACAAATTTGTGTAGGTAGCTACGAAAACACGACCTTTGGGATATCTCGGCCAAATTAAATCATATGAATGCGAAACTTTAGATTCTTGTTTGGCATGACCCTCTGTGGCTCGCCAACAAAGTTGTCAAAACTTGGCCACTAGGGGGTGCTAGAAGTACAAAAAGTTTATATCTCATGAAAGGCTCATCCAATTTTTATGAAATTTGGAGGGTACCATCTAGGGCCACTCCTGAGGCCACACCTACAGTGGTGTACTAATTCCTCAAAGTGGGTGTGGCCTATGGGACCCACATTTGGATTCAGAACTTGTGAGAATGTGAGCAACTTTAAATTCACAGGGCAGATGTACAATGGGTGATGGACCTCACATACCAACAATTACACATGTGGACCACTAAGTGGCGCTATAATCAAGGTAGATGCGGTTTGGCCTCCCACATTACACATCGTATATTACAAAACGTTACATCCACGTCTTCCTTCAATCAAGCTGAATGTGATGAAATAGGCCAGGCCCATATCCATGGAGAACTTTTTTTGCAGTATTGTACAAAACCACCTTTGCCATGCATCCAATCTGCACGAAACTTGGCACAAACCATCTGCAGATGTCCCTGACCAAAACTTATCAAAAGAATGTTGCTACTTTCAACTATGCGCAATTTACGAACAAACTAAATTACGAGGCTCTGTATCAAATTTGGCGAAGATCGACCATTAGAGGGTGCTATAATCAACGTAGACGCGTTTGGCCAATAACTTAATGCATGTAAATGGGAAATTTGCAATGACAATGTACTACAGACCTTGCAGCCCCCACCTTGTGATATTTCCTGACATGTGCCTCTCCCCCCCGCTTTGGGTTTCGCTTTCACATGCTCCGCGGGTCGTCGGGGGGGCTACTCGTGCCGGGTTGCTTGGAACCCGTCATAACTGCTTTTAGTTCTATATTGCTTTGTTTTTTTATCGTATGAATTATTAGGGGTCCAAGCCCGAGGGGGCAAGGGAACCGCGTGTTGCAAGGCAACGCGGTTCACACTCCAGCGGAGCGTGGAACCCTATTGTTTTTCTAAGGATTTTTTTTATTATTCTTCTCCGCCTAAAACTCCGACTGCAGCATAAACCGTACATGGTGGGGGATTGCCCTTTTCAGGACTGGTCCAAAACCCCGCAAGGACCTCAGGCGCAAACATTGACCCATTTCCACCACTAGGTGGCGCTATAGCAGACAAAAACGCGTTTGGCCCTATAACTCCCACACCGTACACCCGACATTCAAAAACCATACATCCACGCGTTCCTTGGATCCAACTGAATCACGGGATATAGGCCACGCCCATTTCCGCCTATAGTTTTATGCGTGAAAAATCGTGATTTATCAAAAACCTACTTTTTCGAACTCCTCCTAGACCGTGCGACTGATCTGCACGAAACCCGGACCGTAACATCTCCAGACTGACCTGACTAAAAGTTATGGAAATAATTTTTATACGATAAAAATTGCGCATATAACGCACAAACAAATTTGTGTAGCTAACTATGAAAACACCAACTTTGGCTCCCTGGATCCAACTGAATCACGTGATATAGGCCACGCCCATTTCCGCCTATAGTTTTATGCGTGAAAAATCTTGATTTATCAAAAACCTACTTTTTCGAACTCCTCCTAGACCGTGCGACTGATCTGCACGAAACTTGGACCGTAACATCTCCAGACTGACCTGACTAAAAGTTATGGAAATAATTTTTATACGATAAAAATTGCGCATATAACGCACAAACAAATTTGTGTAGCTAACTATGAAAACACCAACTTTGGCATATCTCAGCCAAAATAAATGCTATCAACCCCAAACTTTAGATTATTCTTTGCCATGCCCCTCTGGAGGTACCCCATGCGATTTATGAAAATTGGTCACTAGGGGGCGCTACAAGTACAACAAGTTTATATCTCATGAACGGCTCATCCGATTGATACGAAATTTGATGGGTGCCATCTGTGGCCAATACTGAGGCCAACCCTAGAATGGAGTACCGAGGGGTAAAAGTGGGCGTGGCCTATGAGACCCAATGTGACCCAACTCTAGATTCACCACTTACACTAATGTGAACAACTTTAAATTTACAGGGTAGATTGATAATGGGCCATGGACCACACCTACCAAAAATTACACATGTGGACCACTAGGTGGCGCTGTAATGTTTTTTTGTCATTAACTCCCACAATACACATCACACATTAGAAATTCTTACATCCACGTGTTCCTTGAATCATGCTGAATTGCCTGATATAGGCCACGCCCATTTCCACGAAAACGTTTTTCGCAGTGTCGCGCAACATGCAAAACCAACTTTTTCGAACTCGTCCTAGGCCGTGCGACCGATCTGCACGAAACCTGGTAGTTAGCCTCTCCAGATGGACCTGACAAAAATTTATGGAAATAATTTTGCTATGTTAAAGTTTGCCAATTTGACAACCAAACAAATCGTCCTAGCTAGCTACCACACACACGTATTATATCATATCTTGGTTAAATTTGAAGTTATCACCAAGTGACTTGAGATCCTTGTTCAACATTCCACTGCGATGCTCTGTACCAAATTTGGTGAAGATCGGCCTTTAGGGGGCGCTATAAGCAACGTTTATTTTTTTCCCGTCAATTTTCTCAATGCATTTCAATGGGAAATTTGCAATTGCAATATCTCTTCCACAGTAAAAGCAATCAACACGAAATTTGTGGTGCTCGTTCGGCATGGCGTTCTGAGACTCCGTACCACATTTGGCGAAGATCGGCCATTAGGGGGCGCTATAATCAACATAAAAGTGTTTTGCCCTGTTAATCAATGTTAATGGAATATTTGCAATGGGAATGTATCAAAGACCTTGCAGCTCACACTTCTCAATATTTACTGATGTTTACCTCCTACCGTTACGTTTTGGTTTTTGCATTTGCGTGCTCCCCTGGTGTTCTACAATAAACAAACTTCTTAACCCACCTGACAAAGTTTCTACAACCTTCACAGTGGACAAGTGTAACTCTTTTCTCCCACTTTTTCAATCCAAAATCAACACTCATTCACATTCATATGCGCTGATACCGTGCAAATAAACATTGCAGTTGGTGCTAAGTGGAGAGTCTGTCATAGTGTGATTGGGTATGTTGGTGGCGTTGATTCTTAATTTCCCACGAAGGTGATCGCGGTTACGTGTCAGTTAAACTTCTCATCTCCAATCCTATCTGTATTTGTGAGAAGTGGCGCTGTCCTGAGTTGAAAGCCTACTTTACGGCTTTATTATCGAGTTAATAGGCGGCGCCGCGTGTTCGGTCGGCGCTGTCCATTTCCTAAGGTTTTGAAATGCAAACAACTTTTGACTACTTTTTTTTTTTTTGAACGACGTGCGCCTGTGAGCACCCACGGAGGAAAACCTCAATCGCCGCCTATGACACCATTTACAACAACCTGACCACCTCCCCTGCTCTTTCAACCACCACACCTGCCGGTACCTCCACCCTCTAAGTCACTCTCTCATTTCTCTCTGCTGTCCCCTGTGGTCAGGGGGGTTAAGAAGTTTGTTTATAGTAGAGAATTGTTAAAAGTAGTCTGTATATGCATGGAGATGAACAACGGCAGAGTACCGCAGACCTCGTGCATCAAACCTCTCGATATTCAACAACGTTTGCCCCCCCCTACGTAATGCTTCGGTCCCGCATTGGCGCAGCTTCGTGGGTCATCGGGGGCGACTGGCGCGGCTCCCCGGGGCATCGCGGACGACTTGCATTGGAGGCGAATGGCATCGGAGGCTTGGGCCCCGTCATAACTGCTTGCAGTTCTAGTTATTATTATTATTATTATTATTATGGTAACTATATTATTTGTTTTGTTTGTAATGCAGACTAAAAAGTACAAAAAATTAAGGTGTTTTAGAGGCCGTTTTTTCAAGTGTCAAACTACGGTATACAAAACGGTATGAACTGTAATGTTGTCTATTTTGAAATACATTTTCTATTGATCAGTAAATTGTTAGTGATGTTTAATATACAGTAATGGTGTAATGGACCACCCCTACAGTTCGACACGCATGTGAACCGTGTATTACTTTCAATTAGGGATGGGCGATATAGACGATATGCAATATAAACGATTCAAAATTGGCCTACAATAGAGATTTTAAATTATATTGCACTATCGCGATAATTCATGTTGATGATGCAATCTACCCGCGAAGTTTAGAGCCACGAGCTGCAACCGGCTGCAACGCGTCATCGTCATCTTGACTAAAAGCCGTGTGTGTGTGTGTGTGTGTGTGTGTGTGTGTGTGTGTGTGTGTGTGTGTGTGTGTGTGTGTGTGTGTGTGTGTGTGTGTGTGTGTGTGTGTGTGTGTGTGTGTGTGTGTTCAAATGCATTGCATTAGGCTGCAGGTAAGAAACTTTGTTTGACATATGTTTTTATTTAAAGTATCTGTGTATCTTCAGCCCAGTCTCACTGAAAAGCGTACAAATACCACGGGTTTCTACCTGTGAAATACGTGCAATGTGTACGCGAAATTGAAATTGTGCGTACAGCAGATACGCGGAGCGCTCCAATTACAGTAATGGAAACCACAGCGTTTATAGTATGAAGGGACGGGTGCCCGCGTAAAGAGGTTGGTCGGGGTGGTGGATGGGTAAAACACAGGACTTTCACCCAGGAGACCGGGGTTCGTTCCGTTGGTTCGGCGATTTTGGGCCGTTTATTAGCGTGTTTATGTGGCGGTTTTTTGCGACTTTTGTAGTGTTTTTTGTTAAGCCTTTCCCAATGTTTCTTCCCTAAACCCAACCGTTTATTAGTGTGTTTTTGTGATTTTCTTGTGTTATTAAAGCCTTTCCCTGCATTCTTTCTCTAAACCCAACCATATCTATGTTTGTGTGTGATGCTGTTCTCGCGATAACACACAACGGTAACTTTAGCTCGTGCATATAAAACGCACCGGTCCCCATGACTTCAATTGGAGCGCTCCGCGTATGTAATGCACGTAGAATTTCACTTTCGCGTACACATTGCACGGTAGAAACCCGTGTTATTTGTACGCTTTTGAGTGAGATCGGGTTGGTATCTTTGCCTAATACTGAAAGTATTTTCAGTACAGTGTCTGTTCCTTAACTAAACAGATACCATTTTTCCTGTTCTCTGCATCTTGGGTGGCATTTAAGAACCAAGGACTTAGACTTACTAAGTGTAGTGCCTTTTAGAATGGTTTGCACTAAAGAGAAGACACCCAATACTTTAAGCTTTTTCTTTGTCAAAGTCTCTGCAACTAGTGTACTTGAATTTTATTTATCTGCAACATTATGTTGTATAATTACAGTTTTGAACAATAAATCTTCTCAAAACTACATACTATGTTTCTTTCTCTTTTAAAAAAAAAAAAAAAAATACATTTAGCAGTTTGGTTTTCCTTAGGGTCTATGTAACCTGGTCTGAAATGGTATTGGTATTGAAATGGTATTATAATTTATATATCGCGATATATATCGTTATCGCAAGAGGCTGCAGTGTATATCGCAATATGGATTTTAGGCCATATCGCCCATCCCTACTTTCAATATAACCATCAAAGTGTGAAATACAGTTTTACTGCCGTTTACATGAACGGAGAGCAGCAGAGACATGGAGCAAGATGACGTCTCTGCAGCTTATTCAGTTAACAGGGATAGCAAAGCTGACAAAGCGGTCACAACTGTGTACACTTTTCAAAACCCCACGCAGACAACGCTTGCTGCAGTTGCATGTTCACTTCAGCATAATGTAATAACGAGACACGCTAACGTTATCTAATGTGCTCCAGTAACAAAGACAGAATGACAACAAATTAAAACTATTTGCACATCTGCCCCTACATAGATTTAACAGTTCACACACATCCATTTTTAGTTGCAAATGCGAGTGAAACGCTCGCACTGTCGAGCCCTGCATAATTTCCGTTTAAAAAAAATAAATGCAAGACATCCTGGTAGCTCACCTGGTTGAGAGTCCGCTTTATAAACTGATACTAACTCTGCAGGATGAAAAAACGGATATTAGTTTTTTCATAATGCATTGGGAAGATGGCCTCAAGTAATTACTTGTTAAGTGAATATCTCAGGCAGCAGAAACCCAATGATAAGGAGGCAGGAGGAGAGGAGGAACCATCATAGCAGGACAAACCCCTGCATGGCATGTATCACCGACAGATAGAAGTGGCTGATATCAAAAAATCATACCAGTGGCTGGAAAAGGCTGGTCTGAAAGATAGCACCACAGAAGCAGTAATCCTGGCCGCACAAGATCAGGCGCTTAGCACAAGATCAATAGAGGCCAGGGAAATACCTTACCAGACAGGACCACATTGGCAGGTTGTGTAAAGATGCCCCTGAGACAGTCCATAACATAACAGTGGGTTGTGAAATGCAGGCAGGAATGGCTACATTAAGCACCATAACCAAGTGGCTGGCATAGTATACAGGAACATCTATGCTGAGTATGGGCAGGAAGTCCCAAGGTCAAACTGAGAGGCACCTCCAAAGTTGGCTGAGAATAACAGAGCTAAGATCATGTGGGACTTCAAGATCCAGACTGATATGACTATGGTGATGACTAACCCACCAGACATCACGGTGGTTGACAAACAGCAGAAGAAGGCAGTTGTGGTAAATGTAGCAATCCCAAGTAGGGTTGGGCGATGTCCCCTAAATTGGCAGTTGACGATGGTTACAGTAAAACATCGTACAATAAAGTTGTATCGTATCGTATCGTACATCGTGATAGACGATGATATCGTCGTCGGGCCCGGGGGTGGAAGTGGTGGTTATTTACATAAATATTTTTTCCTACTACTAGGGGCCAACAGTTAACATAGAAACGATTAGAGATACATTTAAATGCCCTCTGTAAATGGTGCCCTGCTGGTAGGTTTTACAACATGACCTACTTTCACTTAACTACGGTGCAGTAAAATCAGATGTCCGTGATCTGCGTAACGACAGTACAGTGGGACGTCTGCCTTCAACAGAGCGACAGTAATAACCTAACATACCCATCATTACTGAGTTTAAACTACATTCACGGTTATGTTTGCACAGAATAACGCTTTCAATAAACAGAAACATAACTCTTGCAGCGCACATGAACAGATGCGCAATATTAGCTCACACATAAAATAGCACCCTCGTGAATTAGCCTGTTGCTAACGTACATTCATAAATCCTGCATAACATCGTCCCGTACCTACAGGACCTCAGACTTGTCAATTTCCCGTCCAGCGCCCGCGACTAGGATTAGTGTGTTTGACCGGGGGGGGAAGACACATCACGATGGTTGCTCTCCATCGTGATGTCGGGCAGCCATCACGATGGACGATGATATCGTCCATCGGCACAACCCTAATCCCAAGTGACAGCAACATCAAGAAGAAGGAACACAGAAAGCTATGAAAATGCGAAGGGCTTAGAGAGGAGCTAGAAAATATGTAGAAAGTGAAGGCAACGGTGGTTCCAGTGGTAATCGGAGCACCGGGGGCTGTAGCTCCCAGCTAGGTTTCTGAGTAACATCTGAGATTTCTGTCAAGAAGAGTGCAGTCCCAGGAACACCTAAGATTCTGTGCAGAAACGTCAGGCGGCCAGGCCTCTGGTAGAGGACCCGAGCTTGGAGGAAGAAAATGACTCCCCAGTATTGGGCAAGTGGGGAATTTTTAATTCACGGCTCAACAGTAGTAGTTGGATTGTAAAGTGTGACGACGGAGCATTAGGTCCACATCAAGGGAAAAAAATTAAGGAGGAAGATTTCTTTTATTTATTTTGCATTTCGAAATGTCGAGAATAAAGTCAACATGACGAGAATAAAGTTGAAAATACCATTTCGAGAATAAAGTCAACACGTCGAGAAAAAAAACTTGATATTTCAAGAATCAAGTCAGACTAAACCAATCTACTAGCTTTACCTATATAGTCTTCTTCAAAATGCATTGTGAAGGCCTATATGAACTCGTGAAATTATACTTCAGAATCGGTTTTAATAACAAGGAAATTATTTCTCTTTTAGCGCATAAACACAGTATGGTGATAAGTCTGTTCAGAAGGAGAAACCACACAAATTGGAAGAGGTGGCCGTATTCTTGCAAACTGAAATAACTTGTAATGGACAGATGCAAGGGTATGCTATCGATGGTTACACCTACCCGCAATACAGAGAAGATATGTTGTATCACAAGACACAATAAGAACATTTATCAAATTGTTTGATCCTGAAGGAGTGGAGCTCAGGCCAGCGCGGCACTCCAAGGATGTAACCCTTATGATGTTGCCTACATGGCATCTGGACAGTCTCTCTAATGTGATTAAGTGATAAAGGAGTTGGATTTATTTTCGTAATTTCAACGTTAATATCGACATTTCGACATTATTCCCGAAATTGTAGTTCAACTTTATTCTCATCATGTTGACTTTATTCTCGACATTTCGACTTTATTCTCGAAATGCATAATAAATACAAAATCATCCTCCTTAATTTTTTTTCCCCTTGATGTGGCCCTAATGCTCCGTCGTAGAAAAACAACACTGTTGCGTTTACTGGTAAACTGGTAAACCTCGTGGTGCATTCAAAGTTATTGTAAAATATCCTTTTTTCATCTGTTTTTTTTTCTTTTTCTTTTAACAGCAATTTCCTGGTGAAAGAAGTAATTGCCAAGCTGGCAACCACTTTAAAAAGTTAGCGTTGAGCCCCTTAATTAATATTTTTGCAGACTTTAAAAAATATCTCTATCCAGATCCACAGTAGACATACAACTTCTAACCATGATGATAAACTGATCTTCAGGTGTAGTGCCCTTTAAATGTCACATTCAGTATTATTTAAATGTAATTGTGATTCTAAAGTGTGTGTGTGTGTGTGTGTGTGTGTGTGTGTGTGTGTGTGTGTGTGTGTGTGTGTGTGTGTGTGTGTGTGTGTGTGTGTGTGTGTGTGTGTGTGTGTGTTTGTGCGTGTGTATGTATTTCCGCTCCAACAGGGTATCGGCAGGCCCAATGTGTATCATGCGGTGGTGGTGATCTTCCTGGAGTTTTTCGCCTGGGGATTACTTACAACGCCCATGCTCACTGTGAGTAACACTTGGGGTGGGGGGAACATCTGGGCTGTTCACACAGAGCAATATTGGCAAGGGATCAACTCTAAGGTATAAGATAGTTAAGATGGGCCCCAACCCTAACTATAAACTTTATCAAAGAGGATAATTCTAAGCCTACTCTTACATGTGGAGAGGGTTCCATTCTACTTATGGAGACTCCAGGAACCACAAGTAACTCTGTATTCTTGAAGGCAATTCTGGAAGGCATGTTGAGCTCTTTAAAACATGATGGTGCCTGAATATTAAGAGCTTTGTAGGTCAGGAGTATTTTAAATTAAATTCTGGACCAACCTGAGGATAAGGAATTGCAACAATTCAGCCTAGAAGTAACAAATGCATGACCTAGTTTTTCTGCATCTTTTTGAGACAAGATGTGCCTGAAAGTTTACACTAACTTTTTGGTCAGATTTTAGTTTTGATGATTAGATATTTAATGATTTAACCATTACTTTGTTTATATTGTATTTTTCCCATTAAATTATATAGTATGCATAGTCCTTTATTATAGTAACATACAGTAAGTTTCATACAGGTCATCCAGAATTCATGGAGCCATAGTTACATAGGTAACTTTAGCCTGGAGTTATGTTCAAGTGAAACATGAGTTCTTACATTGTTATTGTAAACACCTGCTGATTAAAACTGAGATGGATGACTGAAACACATCCAGTGTAGACAGGAGCTAACACAGTGGCTGGGGCAACATGCTAATGGGGTTAGGAGTGTCACTGCACTGATAATGGGGAAACCACAGGGGATGGTAGGTTCAGGATTAAAATGCATTTTTGAATAATTGAAAGGGGATGTGTTTAAACTAATACATTCCGTGTTACTCAAAGACTGATATTTAAAAGGTGTTTTTTTAAACTAAGAGTTTATCAACTCTCGCTCCTAGTGGTGGGCGGATCGATCCAAATATCTACAATATCGATACCAACGTTGGTATCGATATTGATCAATACCAGTGTAATGAGACTGATACTTTAGTTTCAGTTTCTCTCTGGTATGCACTGTTGCGGTTTCACCAAAGAGGCGACCTGGCTGTCTGTGTCTGTGCGCTCCTGTCATAGGGCTCCTCCTCACTTCTCTTGTGATTTGATGTTGTATCGTCACGTGACTCAACGGCGCCAGGCAAACAAGCAAGCAAGCAGCCAGGCCCGGTGGCAGCCAACAGCACACGCACACACGCACACACACACACACACACACACACACACACACACACACACACACACACACACACACACACACACACAAGCAGGACAGGGACAGCAGAAGAATGGCAGAGAGGAAGAGGAGCCCAGTTTGGTATTGTATCGGTATCAGCGATACTGGCCCTGTATTTACTTGGTATCGGATTGATACCAAATATTACAATCTACTACTCCATGATATATCCGTGTGGTGCACGAGTACGAGTGTACGCGGGTGCGCACATTGCATGCGCCACCAACGGTGAAGCCCAGGTCACTTGTCTCAAGTCTTGTCTCAATCCTTCTCTCTGTCGCTTCCTGTAGTCCACAATCAGCTCCTTTGTTTTGCTGACATTGAGATGGAGGTTCTTGTCCTGGCACCAAGATGTCAGGTTTAATGTCTAAGGCCTATGACGGTTGTGTCTTCAGCGAACGAATCAAAATAAAAAAATGTTGAACATTACACAGCTCTAATTAGTGAAACTACTTCTACTAATACTCCACTAAACATATGTCTATAGACTGTGGTCTAGACCTACTTTATCTGAGAGTGTCCTGAGATAACGTCTTTTATGATTTGAGACAACAAATAAAATTGAATATAAAAATGGACATTTACCTCCTTGAGCCTTGAAAATTTACTGGAAAGTTTCTACTGGAAAGAATCTTGCTTCTTCATGGTGCAAGTTACAAAAAACTTTTTGTCGCATGATATACAAAGTTTGGATCATGTGGATCAAGACATATAGGTTTCTTTTTACCTTTTTACCAGGTTTTATAAATATTGGTGTTGTGGCTCTCTTCGTAGGTTTTACATGAAACATTTCCCCAGCACACATTCCTGATGAACGGCCTAATTCAGGGCGTGAAGGTAAGAACTCCAACAATTGAACTTTTTGACTCACTGTAGACATCAATACATTTAAAAAAAAAAAAACTCCAATGATTTTGATTTTCAGTTCCATAAACATAGGGGACGCACAAGGGCCAGTTAAACATTAATATTAACATTGGTCCCTAGCATGGTTAGGCTCCAATGCTGCCTAAACATTCATGTCTTTCAAACCCAATGACATCACTATGATATCATCAGGGTAATTTTCTCAGGCATTATTTAATGGGTTTTACAGGCGGAGAGGTACTAACCATGACTACTAAACTCATCTACATGTTTAAACGATTATTTAATGTGGAATCTTGTTTTATATAAGACCAAACAACAGAAATATATTTCACTGTTGCAGACACATCCATTTGCGAGGATTGTTTATTTTGTCACTGACTCCGCCTCTTCATGTAAAGGGTCTGCTGTCATTTATGTCCGCTCCTCTGATTGGTGCCTTGTCGGACGTGTGGGGCAGGCGGACCTTCCTGTTGGTCACCGTCTTCTTCACCTGCGCTCCGATCCCTCTGATGAGGCTCAGCCCATGGTAGGACTCACTGTTCTCTGTTGGCACAATAATGTTATACAAAGAGATACATGTACAGTAGAGTAGTGAAGTCAAGTCAAGGGAGTCACCTGGAGAACCATACCATAGGATAAAGTTATGGCCATGAAGTGTGACAGTTCTAGCGTAATCAGAATGCAAAATCCTGAAGAAAAATTATTTTAATTTCAATAAAGCAGAAAGAAACCTAAACATGATTGCAAGTAGTGGATTACAACCTCCACTCTTTCACTCTTCTAGGAAGACTTTCCACCAGATGTAAGGGCCTTTTCCTACAGTTGCATGAGGATGCACGATATTGGGTTCACAAGAACGAGACGAGATGAGATTTTACCCACTATTTTAAAGAAAACTTTAATGACGAAATATGACTGGAAAAACATAGTCTTTTATTTAATCTAAAGTCACAAAATGAAAAACAAGCACTGTGAAAGGTCTTGCCTCAAACTCAAATAATTGTCTTTTCTCCTGTATAACTAACCTCTTCAGAGCTAATAACTGCAGCGTTTCCACCGGGAATCCAAAATGCTTCCACACAAACGATTTAAAAGTAGCGGGTAGGGTACAGATTTTACCACATTTTTACCTATAAAATTCGGTGCCGGTACCCAATGGTACCTTCTTTCCAGTACTTTCCCTATGTAATAACAAAAAATGTACTTCAGTTGTAATTCCAAACCTATTTATCCTATTTACTTTGAACATTTTGTGATTTATTTAGAACATTTTACACACCACTCCTCCCTCTCTCCAACAGAACCCATCCCTACAACCTATTAAATCAAATAATTAGGCTATTCATTTCTTACAGTGCATTCTAACTTTTATTCTTGTATTTGTATCTTATTCTATTTTAGCCTGTTTCATTTTCATGACCTTTTTTAAATGCTCTTTAAAGGTCCCATGACATGGTGCTCTTTGGATGCTTTTATATAATAATAATAATAATAATAAATTGAATTTATATAGCGCTTTTCATGGACTCAAAGTCGCTTTACAGGGCAGGGTAGATTATAAAAACATAACAAAACAAAACGAGCAAACAAAACAAGTAGAACAAAACAAGATACAGATGAAAAAGGGAGGGGGGCAGGTGGACTATGGGTAGGCTGAGGTGAAGAGATGGGTCTTGAGGCGGGACTGGAAGATGGTGAGGGACTCAGAGGTGCGGATCTCTTGGGGAGGGAGTTCCAGAGCCTGGGAGCTGCTCTGGAGAAGGCTCTGTCCCCAAAACAGCGCAGGTTGGACTCTTTGGATGGAGAGGAGACCGGCTGAGGTGGATCTGAGGGACCGTGAGGGTTGGTAAGGGGAGAGGAGGTCAGTGAGGTATGAGGGGGCCAGATGGTGGAGGGCTTTATAGGTGAGGACCAGGATTTTGTAGGTGATCCGGTGGGAAATGGGAAGCCAGTGGAGTTGTTTTAGGACTGGAGTGATGTGGTGCCAGGATTTGGAGCAGGTAATGAGGCGGGCGGCTGAGTTCTGGACCAGTTGGAGTCGGTTGATGTTGGTAGAGCTGATGCCGAGGAGAAGTGAGTTGCAGTAGTCCAGTCGGGAGGAGATGAAGGCGTGAATGAGTCTTTCAGCAGCGGGGGGTGTGAGAGAGGGTCTGATTTTGGCGATGTTGCGGAGGTGAAAGAAGGAGGTTTTAATGACTTGACGGATGTGAGGCTCAAGGGAGAGGGTGGAATCAAAGATAACGCCGGTTGCGGGCCTGGGGAGATGGGGAGACAATGGTGCCGTCGATGGTGAGAGTGGGGTTATTGGTTTTGCTGAGTGTGGATTTGGAGCCGATCAGAAGGAATTCTGTTTTGTCGCTGTTGAGTTTTGAGGAAGTTGTGTTGCATCCAGGTTTTAATAGCTGACAGACAGGAGTTGATGTGGGAGAGGGGAGGATTGTTGGGGGGATTTGGTGCTGAGGTAGATCTGGGTGTCGTCAGCATAGCAGTGGAAGTCCAGGTTGAAGTGGCGGAGTATCTGACCAAGAGGGAGGATGTAGATGATGAAGAGGGGGGGGCCAAGTACGGAGCCTTGGGGAACACCTTGAGTGACTGTGGCTGTGGCAGAGGTGTGGTTGTGGAGAGAGATGAAATGGGATCTGTTGGAAAGGTAGGAGTGGAGCCAGCTGAGTGCAGTACCGTACGATACCGGGTCTTTGAGTCTGGTGAGGAGGATGTTATGGCTCACAGTATCGAAGGCTGCACTCAGGTCGAGGAGGATGAGGATGTTGAGGGAACCGGTGTCAGCAAAGGTGAGGAGGTCGTTGAGGACTTTGAGGAGAGCTTTTTCTGTGCTGTGTAGGGGCGAAAACCAGATTGGAGAGGTTCGAATAGGTTATTGGCAAGAAGATGGGTTTGTAGTTGTGAGGCGATATTGCGTTCCAGGGTTTTAGACAGAAAGGGGAGGTTGGATATTGGGCGGTAGTTGTTGAGAGAGGAGGGATCCAGACCAGGTTTTTTAAGGATTGGGGTGGCGCGCAGTTTTGAAAGCAGAGGGGACAGTTCCAAGGGACAGTGAGGAGTTGAAGAGGTTAGTGAGGTAGGGGCATAGGACCGGGAGGCAGGACTTCAGAAGTGGAGTAGGGAGGGGGTCAAGGGAGCAGGTAGTGGGTTTGGAAGAGCTGATGAGTTTGGAGATTTCAGGAGGACTGTGACTTAAACTGGGAGAGGAGGAAGTGTGGAGGAGGGGTCGGGAGGTCTGGAGGGATGGAGAGAGGAGGGTCCAAGGTAGGTGCTGGAGTAGATCCTGGAAGGTCAGATACAGGGGATAGGGATTTGTAAATGAGATTGATTTTGTCAGTGAAAAAGTGGAGGAATGAGTTGCAGAGATCCGGAGTAGAGGTAAGGAGGCTGTTGGTCCGAGGCTTGATGAGGTTGTTCAATGTGGAGAAGAGGGTTCTGGGGTTTTGGCAGAGGTGTCGGTGAGGATGGTGGAGAGGTAGGCAGATTTGGCAGCAATGAGGGCATCTTTGTAGGCGATGAGATGGGATTTATAGGCTTCATGATGGACGGTAGGGATGGAATTTCTTTGTCAGACGTTCAAGTTGGCGGCCAGTTTGTTTCATTTTCGGAGTGCAGGTGTGTACCAGGGTGAAGAGGTGTTAAAAGTGACGAGTTTTGTTTTGAGGGGGCCCGGTGTTGAGGGAGGTAGACAAGGTGGAGTTGAGGTGGTCTGTGAGGTCATCGGGTGAGGTGAGGGTTGAGTCCAGGTGGAGAGTGGTGGAGAGCAGGTCAGAGAGATGGTGGGGATTGATAGATTTGAGGTTGCGGAAGGTGATTTCTCTGAGGAGGCGGGGGCGGGTTGGAGAAGGGATGGTGAACCGTATCAGTTTGTGATCAGAGAGGGGAAAGAGGCATGGATGGAGGTCAGCACTGGTTGGTTGGTGGAGCAGACCAGGTCGAGGATGTGACCTTTTCATGGGTGGGGAATGTGACATGTTGGGTGAGAGAGAAGTTATCCAGTAAAATTTTGAATTCTGATGAGAGCTTGTATGTGGGGAGTCCATCTGGATGTTTAAGTCAATCGCAGTAGCAGCAGACGGGGGGAGAGAGATGAGGCTAGTGTGAGGAGTTCAGTAAAATCAGAGAGGAAGGAGGGATTTGGTTTAGGTGGCCGGGAAATGAGGATGACTGTCATGGAGGAAAGAGTTTTGAAGGCGAGATATTCAAACGATGATACTGAGGGGAGGGTGAGTTCTGTGATCCGGTAAGTTCTGATTGAAAATGACGGCGAGGGCCACCCCACGGTGGGAGGGGCGGGGTTTGCAGATGTAGTTGTAGCCAGGGGGATGCTTGGTTGAGGGAGAAGAAGTCGTTTGGTTGTTGCCAGGTTTCGGTGAGCAGAAGGAAGTCAAGAGTGTTGTCGAGGATTAGTTCATGGAGGACAGGGGCTTTATTGTTGAGCGACCGGGTGTTGAGGAGGGCAAAGTTGGCATGGTGAGAGGGTGGTGGGATGGGGGCAGGCTGGAGAGATCTGAGGTTGTCCCGTTAGCAGTGCGTGTGGTCGGTTGGGGGTGGGGGTATTGCAGTTGAGGGGGACAGTGAGCCGATTAGCAAATGATTGGAGAGTATGATTGAGTGTATGTGAAGTGGGGAAAGCACTGTAGTCCGGTCCGGGTTTTCTGTGTAGCCTGATGATGCGTTCAGCCCTATGTGAACCAGTGGGTGAAGCATTCAGATGACGCGGGACAGGTGCAACAGAGCGTGCAGGTGACCAGATGGATGGAATGGATTGTCCGTGGTGGAAGAAAACAAACTTGCGGGCGAGCTTCTGTGGATGTAAGCGCCGTGCGTGAAGTCCGAGCTGTTTGATGACTGGGATGCAGGATGGAATGGAGTAGTTGACGCAATTGGACCAGTTGCAGAGTTGAATATTTGATCATGATGCCGAGCGGAGGGACGGAGAGCTCCGTGATAGTGGTTAGCCGTGGGCTAGGAGCACAGAGGTGGAGGTGGAGATGGATGAATGAGGTGATTGCCAAAATGATCCACAGCATGACCGAAGGAGAGGAATGTCTAGTCTTGGTCGCGGCTCGCATCTGGTGGAGGTTGCCTATGAGGAGGAGGTCAGCAATCGGGTTAGCCGCCACGCGTTTGGTGAACGGGGGCAGCTAGCTAGCGGCTAACCGACGAGGCAAGAGTCCGGTCAAGGAGCCCCAGGCGGCTTCGGGAACCAGCAGAGAGACTGTCCAGAGGTACAGAGGCTGTCCAGAGGTAGGGGGTACAGCGAACACAAACACAAGAGAATAGCAGACGAATAGCAGATGAATAGCAGACGGAGAAGCGGCGAATAACCAGCGCCAGCGTCCTCTCACGTCGGTTGGAGATGGATTTTAGTGGTCCCCTAATACTGTATCTAAAGTCTCTTTCCCGAAATTCAGCCTTAGTGCAGAATTACAGCCACTAGAGCCAGTCCCACAATGAGCTTTCCTTAGTATGTGCCATTTCTGTGTCTGTAGCTATTGAGGACGAGAGAGGGGGGGCAAGGTGGAGGGTGGGGGAGTGGCCTTGACCAACTGCCACTTTGCTCGTTTGAAAGCCATGATGTCTCTCTCTCATGGGTGGGCCAAATTCTCTGGGCGGGCAAAGCAGAGAAAGGGGAGGTAACCTTGCTCCTTATGACCGCATAAGGAGAAGATTCCAGATCGGCACATCTGAGCTTTCATTTTCTCAAAGGCAAAGCAGGATATCCAGGGCTCGGTTTACACCTATCACCATTTCTAGCCACTGGGGGACCATAGGCAGGCTGGGGGAACTCATATTAATGTAATATTAAAAATCTTCATAAAGTGAAATTTTCATGCCATGGGACCTTTTAATGTTTTATAAAAAGCGTTTTGAATTGCCTTGTTGCTGAGATGTGCTATAGAAATAAAGTTGCCTTTCCTTGCCATACAGGCCTACAACCTCCAACCTGTCAGTCACGTAATGTTTGTCTAGCTCTATCTGCACCACGTATAACACAGCTCTGTGTATGTCTGAGCTGAGCTCCGCTCTCTGTAAAATCATGCAGAGAGGACAGAGAAGCTCACGCTTATGTGCTCTCAGGTACCGTAATTCGGCAATGATTGATTTAACGTGAATAGCACCTCGATAGAACCGATTTAATTCTGCACTTGTGTACTGATATCATGAGACAAGTTTTCAGTTCAACAAGGTTTTTATGTGTTTTAATTAGTCTATTTCATTGACATTTCATTTAAGGGATAGTTCGTTGCCTCCGGAATTTTCGCCGGATGTCCCACATTTTCGGCCAGATGTCCCTCACCTTCTGTTTTCTTTGTGTTGGCATTCTAAACTCAGGTCGATTTATGAGGACTATGGTTAATTGCTCCTCAGATCTCTGCAGGGTAAATCAAGACAGCTAGCTAGTCAAATCAGAGTTTTTTGTTGCACGGCTAAGTTCCTTTTCGAAGGCTATTTTGCAGAGGCACCATTGCTGCATCCAGTGATAAGACAATTGTGATTGGTTTAAATAAATACAAATAAACCAGAGCATGTTTTTCTCCTATCCAGGAATGTTGTGTGGAAGGGCCAGACCTTCCTCTGCAGCGCTGTGGAGATAGGTCTGGCAATGCGGGACTGTTTTAATATCACAAGCTCTCACTGGACGAGATCTTGTCAATAGAGCTGTAACAATCCAAAATTTTGCTGTACAGTTGTCTCAGAAATAATTGCGTTCGTGGTCAAATTTAAAAATCTTTGTTTATTTATTACTTTTGCAAACAAATTAAAGCTGTGAATTAGGGCTGGGCAATATGGAGTAAATCAGATATCACGATATTCTTGACAATATACCTTAATATCGATATTGTGGCGATATTCTAGGGTTGAAAATTGGTGCTTTAAGAAAATATCTTCACACTTAGATTTTAGATAAATAATCATCAGTAATGTGGACATAATGTCTAAGTGGGGAAAGGGCAAATAATAGAACAGATAGAACAGGCTGGTAAGTTCAGAAAAGTACATCACACTTACTGTAATGCAGCCTTTAAAACCACCAAACACTTATGTCATATCACGATATTACGATATCCAAAATCTAAGACGATATCTAGTCTCATATCCCGATATCGATATAATATCGATATATTGCCCAGCCCTATTGTGAATGAATCTCAGGATACATCTTTTGGTTATACCGATATATCACTGTCATACAGATTAGGTAATAACACAAAAACATAGCCTATGAAGTAAACAATGCCTCTTTATTATCATAAAACATTTTCTAATTGTATCCCTCCTTGTCATTTTTGTTGCTATGAACGTGTATAGGGTCAAGTGCTAACAACTAACAATTGAAATAATAATAAAAATATATAGTCCGACCAAAGTTGTATGATTTGGCATATCTAAACAAAATCAGCAATTACCAGTCATACCCCTTAAGACCTTAGCTAATGTTAGTAATTAATTGTGGTTAAACAAAGAAACCGAAATTATGTAAAAAAAACAACAACTGACAATTATGTAATAATTGTTACAGGCCTACTTGTCACACGTCTAACACATAGCCTGGGACTTAAACGTCCACTGAAGCTTCTGCTCCACTGAAACACTTGGAACATCAGATCTGTGTTTGAGGAGACTGTAACAGTCCTTAAATTAATACATGAAATAAACATAAATACCATATTTCAATCACGTTTTCCACATGGGTTTCCATTGTTTGAGTGTTGTGCAGATTATAATAAGCTAATGGATCAAACAAAACACCATATGATACATCTTTAGATAACTGGCTGGGTCCTCCTATATGCATAAAAAATCAATCCACAGTTGGGGTTTCAGTCATTCACAGGACAGTTACAGTAATACAAGTTCTCTTTTGCACTGAATAAAGCTGAGTTTTTCTCACACCTGCTTGACCTGCAGGTGGTACTTCGCCATGATCTCCATGTCTGGAGCATTCTCTGTCACCTTCTCAGTCATCTTCGCTTACGTTGCTGATGTGACGGATGAAAGAGAGAGGAGTACAGCCTACGGTCTGGTAAGGACTTGTCAAACAACCTAGCCTTAGTGCCCCACGGAATACCACTGCCTCACGCAGAAAGGCAGCCAGCATCCTGCCCGCATGATTCCCCGACCACTGTAATACTCTCACTCTAACCATATATTGGTTTTGGTTGGCGTCAGTTTCTCGATGACACTCTGTTGTAGTACATGCACATTCTAAAGCTAGTGCTGCCATCCCCACAACATTTGTCTTTAATGCACTACCAGCCATCACGTATAAGTTTACATTAATAAAGATAAAATATTAATTTTAATGCATTGAATCAGTATCCCACTCGTATGTACAGTGCCTTGCGAAAGTATTCGGCCCCCTTGAACTTTTTGACCTTTTGCCACATTTCAGGCCTCAAACATAAAGATATAAAACTGTAATTTTTTGTGAAGAATCAACAACAAGTGGGACACAATCATGAAGTGGAACGAAATTTATTGGATATTTCAAACCTTTTAAACAAATAAAAAACTGAAATATTGGGGCGCGCAAAATTATTCAGCCCCCTTAGTTAATACTTTGTAGCGCCACCTTTTGTTGTGATTACAGCTGTAAGTCGCTTGGGGTATGTCTCTATCAGTTTTGCACATCGACAGACTGACATTTTTGCCCATTCCTCCTTGCAAAACAGCTCGAGCTCAGTGAGGTTGGATGGAGAGCGTTTGTGAACAGCAGTTTTCAGTTCTTTCCACAGATTCTCGATTGGATTCAGGTCTGGACTTTGACTTGGTCATTCTAACACCTGGATATGTTTATTTGTGAACCATTCCATTGTAGATTTTGCTTTATGTTTTGGATCATTGTCTTGTTGGAAGACAAATCTCCGTCCCAGTCTCAGGTCTTTTGCAGACTCCATCAGGTTTTCTTCCAGAATGGTCCTGTATTTGGCTCCATCCATCTTACCATCAATTTTAACCATCTTCCCTGTCCCTGCTGAAGAAAAGCAGGCCCAAACCATGATGCTGCCACCACCATGTTTGACAGTGGGGATGGTGTGTTCAGGGTGATGAGCTGTGTTGCTTTTACGCCAAACATAACGCGTTTTGGATTGTTGCCAAAAGTTCGATTTTGGTTTCATCTGACCACAGCACCTTCTTCCACATGTTTGGTGTGTCTCCCAGGTGGCTTTTGGCAAACTTTAAACGACACTTTTTATGCATATCTTTAAGAAATGGCTTTCTTCTTGCCACTCTTCCATAAAGGCCAGATTTGTGCAGTATACGACTGATTGTTGTCCTATGGACAGAGTCTCCCACCTCAGCTGTAGGTCTCTGCAGTTCATCCAGAGTGATCATGGGCCTCTTGGCTGCATCTCTGATCAGTCTTCTCATTGTATGAGCTGAAAGTTTAGAGGGACGGCCGGGTCTTCGTAGATTTGTAGTGGTCTGATACTCCTTCCATTTCAATATTATCGCTTGCACAGTGCTCCTTGGGATGTTTAAAGCTTGGGAAATCTTTTTGTATCCAAATCTGGCTTTAAACTTCTCCACAACAGTATCTCGGACCTGCCTGGTGTGTTCCTTGTTCTTCATGATGCTCTCTGCGCTTTACACGGACCTCTGAGACTATCACAGAGCAGGTGCATTTATACGGAGACTTGATTACACACAGCTGGATTCTATTTATCATCATTAGTCATTTAGGTCAACATTGGATCATTCAGAGATCCTCACTGAATTTCTGGAGAGAGTTTGCTGCACTGAAAGTAAAGGGGCTGAATAATTTTGCACGCCCACTTTTTCAGTTTTTTATTTGTTAAAAAAGTTTGAAATAGCCAATGAATTTCGTTCCACTTCATAATTGGGACCCACTTGTTGTTGATTCTTCACAAAAAATTACAGTTTTATATCTTTATGTTTGAGGCCTGAAATGTGGCAAAAGGTCGAAACGTTCAAGGGGGCCGAATACTTTCGCAAGGCACTGTATGGAGGATATACAGTATGTATTCATAATTCAAACTGAAAGTCCAAAGAGAAAACGAAAGGAGATCAAATAAAAATATAATTATTTTACTACGCTACTAGGAATAATCTCAAACTGAAAAAGCAAAGATGAAATGTAAAATGATAATTCGAAAATGTAGTGACAATGTAAACATTTTTAAAATGAAAAGCTTAAATATAAATACTCAAAGTGAAATCTTAAATTGAAAGATGACATTGAAAATCGCAATGGAAAAAGAAAAGAGAAACATTTTCAAAATGTGAAATGGAAAAAACTTTAAATTGAAATACTTAAATTACAATATATTTTTTAATATTTTTAAATAATTTTCAATTTAAACTTATCTTTTGAATTTTACATTTTGGAAGATGCCCTTTGACATTTTAAGAGTCTCCTTTTCCATTTGGATTTAGCATTTGGCTTTTCAAAAGTATGTAAATGTAAATGAGGAGGCGTGGCCCAAAGGCTGGTGGCAGGGTCTGAAACGGAACGGGTGCAGGCACCTTAGAGACAGCAGGGGAAGCTGACTGCTGGGAAGCATGCTGTCTGAAACTACTACGTCAACAACAGAGCAAGTTGAGGCAGCAGGGCTGTGTTATTTATAAGGCAGTGGCTTTTGGCAATGGAGATTTTAATTTAAGTATTTCAATTTAAAGTTTTTCCATTTCACATTTTGAAAATGTTTCTCTTTTCTTATTTCCATTGCGATTTTCAATGTTATCTTTCAATTTAAGATTTCACTTTGATTATTTATATTTAAGCTTTGGATTTTAAATTTTACTTTTTACATTGTCACTTTACATTTTCAAATTATCATTTTACATTTCATCTTTGCTTTTTCAGTTTCCTTTTTGTTTTTTAAATTGAATTATGGCATGCTTATTCCTAGTAGCATAGTAAAATAATTATATTTTATTTTATCTCTTTTCGTTTTATCTTTGGACTTTCAATTTGAATTATGAATAAATATATCCTCCATATGTACATAGTTAGACTATGTAAGCTCAATACAATGTTACAGAAATATCAATGTTGTACAGTTCTTTTTGAGGGGCAAGTGGCAGTACCTACAAAACTAATCACATTCCATCAACCTTAACTGGAATTTGTGTTCATCGCTATAGTAAATGTTAGCATGCCAACATGCTTTACTAAGATAGTAACCATTAAGCATTATACCTGCTAAACATCAGCATATTAGCACTGTCATTAGGGATGCAAATTTCAAACAGTTTCTTTAATCAATAATCAGCCGCTTTAACAAACGATTAAACTTAACTGCACTGCCACCAACCAACAACTCACTGCCATTTTCACATCTTTCTGCTTCAGAGGTCATCAACAAGACTGCCTTAGTGAGCCGAGCAACTCTTTTCTTCCTCAGAGGGCTGGAAGGTCTTTAAACTTTTTTTTTTTCTTTTCATAGTCTTTTTTGATTGACAAGATTAAACAATGTGCATACCAAAGTGCACCAGTATTTAACTTTAAAATGTAACAAATTGCCCCAAGATGCCCCTAGACCTAGAGGGTCGGCAGTCCATCCATCATAGTCTCACCAAAAACCTATAGGAAAAACTGGTGCCTGAACTGCTCTGTGGGAGTGCCTAATGGACAAACTAGATCACGATAGACAGTTTTCATTAGACTCTGCTATCATTTTGATGTGATTTCTCTTCTTGGCTTGAACTATTTAAATGCCTTTATTGGGTTTTCCCACTTTTAAAATTTGACTTCTTTGTGTCTCTCTCCCCTTTTAACCCCTAGGTATCGGCTACTTTTGCAGCCAGCCTGGTAACAAGTCCAGCCATAGGAGCATATCTGTCAGCATGGTACGGAGACAACCTGGTGGTTCTGGTGGCAACACTGATTGCTCTGGCTGACATCTGCTTCATCCTACTGGCTGTGCCCGAGTCTCTGCCGGACAAGATGAGGCTCAACACCTGGGGGGCGCCCATATCCTGGGAGCAGGCTGACCCCTTCACTGTCAGTAACCAATAATTTACAATACAGTATCTGGTTGAATAATGAACTCATAGCAGGTTGATTCTGTGTTTTTTGAAACAGTGTAGAGTGGAGACGTAGGTGAAGGCACCTAAGTGTTCCTCATCACAGTAACATTATTTTAATAGTATAATTATGGTATTGATGCTATAGGATTACAATGTGAATGGAAGCCTGTTGCTGCTAGCATAATAATGTAGTGGAAATGAGTCAAATGCATTTTACAGACTGTAATATTGACCCTTCAAGCAATAACTGAGGACTAACTGATCTTCTGACAGTGCCTGTGTTGTATTTCCTGTCTCTCTGTCACTATCTCTGTCTGTCCCTCCTTCAGTCTCTGCGGAAGGTGGGTCAGGACCCAGCAGTCTTACTGATCTGCATCACTGTGTTCCTGTCTTACCTGCCGGAGGCCGGACAGTACTCCAGCTTTTTCCTCTACCTGAGACAGGTGAAACACACTGCTGCCTAATGCAGTGTTAATCAAGAATACTAGCATTACTGCGGGTACTAGATACAGCATACTACTGTCATTGATTTTGTTGTCAACTGCTTTTTAAGAAATATTTATACCAAATTCTAGAAGGTGCAGACTTGTCCAGCTGCCTCCCTGCCAGCTCCATGAACACGTTCTGCTAAATTTGAGTTATTTTTACAATATTTGTATTTCTGGACAACATTATATCAATCGACTATGACATTTTGACAGTGCCAAAAGGGAAATAAACACTCTGGATCACTGCTATACGGCATTCAAAAAACAGCTGTATAGCAGAATCACTACCTACTAGTGATGGTCAAATGAAGCTTCGCGAACCACTGTCTTAATTTTCTGAGCTCACTAGATGGCGCTCTCTGTTCAAAGAAAAAGGTTAAAGACATTTCTGTGTGTTTTCAACCCTTTGTTGAACAGCGAGCGCCATCTAGTGAACTCAGAAAATTAAGACAGTGGTTCGCGAAGCTTCATTTGACCATCACTACTACCTATGTTCGGGAAGAGCGACCATGTGGCCATCTTGCTGAGGTCAAAGAATGTAAACAAACAACAATGCACACCCCCAGTGATGTGTGAGGTCAGGAAATGGCCAAGCCAATCAGAGGCCGCCCTACAGTCTGACTACACGACACAGTCTGGAGCATGTACCAGGACACCCCCATCAACGTCACCAATGACATCAATGGATTCACTGAGTCTGTGGTAGATTTGATTTGTAAAAACAAGCAAGTGTGCTCAAAACTACAGTTAAATGATTTCACAACGAGAAACCCCTTGATTACCAAAACCATATGAAATAAGCGCAGACCGATATTAAGCAGAGTGACCTTATTTATTTTCCAGTTGACCATGCAATGTCCATTTTTATGCTGATGATACCATCGTCTTGGCCATTGGCTTTACAACCAACTAACCAACCAGGCCTTATACTTGTTACAGCCTGCTTTAAAAGAGGTTGACATTTTATTAATTTGAAGCTTGTTCTGAACTACAAATAGACTAAATACATGCATTTTACCGAAGCATGGAGCTCCGAATTTGGTTAGATAGTGCATTTTACCACAAAACTCACATTGGACACCACTCAAAAACTAAAAAGTCAAGTTAGATACTTTTACTAAAACAGAGATTTCAAAACAGAAAAAAAAAACATTCTACAATCCACTACACTGTAGGTTTGCTTTAAAGGTTAGCTTATACTTAGAGTGTGGGTGGCAGTAGCTCAGTCCAGAAGGGACTCTGTGTGCACCAAGTTCGAAGTATGAACTGGTAGCTGGAGAGGTGCCAATTCACCTCCTGTGCACTTCCAAGCAAGACACTGAACCCCCAGCTCGGGGTGCCTGTCATGGGCAGGACCCTCACTCTGACATTTATCCATTAGTGCATGTATAGGTCCTGGGCATCGTTGTGTAGTTTGGGCCCGTGTGTAATATGTGTAATAACTACCAACAGAGTAAAATAATTTAATTTCCGCTTGAGGGATTAATAAAGTATGTCTTAATCTTATACCAACTTTCTATTTCAGTAATGCGCACTGTACAACTGGTATGAACTGCAGAAAAGTTAGAGACACTTATTCTTCTGCACGACTTTAAAGTTCAAGTTTTTTCTGATTTTGGACAGAGATACATGCACATACTTTGAATATTACCTGTTAAACAATGTTGTGTTGTCTTGGATATCCATAAACTGAAATGTCAGTTTGTATGACAGTAACAGTATGTTTAATCTAGTTTTTTTAGATTTCTGCACATAAAGTACTTTTTCTCTAATTGGGCTCTTTAGAAAGTGATATGATAATGAAAAACAATATGTCTATCTGTCCCTCCAGGTGATAAATTTCTCCTCCACAACCATCGCTGTTTTTATTGGAGTGGTGGGCATTTTGTCCATCATAGCACAGGTAACACACACACACACACACACTGCAGATGATATTTATCCCCCTTTCACTCATAGGTGCCATTTACACTTGTCATTTCAAGTGTCAGATATCCATATTCAATCTAGATGTAATTTAATACACCTTTGTTTACACATAGCAATATATTTGCATCTTCACTGGCCACAAGAAAAATCTGATAGTGTCTGCCTTGGGCTTCCCACAATATATGCAAACCAGTTAACAGCAAAAGAAGGATACGTTCTGAACTTTGTAGTTTAGTTAACGGTTTAGTTAACAGAATGTTTAAAAAGCCAGCTAATAACTATCATACATTTACACAAACACATGGAAGACTTGTGAACTGGTTGTTGAAGATGCGAATACAGAATGTGGCATGTGCAAACTGTTTAAATGAAAAGTGTTAATGGACACAAATAATCACATGTGCTCATACTAGTACAGCTTTGATTTACCTTATTTATTAGAAAAGTAAATGTTAAGGAATTAGACATGTTTCTTACATAAGTACAAGGTTTAAACAAATTAGAAAAATTCTGTCCTCTTCCTCCTCAGACTCTCTTGCTCACACTGCTGATGAGGACTCTGGGTAATAAGAACACTGTCCTGTTGGGTTTGGGCTTCCAGATCCTTCAGCTGGCCTGGTACGGCTTCGGATCAGAGCCATGGTAAGATCTGTGTGCATGTATTTTCTTTTATTGTGTAAGGCTGCATTCATTCTGTTGGTGCTCTGTCTGGCGTACAGTAATGTCAGTGATTCTGTAGGGCAGCAGCAAAAAACAATTCAACCATCGCAGCTACCTACTACCTAAAATTTTATCAGTGACTTGTGCCATAGGTTACAGTTGCTGCTATCGACCTACTCTAATCTAATCTCATCATGAAGCCAAATAGAGCATGTTGTAGCGTAAATTAAAGGGAATGGTTAGCAATATGACATGATTAGTATAGCTACCTAATTTCATAAGCATTGTTTATTGGCCCAGACCAGATAATTAAACTTATAAACAGATGTTTTTGTTGGTTGACATGTTTGTTCAAAGGTGGTGAAAAGGTGTATAATTCAGGGAACTCATGTACCAGTAAAATTAGCTCCTTCCTCTGTGTTTTGTGGTTGTTTGGGTTTTTTACTTGACAAGCGACAACAATGAATCGACCATTCACTAAGCCCAGTGAGAGGCTCATGTTTGTGACAGCTGAATAAGCTGAATTTTACTGATGGTTCAAAAAGGTTTATTGTCCCTTTGCAGTTTGAAAACATTGCTTGAACACACTTTGAATATCTTGAACCACCGTAAGAGCTGAGAAAATAAAGAAAAATAAAATACATTTACTTAACATACATCATGAACTGTCTCATTTTAACCCCTTTTCCCTTAATTTATTGACAATCTCCACTTGAGTGTTTTTATGCTGTATGTATTTAACTTCCCGTATTTATTAACTCTATTAGACAGACATCAACATAATACATTATAATGAAACATCAAATGAACATATAAAATGCTGATTCTTTTACACATTCCTTTACGTTTCATGTGACGTTACACTACAGGCCGATATGGCAATATGCTTTGCTTGCAAACTTGTACTCTCCAACTCAGAAAAACCATCAAACGGCTAACTACAAAGTTTCTCAAGATACCAACAATATTAAATGTAACACTAACATAAATTGTGCCCCTAAGCCAGGTGCTAAACAATATGAATATATACGCTTATATATATATATGCTTTGTTCTCGACAAGACAGGTTGGGCCTTTCCCATTTCCTAAATTTCTACTCCGGCTTGCGACCCGGAAATCCTTCTCAGTGCGCCATGTTGAGGGACGTCCCAATTCATAAAATGCACATTGCGGAGTGAGGATCGCGCATCGAGCATCGAGGAGGCTCCTCCGAGGAGTTAAAATCGATACACTGATGTATCCTCGCAGAAGACTTTTCACCTGCCGCATGTAAACATATAGGCTTGCCAGAGCGAGAGGAGGAGAGAGAGAGAGAATAGGGGAGAGCGAGAGAGCAATAATATCCGTGGCTCTGTGGTTAATGTTACGGTTTGGACCGTCAGATCTTACAAATTATTATTCTGATTAATAGTGGGTCGGTGAAATAATATACAATCAACGAGGAAAATATTATTAACGTTCTCTAAAAGGTGAACATAGCAGAGCTGCTGTCAGACAGACAGCTTCATTTGTAAGATCACCTGAGAGACGCTCGAGAAACGAGCAATTTAACTGGATTATTTCAGAAATCTAAAGGTTGTGTGGCTGGGCTTTGCATGTGTTGCTGCATGTGAGCATAACGGCGAGCTTATCTGTGTGTGTGAGGGGAACGTGTGTCTCAGTGGCCGCAAGATGCTCAGAAGGGACAAAAGCGCACTGGCTGAGAGGAAACTGCTCTTTAGGAGAAACTGTGTGGCCCTTAAAAGCGCTGTTATGTTTCCAGCTCTCAGCTGGAGTGAGACATGCATTCCCCGCGCCCCGTCACTGTCACTGCCACTGACACCGCTGTTTGCGAGTCGGCTCAGGGGTGGATTGGATCAGGTGGGTGCTGCCCGCAGGGCCTTGATGTTTGGCGGGGGATACCGCCGCAGGGGAGGAGGGCGGTACGGTGGAGCTAGAGCCGGGGCTGACATCTTGGTGCCGCTGTCATGGCCGAGGCGCCGCTCTCCAGGAGGTGTGTTTCCGCTTTTGCTGGGAGTCGTGACATGTGTAGCCAGATGTCGATATAACTCCGGGGGACAGCCGAAGGCTTAGCGGTCATGGCAGAGACAGCAGAGCGATGTTGTTCTGCACCGCGGTCACCTAGGCGGCACACAGGTGCGCTCGGTGAGTGAAGCAAGCATGGACCTGGTCCCGGAGAGATGGGGGTGTGGGCTTCCGACGGCCTTCGGAAGCAGTATGGAGGCCAGGCTCTGCCACAGTGGCGGGACCGCTGGGAACTCTGTTTCCGTGTCACCTTGGACCCTGGTGGACGGTGTATAGCGAGACATTGGTGCCGTCCGTCTCCTGGGTCCGGAGAATGCTTACTCAGCATTCACACAGGTCGAGAACAAAAACCTTAGCGGTGGGCAGGGATCCCGCTGATGCGGTGCTCTCCTTCTGGGACAGAGACAGCCGCAGTGTCGGGGCTCCGTAATGCTCTTCTGTTTCGAGCTCCAGTTCAGAAGAGGGAGAGCCGGTGCCGGCTATAGAACCATCCCCGGAGGGATCCAGGTCAGCGGACTATTGCTTCGAAGAGAGCCTCTTCCAGGATTTCAGGGTGTCACCACTGGTGGTATACTTACCTTACCTGACTGTCCGCCCGGCTGCCAGCGTCTGCCACTTCAGTTCCTCCGTCTGTAAGCGGGCGCAGAACTGCTGGCGGCCAGCGGGGTGCCAGCCCGGCGAACGGGGCCGAGGCATGCCTCTCAGCTTTGGTGGAGATCTGGCGGCATGATGTAGCCAGTCCATCAATCGGTACACAGGCGGACACCGCTGTTCTTCGAAGTCTTCAAACTGGTTGGCGCTGAAGAAAAATAGGGAGCAGATCTCTGGTCTCACAGCTGTAATATACAGTAAATGCTGACGTAAGAGAGGCCCGTGCATAGCCTGGGTAAACCCTGACGAACTTCCGGCAAATTTGCGATTTGCTCTGCAGGTCAGTCTGGCGAAGAGCCCATTCAAACCCATTTCCAATGTTCTCAAAATTGAGGCACCAATCACAACCACCGAGGCGGGGTTTACACCAATCACAACCGCTGAGGTGGGCTTAACGCGACGACGATAGCGCAGCAACGGCGAGCAGCTTTTTGTTTACATTCAACATGACTGCTACCGAAGCCGTGCTTCACTTGCTCGGCCATGACCGGCGAGCTGCAGGTCAGTCTGACATATGGCGATTTCATGGAGGTCAACGCTACAATTAACTGACAACAGAAGTTATACTAGTTACAGTTCTCAAGGACGCACGCACACACGGATAGAGACAGTCTCTTTTTCCTTTCTCTCAACTGTGTGTGGCGCGTACCTGCTCGCGGTGTGAAGCGCGTGTCCGCGCTATTCTCGCACATGTAGGGAACCTCGTGAATTAACCTGCAACATGTCAGCTGTTTGGACGTTCTTCAGCGTGTGTGCAGAAGATAACAAGTTTCCAATATGCAACACCTGCAAGGAAAAAGTAGGTCGTGGAGGGACGACACCAAAAACCAAAATCACATTTTTTTTGTTAGATATTGGATGTGAAAAGCGTCACCCGGATCGTTGGTCCTGATTGGTTGAAGGACTATCCAATGTGCCCAGAGGCATTTGAGTGGCGTCCGTTGGTGACGCCCCTTTGGAAATGAACTGTCAATGAACCTTCCCCAGACCCACTCTCAGTTACAACTGAGAAGGGTCTGGTGTCAACCAGGCTAGCCCGTGCAGGGCACAAGGGCACGAAAGAAATCTTCTTGACTGTGCATGCGCGAGGTATAAACCCAATAGGGGTATGTAACATTGGTTGGGCTGAAAATGGCCTGGTAGATATTTTATTGGCCCTTATGCATCCCTGTGTTTTGGCCCTATTTGTAACAAGAGCTTTTCTTCCAAATATGGTATGGTCATGAATATTTAGATGAGCTGCGCGCTGATGGTTGAAGGAACTTGCCATACGCACATATTAGAGACCGCGCTGATTGGTTGAGCGAATCCCCAATACACATACATTAGAGAAGCGACAGAATCTCATATTCCAGACACTGCAATGTTTCATTACCAAATTCACTTCTGAGACTTTTTTAAGCGAGAAATCAACTATATAAAGCTGAAATATGGGCCATTTTACAAAATTTGATGGCTAATTGCAAATTTGGTAAGACGTGTCGGACTTTAGGAGCTCCACACAGTCTGACGAGAAAGCGGCAGCCTGCTGGGCTCCATACCCAGGGCAAAGTCACCCTTTGTGGATACTGCACTACGGGGTTCCGCGGCCAGCTGCCGGCATAACTATAATATATTTACGGTTTGAATTTCGTCACGCCACTTTGATTTTAAGGCATTTTTATGAACGTGAGGCGTCTTTGTAGGACCGAGCAGCTGCTTGCAATATGTCCCATTCATTACAATGGGGAAATACCGCAGCTAGCTAGCACTTACTTCCCCATAACTAAATTATATTTACAGTTTGAATTTCGTCCACGCCCTTATATAACATCATTCCCCAATGTCTTATAAAGCTAACCGTTGTGTCCGATTTGATTTTAAGGCATTTTTATGACGGACGCGGGGTCTTTGTAGGACGAGCAGCTGCTTGCTATATGTCCCATTCATTACAATGGGGAAATACCGCAGCTAGCTAGCTACACTTTCGCCATAACTAAATTATATTTACAGTTTGAATTTCGTCACGCCACTTATATAACATCATTCCCCAATGTCTTATAAAGCTAACCGTTGTGTCCGATTTGATTTTAAGGCATTTTTATGAACGCGTGGCGTCTTTGTAGGACGAGCAGCTGCTTGCTATATGTCCCATTCATTACAATGGGGAAATACCGCAGCTAGCTAGCTACACTTTTGCCATAACTAAATTATATATATATATAGCTAGATTCAGAAGACTACCTGATCTCAGGTCAGTTGTGTAGCCTATGTAAATGTTGGGGCGTGACTGTTCTCTTAAGGTTCCGGATTTTGAGATGCTTGCTTAAGCAACTAGCTTTGTTGGGATTCGCCCGTTCTCAGCGGCAGTTTCAAAATATGAGATTTTCATAGTAAAGGGGTGTCAGTGGGACTTTGAGCTTCTATGTATGTCCTATTTACCCACCGAACTGTCGTTATTCAACTATGACAGGGTAAAATCGGTTTTGCCTTCTATCACCCCTTATTCGGATAAAGAGCTGATCCACGCAGATTGCCTAGACTTTCTATTTGTATAGTTCTTTTCATACAAACATTTGTAGTGTTTTACACTAAATATATAGCCATATACTTTGTATGTAGGCTATTATAAATATATAGGCCTATCTATTTGTGTGTGTGTGTGTGTGTGTGTGTGTGTTAAATACAACAAATAAAAATGTACCACCCCCGTACATTCTCATCCACGTTGTGAATTGAATTCAAAGTAAATATATAGAAGTTGTCATGAACACTTCTGCTCCTCTGAGAGATTGTAAAATGCAGGGTATGACAAAACAATAGACAGCTAATGCAGTGGTGCTGCTCGTCATATTTAATTGACATCACCAGTGACGGACTGGGAACAAAAAACGGCCCTGGCATTTCCACCCACCAGCGGCCCACCGGTGGGGGGGGAACGCACGGAAAGAACACGCACTTTTGATAGCCCCAGTGATGGTGAACGTAAACTCCTATGCTATAAACAACTGCACCAAAACATAGACATATATATATATATATATATATATTAGGGCTGTCAAAATTAACGCGTTCATTTTTGCGTTAATTTTGCGTTAATTTTTTAATATTTAACTCGTTAAAAAAAATTTACGAAATTAACGCAGCTATGTTTCTTTACTTCATGTGGCGGCTGAGAAACGTAATACGTCTCCATAAGAGCAGGCGGCGCTACTCTAGGAGGGATTTACCTGATTGAAGTAGGCCTACGGGCCAGTCAAGAGTTTAAACATGGACCAGTAAGATCCCAAAAGAGAAAAAAGATGATGTGTTAGAATCCAGAAATGAATGAGCACGGGCTATAAACGGGACCGAGTACTAGTTCCGACATGTTGTCTCGTCAGGAGAGATGCGCCACCGGTAAGCTGCTGTTTCGCTACATAGAGCTGCGGTTTAAGTTAGCTTGTCTGTTGAGCTACTGCTGTGCTGCCGATGTGTACGTGCGCGATTTGTTTGCTTGATAACTGTTACGTTGGTTACGCTGATAAAACCTTATTTGCAGTCTGATGTTTAACGCTGTCGACTCGATAGTATCCGTGACTATATTCCAGTAAATGTTTGAAATTGGTGCGTCTCACTGTCACACAAGCTACTTCCTGGTTGCGGTGCTGGAAGGGAAATGTAGTCAATCGCTTTACATTGGTAATGGATTGCTGTGCACAGCGTCGCTATCTAAAACTACACTCACTGTTTTCACTTTAGGCCAACATACACCTTTGTGGTTTTGGGTTACTGGTTTAATGTGTAACATTGATATTGATATTGATGTGCATTTCTGTGTTTAGATATGTGCTTTGCTTAGTCATTCAGATTAAACACTATGTATATTATAATATTTATGATATTAAGTACTGCCTAGATTGTAATTTATATTCTCTCTCTCTCTCTCTCTCTCTCTATCTCTATATATATATATATATATATATATATATATATATATATATATATATATATATATATATATATATACACACACACATTTGTATATTATTCAGAATATGGTATATTAGGTATGTGGCTAATATTGGGGGTGGTGACAAAAATCTGCTCTCAAGTCGGACAGTTTCTAGCCGTTTCAGCAGCCTTCAGCAGGACTAAATAAGCCAAATTGTTGCTGCTGTTGTTCTGAAAGATATTAAACATTCTGAACTTAGCAGAACCTTTCCTTGTTTGTTTTCTCTTCATATTTGCAAAGTTAAGTGATTTAGCATTTAAATATCCATTACTACAAGCTTCAGTCTGAATTTAAAAACGCGATTAATCGCGATTAACTACAGCAAATTGTGCGATTAATTAGTTAATTTTTTTTAATCGATTGACAGCCCTATATATATATATATATATATATATATATATATATATATAGATAAATATATAAATATATAAATAAATGAATAAATCATCACAGCCAGCCGCTCCATAATAATATAATATTCTGAAGTAGCCAAACTTACTGTACCTACACTCCATCCTGCAGCATTGGTCTCCATCTCGGTTGCTTCTGGTAATTCACATTCAGACCCACAGCAGGCTTGTTGTTCTGTGTTGGTAGGTTCCATAGATTCATTATCCATGTATATCTCTTGCTCGTTTTGTTCTTCCTCTTCCTCATATTCCTCACTGTCCTGTCTTTCTCCCTGGTGTGCTGGCTCAGATGTGTCGCTAACATGCTAGCAGTATTAGCACTAATGCTAGCTGAAGCTGCATTTGATTTTTAAAACAAATCAGTCAGTTGGAAGCATTTTTCACCGTCAGCCAACAGTGCTCTCTTATATTTCTCTCTCTTTTTCTCTGCCCCCACTCCCTCCCCCTTGTGTCGCTTGATGCCTCGATTATTTTTTTTGTCAACAGTATAGCTTCCAATTTCCAACCATAGCTTCCAACTTCCAATTTTCAACTTCCAACAACCACGCTGATACAGACCATAGACAGACGCAGACGCGGTTTTACTCGATTCTGTCTTGAAATTCCCAGAGGGCATTGCTTCATTTTAACTTTTGCAAACAAATATTCAAATAAAAGAAATGCAGGTAGATTTGTTTTATTTCAAACCATGCACGTTTACGTTTTTGAACATCTGATCTGAATAAGTAATTTTGCTATAAAACAATACAGACTGATGCAAAAGTTCGTGACTGTAGAGGGTAACCATGACTGTGATATCGAGAGACTCATATGTGGTGTAAATACTGATCAGATTACAGTGTTACTAGGTGTGAAGGATATGGACAAGTTTGGTAATCATTTGGCTAAAGATCTTTGTTATTGCTTCTTGAAAGGGGGCCGTGAGAAATTATATGGGCCTGTTGCCTAGACTCCTCTTTCCTCTGGGCTCTTCCTCGACTCCTCGGCTCGAATCTCCTGTGGGCGGGACGCGAGAAAGGGAATTGGAGAGGAATCAGGGATGCACAAACTGGTTTTGCCTCTTGTTAATTTACTTCCGGTTTTGGAATCTTCAAAATAAAAGCATTAGCATCAGAAAATAGCAAAAACACTCCTGTAGTTAGGGCTTATCGTCAAAGGTGCTGCCAAACATCTTTGAGATTGTAACTTTAAACGTATGCTTAATGGCTGTATAACGCTAAATTATATCATGCTAAAAGCTGCATGTCCCTGGCAAAAAGTCATCATCATTATCACCAGCTGATCATCTATATCAGAAACATAGAAAACAAAGAAACAGCATCGTTCATGTATTGCAGTGTAGAGCTAGTTCGTCCTAGTATTATAATTATGGTAAAGAAAAAATGTGAGATCAGACTGTTATATTTTTTCCAACATAACTCCATTTGGCTGCTTAGCTTACGTAGTAAGCTTTTTGTTTACATTCAACATGACTGCTACCGAAGCCGTGCTTCACTTGCTCGGCCATGACCGGCGAGCTGCAGGTCAGTCTGACATATGGCGATTTCATGGAGGTCAACGCTACAATTAACTGACAACAGAAGTTATACTAGTTACAGTTCTCAAGGACGCACGCACACACGGATAGAGACAGTCTCTTTTTCCTTTCTCTCAACTGTGTGTGGCCGCCTACCGCGTTCGTGATGTGGCGTGTCGCGCTATTCTCGCATTAGTAGGGAACCTCGTGAATTAACCTGCAACATGTCAGCTGTTTGGACGTTCTTCAGCGTGTGTGCAGAAGATAACAAGTTTCCAATATGCAACACCTGCAAGGAAAAAGTAGGTCGTGGAGGGACGACACCAAAAACCAAAATCACATTTTTTTTGTTAGATATTGGATGTGAAAAGCGTCACCCGGATCGTTGGTCCTGATTGGTTGAAGGACTATCCAATGTGCCCAGAGGCATTTGAGTGGCGTCCGTTGGTGACGCCCCTTTGGAAATGAACTGTCAATGAACCTTCCCCAGACCCACTCTCAGTTACAACTGAGAAGGGTCTGGTGTCAACCAGGCTAGCCCGTGCAGGGCACAAGGGCACGAAAGAAATCTTCTTGACTGTGCATGCGCGAGGTATAAACCCAATAGGGGTATGTAACATTGGTTGGGCTGAAAATGGCCTGGTAGATATTTTATTGGCCCTTATGCATCCCTGTGTTTTGGCCCTATTTGTAACAAGAGCTTTTCTTCCAAATATGGTATGGTCATGAATATTTAGATGAGCTGCGCGCTGATTGGTTGAGCGACTTGCCATACGCACATATTAGAGACGCGCGCTGATTGGTTGAGCGAATCCCCAATACACATACATTAGAGAAGCGACAGAATCTCATATTCCAGACACTGCAATGTTTCATTACCAAATTCACTTCTGAGACTTTTTTAAGCGAGAAATCAACTATATAAAGCTGAAATATGGGCCATTTTACAAAATTTGATGGCTAATTGCAAATTTGGTAAGACGTGTCGGACTTTAGGAGCTCCACACAGTCTGACGAGAAAGCGGCAGCCTGCTGGGCTCCATACCCAGGGCAAAGTCACCCTTTGTGGATACTGCACTACGGGGTTCCGCGGCCAGCTGCCGGCATAACTATAATATATTTACGGTTTGAATTTTCGTCCACGCCACTTTGATTTTAAGGCATTTTTATGAACGGGGGCGTCTTTGTAGGACCGAGCAGCTGCTTGCAATATGTCCCATTCATTACAATGGGGAAATACCGGGTAGCTAGCGCTACACTTTCGCCATAACTAAATTATATTTACAGTTTGAATTTCGCGCCACCTTATATAACATCATTCCCCAATGTCTTATAAAGCTAACCGTTGTGTCCGATTTGATTTTAAGGCATTTTTATGAACGTGAGGCGTCTTTGTAGGACGAGCAGCTGCTTGCTATATGTCCCATTCATTACAATGGGGAAATACCGCAGCTAGCTAGCTACACTTTCGCCATAACTAAATTATATTTACAGTTTGAATTTCGTCACGCCACTTATATAACATCATTCCCCAATGTCTTATAAAGCTAACCGTTGTGTCCGATTTGATTTTAAGGCATTTTTATGAACGCGAGGCGTCTTTGGTAGGACGACAGCTGCTTCCCCACCCCCCCCTCCCATTTATTGCTTTTTTTTCCCCCTTACAACCCCAAACACTACTCCCATAACTAAATTATATATATATATAGCTAGATTCAGAAGACTACCTGATCTCAGGTCAGTTGTGTAGCCTATGTAAATGTTGGGGCGTGACTGTTCTCTTAAGGTTCCGGATTTTGAGATGCTTGCGTAAGCAACTAGCTTTGTTGGGATTCGCCCGTTTTCAGCGGCAGTTTCAAAATATGAGATTTTCATAGTAAAGGGGTGTCAGTGGGACTTTGAGCTTCTATGTATGTCCTATTTACCCACCGAACTGTCGTTATTCAACTATGACAGGGTAAAATCGGTTTTGCCTTCTATCACCCCTTATTCGGATAAAGAGCTGATCCACGCAGATTGCCTAGACTTTCTATTTGTATAGTTCTTTTCATACAAACATTTGTAGTGTTTTACACTAAATATATAGCCATATACTTTGTATGTAGGCTATTATAAATATATAGGCCTATCTATTTGTGTGTGTGTGTGTGTGTCTGTGTGTGTGTGTGTGTGTGTGTGTGTGTGTGTGTGTGTGTGTGTGTGTGTGTGTGTGTGTGTGTTAAATACAACAAATAAAAATGTACCACCCCCGTACATATCTCATCCACGTTGTGAATTGAATTCAAAGTAAATATATAGAAGTTGTCATGAACACTTCTGCTCCTCTGAGAGATTGTAAAATGCAGGGTATGACAAAACAATAGACAGCTAATGCAGTGGTGCTGCTCGTCATATTTAATTGACATCACCAGTGACGGACTGGGAACAAAAAACGGCCCTGGCATTTCCACCCACCAGCGGCCCACCGGTGGGGGGGGAACGCACGGAAAGAACACGCACTTTTGATAGCCCCAGTGATGGTGAACGTAAACTCCTATGCTATAAACAACTGCACCAAAACATAGACATATATATATTAGGGCTGTCAAAATTAACGCGCGTATTTTATGCGTTAATTTTTAATATTTAACTTCGTTAAAAAATTTTACTGAAATTAATAACTGATGTAATAAACGAAATAACGAATGGTCAACGGATGCTAGTTGTCGGATCGGAAAATCACCGTAAGCTGCTGTTTCGCTACATAGAGCTGCGTTTTAAGTTAGCTTGTCTGTTGAGCTACTGCTGTGCTGCCGATGTGTATGCGTCGCATTTGTTTGCTTGATAACTGTTACGTTGGTTACGCTGATAAAACCTTATTTGCAGTCTGATGTTTAACGTTGTCGACTGGATAGTATCCCGGACTATATTCCAGTAAATGTTTGAAATTGGTGCGTCTCACTGTCACAAAGCTACTTCCTGGTTGCGGTGCTGGAAGGGAAATGTAGTCAATCGCTTTACATTGGTAATGGATTGCTGTGCACAGGCGTCGCTATCTAAAACTACACTCACTGTTTTCACTTTGAGGCCAACATACACCTTTGTGGTTTTGGGTTACTGGTTTAATGTGTAACATTGATATTGATATTGATGTGCATTTCTGTGTTTAGATATGTGCTTTGCTTAGTCATTCAGATTAAACACTATGTATATTATAATATTTATGATATTAAGTACTGCCTAGATTGTAATTTATATTCTCTCTCTCTCTCTCTCTCTCTATATATATATATATATATATATATATATATATATATATATATATATATATATATATATATATATATATATATATATACACACATTTGTATATTATTCAGAATATGGTATATTAGGTATGTGGCTAATATTGGGGGTGGTGACAAAAATCTGCTCTCAAGTCGGACAGTTTCTAGCCGTTTCAGCAGCCTTCAGCAGGACTAAATAAGCCAAATTGTTGCTGCTGTTGTTCTGAAAGATATTAAACATTCTGAACTTAGCAGAACCTTTCCTTGTTTGTTTTCTCTTCATATTTGCAAAGTTAAGTGATTTAGCATTTAAATATCTATTACTACAAGCTTCAGTCTGAATTTAAAAGCGATTAATCGCGATTAACTACAGCAAATTGTGCGATTAATTAGTTAATTTTTTTTAATCGGATTGACAGCCCTAATATATATATATATATATATATATATATATAAATATATATATATATATATAAAATGAATAAATCATCACAGCCAGCCGCTCCATAATAATATAATATTCTGAAGTAGCCAAACTTACTGTACCTACACTCCATCCTGCAGCATTGGTCTCCATCTCGGTTGCTTCTGGTAATTCACATTCAGACCCACAGCAGGCTTGTTGTTCTGTGTTGGTAGGTTCCATAGATTCATTATCCATGTATATCTCTTGCTTCGTTTTGTTCTTCCTCTTCCTCATATTCCTCACTGTCCTGTCTTTCTCCCTGGTGTGCTGGCTCAGATGTGTCGCTAACATGCTAGCAGTATTAGCACTAATGCTAGCTGAAGCTGCATTTGATTTTAAAACAAATCAGTCAGTTGGCAGCATTTTTCACCGTCAGCCAACAGTGCTCTCTTTATATTTCTCTCTCTTCTCTCTGCCCCCACTCTCTCCCCTTGTGTCGCTTGATGCCTCGATTATTTTTTTGTCAACAGTATAGCTTCCAATTTCCAACCATAGCTTCCAACTTCCAAATTTTCAACTTCCAACAACCACGCTGATACAGACCATAGACAGACGCAGACGCGGTTTTACTCGATTCTGTCTTGAAATTCCCAGAGGGCATTGCTTCATTTTAACTTTTGCAAACAAATATTCAAATAAAAGAAATGCAGGTAGATTTGTTTTATTTCAAACCATGCACGTTTACGTTTTTGAACATCTGATCTGAATAAGTAATTTTGCTATAAAACAATACAGACTGATGCAAAAGTTCGTGACTGTAGAGGGTAACCATGACTGTGATATCGAGACACATTGGTTGGTGTAAATACTGATCAGATTACAGTGTTACTAGGTGTGAAGGATATGGACAAGTTTGGTAATCATTTGGCTAAAGATCTTTGTTATTGATGCTTGAAAGGGGGCCGTGAGAAATTATATGGGCCTGTTGCCTAGACTCCTCTTTCCTCTGGGCTCTTCCTCGACTCCTCGGCTCGAATCTCCTGTGGGCGGGACGCGAGAAAGGGAATTGGAGAGGAATCAGGGATGCACAAACTGGTTTTGCCTCTTGTTAATTTACTTCCGGTTTTGGAATCTTCAAAATAAAAGCATTAGCATCAGAAAATAGCAAAAACACTCCTGTAGTTAGGGCTTATCGTCAAAGGTGCTGCCAAACATCTTTGAGATTGTAACTTTAAACGTATGCTTAATGGCTGTATAACGCTAAATTATATCATGCTAAAAGCTGCATGTCCCTGGCAAAAAGTCATCATCATTATCACCAGCTGATCATCTATATCAGAAAACATAGAAACAGCATCGTTCATGTATTGCAGTGTAGAGCTAGTTCGTCCTAGTATTATAATTATGGTAAAGAAAAAATGTGAGATCAGACTGTTATATTTTTTCCAACATAACTCCATTTGGCTGCTTAGCTTACGTAGTTGTTTTTATTTTCAAACAGTATGTGTCACTTTTAATGTTACAAGAGAAAAGTCTTTTAGGATTAGCACAAATCAATGTGGATAAAATGTTATGCTATCTTGGTAATTCAGTCCAGTAAAGAGCAGGACAGACTGAGCTGATAATGCTCCTAAACTAGCATTCAGGACCTCACATGCCTAATTAGCCGCTAAAGGTGGCAACTTTCGCTGGAACCACTCTTCAAATAATTTAAAGTAGAGTTAATTTAAAGAGTATCGCTCCAACTACAGCTCCATGTATGCAGTTTCAGCATGTGGATAAATCTTGACAGGCCCTATCAACATTGCCATCAATACCTATTGTCGATAGATTAGTCACAATTTATATTTGAAAAATATATATATAAAAATTTTAAAAAAAGTTTTAAATAATTTATTAATTATAACAACTCCACTCTGTGCACTCATATCGGACTAATGCCAAAACCAAGATGGACGATATCACAAAGAAGTCGGACATATACTGTACATGTGTAACCGTGTCCGTGTGTTTGTTAACAGGATGATGTGGGCAGCTGGTGCTGTAGCAGCGATGTCCTCCATTACCTTCCCAGCTGTCTCTGCTCTGGTGTCACAGTCTGCTGATCCTGATAAACAAGGTGACAAAGGACGTTTTCACACCTGTAGTTTGTTTGCTTTGGTCCGAATCAGTTGGTAAGTTAGTAAATTTGGAGCGATTTGCCCTCGGTCGGTTTGGTTTGGTTTCACACCTGGAAAAATCCAAGCGTACCAAAATGCGTCATTACAAATCAGGCAAGAACGTCTATCCCTCTTATTGGTCGGATATGTCTGGGGGCGGGAGCAAGAAAGTAAATACAGGAAGAAGGTCCTGTGTTCTGCTCTAGTGGCCAAACCAGCTCATTTCATTATAATTATCAGACATTGTTTCGCAAGAGACGTTACTACATCTGCTCTGGTCACCGAGACTTCGCTCTGCTCTGCCGGCGTCTGTCTCCAATTTTAGCGGCAGCTGGTTTGACTACGGAGATACAAGTGACAGACAGCAAGCTTGACTGCAGTCTATTTCTGTGATAGAAACACTGCAAGCTGCTACGGTTTGTTTCTCTGATGCATCGCAGATTGCTAAACACACCTGACTACAGGAGACATTAGCTCAGACTTGCGGAGTACATATAGTTGGTGCGGTTCGAGTACAGATCACGTTCTCACCGCAAACGAACCGCTCCAGAGTTGGATTGAAAGCGTACCGAGACCACCTCTTCAAGCAGGTCTCTGTACGCTTGTTTGGTCCACTTTTGGTGCACACCAGAGTTCGATTGCCGCATTCTCACCTGCCCAAACGAATCGCACCAGCGGGGCAAACAAACTCTAGTTTGATTCAACCGAACTAAAGGCTGTCGGTGTGAAAACGCCCAAAGAAATCCTCGCTCTGTTTCATCTCTACTGTCTTCTCTCCTCTTCCTTCACTTTTGTCCTTTCTCTACGCTCTATCATCTCCTCCCCTCTTCTCTGTTTTCTCTCCTCACCTTTGGCTCCTCTCCTGTCACTCCTCTTCTCTGTCTCATCTCTCTCTTCTCTCCTCTCTCTTCTCTCTGTCTCCTCTCCTTTCCTTTTTCTTCCCTACATTCTCTACCTTCCTCAGATCAATAGGTCAGTGTGTTAGTGTGTTATTGTGTATTTTTCAGATAGAGGTTTGTGTTACTAAATATGTCAGTGAAATAAATCCACTGCCATATTTTAGCAGGTACAGTGTTGTCCACTATGTCAGCAATAACATGTCTCCAATAACATGACCTGTCTCCCCCTGCAGGTGTGGTCCAGGGGATGATCACAGGAATCAGAGGTCTGTGTAATGGTCTGGGTCCAGCTCTGTACGGATTCATCTTCTTCCTCTTCAACGTCGAGCTCAACACCATGGACCCTATCCAGGGAGAATTCAACATCGACCCCCTGCCTCTGCAGAGTCCCACTGAGGTACAGTATACATTCAACACCACAGCCATCTATACCCAACCTCTCTTGCTTTCTGCAGAAAAATGTGTGACATTTCTGGCCTGCATCTTACTTCCTCACATGTGCAGGTCCATATTTTTCTTCTTTTTGATAAAAAATGTAAACCAAATGACTTGATTATATCTCTGACTGAGTTTTTGTTATAATTTTGGTAAAAGTTATTGTCAGTCCTCATTATTTTCTGGCTTGCTCCTCTTTGTCATGCTTTGTCAGCGAAGCAACACTGCTCTATTTCACTCATGAAATGTTTAAATTGTTCTACTGACAAGTGCTGAAAAATAATTGTATGTATATATATATATATATATATATATATATATATATATATATATATATATATATATATATATATATATATATATATATCATTTTATTTAAATTTTTATAAGATAAACCTAAAGTAATGGGTCTAACATTGGTTAGCTAACGTCACCGGCATTGTCACTGTTTCCTGTGGTTGTTTCACAGTAAAGGCCTACCACTGCCTTCACAATGAAACACATTTAGCTTTATCATTAGCTTACTGCAGCAAATGGTGCAGGAAAAATATAAATGAGTCTCCTGCTGTTTAACGTAAGTGGTAAATAGTAGAGGTGTGACGAGACATGACGAGATTTCTCGTCAAGGTAAAAAGTGTCTCGCGATATCAGAGAAAGAGAGCGGCGGTACTCTAACGCAGGGTTTTACGGGCAGCTTTTTTCTTCCGCTATCGTTCTGCAAAAGTAAACTCAGAGTCAACTTTGGAGAACGGGCAGGGGATCTTCTATGCTAATTTCAAGGCTGCTGCTCTGCACTTGTGTACTCTCTCTCTCTCTCTCTCCCTCTCTCTCTCCCTCTCTCCTTCCCTCTCTCTCTCTCTCAAGACACACACACATCTGCAGTGTGCAGTTCACTGTGGCGCTGCCTCGCGCAGACCACTCTCTTTCTCTGTCAAAATGAGTCGGGAAGCGGACAGCAAAACCTAACTTTACTTTTAATAATATTAAACAAAGAGAAATGTATTCCCTATAATGGTCATAAATCGATACTAGAGTAGCCTACTTCCTTGTTTATTGCTGCAATCAATAAAATGCAGAGGAGAAAAAATCATCTGTTGAGTGTTTGATGGTAGTTTATTTGTGCTTTACAATGTAATCAATGTGAAACAATAGTAAAATAAGCTTTATTTCTCTCTGTCTACTGTACAGTGACAAATTCAAGGACAAAACATTTGGTCTCAACTGCTGCCCCAAATTGCTTAGTTATTTTGTAACCTTGGTTCTCTAAGTGAAGAGACTATCTCTCCACCGTATATATGGAATAAGTAACAGTGTAACTGTTAGTTATGCAGGAGAGAAGCCAGTTAGTGATGGTCAAATGAAGATTAAAGACAGTGGTTCGCGAAGCTTCATTTGACCATCACTAAAGCCAGTTATCTGAGTTTGTGGCAAAACCTTTCAGTGCTCGGTTTTCATTTTGGGAGTTTCGATTGAATAAAGGACAATTTCGTCGTATTTCTTCATTGTAGTTTTCTGTAAAATAGTGTTAAAATCTCGTCTCGATCTCGTGAACCCAATCTCGTGTCTCGTCTCGTGAGCTGGGTGTCTCGTCACACCCCTAGTAAATAGTATTATAGTATTATAATAGGTCATATTATGCAAATATATACAGGCATTGGTGTTTTACACAGTAGCTATCATAAATCTGCAAATACTGCCCAAAGTGATGTCTAGTTTTAGTAGTCGACTACGCAACTAGTGGAGTAGTTGGCGAAACTCCTACATCTCAGATTTGTGGTTTCATGATGGTGCCCCCTAATTTTTATTAAATAGTTAATTAGTTATATGATTAATTATTTATCCGATAATTAATGAATTAACTAGTTGGAATGCTGTTAGTTCTCCGTCTACGTAGAAGAAGTTATACAGCCAACCAAATGGTTTCATTTGAAATACACACACTAAGCAGTCACAGTATTTCAGCATTCTTCATAGGCATAGGCAGCCAGTCACGCTAACTGACAGCAATACAGCCTGCTACACATAACATAAGAGTCCTAGACTTTGAATAACGGCACACATAAACTTTCCTGCTTGAGTCTGCTTCTTCTCATTTATAAACTGAAGGGAACAACAATCTTTGAAATTGGTCCAGTATTCAGCAAGATCGGTGAAACAAGCTACAATATAAGTTATTGGGCAATTGCTTGTTTTTACCACTGATATGATGATTGTTTGCTGAAGTGTCCGAAAAACATTATAGAAAGGATCCCTACAGAGGTCGACGTTTTTCTTAAAAAGTAAGATCCTTTTTGTTTAACATAAATACATAAAAAACATCCACAGAATAGCCATCGCCAAACCAACCAGACTGCATTTAAATAAATAGTAATTTTATCATTGTAAAATACACTTCATTCAAAGTTGACAGAAACAAAAAACTTCCAAAAGGCGTCTTGGTTTGTCTTTTCATTGTTACAACAATCACCACTCTTTGGTTGAAATGCTTAAAGGTCCAATATGTAATACTGGCCGCTAGCGTTTAAAAAGGTTAGTGCAGTCCAAATTTAAAATACTGGACAGAGTCTCCCTCCTCCCCAGACTCAAAGTTCATGGAGGTTGCCAGGTTGAGAACACAGCATCAATGTTGCTAGATGCTAGTCTCACATAGCCAGACATCACTCCACAGCACAGCAGAGTAGCTAATGTTAGATGCTGGCTATATTGACAGTCATAAAAGCACGTGCTCCCACGGAGCTTGTACCCAACTGACAGACACACTTTTTCGGAAAGGAGAAAATACTGGCTTTAGCATTGTTGTCAGAAAACATAGTATTTCAGCTTAGCATGTTACCTTAATATCTGATGACATATTGTGGTAATTTTTGGATTTAATAAAGTAAATATATAAAATATTGCACCTTTAATTAACCCATTTACATGTGAAAATATGCTGGCTCTATGCATGCTAAAAGTATTGTTTATTTAAATGGAATCTGGTGGGTTTGGCGATATTTTGGAGCTGTTTCTGGTTTAACAAAAAGGATCTTACTCTTTAACAAAAAGGTCTATCTCTGTGGGTTCCTTTATATCAGTCCCTCCAGAAAAACATGATTATGCTATCGCATAATTCAATGCATAATCAGCCAAAGTCCGCATATTTATGTGGCGGCCGCAATATGCGGACAAATACGCCACACTTTCGCCACATAAATTGCCAATTTCCGCGCAAATATGCGGGGCTTGCATGATTTAATAATCCCTGCATTTTCGTTGCAAAAAAAGTCACATATATCTTAGCAGAAAGTTGAAAAATGTTGCGTTTACTTCACACAAGAGCAGCTATGTTCCCCTGTTCCCCCATGGGAACGTTATGAAGTGACGTAATTACGCCACGTGAACATCATCGAAAAGCCGGGCGTTGGGGGGAATCAAATTTTTTTCTCTTTTTCATCAAACCACAGTTCCCGGAATTTTTGCAAGTTCCCGCAAGTTTTGCAAGTTCCCACAATTTCATCGCATAAAATTGCATAAATATCCCGCATATTCCATCGCATTTTTTAAGAAAACGTGCCGCATAATCAAGGATTTTTGCCCGCAACAATCACAAAAAAACTCCGCATTTTTCTGGAAGGACTGTTATATAATGTTGTCAGACCCTTACAATAACAATTTGAGCCTGTCAAAAAACTTTTAGTGGACAAAATTGACTATGCAAATTTGCCCTATAGGGTTACGGTTACAGTGTTATTGCTCAATACTGGACCAATTTCAAAGATTCCTGTTCACATTAGTCACTTAGACACCATTGCATAGAAAAATAGGGTCCAGACTGAAAAACTTTTGATGGTGTCGTGAAGTTGGGTGGGATTATGGGAGTTGTAGTTTTCATTGTTAAACACCATTGCCAATTAAAATGTATCGTGATGTAAATGTTTAACTTTTTATCAAATTATGTAGAATATTACCTACTAATATTACTACAAAGAAAGTGCAAGTTTATTCATTCAAGTTTTATCCACGTTACGTTTGGTACAGTTTAGTACCATTTATTCATGTCATTATAATAAAATAGCTTCAGTTTCCCCCACATAATTATGTTTTTCTTGATTTGATTTATATTGGTAACTGACCAGTTAGTGAAGAAGCAAGCTAACATTAGCCGACAGCTAAAACCATAGTATCACAATATATTTCACATGTCAGTGTCACCTTTTGGAGCTTTTCAGCACCGGGGGGAGAGAGGTTTGTTGTTACGTTACTCAACGACGCTGAGAGACTAACTTCGCGGGTGGGGGTGGCTGGCAGAATCTCCCGATTGATGGCCTGGAATTCTAGCCCCCTTCACTTTTTTCTAATCTTGGTGCCTAAAATTAACTATCGTCTACTATCGATACTATCGAGAATTTCAGCAGGGAAGAGATTTTCGGAGCAACACCGGTCACGTTAACGGAGACATAAGGTTACGGATGGCCGTTGTTGAATGAACGAGTTCACAGTAATGTTCATCAGACAGTAATACAGTACGTTCATTTCACGTTCGTCCAAAATATGAACGAGTTCAGGCACAAAACTGGTTACTGAATAGAATTCTTTGACATTGTATGATTTACAATTACTCTGAAAGTATCATCTGGTGTATCCCGTGTTTTGACGGAAGTTAAAGTTACTAGAGCGGTCAAAGGGAAATGACGGCATTGACAGGCGACCAAACGAAGTGTCCCGTGTCATTGAAATAAAATTACAGATTTTTATTTGGGATATAAAGTACACACAATTTAACAAAATATATAACATAGGTATAGTCGTTTTTTAGACATTTTAATGCAGAATTATTACATATTGTAAAAAAAAAAAATAACAGCAATATTGGATATGCTTTTAGGCAGTTGTGCTGCTGATGAGATTTTAGAAAATGAAATGGAAAAAATGATCTTTGTTTCTCTTACTCTCAGCGCGGCCTCATCCCTGGCCCGCCCTTCCTGTTGGGGGCATGCAGTGTGGTCGTCGCCTTCCTCGTCGCTCTCTTTATCCCTGAGAAACCTTCCTGCTCCTCCTCTCCCTCCCAGCTGTCCCTCAGCGACAAGCCCCATCTGGATAGAAAGGAGACAATGTCCTCGCTGGCTGGTGTCCACATCAACACACCCCTCCCGGGCAGCGACGAGGAGACCCCTCCCACCGCCAGCAACGAGGACTTTGAGCCACTGTTGCAGGACAGTATCGTTTGATGGACAGGTGGACCAACCACAGAGGGTGGGGCTTACATAATGGTTTGATTGATTGGCATTTTGTAACAAAGATAAAGACTATTTCTTTGCTGCAGGAAAGAACTAAGTGTATTTTTTGTCAGAAGATTGCGACAGCAACAAGCTCAAATAGCATTGTTTCCTTGTCTACCAGGAGCAGAAGCAGTAACATATTGTGAGTTACAAATATGAATGTTTCTTTCACAAGGATGCAGGAGCAAAGACCTGGAATAAGATGTCATCGTGATTTGACAGAAGAGACCAAGATGATTATTTGACTGCCAGAATGACGGTGGGGCCAACAGGCACAACACCGTTTGAAGGGAAACCATCGTTTGATTGACAAGAGGAGGGACTAACTGTGTTTTTTTATGGAATGGGTGTGTCCAGGTTTGGGATGCGCCCACATAAAATCACCTGAAGGGAAAGGGTGAAGGGTATTTTTGAAGTTTTTAATGGAAGGATTATAGTTTATCTTTAAGCTTGACATTTTTGATTGATTTTGTGATAAACAAGATAAGGTGTTTTTACCTTCACCTGTATTGTTTTGGAACTGTATTTTGATGCTGTTCTTTTTTCTTATTGGTTATTGTACAAATGAAACTCATCTGCAACATATTTACAGCAGGCAAAACATCAGTGTTGAAAAATGTGTAGAAGTTTTTCTTTTTTTGGCAGAGTTAAGTGATCTTTTTATTTCTTTTAAGTGTACAGTATCTTACCTGCTATGAGCTATCGATCGCTTACAAGGAATGAATGTGACAAGCTGAGTGATGAGTCAGCCACCTGAAATCCATTATGTCAAAATATGATTCACTATCAGTAGTTATTTTCAAAGCCAATATAAAAATATAACAATACCCCTCACTGGATAGTTTCTACTCGTAATTCACAAATTATTGTCCCCGTTTGTCATTCTACCTCAGATCAGCGTGTTTTTAAATCACACTCATCCTGCATTCTCTCAACTTCTATAACGTTTATTTTATTTTATATCAAAGTCACTTTATGAATGCTGCTGGCAGTGGGAAAACCTCAGAGCTGCAACTTTAGCTTTAGAGGTCCAAGCTTCAACAATGTTGAAATCATATTTTGTTATGGTAACTACAACTTTATATTGCTCGTATTGCTCTCATTTAAATTGTTTAATTTCAGTTAAAAATGGTTTGCCAGCCCAACCTGTCCAATGTACAAATGTTAAATTTGCAAGTTAGATGCTAGAAAAAACACAATAGATGTACATTCTCAGATTTAGTGCCAACAGTTGCCATGTATCCATTCATGTATTTTTATGCACATTCTGAAGTATTGCATTAGAAATGCTGTATGTAATTGACAAAATTCAATAAAACTTCCTCATTTGTGCAAAAATGTTTTCACACTTTAAATAAGTTCTGATGCAGCGACCATTTATCTTACATGACTGATCAGCTGTTTCAGCTGTCGGCATCTTCCCGGATTTTCCCATAATGGGTCTTCGTCCCCGGACAGCATGAAACATGGCTAATACTAGCTTACATGAAAGAACAATTCTTGAGACCTTTCTCCATTTTTTTGATGGCCTGGTGACTTGCTTCTACTGTTTACTGGCGGATTACAGCCATGTGTAGCCTATAACAGCAACTTCTGACAAAACTACTCTATGCTGTAGACTAGTTCATCCGCTCCAAACCAGTTGACAGAAACGCTCCTAAGTTGCATTTTTTTGCTAAATTGCAAAGGTTTGCTTAAAAATTCTTTAGCAGTTGAATGTCAACAACACAGCTAGTAACTGGAACACATTTTTTCCTACTTTCTTAGGATTCTTTAGATATCCAAAACAACAATGCTTCTAGTTTTGATTGCCCAGGGTTGGTCGGCCTTCGATTTCAAATTGGGCTGAGTGCTTGGACCCCATTAACTTTCTTGCGTAGGTTTTACGTTAACTGTGAGATCAGTTCGTAATTTTTGTGGTGAGGGTGTCCATAACCCATTGTTCGTTACTGTATGATTTTAAACACATGGAGGTCAGCTGGACTAGTATTTGTCTGATTTGAAGCGTGTTGCAGATATGAGGTTTTTCCCTGACAGCAGTGATATTTCTGTGAATTAACTTATACTTGAAGCATCAGACAGATATTTCACAAGAGCTTTAAAGAAGATTAAGGAACAGTTTAGCAGTAAATAACTGACAGTATCTACATAGGTATTGTCTTCATAAGGTTAAAATGTAAATGTACATGTGAATGATATTATGGTTTGTATATAACTGAAGTATGGGATGGGCTTGTTTGTTGTGGTTGATATGAAGGTTTTCCTTCAGTTTTAGGTCCTGTGTAGCTCAATGGCACTAACACTGGGTTGGGGGTTTATTCCCCCTGTGCAGCTAAACAGTTATATAAGACCAACAGTCAAATTAGATAATGAAACAAATAATAATTTCCCCCATTCTTTCTGTTATTTACACCTGAGTATGTTTACTTGTAAATGGTCTGTATTTATTTAGCGCTTTTCTAGTTTTAACGACTCAAAGCACTACACTGTGCCGCCTGCTCATCAGATAAACACCCATGACCAGAGCTGTATAGTAACGAAGTAGAACTACTTCACTACTCAAGTACTAAAAGGCTGTATCTGTACTCTACTGGAGTATTATTTTTTTCTCCTACTTCCACTTTTAGTTGAGTACATATTTTCGATGACTTTAATACTTTTACTCCGATAAATTTTATATGTTGCTTCATCATTACTCGTTACTGTTGTGAATTCCTCCACGAAGACTGTGTAGGTTACAGTGTGTGTGTACGTTAGATACATACACTAATTGAAATTAAGTAATTAAGAAATCCCAGAGATTGCGTCGTGTTTCTTTTCATTACGGTTGCCTGTTCAGAAGTCAGAGACGATGTCAATTTGTAATCTTTCTATTTAGCTATTGTTGCAGCAGATTAAGCTATTCCGGAGTTGTTTGAGTCTGCAATGAGTACTGAATGTCAACCTTTTTACCCTGTGATGTGAAGCTGCTAGTTTATCTGGATTTTGCTAGCTTGCTAACTTTCCTGTACATCACACATGTTACTAGCTAGTGTGTGATACGTTTTTTGGGGCTTTAATCGTTACTGTCCTCGGAGAGGATGTTCATTTTACTTGCACAGTGTGATAATTGTACATTTTATTTCAGTATTTGTTAATATTTGTTATTTTTAATATAATATATTTAATATGTGTTCATTCCTTTGGCTACAGCCTTGGCTAAACATTTGCCATAATATAAACAATATGATATTCAAACTTTTGTCTGCTTTCTTTAATAACTAAATAAAACAATACTTGTAATTTTACTTTCAGTACTTGAGTAGTACATTTTAAAATAAACTACTTGCGATACTTAAGAACAAAAAATGTTGAATACTTTAGTACTTCTACTTAAGTGTGGTGCTTAAAGAGCACTTCAACTTCTACTCAAGTCACTTTTTTGATAGAGCACTTGTACTTTTACTCAAGTATGGGTCTCTAGTACTTTATACTTTATCTGCCCATGACCCAGCATAGGGAGACATTTGGGGTTCAGTGTCTTGCCGAAGGACACTTGGGAATCGAATCACCAACCTTTCAACTGGTTGTGACCCCTCTGAGCCACAGCTACCGACATGCACACCAGTTTCCCAGTAATCGTATTTTTATCTTTGGTCATATTCAATGTTTTTACATGATGATGATGATGATGATGAAACAAAAAGAAACTGGTTATTCAAATCTTTGCAACTTATCTACTTTTTTAATCAATTTTGAAAGGTGCTAGATCAGATCAACGTATCTTCAATTTGACAGATCTGCTTTTTAATAATTTCTCCAATCTAATGTCATCTGTTTTAGCTCTTTCATTAACGACTGCCATTATCATTTAAGATTTAAAACTTTTTCATATGTAAACCAGTTTCTTTTATATCCAAATCACATAATGTAGGCCTCTGATAACCAGGATGAGTGATTGTAGTGTTTGTATAAGCAAATACTCGAAAACCCAGATCATAAGTAGGATATTAGTGTGCATGTTAACACGCACAGTTATTTAATGAACAACTGCAGCAGTGAAACTGACTCAACAGTGTAAATATTGTACATGAATTGGATGTGTGTACATGTGAAGAAATGAATTGTATATGGGATTCACTGTAAGTACACTTTGTTTGTTGTCTTGTCTGGAAATGTACCAGACAGTTGTTGGTTATTGGAAATTAAAACAGAACAACATTTGGCCTTTGTGTGACAAGTGCTTTTTTTTTATTCCAGCTGGTTGTTGTTCCTCGCATTCTCCTCCAAAAAGTTTCTCTCTATCATATATATCATATACAACTGTGGAATATCTCATCATATGTGACTATATTTTTTTATTTTTGTTTTGTATGTTCTTTGTAGTGCATTTATGTAACTGTACACACATTTAGTTAAGTAAATTTTGATTTTATAAACTCACAATATTATACATGCAAAAATGTTACTTTGTAAAGATCTGAAGTAGTGATGGTCAAATGAAGCTTCGCAAACCACTGTCTTTATTTTCTGAGCTCACTAGATGGTCTCTGTTCAAAGAAAAAGGTTAAAGGAATGCCATTTCAGTGTGTTTTCAACCCTTTGTTTAACAGCGAGCGCCATCTAGTGAGCTCAGAAAGTAAAGACAGTGGTTCGCAAAGCTTCATTTGACCATCACTAATCTGAAGAAATTAACATTGTGTAAATTTTAGTTATAATATTACCCAACTATTACAGTTACTGTTACCATATTTGACTATTACTGTTATTAACAAAATATTTTATGATGCTATGTTATTATTACTGTTATTGTACATTTGATTTGTTTAAATTATTACATTTTAGATTGAAAACGTATGTTTGACCTTGAAAACAGAAGATGACAAAACCTCAAGGTCTATTAGTGGAATTGAAGGTTTATTTGTTCATTAAATGATCAAAAGCTCTAGAACAGCTACTAAACATCTACTAACTAAGTTAAACTGCATCAAATTTAATTAAATTGAATAAAAAAATAAAATAAAAAGTAGAATAGTATAGGCAACAGCTTCCTCATTATGGAGATGAACGCTAGTGCCGTTTATATTATCTATATAAAGGGCACTAATGAACACCAATCAACAGTGACCTCTACTGGGCAATGCGAGTCATTGCTCTGTTATGGTCCAAGAATCGTCCAGTCAGAGTCTGGAATGTGGATCATGTGACCTAGCAGCCGCGTAGGAGAAGGATTGAACGGCAACAACAAATATGGAGGTGCCTCTGTTTAACTTCACACCGGAGAGGTACTGGACGGAGGAGAAAGAGAGGGCGCTCATAGCGTTTTTCTCCAGTAAGTCAAACACTCTACAACAGCAACTTTTCATTTAATAAAAGTTGCTGTTTTCATCAATGTGTTGTCGTAAGCTGCAACTAATAGTGGCAACCGTTGCTGGATGAGACCGACGGCTGCTGGAAATGAGCGATGCAGACAGAAAACAGCAATGGCGACTAGCAACTGAAGTCTAGTTTGCAGTTATTCTCATGAAAAGACGTAAAAAACCGCTTCTTGGTTTCTGTTTCTTAAAACTTGTAGATCTGAATTTAAATAAATTAAATGAACGAAGTATGTTTGTTTTGTAATTGAATTTTAATGGCCTGGAAATGGAGGGAAGGGGGACAATCCATATTAACTCAGTTTTGTTATTACCCTGTACCTAACGTTACATGTAATGATAACGTCAGTATTCATATTCTAAAGTTACAGTGCTTGTAGTGAATACATTTGAGTTATGTCTTCAAATGCAGAACATACAATATGTTTTTACATATGGCACACCTCGTAAGTGAAATTACTAAATTAAGGTAATGATTAATGACTCATGATGCTTCCACATATTTTTCACGTAGAAACATCCTAAAAGAAACACTAATTTGCATGAATAAAGCAACCCAATGAAACGTAATAGTCCAGAAAGCACCCCACACACCACCACTATTGAAATGACTGTTCTGATTACAAGCCAAAATACACTGTACTATATACTGTAGATGTGTGTTATATATATATATATATATATATATATATATATATATATATATGTTCCTGTATACCTGTACAAAGAAAAATAAAGCGCAGAAGTCTTTTATGAAACATACAAACAAGTATCAGTCATGTCTGCAGACTCAAAAGATTTAGATTGGCCTTGAACTAGGGCTGGGCAATATATCGATATTATATCGATATCGTGATATGAGACTGGATATCGTCTTAGATTTTGGATACTGTAATATCATGATATGAAGTGTTATCTGTCCCTGGTTTTAATGGCTGGATTACAGTAAAATGATGTAATTTTTTTAACTTACCAGACAGTTCTAGTTTTTCTATTATTTGACTTTACCCACTTAGTCATTATATACACATTAATGAAGATTATTTAAAAAAAAAAAAATCTCATTGTGTAAATATTTTTATGTAAGCACCAATTGTCAACCCTACAATATCGCTGCAGTATCGACATTGAGGTATTCAATAATATCTTAATATTCGATTTTTTTCATATCGCCCAGCTCTACCTTGAACCATACTAACATACAGATTAATGATTTGATTTGAGTGGGTTTCCTTCAGCCATTTTTTAAATTGCATGAAGATATGTACATTTTTCGCATTAAAATGTCTACATTGTCACATTTTTACGATACCTTTTTTCAGATCTTTAACTTAATATTTTAAGTGGAGGAAGGATTTTAGTAATCAGACTTCTGGATCCTAAGTTCTCAGAGAAACAAGCTGAGCAAATGTCAGCAGTAACACTGATTTTTAACGTGAAACTGCCTAATTCAGTATATTTACCTTTTTAAATCCCTGGGTCCCTTTGTTTTGAAGAGGAGACCGTTGAAAAATTTGGCTCACAGTAAAAACCTAAACGATGAACACTGAAGGAATCCTAACCGAGAGAAACTGACTGAAATGACAAGCACTGTCTTTTGTTATTGTTTTGACTAAATTTCTGGTCCAAAAGTGGAAATTCTTGTTGATCTTTAATTAGAGCTTCAGATTTTTAGGAGCTGCTGAAGCGGTGGTGGCACAACAATGTAAAGGAGTTTCTACGATAAAATAACATTTGGCAGTAACAAAAAGAAATGCTGAACAATAATGCAGAGACCAAGTATCCTGTTTGCTTTTATTTTCCAGAGCATAGTTGTCTGTGGAACCACAAGTCAGAGAGTTACAAGAACCGACAGCTGCGATGGAAGACCCTGGAACACCTGAGGATCCTTCTGTCAGCTCACCCCCCACCTGTTACTTTCACAGGTAAGGATTTGGTCAGCTCCATTGATTTTCAAAAGTGTATTTTGTGTAGGAGCAAAAACATCTAATCTTCCACTCTTCTGTTTTTCTTTCCAGTGGAAGACATTAAGAACAAGTTTAAGAACCTTCGTACCACCTTTCAGCGTCAGTACAAAATGGTGAAGGCGAACAAGGTGTGCAGGTCGGACGACGTGTTCCTGCCGCAGTGGAAGCACTACCAGCAGCTGATGTTCCTGCAGGGCTGCTGGGACCAGGACGACGGCCCAGACGATCAGCCACTCTCGCTGCTGACTGTTCCACAGGAGGAGAGCCAGCCAATCCTCACCTCCCCGGGGCTGAACATCTCCTGTCTCCCCACCCTGTCCACCTCTTCGTCCTCCTGCATCCCCTCCACCATGATGGTTAAATGTTATTGGACTGAAGAGAGGGAACGTGCACTAATAGCTTTCTACTCTGGTAAACAAAACACTGATTTCAGATTCAGAATGATTAGTTGTTACTATGGAGGATTTGATATACAGACAAAAACCTCATGATGGTTTGGATTCTTACAATGACAGTGTTTCGTAGTTGATGGGTGTTGTTGTGTGTTGTTGTGCACAGAACATAACTGTCTCTGGAACAAGAAGTCAGAAAACCACAACAACCGTCAGCTCAGACTGAGGCTGCTGGAGGCTCTGAGGATGCAGCTGTCTGACCATTCAGTGTCTTTCTCAGGTAAATGTCACATGTTCCTGCTAGTTTGCTGTTAGGGTTCAATAATCTCTGGAGGTCAAAAATACAATACCAGAGTATTTGCACATTTAGGAATTCTAGGCACAGTGGGTAACAACTCAGATGAATTAATGAATGAATAACATATTTATATCATATATATATACATATATATATAAAAGAATAACAAAAACATAATTCAACATAACACTAGACCCATTCGAAAAGAGATAAGTAGAAACCTAGCTTGTCAAGTCCTACCCCAAACTTATGTTGCACCAAAGTCGTTATTGCATGTTTCCTATTTTGTTCTTATCCTTTACCATCCCATGACCCCCAGCATGGTCCAGTCCCCCAAGTTAAGATCAACTGCTTTAAGATAATAGTTCAACATTTAGGTAAATACACTTACTCATTTTTTATTCCGTGAGTGAGATGAGAATATTGATATCAGTCTAAGACATGAGATTGATATTGATCTTTTCATCTCATTGTCAGAAAAAAATAAAACTAGAAAAAAAAATAGAACTATTCCTTTAAGTAGCCTACCAACTGCTAAAAAAACTGCAGAATAAATCTGCTATAGTTAAGGTGCCAGTATGGGGCATCTACAAACTCTACAAAATATCTACACTTGTTTATCATAAAATGGTCTCATCAGGAAGCAGACTTAAAGGAAAAAGGGATTTTTACAGCAGCCAAAAGACATATTAGACATTATCAGACTGCTGTTTTGATAGTTAAAAATTCTAAATATTGGTATTCCTTGAAACTACTACTGTGGAGCAGAAACAGGCAAACTGCCATTAACACAGCACTAATATACTATCAGCTTATAATGGCAAACAAACATGTTAGCAAACAGCTGCCTACTTCTACCTCCAGCAGACACAGAGCAACATTCTCATTTCACTGGAGTTCTATTGCTGTCCACCTGAAGAATTCAAGTCCAATATTCACTCTCCTTTTAGTTTGGGTTTGGTCTGCAAATCGCCGTTTTGAATGGGAAAATGTCATCCACGTGAATCGTGTAGATCCGAAAAGTTTTTATTTTGGGGGGGGTCCGGTGCCTTAATGACTGTTATTTACCGGACTGAATAGCAACACGGTTTTCAGTGCCCTATTTAGGTGCCACTTAAATGACTGCGCTTCTCTCTGATGCTCCAAAAACGGACGTCAGAGGTAACTGAAACATCGCTGCACGGGACGCTAGTTAACACTACACTCGACAGCAGGTAATGTTAGCCTACCATTTTAACTGTGTTTAGTAAACACAGTTAAAATGCTGACAACTAAACGGTGTAAAAGTGTGTCTGTATTACACTGTAGAGGATTCCAACAACAGTATGCAGCTGCCGTTGTCTGAAAAACAACACAGACTCAGCCTTGCCAGCCTTGTGGTGCATTCAAAGTAATTGTAAAATACCCTTTTCCCATCCAGTGGTTGTTTTTGTCTTTAACAGGAATTTACTGGTGAAATAAGTTATTGTTATAAGTTATTGTTATTACATTTTTAATAAATCATTTAATTTTGACCCTTAGCAATACACAAGCCTTTATTTAATGTTGCCGTTTTGTGCTCCTTTTTAGATCAACTTTTTTTTGTTTCATATTTTTGAACATACATATATATATATATATATATATATATATATATATATATATATATATATATATATATATATATATATATATATATCAGTTCAGGCACTGTTTTAAAAGTATTTTAGCACCTGGAAAATGTTGTGTTTTCCCTTTATTTTCTTCTTGGGGGGGATGTGTCACCTTTTTCAGCCCTTCTGAGTTTGCAGTTATTTGTCAGGTTTGTCATAAAAAAATACACTTTACATTACATCGTCATTTAATGCGGTGTTATAAAAAATATGGCTTGACTTGGTTGAATAAATTTTACAGAGCAACAATGAACCACTTACTAAAATCAGATAGAAGGAGCAACCAACCGTATAAGTTGGAGAAACAAGTATTGGTGCGAGATGTGAGTATTTATTCACGAGCTTGTGGAAAGTGACTCCTTTGTTGGTGTTTTGCAGTTGAAGACATGAAGTGCAAGTTCAAGAACCTTCGGACAGTTTTCAACCGTGAATACAAGGCGGTCCAGGCTAGCAGGGTGTCTGACAAACCCTACGTGTCCAAATGGAAACACTATCAGCAGCTGCTCTTCCTCTGCGAGTCCTGCGACGAAGACGACAGCCCAGATGACCTACAGATACTGATGCCACAAGAAGACATGGATCCGGAACATGGAAACCAAACACCCTCTTCCACCCTGAGCAGCTTCTCCTCCAGCTCCACACAAATCAACAACATCAAGTTCGATCAACTCTCTGTTCCCTCCAGCGATGCCAACACCAGCCCCGCATACCAAATCTTCCTCTCTGCGTCTCCAGATAATCTCAAACAAGCCAGCCAAACAACTGCTTCCACATTCCCCGCCACTCCATCGACTTCACTACCAGACACCAAACCTTGTGTAAACCCCTCCCCTCTAAATTTTGCCGGTTCAGTTCAGCCGGACAGCAGACTGAGCACCAACTCCCGCTGTCACTGGAATGAGGCCAAAGTTCAGCAGCTCATATCATATTACTCTGGTTGGTGGCATTATTTATGTTGCTGTTGATTTTTTTTAAGATAAAGTGCTATGTGGGTGTATACAGACCAGGCTTGATTGATAAATCCCTCCCTCTCCTGTTAGATTTGTTTCATGTGTTAGTAAGGAACAGCTTATGTTCTTATTAGTACTTAATTATTCTGATGAATCTTAACTGTTGAATAACTGATTAGGAAACACCATGTGCATGTTGATACTGTGATACTTTTTTCCACTTGACCAAACAAATCTTTATCCTTTGGTAAGGTAATTCTAGATGTAGTGCCAATTTCACTGGTTATTAATTCAATTTAAAAAAAATTATAGTGTCAAATCATAACAGACGTCACTTTATAGAGTAGGTCTAGACCACACTATAATTTACAGAAACATTTTGGGCTGAATGGAACCTGGGTCCCTGCAATCTGACATATCATGTATCCCGGTCCAAAATTCCTGGACTTTTATCATAGACCATAGGACATGAAGTCTTCTGTCTTACATTTCCAACAATTTGGTGTGTCTTTCAGACCAATTCTAAACAATCTGGAGGGAGTCCAATAGAAGCGATGCATAATCTCGAACTGAATGAGGCGCACCCTCACATTGCATGACATAGTTTTAATATTCCTACAGATTCTGTCCCACTTCTCATCATCCAATGTAATACTCAGATCCCTTTCCTAAGTTTTTTTCCCCCCAGGTTCTGCATAAACATAGAATAATACCCAGAAACCTTATGACCTTTTCCATATTTCAACAACACCGTATCTAAACATTGTGGTGGCTTCGGGATGAAGAACTTGATCCAAAAATCACCACTAACAGATGGCAAAGTTGCCAATATCTAGGGACCAAGGGATTCCAAATTGCTGTATCACATCATCAAAGGATTTCAGTGTGCCACCAAGATACAGATCCCCTAGTGTGACAATTACCTTTTCCATCCAATCCCTCCAAAAAAGGGCAGATTTACCAATACATAACTTTGGATTTCGCCAAACACTTGATGAAGTATTTAGATATGGATCCAGTTCAAACAGCCACTTTGGTCCAAACGACATTTAAGTGAGAGGTTATCTGATGTGTTTTTGCCTCACCATACAGTTTAACAGACAGGCTTTGTAATGGCGATAATGGGGCAAGAACAGATTGCTCAATACAATACCAGGGTGGGGCTCTCTCAGGAGGAAGTGACCAGTGGGCCAGATGCCTAAAGTTAAAAGCATAGTAATAATACATTGGTAGGCCCAACCCTCCTCTATCAATCGGTCTTTGTAATTTATTAAAATATAGAATTTTTTCCCATTCCATATTAATGCCTTTGTTATCCTGTCAAACCATTTCAAATATGACAGGGGAACTCCAGAGGAAGAGATTGGATAAGGTAATTCAGCTTGGGAACACAAACCAACATGTATAACATTTTTATAACATTGACCTTCCCTGCTGATGAGAGATTGAGAGTCGCCCATCTATTAACACAAGAGATTTTATTCAACAATGGATCCAAATTAACTTTAACTAGGTCTTATAACTGGGGAGGGAATAAGATACCCAGATATACAATACCTTGCTCTGAAATGCACCTGATTGGAAGACTGTTCTGACTTGGACCAATTTACCCTACAACCTGAAAATTTCGAGAAAAGTCAATGATCCCGAGTAGATAGGGTATTGATCTGCTAGGTTCGGACACAAAAAGTAATATATCATCCCCATAAAGCATAAGTTTGCACACTACTCCTCCTACCGTAACACCTGGGAAGTTAGTTTCCCCCCTTATGGCTGCTGCCAAAGGCTCTATGGCTAAACAAAACAACAAAGGAGAAAGAGGTGAGCCCTGTCTTATTCCCCTTCAAAGAGCAAAATATTCAGAAGTTAACCCGTTAGTTTGCACCACAGCCTCTGGGTGCGTATACAGCACCTTAATCCATTTTATAAATGTTTAGCTTTTTTAGCATTTCTAGCTCCTGTAAAAGGCAGTCCCTCCAGGATTTTGCGGCCTTTTTTGAGATTGTTGCGGCCCAAAATGCCTGATTTTGTAAAAGATTTTGATAAAAGTTGTGATGTCTTTTGTATGTTTGTTGCAATGAAGTTGCGGGAGACAGTGAAAGTTGTTTTTTTTGTATAGTTCTTTAAAGATAAAAAGGAAACTTGTTTTGGGGAGAATAAAACTATTCTGGGCTGAGATTTTCTAGTAACCTTACCAAAAAAGCTGAGGATGCTGCAAATGTTGGTATAATATGAAAATGGCTGGTGGATTTAAGACAAAAAATTTAAATTTTTTTGAATGAATCAAATTTGAACATATGTGTCAGGCTTGTTGATCTTTACATTGTTAGTTAATTTCCTAACCTGGCTTGGGAAACACATTCATGCTGTTTGATAAAGTACTGACTTTAACTTATCATTGCACTTACAATAATGAGCGCCGCTGTCCTCAATTTAGGTCATTGTGTCGTCTCATCTCCTTTTTTTCCTGCATCCACCAGGATTGAAACGGCAGCAACTTCAGCGACTTTGAAATCGTTACAGTCTACATTGATGTTAAAATGTATACAGGTTGGCAGGACGGTCTGAAATGTTTTGCACGGTCTTTTGCTGTACGTTTTGTTGGTAAATGTGAGATGTTCGAGTCACACACACGTCTCGTCTTTATATCACAAACAAGGAAATGATCAACCCGTTCTCACTCCCGCTTGGTCATTGGCTCTCAGAGTGCACGTGGGACTGCTGTGATTGGTTGAAGTCGTGGGAAACTTCAGGTTATTGGTTGAATTTGCGTGAATTGGCGCTATTGTAACATGGCGAAATCCTGGAGGGACTGAAAAGGGAGGAGTTAAGGCGCCACCTATAAGAGCACCATCTTGTTCTATTTCGTATAGGCTTCGCCCTCTAACTCCGGATTTCCACTGGATGCAGAACGTCCGGCTCCGCTGCATGCCGGCTGCGTGCTGATTTGTTGCGGCATGGCTGCCAACAACAGTTAGTTTCCATCCAGAGGAGTAGAGGGGAAACAGCTCTGTGCTGTGTTTTCAAGGTGTAGTGCAGGGAAATATGATCTGCCGTGAGCACGGTGTATTTTATTTTGAAAATTAACCGGATGTTTTATTTTGCTTCTGTGCTCGACTTCCTGTCCCGCACTATCTACCGTGTGCTGAATTGCTGCGGAGCAGGTAACAATAGAAGCTCTACATATCTGCTCCGGAGGGCTGCGGATCGCCGGAGCTGTGCCGGAGTCGGAACGCAGCCGTTCTGCAGCCGTTCTGCAGCCGTTCTGCAGCCGTTCTGCAGCCGTTCTGCAGCCGTTCTGCAGCCGTTCTGCAGTCAGTGGAAATACACACATTGACTTTAATGGAAACCCAGTGACTCCACCGCCGTTCCGCAGCCGTTCCGCAGCCGTTCCGCAGCCGTTCCGCAGCCGGTGGAAATTTGGGGTAATTGTCGCTTATCGCTATTGGGTTAATCCCTTCGCGCATGCGCAGTCGTGAAGATTTATTTCGCGCCCTTGTGCCCTGCATGGGCCTGTCTTACGACTGCAGATACTGTATATTACTGCAGCGCGACCAGAGATCTGCTCCCTATTTTTCTTCAGCAACAAGCAGTTTGAAGACTTCGAAGAACCGCGATGTCCGCCGTCTACCGACCACGGACCGGCTGTATCCTGCCGCTGGCCCTCCACCCGAGCTTCAAGGTGTGCCCGCACATTCTCCAAATGCATGGAGACGGCACTTCAGCCGTTACGCAGGAAAGGCATCAGAGTTCTGTTTTATCTGGACGATCTGATCTGATCTTATGGCTCCCTCCCAGGAGAAGGCTGCGCTCCAACTATGGAAGTCGTGCAGCACCTGCAGAAACGGGGCTTCACCATAAACTGGCAAAAGAGCTCACTGGTCCCCGCACAGACAATAGTTTATCTGGGCGTGGACATAGACTCAACCATCATGAGAGCCAAACTGTCAGTGCCAAGGCTGGACGCACTGAGCTCTCTGCTGTCACGCATCATGCCTCACACAACAGTGTCGGCACTGTCTGTGATGCATCTCCTAGATGCATCTTCCTAGGCAGAGTGACGTCACACGTAACAGTGTACACAGACACGTCCCTCACCGGCTGGGGAGGCATGTGCGAATCACAGGTGGTGGGAGTAGTGATGGTCAAATGAAGCTTCGCGAACCACTGTCTTTATTTTCTGAGCTCACTAGATGGCGCTCTCTGTTCAAAGAAAAAGGTTAAAGGAATGGCATTTCAGTGTGTTTTCAACCCTTTGTTAAACAGCGAGCACCATCTAGTGAGCTCAGAAAATAAAGACAGTGGTTCGCGAAGCTTCATTTGACCATCACTAGGTGGGAGGGAGATGGCCAGTGTCTCCCCTCCCCCACATTAACTGTCTGGAGCTGTCCACGGTGCTGAAAGTGTTGAAGCATTTCACCTAAGTGGTGGCAGGGAGACATGTAGTCGTACGAACAGACAACATCAAAGCAGCGGCATACATAAACCGTCAGGGGGCGTGCGCTCAGCTCAGCTGTTAGAGATAGCCGGGAGCCTCCTACTGTGGGCCCACAGACACCTTTTCCCACCAAACTTGGCCCAAAGCCCTCCTATACGCTTTCCCCCCGGTCCATCTGATCCCTCGCATCCTTGCTCACATCCAGGAGGTGAACCTGTCGGTCATTCTGGTGGCACCGGAACACATCCTGATTCCCGACTCTGGTTCAACGACTGGCGGGGCCCCCTTGGCAACTGCCGTGGCACGGGGAGGGCACTGTCGCAGCTGAACGGCCCAATATCCCACCCTCCGGTAATAAGCAGTGTTGGGAGTAACGGCGTTTAAGTATAACGGCGTTACTAACGGCGTTATTTTATTTTATGATGACACCGTTGCAAATGCGATGATGATTGGCTGGGTGGGTGGGTGCCCTGCTCACGCTGTCTCACTGCACGCTCTGACTACCACTAAACACAAGACAGCGACAATGGCGACGAGCCAGGGAAATTCAAAGGTAGCGTTCTCGAACTTGAAGTACCGCCACTACTTCTCGCTCATTGAAATTAAAGGCAAGCATGTTTATGTAACATGCACGCTATGCTCAGGAAAAATAACGTCACAGTTACTTTGATGAGTAACTAATTACTTTTACATTGTGGTAACTGAGTTACTAACTCAATTACGTTTTGGTAGAAGTCATTTGTAACTGTAACTAATTACTTTTTTAAAGTAAGATGTCCAACACTGGTAATAAGGCAGTGGCTATGGGCCTGGCCACTGAGCGGGAGCGCGTGGAGAGATTAGGCTTGCCCCCTGCTGTGGTGCGCACTATCCAGGGTGCGAGAGCCTCCTCTACTACGCGTTACGCAGGGCGATGGTCCGGGTATGGAGAAAGGTGCAGAACCCACGTTGTGCCCTCTGCCCCTCGTGTTAACTTATCTCCAAACATTGGTGGATAATGACTTGGCTCCGTTACAGTCAAAGCCTATGCGGCGGCCATTTCATCCTGCCACAAGAGCTATGGAGAGAGGTCAGTTTTTGCGCACCCCCTGGTTAAGCATTTTTTGTAGGGGGTTAGACGACAGAACCTGTTGTGCGCTCTCACACACCCAATGGGACTTAGCCCTGGTGCTCCGAGCTCTGGGGAAACCTCCTTTCGAGCCTCTGGCTCAAGCCTCTCTCAGGATGCTGTCACTGAAAACAGTGCTTCTCCTCGCCTTGACGTTGGCTAAGAGGGTGAGTGATTTATGCACGCTGTTGGTTTCACTGTCCTGCCACTCCATTAAGGGGGATGGGACTTGAGTGGCTGTGAGGAATGCGAGTGTTCTGCAGTTATTAATCATGATCATTGTAAAGCACTTTCACAATCATGACATGGGCCTTTCAATCAGTATTAGGCCAATGCATAATCATGACAGTTTATTTTATCAAAAATATATATTATTTGATACATTAAACTTGTTCAATGCGAATAGGAAGAGTAATTAGTCTATGTTCTGCTTGTGGACCTTGTGTCGCAGGTGGTATTGACTACATCAGCTTCGCCCTTGACCATTGGGTCAAGGCGACAGCTCTTAGAGGGCGAAGCCTATACGAAATACATCGATAGTTACGTATTGTAACTCCAGATTCTATATACAGTATCTGCGGATATAAGATAGGCCCGTGCAGGGCACCAGGGTGCGAAAGAAATCTTCACCTTCATTACCCTCGGGGATGCCCACAAAATGGACATTATTGCGTCGGGATCGATTTTTTTAAATCTTAAATTTTTTCTCAAAACATGTTGACTTCTCTCTTGCTAGTGGCAGGATCATCCTGTCTCTCCCTCTTGGCCGCCTCTAAACTCTCGACGCGACTCTCAACCTCATTCATTCTGGTCACCAGGCCAGAGAGGATTAACTCCATCAAAACAATGGAGCGGTGAATTTCCTTCTGACCTTCTAGCTCAGCAGAGATTTTCTCTTGTGCTGTGAATATTTTACCAATATCCGCCAGCGACATGTCGTTAGCTTATTGCTTTTCTGCCAGCAGCGGCGCCATTTTGACTCCTCTCCACCACGTCTCCACTATGAGCAATTGCTGCTTAATATCTCCACCAGCCGCTAACTTTTTAGATTTCAAAATTGTCTGCCTCCAGGATGTTTGAGCACTAATATCTCTGGTCAGTATCTTCAAAAGGATAAATACGGAGCTTGCCCTTCTCCAGTCACGTGAAACCGTCTTTGGTTGCTGATTTCTAAAGTTGCTGGTGTTAGGTTAACAATTGGAAGTACTGTTGTTGGAATTGTTGGGTCTTTGTAAATTATAGAGTGTGGTCTAGACCTACTCTATCTGTAAAGATTCTTTAGATAACTTGTTATGATTTGTTACTATATATAAAATTGAATTGAATTGAATTGAAAAGGAATAATACTAATGTGCTTTTTCTAGGGCACAGCTGTCTGTGGAACCACAAGTCAGAGAGCTACAGGAATAGGCTGTTGAGACAGAGCCTGTTGGAGACGCTTAGCAGCCTCCTGTCTGACAATGAGCCAGTCCCTTTCACAGGTAACAATGGTGGTTATTTGTGTTATAGTGTTGCCAATAGGATAACTTTACCTTTAACACCAAGAGAAATATTTCATAAATGTGATGAGAGTGTACCAAAGCTAGCAAAAAGCACAGGTCTGAAAAGAGGAAGCCAATATTTTAGTTGATTGATTTCAAGTTTTACAAACTCCACGATTCCTCACCCCATTTCCCCAAAGTAGTTTCATGGGCTCAGAGGCTAACAGTTTCTGTAATTCTTCATTCTTCAGTGGAAGACATAAAGACAAAGTTCAGGAACCTGCGAACCATCTTCCAACGAGAACACAAGGTGGTGAGCTCAAACAAAACATGTGGTTCGGAGGACTTTTACCTTCCAAAGTGGAAACACTACCGCGAGCTGATGTTCCTCTGTGACTCCTGCGATGAGGACGAGCGACCAGAAGACCTCCACTTCCATGAACCGCATGAGTCCAGTCTCCTCCACCTGGACAGCCATGCTCTTGCCAGCCATTACTACAGCGCTAACCAAACTGCTACCAAACTGAACATCACCTCAGGTAGCCTTAAAGCTCCTCCCTCACCCACTCCCCCAGACTCACAGCACTCCTCCCCCTCCTCTTCCCCCTCTACATCCTCCTCTTACACTGACAGCAGAGTGTCTGGACGCAAGCGAGCGAGCCGTCATCTCAAGCCCCCCTCCAGCGAGGTGCTAGACATCATGAGGACGTTCTGTCAAAGCCAGATGGTGTCAGCGCATGCAGGGTTCCTAAAGTATGTGGAGGAGTGTCTGAACGAGACACCGCCAGACAAAGTGAAGAAACTGAAAAAGAAGATAATTGAGACGATCCACAGCGTGTCAGAGGAGGTTTAATGTTTCACAGTTTGTGGAGCTCAAATCAGTCTCACTGAGGTTTTGTTTTTGTCTTATTCCAATAGCTTTCTAATAGCTATGATACAATTTCTCACCAGCTGTCATCTCATTCCATTGCACCTTGTTTAAAACCTGTATGAGGTTCTAACAGGGTCAGCATCTGTCTCCAAAACCTCTGCAATCCACACAATGAAGAGCATGTTATGATAAAGCCCTCTACACATATTCGTGGCAGAATTGCTTTAGCGGGCGTAAACTGTAGTTTACATGTAGGGCGAGCAAAGACACCAGCCTGCCAAACATTTCAGAAGCACTACCTTTGGATTTTACACCCCACAGCTAAACTCTGTTTTAGTTTTGACCTTGTGTGTCAGTGACGTTTCATTGTAAACCTAATCAGATGAAGGCTGTCCACAATGTAACCTTAATGCTACCTGTTATGGACAAAAAACTAATTCCATGTTTTAGAGCTCCCCCTAGTGTAAAACGCCACCATAAAATCACAACCCACTCTTTGTAGGAAGAGTACAGCATAGCTGAATGTCAGCAGACAGGGCTACCAGGTGTGAATGGGCAGATCATAAAGAATGGCACTTACCAACTACAAACACCACCTTAAAATTACATTACAATCTATGCAGGAATGTCATTCACAAAAATTACATTCAGCCATCTTTGCATTAATAACATTAATAAATAAAAACTTTAAAAAGAAGAAAAACTAAGGGTCCCAATCATCTATAAATTCAGGACTCTCCAGTTGTTCCAGCGGCAATCTGGCTGGCAGCATTCCGGCTGTTCGACACGCATGCGCAAAAGAGGGCACACGCAGCACACTGGCGTACAGAAGTAAACATGAAGGCCACTAATGTCACTCGCAGTAGGCTGGCTTACGGGAGTAATCATTGAGACCGCAGCGCATAAAGTTAGCTTTACTACTTCCATGTCTACCCTTCACAATAAAAGCCCGACTTAAATTCGCTCACAGCATTTTGCTAAGAGGCAACTCAATAAAATAGCTCACTACACTAACGAAATTTTTGTAAACACTAGATATGAAACAAAAAGCCAGACACTATATCATATTAAGTTGCTGTGAGCTGTAATACCACTTATAAGCAGAAGATAATGTCATCTCATGGGTAAGGCCTCTCTTACTCTGGGCAGCTGCCTCACCCTGCCAAAATACCTCTGCTTATTAAATCCATACTTTAATGTTACTTTATAACCTTATAAGCCTGTTTTGAGATTAACACAGCACAGCCATCATTTAACGCTGACTGTGGTGATATCAACATGCAATATTGATGAAAAAAAACAAACTAGAATGTAGTTTACAAAATAAAAATTAATTCTAGTTTCATGCCTTTCACCTTTTCATCCCCTCTGTCTATCTCTCTGTCTCTCTCTCTCTCTCAAGCACACACACACTCACATCGCTGGTGCCACCTATATCCGTGTCTGTATTCGGTCTGGTTCTGGTGTTTGATTAATGCATATTTTTGCGGATTGACTCGCATAACAGACAAGAGTATTTATTATTATTATTGAGAGGACTCGGAGTAACTGCAAAGCTGCATTTTCAATCATTCAACCAGGGGTTAAAGTGGGCTGGAAACCATCCGAGGAACTGCCCTCGGGCACGTTCGATTAAGAAGTAAATTAATCTAATTGGCAGTTCCATACATTAGAGTTTTATACTGCACTGGTACATGCCATGAGTTCATGAATGTGGATAGTTCACACATCTGTAATAACAGCAGAATATTTGGAGTGCTTAGTTCACATGTCTAATAACAGCAGAACAGTTGAAGTGCTTAGTCCACATGACTGTAATAACAGCAGGACAGTTGAGTGTCTGTTATCTAAAATACTACAGTCAGTTTTGAAGTGAGGATAACGTTGGTAGGCACCTGTGTTTTTCATCAGATAATGATAAGATACTGTATGTCAGATAAAATAAGTTTCACTAAAATGACTATATTATTAGTATTGGTGAGACTAAATTAACTGAAATGTTCAATGTTATTATTTATTGGAATGAATGATTTGGGCACTACTCGCAAATACAGCAGATGTTAGTATTGGGATGGACCCTAAAGTATACAGCCTGTGAGGCTGTAATGCTCATCACACACCAGAAAACTGTCGGAGGAAAGAAAAAAAGACTTTTAAGGCTTTAAGGCTGTTTTTAAGGCTCAAATTCAGCATAAACTGGTCTTTGTCTGCGTCAAGTGGTCATTCTTTTTGCATTTAGTTTGCGAGCATATTATAGTTTAGTCATCCAGTAACATGCTAACAGCATATGCCTATGTGACCATAGGCGTAAGTCAGGACCCCCCTCCCCCTAAAATATCAGTAAAACAGTGTATTGTAAATTATATACTGTGTACTTGAAATAATTGTGTAAGTAGTATAACATTACTGACGCAAATGGGGCAAAAAAAATTTTTTCAATTTAACATGCATAAGTTAGCATCTCAGTCATAATAGAGGCATGAACCAAAGTGTTTGACAAGTGGACATTTTTATCTGTTGGTGGAAGAAGACAGGTCAGGATCACCAAAACCACGTTGTTCAGGACCATGTTGACTTACATCTTTGTATGGATACCGCTTTTAATGGTAAAACCACACCTGAATTTCACCTAACTTCAATAGATGGACATATTCTTAAAGCACAACAGTATTTTAAAATATGTTGTTGACTGTTTTTGCCAAAACTTCCTCCAGAGAGCCTTTCCAAAAAATAAAAAAAAATAAAAAATCACACAATGTTTTTAACTTCAGCTTCATTCCCTGTGCTCAAACTACACTTTTGTCCTACTGTGTGGTTTTAATTTCACGGTGATGAGATCAATTCCAAAAAGACATTCTGGCACCATTTAAGTATTTTAGAGTTTATATAAATCCATTTTTAAAGAGATGTTTTAATATTCAGGGCTGTATTTACAGTAAAATGTTACAGAATTTAGTCATAAAAGAATGTTACACTTTTGTTTTCTGAAGTGCTGAAATTCAGAAAAGATGATCGAACAAATGTCTGACCTGTAATGTGACCCTTTCATTTATTAGCGTTAGCCCTTATGTCACAAAACTAATTTGGAAATGTTGAGTTGGAAAACCTGCACTGTCAGTAGGAAATGATAACATATAATGTAAAATTCTAATCAAACTTAACATTGTAATGTGCTTGCCTTTATTATTTAAAGGTCCCATGGCATGACAATTTCACTTTATGAGGTTTTTTAACATTAATATGAGTTCCCCCAGCCTGCCTATGGTCACCCTAGAAATGGTGATAGGTGTAAACCGAGCCCTGGGTATCCTGCTCTGCCTTTGAGAAAATGAAAGCTCAGATGGGCCGATCTGGAATCTTCTCCTAATGAGGTCATAAGGAGCAAGGTTACCTCCCCTTTCTCTGCTTTGCCTGCCCAGAGAATTTGGCCCACCCATGAGAGAGAGACATCATGGCTTTCAAACGAGCAAAGTGGCAGTTGGTCAAGGCCACACGCCCACCCTCCACCTTGCCCCCCCCCCTCCCCCTCTCTCCTCCTCAATAGCTACAGACACAGAAATGACAAATACTAAGGAAAGCTTATTGTGGAACTGGCTCTAGTGGCTGTAATTCTGCACTAAGGCTGAATTTTGGGCAAGAGATTTCAGATACAGTATTAGGTACGGAGCCCCTAAGGGGACATGAGCAAAAAAAAAGTCTAAAGTTTAGTTTCATGTGCTCACACGAAACTTTCATGTCCGCACGCAAAACCTTAAGTTTAGTTTCATGTGCTCACATGAAACTTTCATGTGCGCACGCAAAACCTTTTCATGTGCGCACATGAAAGTTTCACGTGAGCACATGAAAGTTTCGTGTGAGCACATGAAACTAAACCTTAGATTTGTTTTCATGTGCGCCGCTTTGAAATCCATTTTGCGATGTTATGAACAGCAGAGCCGCAGCACTGCAATAAAGAACTCCGGTTTGAAAGGATGGCGGCTAAAGATGAGTTTTTATAGATGCCAAAAAGGCTTCAATTTGTCATAAGAGTCTAAGTGCCAAAGATAATTAGGCCTTAAAGTAGTTTCGGCGACGGAGCCATCACCTCATTCTGAGTTCAACAGGGAAATTCTAAAACGATAATGTGAAAAAGCTTAACATGGTTTAATGCTACATAAACAACGATCACCAAATTTCTCTCTCATATTGCTCCTCATAACCACTGAAAACTGTCAAAAAATCTAACCAGAAATTTGGTGATCACTGATCGTTATTTAGGTACATTAAACCACATTAAGCTTTTTCCTACAATAGTCTCAATGAAGCAGAAGCCGAAGTCACGCCCCTTCCAGTGCACCTCATGGGACCTAAACTCGGAAAAAATATGAACGGTAGTGAACGGGGAGAGGCAAATTTTTTTTTTTATCCCGTTTGAATTGAGTCATGGATTACAAATATGATGTTCGTCAATTTAAAAGATAATTTTTCAACCGAAGAAAGTCTCAGTTAGCCTTAGGTTTGTCATAGTACCACCAAAGCCGGTCTACGGAAAGCCATTCCACTCCCTATTCAGCCCCATTGTACTGGATTTTGGTTGCAGTTCCACCAGAGTTCCACTGGGGGTGATCGCGGTCCAGTGCAAAATGAATGTGACTCTATGGAGCTAGACGGCTAAATTTGTCTCTTTCGCCTGATTGTCGTTGAGAAACCTCAGATTTGATTGTAGTTTTTGCAAGTTCAACATGGGTTATAGGTCAAAAGTTGAATGAACGAGTACTTATGTCCTTTAGTTTTCTTACAGGGTGAGTCGTTGTAGCCCATAACACGCTAGCATTCTGCTAATGAATGCTGATTGGTCAGTGAAGGAGTGATTACGATCGGAGATCCCGCTTGACGGCATCCGAAGCAGAGCCCGAATATCAGAGTGAATATTTCGGTGTGGTCTTTAAAACATCAGCAAACCTCTTTCTAGCACATGTATTAACACATCCAGCCTAACCTGTTGGCTGTGTTGTCGATGCCTCAAGTACGGTGGCCGGGAAGTGCAATGCAACATTACAAAGAATGAAACACTTTTACATTTTGGAAAACAAATTTACATTTTGGAAAACAAAATAACATTTTAGAAAACAAATTTACATTTTGGAAAACAAAATAACATTTTAGAAAACAAATTTACATTTTAGAAAACAAATTTACATTTTGGAAAACAAATTTACATTTTGGAAAACAAAATAACATTTTAGAAAACAAATTTACATTTTGGAAAACAAAATAACATTTTAGAAAACAAATTTACATTTTGGAAAACAAAATAACATTTTCGAAAACAAATTTACATTTTAGAAAACAAATTTACATTTTGGAAAACAAAATAACATTTTAGAAAACAAATTTACATTTTAGAAAACAAATTAACAAGATGCAAAACACTTTTACCAGTCCCGAAACAAATTTACAAATGACAGATTCTTCACGGAAAGGGAATGTACCACATACCGGAAGTGATGAGGTTTTGTATACATGTCGCCTTGACTACGGCAGTTATGGATCGAATGCGTCAATAGAGCCGCCATCTTGGAACAGGGGATGCACTGCCTTATATACTGTCTATGGGCCGCCTTAATGCATCAGCGTCAATGTAGGCAAAGGTCTAACGGAAATAAAATCACTATAAATCGTCAAAATCTCATGCGATGTTCTAGTTTTTTAAACAAAAAGACAAAGAGACTAATTAATGTGTTAATACAAAGAATATTTATTATAATCAGTTCACAGATATGAGTACAAACGGAAACTTCACCCTTCTGAACTAAGAGGTTCTGCTTCAAAGTGAAGTTTAAACAGACTGAAATGTCCAGGCTCACTCCCCCACTAATGATTCATTTATTTCTGCATGTATTTATTTATTTAACGAGACTTTAAGTCGTGTTTTCGTCGTCCACAGTCCGAGTCCCGCCAGACTCCCTTTAGGAAACCTGTGATTTAAACTTCAGCAGGCTGTGACAGTCCGCTCCGTTCAGTCCTGGATCTGATTCTCCCGGGCTTCCCTTCCCTCCAGCGGGCCCAGCAATACGGCCTGGGTCTCCAGCTGCGTGGTGTCGGTTTTGGCTCCCAGGAATGGGCAGTGAGCTCCAGGTCCTGCAGCTGCAGACGGACTCAGCTGCCCCCTGCTGTAGCCGATCCGCCGCGGCTGTCGATACGTTCCCTGTTTTTCCAATGTTTCCGTCAGGTCCGCGTCATATAAAAACTCCAAACACCGACCACACGTAAAGTCACCATAAACTTCATTCACGCCATATACTCCGCCACAACAACACAAATTGACTGCGCTCACCAACAACACCTCATCACTTCCGGTATGTGGTACATTCCCTTTCCGTGAAGAATCTGTCATTTGTAAATTTGTTTCGGGACTGGTAAAAGTGTTTTGCATCTTGTTAATTTGTTTTCGAAAATGTAAATTTGTTTTCTAAAATGTTATTTTGTTTTCCAAAATGTAAATTTGTTTTCTAAAATGTAAATTTGTTTTCGAAAATGTTATTTTGTTTTCCAAAATGTAAATTTGTTTTCTAAAATGTTATTTTGTTTTCCAAAATGTAAATTTGTTTTCTAAAATGTTATTTTGTTTTCCAAAATGTAAATTTGTTTTCCAAAATGTAAATTTGTTTTCTAAAATGTAAATTTGTTTTCTAAAATGTTATTTTGTTTTCCAAAATGTAAATTTGTTTTCTAAAATGTTATTTTGTTTTCCAAAATGTAAATTTGTTTTCCAAAATGTAAATTTGTTTTCCAAAATGTAAATTTGTCTCGAGCTTTGTAAAAGTGTTTCATTCTTTGTAATGTTGCATTGCACTTCCCGGCCACCGTACTCAAGAGAACAAAGGAAGCGACTCAGAGCTTGCCGTAAAGCAGTATCTCTGGCCGTATATGTGTATGACATCATTGACATTTTAAAAGGCTTTTTAGAACAATAAAGTGACTTTAAAAAAATCTAACACACAACAGTGTGTATTTTTTTAGCCTCCCCTTTCGAATGCAACATTCAAATTACTAGACAAAAAATTATATCCTGAGAAAAGTGGGTTTTGAGGGGTATAGCTCCATATAGCTCATTCTGCACTGGCCTGTGAGCGCCCCCTATATGGAACTCTGGTGGAACTGCAACCAGTTCAGAAGCCGGAAGTAACGAGGGAGTGGAACTTCTTCCTATATTAGAAATTCTTTGGTACCACTTAGTTTTGTGTGAAACCGCTCAGTGAACTACATCTCCCGTCTCACACTAGCTACCTCACCTAGCTTGATGCTCGGCTTGCTCGCTAGCTAGCTAGCTTAGCTCTGTTCCACGACACAAGGAACGTTATCTTAACTGATGGGTTTTATCCAATGAAGTATTTTCAGCAGAGAAGCAAAAGAACAAGTGAGATCCTCTGTGCTCATTTGAGTAACGTTACATCCCCGGTACGATACACACAGACGTCGTAGCTTCAGCGTGACGTCATCCATGAAGTGTGTAGTCTTTGTAATTACGTATTTTCACAGTCTTATACTTCAACAGTTTAACAACAAACTGAGACTTTCTTCGGTTGAAAAATAATGTTTTAAATTGACGATATTGATATTTTTTCCGAATTAAGGTCCCATGGACCGGAAGTAGAAGGGCGGGACTTCGGCTCTCTATAATAGGACTTTGGGTTAGATTTTTTGACTGCTTTTAGTGGTTATGAGGAGCAATATAAGAGAGAAATTTGGGGATCATTGATTCTTGTTTAATATTGATTAAACCACGTTGAGCTTTTTCACTTTAGGACTTATAAAGCCCATGAGAACCGTTGGAAGTCAACCCACAGCCCCTCCGCTGCTGCTGAAAATGTGAAGCAGAAACACTTAATGTCAGATATATTGTCCATAATAATAGGACTTTGGGTTAGAAATTTGGGGATCATTGATTGTTGTTTAGGTACATTAAACCACGTTAAGCTTTTTCATGTTAAACGTTTTAGAATGATCCCATTCAGTTCTCGTATAATTAATCGAACATTCTCTTTCCTTTGTTTAATCCATTCTCCTTGCATTTTGTATACATCCACCTATATCCGTGAGTTGGCCAGATGTTTTTAACTGTTCATAAATTAAAGTAATTGCCCGATCCAAATCGCTGTATCCCTGGAACAAGACTTTAAAATCCGTTTTAAATGTCGTATCAAAACAATATAATGGTGACGACTTAAGCAGAATGTCCTTATAATGAAGACCTAGATTAAAATATAGTGCAGCTAATTAACTGTACTGTGGTCATTCTCTAGTTGTCTCCAGTATGGCCCAGCCTACGGCTTTCATGTGCCCACACTAGTTTTGCGTGCTCACACGAAACTTTTATGTGTGCACATGAAAAGGTTTTGCGCGAGCACATGAAACTAAACTTTAGGTTTCGTGTGCGCACATGAAAGTTTCACGTGAGCACATGAAAGTTTCACGTGAGCGCATGAAACTAAACTTTAGATTTGTTTTGCTTATGTCCCCTTAGGGGCTTCGTAATTAGGGGACCACTAAGGTCTATATAAAAGCATCCAAAGAGCACCATGTCATGGGACCTTTAAGATGTTGCGATGTTAATGGGCAATTATAATATTTAAGTACTATAACTTATTAGTCAGCTTGTTGAGGTTTTATTACTATTATCTCATTACCAGCTGCTGCACAGCTGTAAACATTTTTAAAGCTTATAGGCCTATAATAATGCTATGCATGTAAAGACTTTTAAATGTTTAAAAAAGATGTTCTCATTCCATGTCAAACATTTAGTTTTTGGTCAAATCCAAATCTTTTGAAGCAATAATGGTTATTTTTAGCACCAGCTGTGATTCACAATGTTTTTAAACCAGTTTTTATATAAGAATCATTTGTTTAAATTGGACTCAGTGCCTTATTGGAATCACAGTAACTGTATTCCAGTAAATTTGCAAGAATTTGTCTTCTCAACTTTGGACTTTATATATATATATATATATATATATATATTATTAAACAAATACAAGTACAAATATAAGGACCAGCGAAAGGAGTTTTTTCCTTACATCAATAATCATATTTTTGTAATGAAATCATCTTCACAAATCAACATTACTTTCACCACGGTTAAAGTGTACTGATATTATTGAAAATAGTTTAAAGTGGGGGTTGGTGGTTAGCTCACCTGGTTAAGCGCATGCCCCATGTACAGAGGCTGAGTCCTTGTCTCAGCGGCTGCAGGTTTGGATCCGATCTGCGGCCCTTTGCTGCATGTCATTCCCCCTCTCTCTCCCACTGACCTGTCTTAATCTGTCGTATAAATAAAGGCAGTAAAAGCCAAAATTACAGTATAAAGCAAATATTTAAAAGTAATTAAAAAGGTAACTTTACAGGTCGCTTGGTCTTGCATTGCCAGACCTACCTCCACATCGCTGCGGAGGAGGGTCTGGCTATACCACACAGCATTCTGGGATGGGAGAAAAACGTGCTCTGGTTTATTGACATTTCTTTAAACCAATCACAATCGTCACACGCAGCCGCCCCAAAAAAAGCCTCGGGAAGGAATTAATTTTGGTTGAACGAAAGTTCAAAAGTTATTTTAGTCGTGCAAGAGAAAACTCAATTATATATATAATAGCTCTCTCAATTTACCCTGCAGAGATCTGAGGAGCAGTTAACCATAGTCCTCATATATCGACCGGAGTTTAAAATTCCAACACAAAGAAGGCAGAAGAAAACGGACATCAGCGAAATGCTTCCGGTGGAATTTCCTGCGGCACTGGAGCAATCCCGGAAGTGGAACGTTGTGGATATAGACTACAGGTTGCTGAACTCCAGCTATATACGCAAAACTGTGAAAACTACAGTTGGAAGAAAAGGTGTAAAACTACAGTGGAATATCAGAACTCAAAGGATAGTGAGTATCTTCTTCAATCGATCACCATCTACTTTTTGAGGCAATAAAATGTATATTCTGTATTGCAATGATGTTTTGAGCAGTCTTTAGGAAGAGTTGAAAGTAATTCTCATTCACACCTCTGGATGGCGATCTAGGATAACATACTACGTACTCTGCTGTCTCCTCAGCACTTGCCTTCAAAGAAGAAACGCTTTAAATCAGATTTATTTATGTCCTCTTCAGAAATAAAAGACAAAACAAAATCTCAACTCAAGGTCCACTTACAGTACTTGCTTTTTGTCGAGCTTTTGACAGTATCACAGACTAGTCCTGCATTTAACCCAATCCAGCCTGATTTACTCCTGTTAAAAATGATCAAGTTAAAGCTCAACCCACACCTCCTTCACTGGTATAACTCCTTTATTAGAAACAGGGTACAATTGGTTAAGGTTAATAATAGACTTTTCTCAGGGGCCAGGGCTGTATTAGCTCACCCGTATTGTACATTGTATACTGCAGATTGTACCACCAGTGTGTCCAACCAGTTTCTTTTGAAATACTCAGATGATTCTGTGTATTCTTTTTAACTGAATGTGAGCACCCCATACTTTATCAGGGTAGTGTTGAATGGCTAGTGCAGTAGAATGGTGTGACAACAATGCTCTTATTATCAACACTAAGTGTGTGTACTTTTATTTATTTATGCAGAGCTGCTCGGGAACGCAAAATTAACATTAGTGTAAACTGATAATAAAGTTTGTATTTTTACCAGACTTACATTTCATTTGTGCAGAGAGTCTGGCCACTCTCCATTGAAAAGTGTTAACTTCCTTGAAGACGGGGTACTCTGTTGAAGTTTAAAATTATTGGATCTACCCAGAGCCACTCTGGATCTGCCATAACCAATCGCTAACATTTGGTTGTGACGTATCGTAGCATCGCTAGCGTTCGCCTTAGCCAACTCCTTTAACACTAACGGAGCGAGCTGTAAAATCAAACTTTTCCTGAACCCCGTGGGGAGGAGGACCACAACATCATGGCCACCAACAAAACTCAGAAAAGATTGTTCTTGCTCGGGCTTTAACTTCTGGATGAATATCAGGCAGCGTTGCCACAACGGACCGAATGGCTTCGCTCGCATCTTTCTCCGCCGCCATTATGGAACTACAACTCAAACTAGCACACAACCTCAAAGTTATCGTTCTCAGCCACTCCCTCTGTTCGCTGATTGGACCGGTAAAGATTTGGCCAGAGAAAACCCGTGAATATACCGCAAACCCAGAAGATGTACTAAGGAAAATGAAAAAAAGTACGTAGGAGGGTGGAGCCAGGCTACAGTATAAGCACCTCCGTTGAAGAAAATTTGACACAATCACAACACGTCAAACCTGATGTTTACCCATGTTGAATGTTTACCATGTGTTTACCTTTAAACCATGCACTTTAAAAGTCATCATGTCCTGTCAATAACGGAACTGCTCTGTCTCTTGTCTGTCCCTTTTTCATCCAGAAACCAGGCTATAAAACCCCCTATGACCTTTGACGTGATACACTTGGTGACATTTCGTCAAACCACTCCTAACTGCCAAAGCACCCAGTTCAAGCTGAATGACTTCTGCGTCACCTGATTTATAGTAATAGAAGCTGAGTGACTGCTGTCAACTTAATTGTTTCTTTTAATTTGTGTTCTTCTGCTACTTGGGCGGAGTGATTTGCTTGCAGCACCTGAGAAGCCCCGTGGTGAGGAGCAGAGAGTAGCAGTACTTCGCCTTTCTGAAAATATGGTTCCCAGTATGTACACGGTTAGAAGATGGCTGTGTCTCATGTGACGTTGTTATTTGTACACGCTGTGACTATACTAATCACAACATGTAAATAGGAAAATGTTGCCGTTATTTTGTCATTTATTGGGAGCAGTAGGCTAGTTGGAGCCGGTTACCTACAGGATCTGTGCTAAACGAGTCTAGCGGTGGGGGCGTCAGACAGAGTTACAACACACACAGAGATGAGAAGGGTATGTATGGACTTATCTAACTCTGGGGGATACGGTGAATAAGCTAAAGTCCCAATAAGTCGGCGTGTTCCTTTAACTGTATGTGTGGATGGCTACCTTAGTGGCTACCTTACCTACAGGCCAGTAGCCTGTATTAATGTTGTTTAAATTTAAAAACAAATCACTAATAGGCTGATTTATCTTTGCTAATATAATGCTGGACTTGTGTTTATGTATATTTTCAGACATATTTAAAATTTTTGACAATAGATATGCCATGTAATTCTGATTGGCCATTCCAGGATGGAACCACTTGGCAGCCATCTTACCTGGGTTAAAGTGATGGTTCGGAGTAATTTCACCCTAGGGTCCTTTGCACCATGACCTCGAGCCAAACACCCCCCCAGAAGCTTTTTTCACCTGGTCCAACATTGGGAGAGTTAGCGTAGCGTTATCAGCTGAATAGCTTAGCACAGGGGCTAATGGATCCAGTGATGTATCTCGTAAATGGCCCCACTAATAATGCCCGAAATGATACCAAACTTCTACACTAGTACAAATACTTTATTTACTCATAAAACGATGGATTGGAAAGTTTGTAAGTACACCAGAAGTGTATGTAAATAACACTTGCCTGCTGGCTTCTGCTCTCTGCTGTTGTTGTTGTTGTTGCTGCTGCCGGCAGTTAGACGAGTGCTTAGGGTCGTCTACAAATTACAACACCGAAAAGAGATAAAAAATATTTATTAATTTAATGATTAAATAAGGTAATGTCTCCAAACGTACCTCAATTATAACTTGTCTCCTGCTAGTTATACTACAGCACTTACTTAAAAAAAAAAAGTTAAATTAATGAATATTTTTGTTGCATCTCTTTTCGGTGTTGTAATTTGTAGACGGCCCTAAGCACTCTTACTGCCCATTAGGTAGCAGCAGCAGCAGCAGAGACGAGAAGCCAACAGGCAAGTGTTATTTACATACACTTCTGGTGTACTTACAAACTTTCCAATCCATCGTTTTATGAGTGCATAACCTATTTGTACTAGTGTAGACGTTTGGTATCATTTCGGGCATTATTAGTGGGGTCATTTACGAGATACAAACGTGGGTCCATTAGCCCCTGCGCTAAGCTATTCAGCTGATAACGCTACTCTACGCTAACTCTCCCAGTGTTGGACCAGGTGAAAAAAGCTTCTGGGGGGGTGTTTGGTTCGAGGTCATGGTGCAAAGGACCCTAGGGTGAAATTACTCCAAACCATCACTTTAAGTTTTAGAATTGCTTGGAACCAATGGGGAAAGAGGCTCATGTTGTGTTTATACTCCTTATATTTTTCTACCAATACATCAATAGTGGTTTTAATTCAAAGTAATGACCGTAAGACAACAGTGCCTGTCTAGAACGAAACAAAAAATAGAGATTTGGGTGGAATTTTGATTGTTAGAGCTCCAAGAGATCAAGTCATTCATTCAATCATAAAGATAATCTCATAATTTTGCATTTATATTGCAGGTAATAATTAATTTTTTTCAATTTTGCCTGAACTTAATATGTAAGAACTGCCTTTGATATTCTGAATGGCTAATATACATTAAACAATATTTTTTTATGTAGAAATCCTAAATAGATTCAGTAGTATGACCTATAGGCTGGTAGTTAAGGTAAGACACATGAGAGAAACATCCTACTGTAATATATGAATACATTTATTTATGTCATAAATTGCTTTACATAAGTGCAAGATATATTTTTCTCTCTCACACACACACACAAGGCAAGGCAAGGCAATTTTATTTATATAGCACATTTCAGCACAAGGCAACTCAAAGTGCTTTACACAAATCATCAATCATTAAAGAACAAATAGCAAAATAGGGAGTAAAATAAGAATAAAAATAGTAATGAATATAAATTTAAAACCATTTAAGATACATACATAAAAATATAGTTCAGTATAAAAAAAATCCAAAAATAAAATTTACAATTCCGTATTAAAATTATATACGAAATAAAATACAAGAATAAACTTCACTGTTCGATAAAAAAATTAACAAAAAGCATTATCAAAAAGTAAGGTCTTCAGCCTTGATTTAAAAGAGCTGAGAGTTGGGGCAGACCTGCAGTTTTCTGGTATTTTGTTCCAGATATGCGGAGCATAAAAACTAAACGCTGCTTCTCCCTGTTTAGTTCTGACTCTGGGGACCACGAGCAAACCTGTTCCAGACAACCTGAGAAGTCTGGGTGGTTCATAAAGCACTAACAGATCTGAGATATATTTTGGTCCTAAGCCATTTAGGGATTTATAAACCAGCATAAGTATTTTGAAATCAATTCTTTGAGGCACAGGAAGCCAATGTAAAGTCTTTAGAACTGGAGTGATATGATCCACTTTTTTTGTCCTAGTGAGAACTCTTGCTGCAGAATTCTGAATCAGCTGCAGCTGTCTTATTGTTTTTTTAGGCAGTCCTGTAAGGACGCCGTTACAGTAGTCAAGTCTACTAAAAATAAAAGCATTGACCAGTTTTTCCAAATTCTGCTGAGACATAAGTCCTCTAATTCTTGATATATTCTTAAGATTGTAATAGGCTGATTTTATTAGTCTTAATATGACTGTTAAAATTCAAGTCCGAGTCCATGACAACACCAAGATTTTTTGCTTTGTCTGTTGTTTTTAACAGGGCCATTTGAAGCTGTGCACTGACTTTCAGTTTCTCTTCTTTTGCTCCAAAAATAACCACCTCAGTTTTTTCTTCATTTAATTTAAGAAAATTCTGGCACATCCAGTTGTTGATTTGTTCAATGCAATTAGTCAGTTTTCTTATTGGACTATAGTCCCCTGGCGTTAAAGTTATATAAAGTTGTGTGTCGTCAGCATAGCTATGGTGATTTATCTTGTTGTTTTCCCATAATCTGAGCCAATGGAAGCATGTAGATGTTGAACAAGAGAGGTCCCAGAATTGAACCTTGGGGAACTCCACATGTCATAATTTTACGCTCAGATACATAATCGCCTATAGACACAAAGTAGTCTCTGTTCTTTAGATATGATTCAAACCAATTAAGAACTGATCCTGAAAGGCCAACCCAGTTTTTCAGTCGATCTAGTAGTATGTCATGGTCGACCGTGTCAAATGCCGCACTAAGATCAAGTAACACCAAGACTGAGGTTTTGCCACTATCTGTGTTAGAGTGGATGTCATTAAAAACTTTTACAAGAGCCGTCTCAGTGCTATGGTGTGGTCGGAAACCTGATTGGAAAGCATCAAAACTGTTGTTTACAAATAAAAATTGGGTAAGTTGTCGAAAAACCACTTTTTCAATGATTTTACTTAAAAATGGTAGGTTTGATATTGGCCTATAATTGCTCAGTAGTGATGTATCTAGATTATTCTTTTTTAAAAGAGGCTTGATGACTGCAGTTTTTAGGGCCTCTGGGAAAATACCTGTAAAAAGAGATGTGTTTATAATATGTAGGAGATCTGAAGCCAAACAGTTTAAAACATTTTTAAAAACATTTGTTGGTAAAATATCGAGGCAACAGGAGGAGGTTTTTAATTGTTGTATGATGTCCTCCAGGTGATTGTGGTTGATCATATGAAATTGTGTCATAATGGAATTTATATTGCTTGGTCTCTGTGACAACACCGGACCTGTGCTTGATACGGACGCATTAACTGTCTGTCTAATTTTCTCAATTTTATCTGTGAAGAAGGAGGCAAAATCGTTACAGGCTTTATCGGATAAAAATTCAGATTTTACTGGTACTGGAGGGTTTGTTAGTCTATCAACTGTAGCAAATAAAGTATGTGAGTTATTATTGTTTCTTGCAATAATGTCAGTGAAGAAGGACTCCCTTGCATTCCTTAGTTCAAAGTTATAAGTTTGAAGTCTCTCTTTATAGGACTCATAATGGACCTGGAGATTACTTTTTCGCCATCTACGTTTGGCTTTTCGACACTCCCTTTTTTCTGCTCTTACCAATGTGGCATTTCTCAATGGGGATTTATTTTTAAAAGAGACAGTTTTATCCTTAATGGGGGCAATGGCATCAATAATGTTTGTAATTTTACAATTAAAATTATCTACAAGCTCGGTCACTGAGACCCCTGAAAGAGCAGGTGTGGAAGAGAAAATCTGAACAAATGACTCACTGGTGTTCTCAGTGATTTACCGTTTTTTGATTACCTTAGTTTGAATCCTTTTTTTACAGAGAAAATGCCATTAAAGAAAAGACATGAATGGTCAGATAAAGCAACATCAGTCACCTCAACATTGGAAATGTTCAGACCCTTGGAGATAATCAAGTCTAAGGTGTGTCCCTTGTTGTGTGTGGCCTGTGTCACATCCTGAGTTAGTCCATAGTTCTCAAAAATACAACATAATTCTTTAGTTCCTCTGTCCTGGGGATTGTCAACATGAATGTTAAAATCGCCAGCAATAATCACGCAATCAAAATAAATACAGATCGCAGACAGCAGTTCAGCAAAATCTTCAAAAAAAGGCTGCACAGTATTTTGGTGGCCTATAAATATTAAGAAATATAGCTTGAGGAGAAGACCTCAGCTGAAGAGCCACATGTTCAAAACTAGCAAAATTTCCGTAAGATAATTTCGTATATTTAAATGAATCATTAAACAAAATAGCGACTCCACCACCTTTCTTATTAAGTCTATTCTCAGTCATGAAGTGAAAATTCGGAGGAGCTGACTCAATGAGTAGTGTATCACTGTTATTATTGTCCAACCAAGTTTCAGTTAGGAACAAAAAATCAAGGTTGTGCTTAATAATAAAATCATTGATTAAAAAGGATTTTCCTGCCAAAGATCTAATGTTTAGTAGGGCAAGTGTCAGTTTGTTAAATGTATTAGCAGTCTCCTTTTCTGTGATAGACTGCGGCTGACAAGGGATGGGTACTAAATTCACTGTCTTAGCAGTGAAGTTCTTACATAGTGTGTTCTGACTCTTCACCAATTTGTTTGGTCTGTTACTGATTCTGACTGGAATGATGGAGCTAGTTTGTGGAAAGAGGTGGTGTGTGGGAGTGTGCATGTGCACATCCTCCTCAAATGTCGACAGTCAATCACACACACACACACACACACACACACACACACACACACACACACACACACACACACACACACACACACACACACACACACACTCGCATACACAGAAACTAAATCACAGCCATTTAAAACAAAATAGGTGGTACTATGACTATGACTCAATATAAGTGTGTAGTATCTCCAGGCCTGGACTCTAATGTGAAATTAGGTGCAGATTGGACAAAAGTAAAGTTACAGGTTCCTGCGTTATGGCGAAAAAGCAAAAAAGCATTGTAATGTTCCTTAACCCTTGTGTTGTCCTTCGGGTCCCAGTGACCCGAAGGACAACACAAGGATTATGTACTTCCGTTTACTTTGTTGAGAATTGCTCTCTAAACAAGGGTTAATACAGCACCTTAGTTCTTGTTTGTACAGCATTTTGGTCAGCTTAAACTGTGTTTAAATGTGTTCTAGAAATAAACTTTACTTACTTACTTTACAAGAAACAGGGTTTAGAGAGCAATTCTCAACAAAGTAAAGGGAAGTACATAATCCTTGTGTTGTCCTTCGGGTCACTGGGACCCGAAGGACCACACAAGGGTTAAGATGTGAAATGCATCAAAGGAACTTTATTCCAACACTGGCATTCATTTGTGGTGCTATGGAGCCTGCTGTCCACACATGAGCATCCTACTGGCCCTTAAACAGGATGGTATGTTCAGTTTGTTCCTCAGACTCTGGCCATGTCTTTTAAGGTTGTACAGGCTTGTGATGTGGTGTTGCCGCAGAGTAGAATATTTTTCAAAAGGCGCTTCCATTAAAGTGTAGTCATGATTGTCAATGTCATGTTGGCTTTCAAGGAGGTGCTCTCCAAGGGCAAATATGTCTTGGGAACCCCTTAACAGCAAGGAGAACTCTTGATGGATGGCACATCTTTTTCACAGAGTGAGTATTAATCATCCTCCTGATGGCTTTCTCTTTTGCGGTGATGACTGCGACACATCCAGAGGATTGGATCACCAGGCCTCATCTATTCTTTTTACGTATGAGGCAATATGATTCATCATACTGTGGGGCCTCTGCTGTCGTTAAGGCCTCTCGGCAGGTGTTACAAGACAGAAGAGGGTTCACCTTTCTCACAACCCAGCCAGCAATGTATGTTGCACAGCTCTGGATTACCTCTGAAAACTCAGTGGGTAGGTTAGAGTGCTCGATGTTGACAACGCTGTTTTCGGGCTGGAATGTGTCACGGTCACTGACAGCTGCTACCCTAAGCGATTCCATAGTCTCCAGTGGGAGGGCATTTCCAGTCTGACCTGGGTCAACACCGCAGCGAACCAGGAGCTTTTTAAAAGTGCTCTGGAACTGGTTTGCATTTGGGTTGTTGTTCCATCTTCCTGGGAATACAAAAGATTGTTTGTTTCATAATTTTGCACATAGCATTATCTTATTTGAACACATTTTTGGAATATTATTTATTTTTACAAACCTGCCCTACAGGTTTGTAGGGCAGGTTTGTATGGCGTTGAAGAAAAGCTCATGGAATCAAATTGCATCTGATAGCCTATTCTTTATTAGTTACCTTCGGGATAGATGAAGCGGTTGACCTGCAGAGGTTTTCAGAGACAGCAGGTAGGCTCTTGTGTCTCTCAGGACCTAGCTGATGATAGGCCATTTTTTCTATCCAGATGGCAGCCTTTGTACCCTTGGCCTGGGGGTTGCGACTGTTGAGGATGTCAAAAAAGGTGTCTATAACCTAGGTACAGTCAAACAAGGCTTTCAAGAGAGTTGATCGTTACTCATTACTGTTGTTGCTTACACCAGATAATATATCAATTGAAAGGCTACTATACAACAAGTAAGGCATATCATTATGAATTTGTGAGCTTAGTTAGAGATTAGAAAACGCATGACACATCTAAGAACATCATGTGGATTTTCATGCACTTGGTCTTTGAAAAGGTTCTTGTGACCAAAACATCAACTTCACTTCAATAAATCAATCCATAGGTAATATTGTTGGACTTCAATTGAATTTCTTACCTTCATGAATGCTTTGCTTTGCTCCCAATAAACTTTGGATTATTAGTTTCAGAGAAAACTGTTCTGTGATGCCAGCCTCCCGGCTCTCTTTGGTCCTTCTGGTAAGCAATTAGGTGCTGCACAGCTGACAACCATACTTGCTGCCTATAGGTGATAATTGTAAACCGTACCCAGGTAAGATGCAAGGGGGTAAGCTTCTCCTCGGAACGCGTAGCTCCTATGGCGCCATTTTGATGCTAACAAGCCATCACCTCCTGTTAGCATTCCATTGAGTGCCATTCATTTTGGCGCCACTTTGACAGCGAATAACTTTACATCTGAAGCGTTTAAAGACTCTATTTGTCCATTTTTTATTTCTAAAGAAACACGACAATGTATAAAAGGCTCCATTACCTTGTACCTCACGTTATGGCTCCGTAGCAGGCGTTTTTGTAAAAATAGGCTAACGATTGTGTCATAACCACGCAATTTACTGTCGCACAGTAGAGAGAAATTACCGTACAGTACAGGAGAAGCTCGCAGGCAGTTTCGACTTACATTAGCTGTTTAAGTTTAATTACTAATGTTAACTAGCATTTTAGTTAGCAATAATTAGCTTGTGCCTATGTTATCTCCTTACATATACCTACGTTCTCTTGCTCTGCAAGATTTGGAATGATTAAGATTTCTCTTGGCACAGCTACCAGAAGACTTACAACTTTCAGACAGGTTGCTCACGTCACATCTACTTCTTCGAACTCATTTGGAGGCTGCGCAGTAACACTCAGCGCTCATCGGAAAAGTGCTTCTAATGTCCTTCACTGGTCTCCGTCCAGAGCAACGGGATCTGTTGGTTCATTTTATATATGTCAATGGTAAGATGGCGGACAGTTATCCATTAGTTATGACATCATGTCATATCTATTGTTCTATATCTATGGATTAAACAATAACTTGGGGCCCCCCTGCAGTAACTCTAAGGACCCCCTAAGGGTCCCGGACCCCCTGTTGAAGATCTCTGCTGTAAATTAAGCTCTAAGCTCATGTTGAAACAACAACAAACTTCAAGCTAGCAAGCTAAACCCTGAAAATGGCAAGTTTTAAAGAAAAGTTGGATTGTGCAATAAGGCAGACCTGCTTGGTTCTTTCAGTGAATTATTGTAAAGATTTACAAAGAATATGTTGATGACATTTGCTATCTAACAGGGAAATGTTTTGACCGATTGCCGGGGATCGCTAGATGAAGTAGCCTACACAGGGCAACACACTGGTAAGAGCAAATTATGTGTTACCATGTATCCAGAATTTAAATAGCTCACATTACTGTCTTATGTGAGCAGTTAACACCATTGAATGCTTTTTTGGCGTTTTCTTTTGCGATCTTTCCCCGGACTATTTTGCAGAGCCACCGACATTCATGGTTCCCAGACGATAAGTCACAAAGTCTTCGGTTATCTTCTAACATGAGGATGGAATTTGTTGGTTTAACAAAAACTATTGGATAGAATGCCATGAAATTTTGTACACACATGAATGCCTTCCCGTAGCATGAACGTTTTTTTTAATTTCATCGCTCCTTTTCTTTTTTCCTACATTCCGTTCTTCCTTCCTACCTCTCTCCTTTCTTTCTTTTTTTCTTCTCATAATTTCTAATTTCCTTTTTTAACTTTTCTTGCCTATCTCCTTCTCCTCTCTTGACCCCCCTTTCTCTCCCTCTGTCTCACTCTACCTCACTCCACCTCTTTCTCGGTCTCTCTCTTTTCTTTTCGCTCAGTGAGTCGCAGTAAATTCTATTGTGATGCTAAACTGATTTTCGGAAGAGAGATAGATAGAAAGAAAGAGAGAGAGAGAGAGAGAGAGAGAGAGAGAGAGAGAGAGACAGACAGACAGACAGACAGACAGACAGATAGAGAGAGAGGTTCGGATTTCTGTTTGAGCATGTTGAAATGTTATGACTTTCTCCTCTCAGTAAACTTTTTAACCTTCTCCCCAGACTCTAACTGCTAGTTTCGCGGTGTTGCTGACTACATTTGCCGGAGAATCAGCTCTCTGCGCTTCAGGAATGCACTTTGCAGGAAACGCAGCTCGGTGCTCCGGCACCTCTGTCTTTCCTTTTTCTCATCGAGGAGTTATAAATGAATGAAGGAAATGCGCTTGTGAAGGAGAAATCGTTTTCTGCAGTCCGGTTTCCCCTTCCTCAGTCCGCCGGGCCGCAGCCGGGCTGAGGAGCGAGGAGCCCGGATTGAGCGCTCCCTGGCTGGGACATGGAGAACGGTGTCCAGGCGGGGCTCCAACAGGCGGCGGGCGGAGGAGGAGGTGGCGGCGGCTGGGTGCTGGTGGAGGCCCGGCTACAGGGAGGAGCGCCGTGGGGCTTCACCCTGCAGGGCGGCCTGGAGCACGGAGAACCGCTCATCATCTCCAAGGTACGATACTTTTTCCTCGTTGTGTCATCTCATTATATGTGTTACACATTGTGTGATGTATGATATTTTCACTTTTGACATCTCCTAGCTTACACTCCTGGGACCGGTACAGTCAGTGTCTCATATGACATAATGGGCTAATAGCCTACTGGCAGTAGCCAAACAATGTAGCCTGTTTACTTTTATTAATATACAACTTTAGATTAATAAAAGTATTGTAGACTACAAGACTGTTTGTTTATAATTTAGCAATGTCAGTGTTGGAAGTAGCAAAAATAAAAAAAGGGCTACTACTCCATTACAAAGTCCTAGTGCTTAAATATCACAAGTAACTTGAATAGCTTCCTTCTGACCAATATTGAGATTGCAATGTAAACATCCAGCCATTTTAGTATTGTACTTCCTTAAAGTTGGGTGCCTTAATAAGAGACATATTTAAAAAGAATGATCAAAATAAAGAGGCAGAGATATCCAGATTTTTTGTTATGGGTCATGCAAAAAACAGTGGAACCTATATTTCCTATGATGCAACCAATAATATTTAATTTTGTCCTCCCAGCCTGGTGAATTCCCACTTTTTTTTTAAACTTCACGCCAACAGTTTGTATTTGCAGGCTTTTTGTTATTAAAAAGTGAAGTCTCAGTAGGAATTGTCATGATTGTGAGTTCTGTTATGTTCTAACCTTGACAGGAATAAAACTTTGGATGTTATCAGGATTACGTTCTCCCTGTGGGAGAATGATACCTGTAGCAAACATTTTTTACATGTTATAACTGGAGTTAAATTTATGGCTAGTGGTTGCAGTTTCCCAGTTGTGGTATAGCCTATAATGGTAAATCAAATCTCACAATGCTTTAATATTTAATCTGATTGAAAACTGCCATTGATATGGTTTAGTTAACAGGTCCTCACTGTAGCTGCTAAGCTAGCGCTGGCTTCACAGACAACCCTGAAACCTGGAGTTACTGATTCAGAGATTTTAAGGTAATACGTTTAAAACAATGATATGATGTGCTCAAAAGCACTGAAAAACTGAAAATATCTGACAACTGTTTACTATTCACTATTTGCCATTCACACCCAATGACAAGTGAAAAAAACATAATGCGACCAGCTAATGCTAGATTGTTTACCTATAGGCAAAGGCTGTCATTTAAACACCACCCAGACACAATCAACTTCCTGTACTTCCTCAAAAAATTGTGTCAAAGTCGCACTAATATGAGTCTGTTAAACCATTGATTTGTTCCCTGTTATCTTAAACTGCACTAAACCTTATTCCTAGCCCCAACCAGTCATCTCTGCAACACCTAACCATCACCTACACCCAATTTAGGGAGGCAGTGTAATGGGAAGCACATGGTGAACACAATTCAACAGGAAAACAGATGTTGATGCTAGATTGGCATGCAGAGTTAAATTTTGTAGTTGACAAACTCACTGAATTAACATTAATTAACTATGGCTGACAAAACAATTGTTATTTTAGCTAGCAAAATCAATGGTTGCTGAATATTTATTTCACCTCTTTTAGCTTGTTAAGGCATCATTGATAAAGTGAGCTATAGCCCATTAAAATATATGGCACTTTCAAAGTGTGATTTGGATTTACAGTTTTTTTACAATCACTTTGGCACTAATTTCAGAACCTTGATGTCATTTTCAAAACTCTAGACACAAAACTCACAACCAATGATCAAAATGCAAATTTTTCAAAACTCTAACACTTTTTTTCAATTGCTTGGATACAATACACATAAACCTAAGATAATTTGTTCATTTAACGAAGATCATCTGTTCAATATGACACAACATAACATCAAAGTACTACTATTTCAAAAAGTAATTCACACATTACATTTCAGATGATTGTCTATTCATTTCATTACAATGATCTAACTATCAATTGATACAACTACTCAAAATGATAAGTAACTATTGCATTACTCTTAACGCATAGTTGTATGGAAACAGACAAACAATATTCCGTGTTTAAATCATGAAAGTTTCAAGATAACGAGATTCATTCATTAGCGTAGAGCATGAAGCAATTAGACTACATGATCTATGGATGTAATATTTCATCATCCTTCTTTACTGTAATGTACTACTGTTTATCAGACACTGTTTCTATGGTCCCATGTACCATCTTTGAGACTATTTACAGTATTGACAGTACTGCACTGTATGCATGCAGGCCCTTGGATATATATATATATATATATATATATATATATATATATATATATATACTGTACTGTATATATAAATATACATATATACTTGTACCACATTGTTCGCCATGCCCAAATCCACAAGACAGAGTTGATGAAGATGTAGAAGTACAGTAATCACTTCTTTGTTTAGCTTTTTACAGTACAAGCAAGTTGAGGAACACGGCATTTGATGTTTTACAGTACTGTCTTTTCTATTTTGTAGCTAATTATTTCACTTTGATTAAAATAAACCTATGTTGTGATACTGTATTGTTTTTCATCAATACATTTCAGGTTATGGTCAATGAATCCACTGTGTCTGTAGTTTTCTCTCTACTACTGCAGTACTTTTACAGGGATGTATTTACATCTAGTACCATAATGAAACAGGTATCACTTATTTTGTACTACAATATTTAATGATTGTACGAACGATGACACAGTGAAACTATGGGTAGCTTGTGTGTGGGTGATCTAAAGTAACGTTTCAATGGTATTTCACAATCAATTTGTCTTTTGAACGAATGATTGTGCAAGTGCAAGATTTATTTAAAGATATGAATGCACAATGCAGTGTTTTGAACATTGGACACCCTTTGTTACAAGTGATGATCGTTTTGAGTTTTGTGTCTAGAGTTTTGAAAAATGACGTCAAGGTTCTGAAATTGGTAGCAAAGTGACCGTAAAAAACTGTAAAAAAGGTGAATCGCTCAGCACTGATGTGGATATGACTCTAGGGGAGAATAATAGCCTATTTTAATGACTGATGATTTGTCATGCCATGTCTTAATAAGGAAAGCGATCACTAATGATTCCCTTTCTGCCCTTACAGCCATGGTGGCCTCATTTTATTAAAATGCAAATCCGCAGGCTGGTGTGTGTGTGTGTGTGTGTGTGTGTGTGTGTGTCTGTGTGTGTGTGTGTGTGTGTGTGTGCGTGCGTGTGTGTGTGTGTGGAGGTTATTCTGGGACGGAGGCCAAACAAGACGGGTATACAAGAATGTGAATTATGTGTTTTCCTGGGTGCTTTGAACACCCTCATGCTTTTATTTTTTATTTTGTCTCTCTCAGTTCATACCAAATCTGAAAACACAGTGAAAACGCTGTATGCCCACACTAGCTTTTTGTGAAGCTCTCCGTCCACACTAAATCTCTTCTTCTTCCGCCTTTAGCCAAAAAACAACTAAATCACTGACCATTGGGACAGACAGACACCTCAGGTAGCTGTGTCTCAGCTGGTTAAACCTATTTTCTGTTCTAACCTGCTCTCCATCATCACCTACATTGTGTTTGAATACAGACACACCATTTAGTTAGTACTGTTTGGATTTAGTAGTTCTTGTTTACAGATGTTTTATGTTTTCTACTTGTCATGACAACTGCTCAACTATAAAACAGTGATTTGAAAGATCAAATAGAGGGAATTGGATTGGCATGTATCCACCATCTCAAATTTTCAGATTCAATTTGTTAAAGGGGTGATAGAATGCAAAACTGATTTTACCTTGTCATAGTTGAATAATGACAGTTTAGTGGGTAACTAGGACATACATAGAACCTCTAAATCCCATTGACACCTCTTTTCTCTGCAAATCTCACTATTTGAAACTGCCTCTGAAAACGGGCGAATCTCAACAAGCCCCATAGTTGACGTCAACTATTGCGGCTCCTCCTCATTTGGCTCTAGTCTGTGTTTGTCACGCCCCAACATTTGCATAGGCTACACAACTGACCTGAGATCAGTTAGTCTTCTGAATCTAGGTCATGCAGATCTCAGAAATTGTATACATTGTTCATATGCTATTTTACCATTAAATTCACTTCTGAGACTTTTTTATGGGAGAAATCAACTATGTAGAGGTCAAATACGGGCCGTTTTACGGAAATGTATGTCTAATTGCAAATTTTGTCGGAGTTCAGAGGCTGGTACTGCCTGTGTAGCTGCCTCGCCGCCTGGCCTGCCTTCACAGACCCCGGCCTGCTGTGAGGTAGATGGAGCTCAGTCACGGCTGCCACCCACAGCACTCCATACCCGCGCAAAGTCACCGTTTTGGGCTAATGGACTGCGAAACGCCGCTGCTCTGACAGAGCTCCAGGGCCTCCAACTCCCCTCTTCCTGCTAGCTAAATGCCCGGTGTATGTGAGTGAAAGCGCGGTCAGCGAGCTTGTTACGCCAGCATTCTCTTACCACAGGTTCCAGTTACTCTTTTAATGTGTGTAATTATAATGTGTTGAGTTATTTAAACAAATGATTGGGGAAATAAACGCCGCTTGTCCGTGAGTCTCATTGATAGAGCCTGCGGCTGGATGGAGCTCTATCAATGAGAGCTAGCTAGCCTCCTCTTAGAATTCCTCTGGAATTCACAAAAATTAATTAACTTGAAATCGGACACCGTTGTTAGCTTTATAAGACATTTAGTTAGATGTTGTGTAAGTGGCATGACGAAATTCAAACTGTAAATATACTCGAATTAAGGCGAAAAGGAAGTTAACTATCCGTGATTTGTAGCTAGGATTGAAGGGACAGTCACAGCTAACGAAACACCTAGCTAGCTAGTCTTCACAAATATTAACTTGAACTAACTATCACTAACTATCCGTGGTTTGTAGCTACACATAGCTAGGATTGAAGGGACAGTCGCAGCTAACGAAACACTTTGTCTTCACAAATATTCATTAACTTGAAATCGGACACCGTTGTTAGCTTTATAAGACCTTTAGTTAGATTTTGTATAAGTGGCGTGACATGTGTGTAACATGTGGTAAGAGATTGCTGGTGTAACAAGCTCGCTGATGGCGCTCTCACTCTCACACAACGGGCCATTTAGCTAGCAGGAAGAGGGGAGTTGAAGGCCCTGGAGCTCTGTCAGGGCAGCGGTGTTGGTAGTCCCTGCTGTGGGCTGCCAGCCGTGACGGAGCTCCAAGTACCTCATAGCAGGCCAGGGTCTGTGAAGGAAGGCAGGCCGGGCGGCGAGGCAGCACCGGCGGGTGGCGAGGCAGCACCAGCGGCTGAACTCCGACACACAGTCTTACCAAATTTGCAATTAGCCATCAATTTTCGTAAAATGGCCCATATTTGAGCTTTATATAGTTGATTTCTCGCTTAAAAAAGTCTCAGAAGTGAATTTAATAACGAAATAGCCCGACAAACAATGTATAACTTTGCAGTGTCTGAAATATGAGGCCTGCTGCCGAGTCTCCCATGTGTTTCTATGTAGGTTGCTCAAACCAATCAGCGCGTAGCTCATTCTGAATATTCATTAGCATACCATATTTGGAAGAAAAGCTCTTGTTCCAAATAGAGCCATATTCACAGGGTAGTTAAGGGCCTAATAAAATAGCATTCGGGCAATTTTCAGCCCAACCAATGTTACATACCCCATTAGGAGACCTTAAGGAACAGTGTAAAATACCCTATATAATCATTCTATCACCCCTTTAAACAGGTGAAGAGATTTGGCACCCTCAGATTTTTTATCATCAGTGCAGTACCCTTATTGTGGTTCTAAGCTCGGGTCAGAGGTCACAGTGAAGGTTTCTGTAAAGGCGGTTCAGCTCAAGTTAAACAGTTTTAATGAGTCTTAAACTGAAGGTCTCATGACTGGCATCAAACTGAATGTGTGCAATAACACTGCCAGGGTTACACTTTCAAAACGTTAAGCTGTAACCCAAACTCTCTAATGTGAATATCTACTTCCTCTATATGTTCAACTTTAATCTACTCTGCTTACTGTAGTTGTGTTTGTTAAAACTAGTAGCTCCTTCACAGTTCTGAAAACTTGTACCCAACCTGGGTGATAGGGGGGGGGGATGTCTATTAAAAACAAAACAAAACAAAAAACAGATCTGAAACCATTCAGACCAACAGCAACTGGACTGGAGATTTAAAACAAAAAGTGTTTATCATTGAGTGTCTCTAGTATTTTTGAAGCTCCTGATCCATGACCTTATTCACTACTAAAATACCTGGGAAAGCCCCTGACTGGTCCACTCCAAACCTCCATTTGACAGTTGACTGTCAGTTTTTCTGTTGCAGCCGGTGGTACAACTGAATTGGACAACAACTCAGGCGCCAACATGGGACAAACTGCAACTTTAAAGGATAGACACAATCTGTAACATGATGAATGATAAACACACATTCACATCTGCATTTAGATTGGTTCATAGCCCTGAATGGGACCCAAGGATAATTAGACCTATATTAGACATATTGACACCTGAGACCTTTGGCAATAGAACAAGACCCAGTTAAAGTTAGTTAATATAATTTGGACCCAGTCCAACTTGGGTCTAGAGTTCAGTCTCAGTTGCAAGGAACCAAATGGACCTATCAATCTATCAATCAATCAATCAATCAATCAATCAATCAATCAATACATTTAATTTGTCACATAAAATCGTACAAGGTACAATTTCAGTGAGATGTTGTCCCATCAGCTCCTTAAACTTGTGCATGATTCATCATCATAAAGCAGAATGTGGCCGTCAGATCGGCACACAGAAAAAGAGTCCATCCATCCATCCATCTTCGTCCGCTTATCCGGTGTCGGGTCGCGGGGGGAGCAGCTCCAGCAGGGGACCCCAAACTTCCCTTTCCCGAGCAACATTAACCAGCTCCGACTGGGGGATCCCGAGGCGTTCCCAGGCCAGGTTGGAGATATAATCCCTCCACCTAGTCCTGGGTCTTCCCCGAGGCCTCCTTCCAGCTGGACGTGCCTGGAACACCTCCCTAGGGAGGCGCCCAGGGGGCATCCTTACCAGATGCCCGAACCACCTCAACTGGCTCCTTTCGACGCAAAGGAGCAGCGGCTCTACGAGCTCCTCACGGATGACTGAGCTTCTCACCCTATCTCTAAGGGAGACGCCAGCCACCCTCCTGAGGAAACCCATTTCGGCCGCTTGTACCCTGGATCTCGTTCTTTCGGTCATGACCCAGCCTTCATGACCATAGGTAGGGGTAGGAACGAAACTGACCGGTAGATCGAGAGCTTTGCCTTCTGGCTCAGCTCTCTTTTCGTCAACCGGTGCGATAGATGGAATGTAATACCGCACCCGCTCGCCGATTCTCCGACCAATCTCCCGCTCCATTGTCCCCTCACTTGCACAAACCCCCAAGGTACTTGAACTCCTTCACTTGGGGTAAGGACTCATTCCCTACCTGGAGAAGGCATTCCATCGGTTTCCTGCTGAGAACCATGGCCTCCGTTTTAGAGGTGCTGATCCTCATCCCAACCGCTTCACACTCGGCTGCGAACCGATCCAGTGAGTGCTGAAGGTCGCAGGCCAATGATGCCATCAGGACCACATCATATGCAAAAGGCAGCGATGAGATCACCCAGCCCCGAACTGCAACCCCTCCCCACCCCGACTACCGCCTAATATCCTGTCCATAAATAGTACAAACAGGATTGATGACAAAGCGGCCAGCCCTGGCGGAGGCCAACCCTCACCTGAGTCCGACTTACTGCGGAGACCCGGACACAGCTCTCACTTTGGTGCATTACAGAGTTGGATGGCCCTGAGTAGAGACCCCCTCACCCCATACTCCCGCAGCACCTCCCACAGTATCTCCCGGGGGACCCGGTAATACGCCTTCTACAAATCCACAAAACACATGTAGACCGGTTGGGCATACTCCCAGGCCCCTCCAGGATCCTTGCGAGAGTGAAGAGCTGGTCCGTTGTTCCACGACCAGGACGGAATCCGCATTGTTCCCCTCAACCTGAGGTTCGACTATCGGCCGAACCCTCCTTTCCAGCACCTTGGAGTAGACTTTACCAGGGAGGCTGAGAAGTGTGATACCCCTGTAATTGGCACACACCCTCTGGTCCCCTTTTAAAAGGGGAACCACCACCCCAGTCTGCCACTCCTTTGGCACTGTTCCAGACTTCCACGCAATGTTGAAGAGACGTGTCAACCAGGACAGCCCCTCCACACCCAGAGCCTTGAGCATTTCTGGACGGATCTCATCAATCCCCGGGGGCTTTGCCACTGTGGAGTTGTTTGACTACATCAGTGACTTCCGCCCGGAAATCGACGACAATCCCCGTCATCCTCCAGCTCTGCCTCTAACATAGAGGGCGTATTAGTCGGATTCAGGAGTTCCTCAAAAATGCTCCTTCCACCGCCCTATTACCTCCTCAGTTGAGGTCAACAGTGTCCCATCCTTACTGTACACAGCTTGGATGGTTCCCCGCTTCCCCCTCCTGAGGTGGCGAACAGTTTTCCAGAAGCACTTTGGTGCCGACCGAAAGTCCTTCTCCATGTCTTCTCCAAACTTCTCCCACACCCGCTGCTTTGCCTCTTTCACGGCAGAGGCTGCAGCCCTTCGGCCCTTCGGTACCCTGCAACTGCCTCCGGAGTCCTCTGGGATAACATATCCCGGAAAGACTCCTTCTTCAGTCGGACGGCTTCCCGACCACCGGTGTCCACCGCGTGTTCGTGGGTTACCGCCCCTTGAGGCACCCAAGACCCTAAGACCACAGCTCCTCGCCGCAGCTTCAGCAATGGAAACTTTGAACATTGTCCACTCTGGTTCAATGCCCCCAGCCTCCACAGGGATGCACGAAAAGCTCCGCCGGAGGTGCGAGTTGAAAGTCCGTTGGACAGGGGCCTCCTCCAGACGTTCCCAATTTACCCGCACTACACGTTTGGGCTTACCAGGTCTGTCCAGAGTCTTCCCCCACCCCCTGACCCAACTCACCACCAGATGGTGATCGGTTGACAGCTCTGCCCCTCTCTTCACCCGAGTGTCCAAAACATACGGCCTCAGATCAGATGAAACGATTATAAAATCGATCATTGACCTTCGGCCTAGGGTGCTCTGGTACCAGGTACACTTATGAGCATCCCTATGTTCGAACATGGTGTTCGTTATAGACAATCCATGACTAGCACAGAAGTCCAACAACAAACAACCACTCTGGTTTAGATCAGGGAGGCCGTTCCTCCCAATCACGCCTCTCCAGGTGTCTCCATCATTGCCCACGTGGCGGCGTGAAGTCCCCAGCAGAACAATGGAGTCCCCCACTGGCGCCCCATGCAGGACTCCACTCAAGGTCTCCAAGAAGGCCAAATACTCCGAACTCCTGTTTGGTGCATATGCACAAACAACAGTCAGAGTTTTCCCCCCCACAACCCGCAGGCATAGGGAGGCGACCCTCTCGTCCACCGGGGTAAACTCCAACGTAGCGGCGCTCAGCCGGGGGCTTGTTAGTATCCCCACACCCGCCCGGCGCCGGAAAAAGAGTAACCCGGTTAAATGGCGCCGGCACTTCAGGATCTAGTCAAGTCTCGGTCAAAGGACACCACAGCTCCCGACATCCTACTAGAAACTGATGCAGGCATGGAGGCCACCCAGCTCATCGTCCGTTTCTCCACGCTTGCCTCGGTGCCCCCTTTGATGTAGAGATGGTCACAGATATGGTCTTGCTTGTCCATTAGTCGGGATTGTAGCCATAGGTGGTAGCTGATAGCCAACTTCACCTTTACCTCTGTGTTTACTCTGTTTACATTTAAAAACGTTGACCAGTCAGGCTAGCAGAGTCAGCAGGGGACTGATGAGTCTCCTTCCCTATTGTGATGAATTCAATTCAATTCAATTGTGTTGTACTGATTGTATTAATTGTGTCCAATCATTACAGAAGTTATCTCGGGACAGACAGAGTAGGTCTAGATCACACTATACTTTATAAAGACCCAACAATTACCCTCAACAGCAAGCATTTGGTTGTGACAGTGGGAGGTGGCGAGGAAAAACTTTCATTTTAACAATCAGAAACCTTAAGCAGACCCTGGCTTTTGGTGGGAAGCTAAGTTAGTAACATGCATTAATGGGACATGAATGCACACAGATGGAGAGAGAGAGGAGCGCAGTGTGTATAGCATCGTAGTCTCGCATTGCCAGACCTACCTCCACAGCGCTGCGGAGGAGGGTCTGGCTAGTACACACAGTATTCCGGGATGGGAGAAAAACGTGCTCTGGTTTATTGGCATTTCTTTAAAGGTTCTATGACATGCTGCTCTTTGGATGCTTTTTTATAGGCCTTAGTGTTCCCTAATACTGTATCTTAAGTCTCTTTCCCGAAATTCAGCCTTGGTGCAGAATTACAGCCACTAAAGTCCCACAATGAGCTTTCCTTAGGATGTGCCATTTCTGTGTCTGTAGCTTTAAATGCTATTGATGAGAAGAGAGGGAGGGTCAAGGTGGAGGTTGGGGGTGTAGCCTTGACCAACTGCGGGCCAAAAATGCTCTGGGCGGGCAAAGCAGAGAAAGGGGGAGGTAACCTTGCCCCTTATGATGTCATAAGGGGGAAATTCCAGATTCGCCCATCTGAGCTTACTTTTTCTTAAAGGTGGAGCAGGATACCCAGGGCTTGGATTACACCTATCACCATTTCTAGCTACTTGGGGACCATAGGCAGGCTAGGGGAACTCATATTAATGTTGAAAAACCTCATAAAGTGAAATTTTTATGCCATGGCACCTTTAAGCCATTCACAATCATCATGGGCTCCGCACGGAGCTGCTGCAAAATAGCCCCTGGAAGGAACTCGTTTTTGTGGAACGTGTACATTCAAAAGTTGTTTAAGTAGTGCAAGCAAAAAATCAGATTGGACAGATAGTCTAGCTAGCTGTCTGGATTTACCCTGCAGAGATCTGAGGAGCAGTTAACCATAGTCCTCATAAATTGACCAGAGTTTAAAATTCCAACACAAAGAAAGCGGAAGGAAATGGACATCGGCGAAAAGACATGCATCTGGCAGAATTTCCTGCGGCACCAGAGCAATCCCAAAATTTGAACGTCGTGGATATAGACTAATAGCAGCGTAACTAAGGGCTGGTCCAAGGCAAACCCAGGGCTCTAGAGTGCGACTAAGATTTTTCCTAGGTCGCACCGGTGCACCTAACGTCCTCGCATCCGCTACCTCTCCACGAACGAAGCGATGTCGTTTATATCGATATGGTTTAATGTTGCGTTACATGACCCATTCCTTCTGTAAAGTTATGCCTGTGTTTCGATCTCTCCGCGCAGCACCGCCCCCATTCACTCACACCCAAACTGCTGACATTTGTCTACAGTTTTAATTGTTATTAACATATCTGTGTATTGTTAAGTATGAGAGGGAAACCTGTATTGGTACCAGTGTTTCCGCTGGTAACTCTCTGTTATTGCAGCCGCCACGGCGAAAAACACATTAGAAGTTATTAAATGCAACTAACTTCAGTTCGTTGAGTAATAGCGTGTAAGACGGAGCCTGCTCGATCATAGTTCATAAAAATGCAGCGCAGTGACGATACAGACATTTCATAGCCTACACAAGACGTGTGTAACGCCGCTGACCCGCCAAAGCGCATTCGACCCGTGCTGGATCCATTCATAATGAGTCAGCCGTCACTCTGTGAGTAGTATATGCTTCAGTCCATCACACTCCCCCTCTCTTCCTCTGTCTCCCTATGTCTTTCGTTTTTTTTTTTTTTTTTTTAATTTTAAGATTTTGGCCTGAAGCTGAAGACATGAAAGGGGAGAGAGAGGGGGGAATGACATGTAGGAAAGGGCAGCAGGTCGGAGTCGAACCTCTATATTTACCAACTGAGCTATCCGGGCGTCCTCTTTCTCTTTTCATCTGTTATTGTCGTTGAAAACAATATATCTCAGAGATATATATATATATACTGTATATATATATATTTTTTATATATCCTAGGCTATTTATTTCAGATAACTTTCATTTACATATGTTGCAGCTGTATATTTTCAAACTGGTAAAGGAAACCTTGTCTTTGCATTTTATTTTAATCACAATCTGTTTTAATAAAAAAGCTTGTGAAAAGTGGCTTTGACTTAAAACTGAACATGTAGCCCACTTTGTAAAAAAATACAGAGCTATATATCATGTATTGCCAGTCAGCTAATGGCGACGCAAGGACAAATTTGGGTGCACCTACATTTTGTGCTGGTGCACCTAAATAAAAAAGTTAGGTGCACCAGTGCAACCAAGGCAAAAAGTTAATCTGAGCCAGCCCTAACTATAGGCTTTCAAAGAGAAGCGTTTTAAGCTTACTCTTAATTGTGGAGAAGGTGTCTGCCTCCTGAACCGAATTATGAGCGACTCATGTTCATGAGATAGCTGCAGGGATGGTCTTACTAGCTGGAGCTTACAGTGTTTACTCTGATGTTTGTATTTGAAAACTTGAGCCAGCTGGCTAGCTATATAGGCTAGCATAGTAGGCAGGAGGTTAGCACAATCGGCAGGAGACTGGCAAGTTGATTTCCCGATTCTAATGTGGATCCTGATGAGGGACTCATAGTCACATGCTATTACTTCTAGATTGATAATGTAGCATGTGTTTGGGATCCTGTCAGGAACAATCAAACGTAAGCAAAGAGCAAAGGCCTAAAGCAGACTTTACCTTGCTAAAGCATTGTGTTAAAATGTTAACATAAATAAAATGATGAATAAAAATACCAAAATAAAAGCCGGTTATTTCTTTTAAAACTGAAGAATAAGCCACAGACATAATGTATTCACAGTAAACAACTGTTTCCGTAAATGCCACACTATTTATACACATATTTTGTGTTGCCCTTTAGTACCACTCAACCTCTGAAAACAGTTGTATAATGTCATCTGTTTCTCTGCCTGTGAAGGAGTTTGGTCAGTTCTGAGTAAATAACATTGATGATGTCATAGTAATGTCATCAGGGTTATCTCAGATTTGGTTTGGAGACAAATTTATATTAAAACGCCGCCATTAAAATGTGTGGTTTGAAAGACACGGGTGTTTTCCAGTTAGGGAGGGTCCAAAAAGATACATTATGGGAAATGTAGGATTCCTTTTTTAGAGCTTGACCCATACTAGAGATGAAAAGTCAAGATATCTCAGCCTCTGTTGCTTCGAAAACATTTTTTAATCTGTGTAATGTGTGAGTCTTGGGGACTTTCACACCTGAAAGTCCCAACCAAGGTCCAGACCAAGGTTTATCTTTTTGTTTCATTATATACATTTGTATCACAATGCAGTTATGCAAGCGCACTAAAGAACTAGAGATGCATCGATTACAACTTTCTAGGCCGATTCCGATTTTCTTTGAGTTAGGCCAGCCGATACCGATTTTAGCCGATTCCGATTTCATTTTTTCTAACCACTTTACAGCACACACAAATATTTATTTTCTATCTTATCTTTAATAGAACATTTTGCACAGAACATAGACATTTTTTTGAACAGATAATGGATCACTATACAATACTATATATACAGAACTATATAAATTACTCCTGGTGTGGGAAATTCACACACATCTGAAGTGCAATGTTAGAAACATTTCCTTCTTTTCACATCCAATATCCAACTAAAAAAATTGATTTTGGTTTTTGGTGTCCTCCCCCCACGCCCTACTTTTTCCTTGCAGGTGTTGCATATTGCAAACTTGTTATCTTCTGCACACACGCTGAAGAATTTCCAAACAGCTGACATGTTGCAGGTTAATTCACGAGGTTCCCTACATGTGGGAGAATAGCGCTTCACACCGTGAGCGGGTAAGCGCTACACACGGCGGAAAAAGTTGAGAGAAAGGAAAAAGAGACTGTGCTGTCGCGTCCGTGTGTGCGTGCGTCCCTGAGAACTGTAACTCGTTGTCAGTCAATTGTAGCGTTGACCGGCATGAAATCGGCATATGTCAGACTGACCTGCCGGTCGCTGGTCATGGCCGAGCATGTGAAAACCGGCCAATTCCGGTCACCGACTGGTCTATCGTTGCATCTATATAAAGAACTATACCTGAAAAAACTACGTCCTGTCGTCATCACATACGTAAGCTGTGTCTGCCAACAGTTGTAATTGATTGGTTTGTAGACGGGCTTCCTTGTCCTCTTGTATTCTGTCTGTTTCTGAGTTTTTTCCCCGTGCTACCAACGCTCTTTTTGTTTTGTCACGTTGTTGAAAAGCAAGGCACGGGAACTTTACTTGGGGTTTGAAGAGCTGCAGCATTTATTCAGAGACAAACTGAAACCTACACTGTGGCAGCTGTCTGCTGAGCGCATTCATCGTCACTCTCTCTCTCATGTACAAACTAAGCACTGAGCTATTTCTTAAGGAACTTCCCATGTCTTATAACACAAACATAGCCTGCCCGAGCTTCCTGTATTTGGTCCAAAAGTCCAAACCATCCAAAAAATGCTTTCACAACAGAAACGAACCGGACCATGGCTCAGCTTCATCTGGACCGAGACTACCTCTTTTGGTCGGATCAAATTTGGGCTGTTTGTTGACCGTGCATGGTCTGGACCAAAGGTTTCACACCTGTAATTTTGGTTCGGATCAAACTGAAAAGTCCGAAAGTCCGGACCAAACAAAGTAGGTGTGAAAGCCCCCTTACTGGAAGTGGGTTACAAAAGTAACTTGATACCCATTGAAATTACAATCTTAATATTCAGTCCCTCCAGTATTTCGCGGCCTTTTTTTGAGATTGTTGCGGCCCAAAATGCCTGCTTTTGTAAAAAATTCTGATAAAAGTTGCGATGTCTTTTGTATGTTTGTTGCAATGAAGTTGCGGGAGACAGTGAAAGTTAAAAAAATAAAAAGGAAACTTGTTTTGGGGAGAATAAAATTACTCTGGGCTGAGATTTCCTATTAACCTTACAAAAAAAGCTGTTGGTAATGTTGGTATAATGTAAAAATGGCTGGTGGATTTAAGACAAAAAAATAATAATTTATTGAATGAATCAAATTTGAACATATGTGTCAGTGGCTTGTTGATCTTTACATTGTTAGTTCATTTCATACATACATTCATCATACTTACAGTGCCTTGCAAAAGTATTCGGCCCCCTTGAACGTTTCGACCTTTTGCCACATTTCAGGCCTCAAACATAAAGATATAAAACTGTAATTTTTGTGAAGAATCAACAACAAGTGGGTCCCAATTATGAAGTGGAACGAAATTCATTGGCTATTTCAAACTTTTTTAACAAATAAAAAACTGAAAAAGTGGGCGTGCAAAATTATTCAGCCCCTTTACTTTCAGTGCAGCAAACTCTCTCCAGAAGTTCAGTGAGGATCTCTGAATGATCCAATGTTGACCTAAATGACTAATGATGATAAATAGAATCCAGCTGTGTGTAATCAAGTCTCCGTATAAATGCACCTGCTCTGTGATAGTCTCAGAGGTCCGTGTAAAGCGCCGAGAGCATCATGAAGAACAAGGAACACACCAGGCAGGTCCGAGATACTGTTGTGGGAGAAGTTTAAAGCCGGATTTGGATACAAAAGATTTCCCAAGCTTTAAACATCCCAAGGAGCACTGTGCAAGCGCTAATATTGAAATGGAAGGAGTATCAGACCACTACAAATCTACGAAGACCCGGCCATCCCTCTAAACTTTCAGCTCATACAATGAGAAGACTGATCAGAGATGCAGCCAAGAGGCCCATGATCACTCTGGATGAACTGCAGAGATCTACAGCTGAGCTGGGAGACTCTGTCCATAGGACAACAATCAGTCGTATACTGCACAAATCTGGCCTTTATGGAAGAGTGGCAAGAAGAAAGCCATTTCTTAAAGATATCCATAAAAGGTGTCGTTTAAAGTTTGCCAAAAGCCACCTGGGAGACACACCAAACATGTGGAAGAAGGTGCTGTGGTCAGATGAAACCAAAATCGAACTTTTTGGCAACAATGCAAAACGTTATGTTTGGCGAAAAGCAACACAGCTCATCACCCTGAACACACCATCCCCACTGTCAAACATGGTGGTGGCAGCATCATGGTTTGGGCCTGCTTTTCTTCAGCAGGGACAGGGAAGATGGTTAAAATTGATGGTAAGATGGATGGAGCCAAATACAGGACCATTCTGGAAGAAAACCTGATGGAGTCTGCAAAAGACCTGAGACTGGGACGGAGATTTGTCTTCCAACAAGACAATGATCCAAAACATAAAGCAAAATCTACAATGGAATGGTTCACAAATAAACATATCCAGGTGTTAGAATGGCCAAGTCAAAGTCCAGACCTGAATCCAATCGAGAATCTGTGGAAAGAACGTAAAACTGCTGTTCACAAACGCTCTCCATCCAACCTCACTGAGCTCGAGCTGTTTTGCAAGGAGGAATGGGCAAAAATGTCAGTCTCGATGTGCAAAACTGATAGAGACATACCAAGCGGACTTACAGCTGTAATCGCAGCAAAAGGTGGCGCTACAAAGTATTAACTTAAGGGGGCTGAATAATTTTGTCCCGCCCAATATTTCAGTTTTTATTTGTTTAAAAGGTTTGAAATATCCAATAAATTTCGTTCCACTTCATGATTGTGTCCCACTTGTTGTTGATTCTTCACAAAAAATTACAGTTTTATATCTTTATGTTTGAGGCCTGAAATGTGGCAAAAGGTCGAAAAGTTCAAGGGGGCCGAATACTTTCGCAAGGCACTGTACATTAATGAGCGTAGCTGTCCTCAATTTAGGTCATCGTGTCGTCTCATCTCCTGTTTTTCTATGGAGCCAGGACAGTGACAGTAACCTGTAGTATTGAAAATAAAAATTGGCATTGAAACAACAAATATTGGAACTGAAAAATTTTGAACTGAAATATAAAACACAAACATCAAAAAGTAATAATCTCACAATGCTATTATTTTATTTCACTTTGACATATTTTTGCATTATGATAGGTTTTTCAATGCCAATCTACATTTTTTCTTGATGTCTGACTTTTTTCAGTGACAGTTTTTTTTTTTACGCTGTCAGGATTTTTACAATGTCACTGGTTTTCAGTTTCAACTTTCTGTCACTGTTTTGGCGTAGGGAGGAGGGGCCTGAGGGGAGGGTCAAAGGGGCGTGGTGTACAGGTAATTTGCATAGGCTACTGGGAGAGACCGCAGCTCCACAGGCATCCTCACAGATTACCCATATCTGCAATGGCTTCCACAAGTTCACCTGGAACCTCCAAATCTCAAGTAAGTCTGTTTATTTCTGCCATTTCTTTTCACGTAGAAGCAGGCTGGTTTAGTGTTAACTTTAAATGTAGGCCTAAGCTGTGGCAGAGGTTAGAACTGTTCTCTTAATACATCCATGCTTAGCACACGTCAGCTAACTTGTGGCTAATTGTAGCTAAGTCTCCCGCCAGGGATGTCAATCTATCTTCTATAATCTAGTATTTATAATAACAGTAATTCCTGTCCTTTAGGAGTCCTAAGGCCAGTGTTACTGCTGGTGCACGAGGCTTGACTCGCTTGCATCTCTCAGCTCCGTCATGGATGTCTTAAGAGAACGAGCTCCGCTCTCTCTACCTGCCGCCTGGCACGGAACGCCCCTCCCCCATAACTATCCTCCAATCACAAGTATAGCTGCTGACTGACAGGTTTCTAGGCAAATCACACAGGCAGAACGCGTTTACTGACATCTCCAACTGGGAAAACAGTTACTGAAAAACTGCCTTAGCTGAACATAAGTTAACATTATCATGTAAACAGTCCAGTACAATATTTTATAACTGTTAAACTGATATTATCGGTTAAAGGTTTACTTGGACATACATGTTTAAACTTGCCTGTAAACAAAAACTAGTATGTCTGTGGTATTTCTGGCTCAAAGGCATAACCTTTACATTTCTCATCTGATTTCACTAAGTTGTGTATAATTACAGGCACCTTCGACTGGGAGGCAGCTTACGGAGAGACTGCTGAGAAGGCTTCAGGAAGTTCTGCAACGTCAGCCTGTGGATTTTGACTATTTACACTTACACTGTTTTTAGTCATGAAATGGGACTTGTACCCGTTCGCATAGGCCAGTACACATTAACCCTCATATGCATTATCATTGCATTTACTGTAATTTGTTAAGAAATATAGAGTCAAATTCTTACTTGAATATATTTATTTGTTATTCACTGAAAAGGTACAGATTTAACTGTTTTGCTGGAGCCCATACTGTAAATGCATGTCATTTCAAAAATTGTTAAGGATTAAAATCAGTACTACATATAAAGTAGTAGTGGTATTTGTCATTTTAAAATAACAAACAAAATGTTTTTCCTGTGTTGTCCTGCCATGTTTATGTGTAAAGAATCACATAGTTCTGCCACAGTCTGCGGCCTCAGAGGGCACTGGATGGGTGGTAAAAGTACTCCACTGGCAGACTCTTCTGTCACGGTCCCCCTCCAAGAAAAGATCTTGTATATCCTGTAATTGACAAGTAATGTTAAAAGACTGCAGTTGCTTTTAGAATACTTCACAAAACAATTACACTTTTTTTGTAAATAAAATGCACACTTTAGGTGTGCATTTAATTTGTTATGCACATATGGCCATAATAAGCATCCAAAACAAAATTGAAAAAAAAGGTTTAATTGAACATTTTGAAGCTGCACAGGGTCCTGGACAAGTCTGGTAGTGTCAAGGTCCCTCTGGAGGCGTGGTACAAACAGACTGTTATACAGTCTATCGGTACAAATATATAGTGGGTACAAAATAAATGCAGACTGTTGGAGGGATTTAGCAGGCGACCCTCTTAAAGACTGACACATCAGTGCACTATTAATATCACTTTAAACCCCCAAGTGGGCTAGCTGATGTGGTATTAGCTAGCGTTAGCGCTTGTTCAACGGGAGACTTAGCTACAATTAGCCACAAGTTAGCTGACGTGTGCTAAGCATGGATGTATTAAGAGAACAGTTCTAACCTCTGCCACAGCTTAGGCCTACATTTAAAGTTAACACTAAACCAGCCTGCTTCTACGGAGCAGAGATGGAAGAACCATTGCAGATATGGGTAATCTGTGAGGATGCCTGTGGAGCCGCGGTCTCTCCCAGTAGCCTATGCAAATTACCTGTACGCACGCCCCTTTGTCCCTCCCCTCAGGGCCTCCTCCCTCTACGCCAAAACAGTGACAGAAAGTTGAAACTGAAAACAGTGACATGTATTAAAATCCTGACACCGTATAAAAAAACTGTCACTGAAAAAGTCAGACATCAAGAAAAATTGTAGATTGGCATTGAAAAACCTATCATAATGCAAAAATATGTCAAAGTGAAATAAAATAATAGCATTGTGAGATTATTACTTTTTGATGTTTGTGTTTTATATTTCAGTTCAAAATTTTTCAGTTCCAATATTTGTTGTTTCAATGCCAATTTTTATTTTCAATACCACAGGTTACTGTCACTGTCCTGGCTCCATATTTTTCCTGCATCCACCGTGTGTGTTTGTGTGTGTGTTTGTGTGTGTATGCGCGTCAGTCTAAAAAGGAAAAATCATTCTTTGGTTGAATAACTCCCATCCACACCAAAGCCTTAACTGTGATGTAGGGTCAGAAGTAGATATTGCTTCATTTTAACAAACAACTGTGTTATTCAAAATCAATTCAGTAACAGTACTTTGTCTCGGCAGAACCCCCCACTGCTGTCTGAGGAATCACACAGTCTTTATTGATTAGAGGAGGCATGTTGTTTCAGTCACGGTATGAACAGGCTGAGCCGCTTTGTTTGGATATCTCCGTCTGCAGGATAATGAATTTCAGCTGGAATACCGAAGTCACACACACACACACACACACACACACACACACACACGTGCCCGCATGCACACACACACACACACACACACACACACACACACACACACACACACACACACACATATATATATATATCCCCCCCCCCCCCCCCCCCCCCCTCTCTCTCTCCCCTTCTCACAGTTACTGAGTGATTCTGTGAGCCTTATTTGGGTATATTTATTTCTGAAAAAGGCAAACACTGTAGGCATGTGCACTGCTCTACAGAGCTGATCAATGGTTTACATTCAACACTGTTTTTCTTTCACAGCTCTGAGAGGATGTTTCATTTCCTTTCCACAGCTCATTAGACACTACTCAGTCACATGTCAAAAATGTAGATATTTATTCACATTCGTCTTTGTTTTTTGATGGGCTGGGCCTCCCACTGATTTCCCCCATTTTTTGATGAGTTTCATGAAACTCTGTCCCCTTAGGGCCACTATACATAGGTGATGAAAGTCACTCAGCACATACAGTAGTGTATATGAGCGTGAACACTGTTTGAGGACCCTTGTTGGTGCTGCAGTGTGTGGGCCTAAACAAATGACGCTTTTGTTGAAAAGTAATACAGGGTCAGACACACCCCGTGCAAATTTCTTGGCAGTTGTTTTAACATTCAAAGAGTTCCAGATGGGTGGGGTTTATTGTTTCAGAACAGATACAGTACCTCTGTCACTCACAGGAAAGTATTTGTGAAAACAACAACAAAAGTTAAATAAAGGCACTTTCTGGTGTTAGTGGCTGTATTTCTAGCCCTCATGGTTAACCTGACCTTTGATCTGTGCAGTTAGATAACTGCACAGCCTGTAGATACAGGCTCCTGAATGGGTGTTTAAGACCGATGATTCAGGTTGATATTTGTCATTTCTTTGCTAAAATTTGAACCAAAAATGTATATTATCTGGATAACGGCATCTGATCATGGGACACACAGTCATGGGCCTTGGCAATTACAATTGGTATTAATTAGCAAGTCAATTAATTTGCCATTTTTAATGAGCTACAGTAACACCATACCACAAAAACATGGATGTATAATAAAACCTGGATACAGCATTCAAGGCGGAGCCCCGTTCATTCCTATAAGAGTTGCTCAGTGGGGCATGAAACCAAAAACTTCATCTGCCGCATATCAAATTCTGCCCATTGCGTTCTATTTATTTTTTGGACATTCTGCATTTAACCCATTCAGCCTCCTTTTCTTATGCAAAACAGCTATTTTGTATATATTTGTTTCTGTTTTTATTGTTTATTTCATGTTAATGTTTTATATGTTTGTTTGTTTATGTATGCACCAATCACCAAGGCAAATTCGTAAATGTAACATACTGTGGCAATAAACCTATTCTGATTCTGATTACCCAGATGATATGTGGCCCATAGAGCAGGCGGACTAGAGAACTCTGCTCCGGTCCACTAACTTGAATGGGGATTAAATGATTTAATCGTGCAGCTCTTCTAGACTTTCCAAATGTTATTGGAGCGAATTCAGATAGTGAAACGAGTAATTTTGTGGGGGTTGCTACACTCAAAAAAATGTATCCACTGATTTACGGACGTAAATGTAAGTTTTTGGGAAAAGGTCTTTTTGGGCCCCAGGGCATCCCATGACGGACACAGTACTATGTAAAATTGACTTCAAAGCCCAGCGCACTTTCTGGGAGCCTGAACAAAACCTGTAAATTATTATATTCAACTGGAGTGAATGAGATGAGGGACGATATGACAGCACTGTGAGTGAATGAGAGAAGGCAGGGCTATGTGGGCACTGCAGCATTTTGTGTGTCAACAACCTGTTGGAGAGAAGAAAGAGTATCAGTATTATATTCAGATTCGATATGTATAGACAAATCAATATTTTGAACAACACTAGTCCAAACTGCACAGATGTCATTTACATCTGGCTGAAATCTGATCAAAATTTGCACCACCTCCAGATGTGATCTGGATGATCCGAGGCCCACCTACTTTTTTATTCTCAGCTTAACTGTCTGACTTCACTGGGTTGTGGGTCTTAGAATCAGAGCCACTGTAGAAAAGATGGTTTGTTAGACAATCAATTAATTGACCAAACACAGCAAACATCCAGGAATCCAGTCTGAGCTGGTGACATTGGTGTGTGCAGAGACATTTTGACAACCAACTCTTTTTGATTAAGTTTATCACACAGATAACCGCAAGACAATGTGAAATAAAGATGATGAACACACACACACACTGTTTCCAGTACAGAGATCCAGGACATGTTTAGCCTAGCATAGCACAAAGACTGATGGTTTGGGGGCACGGCAGTATGAAACCAGTAGACCTTTCGTGTTATTCATTATTTTTTTTCTGAGCTTGGTGGTCTTTCACTCGTAGACTGCATTTGGAGGTCAGGACTTGACTGCATAATGAGCTGGTGCTTTAGAAAATCATTAGCTAAATACACGCACATTGTGGCCGCAAAAATCATTGACCTCTGTGGTGCACATTTGTGCTATGCAATTCTCTCAGTAAATGTGAGCTTACAGTATGTGTTTGTATTTGTGTGTTTGTGCCTGTGCAGGTAGAGGAGGGCGGTAAGGCAGACAGTTTGGAGCAGCCTCTGCTGGTGGGGGATAAGATTATCATCATCAACGATGTGGAGCTGACTGGATACAGACAGGAGGCCATCGCTCTGGTCAAAGGATCGTACAAGACTCTACGGCTCACCATCCGCAGGTACAGACTCTTTGTGCATGTGTGTGTGTGTTATGACTTCTGCACGGGCCTAAAACTGAGACCCAAATAAGTGTGTCTATAAGGCACAACTCAAGTGAAACTGACTGGTACTGTCAAATTTGAGACCCAAACCAAACCTGACATTCAAAGCCATATTTCTGTTGAATTGAATCCAATACTGACCTTTAGCTCATAGCTCAACTGGTTAGTTTGGCTATTTACCCATCAGGTTGAGGTTGTGTAGCAGAACTTAAATACTAAATACCTATTCTCCACATTCCTATATTTAGAATACCAAATAGATGGGTTTCTGGTGTTGTTTTTCACCATAAAAAAACCCCCTCTGTCGCTAGTAGCAGCGCCGATTAACGTTGGTACTCTCCTCTACAGCCGAACTGACTCATTTGCATAATGGCTGTATACATTGAGACAATGAGTGGAACATAGAAACTCAAGATGCATGACAATATTCTGTTATAATCAATTATATTCACACTAAGGTATGTATGCCCACAGTATTCATCCTTTTATATGTGTTAAATATCAGAAATAAAGGTGAAACTAGCTTTCTCACTATAAAAGTTGTGTCCCAGCATGGGAGTCCCATGTGGGCACTTTACGCTAAATTGATATCAGGAAGGTTATGTGACTCATTTGAACAAAGCACTAATTACATTACATTTGGCTGACGCTTTTATCCAAAGCAACTTACAATTGCTATATATATATCAGAGGTCACACACCTCTGGAGCAACTGGGAATTAAGTGCCTTGCTCAGTGACACATTGGTTGATGTACCGCAGTGGGAATTGAACGCAGGTTTCCCACACCAAAGGCATGTGTCATATCCACTGCGCCATCACCACCACCATGTTTTTAAAACATAACAATGTTAGCATTTGCACCGCAATTATATTAACTAGGGCTGAACGATTAATTGCATTTGCAATAATATCGCGATATGGTAAAACGCCATTTCCTAATCGCAAAGGCTGCGATTTGGTCACATGACTCGCGAGAGCAAATCAGTCTGCACTCCGCAGAGAAAGCATCAACTTGGCACGCTAACGCTACGCCGTACCTTGAGCTGATTTCTGTCATTCAAACAACTCTGAGTTGTAGTTTAACTGAACTGAAGGCTCGGTTGGCAACAATTAGCTCTGATTAGCTCTGATTAGTGGTTAGCCGTTAGCTCCGGTTAGCTCCCTTAAAAAGATATGGCCAATGAGAAGGGTAACAACCAGACTCTGATAAATGACGTTCAGGGAGCTTTCACAGCAGCGTGGCCGCGGTGTTTCAACAGTTTTATTAGTACAGTTAATCCCACGGCAAGAACACCAGCAACTAATGTAACGATAGCCTCTCTGAGCAAGTGCAACGTTGACCATGTCATGTACACGGCACGCAACTTCACAAGGGGGAGGGACCTAGGCAGCGCCTCTCTTTGTGCTGTAAAAAAATACACCATTGCGTGTGTATATACACAATATTTTTACTTATTTAGGACAGTGTTTAAAAAGTGCAATCCATATGTTTACATATGTTTAATACACTAAATAATAATTAAAGTGATGGTTCGGAGTAATTTCACCCAGGGCTCCTTCTGCACCAAGTTGTCACTCTCAGAAGCTTACTTCACCTGGGCGAACATTGGGAGCGTCGTATGCATGTAGCGTGAAGCGTTATCAGCTGAATAGCTTAGCGCAGAGGCTAATGGATCCGAGTGTCTCTTAACATTACCCCACTAATAATGCCCGAAATGATACCAAACGTCTACAGTAGTACAAATAGGTTATGCACTCATAAACTATGGATTGTAAAATTTGTAAGTACATCAGAAGTTTATGTAAATAACACTTGCCTGCTGGCTTCTGCTCTCTGCTGCTGCTGCTGCTGTTACTACCGGGCAGTAAGAGTGCAAGGACATCTACAAATTACAACACCGAAAAGAGATGCAACAAAAATATTTATTAATTTAATGATTAAATAAGGTAATGTCTCCAAACTTACCTCAATTATTACTTGTCTCCTGCTAGTTATACTACAGCACTTACTTTAAAAAATAAGTTAAATTAAAAAATATTTTTGTTGCATCTCTTTTCGGTGTTGTAATTTGTAGATGTCCCTAAGCACTCGTCTTACAGCAGCAACAACAACAGCAGAGAGCAGAAGCCAGCAGGCAAGTGTTATTTACATAACCTTCTGGTGTACTTACAAACTTTACAATCCATCGTTTTATGAGTGCATAACCTATATATACTAGTGTAGACCTTTGGTATCATTTCGGGCATTATTAGTGGGGTAATGTTAAGAGACACTTCGGATCCATTAGCCTCTGCGCTAAGCTATTCAGCGGCTAACGCTACTCTACGCTAACTCTCCCAATGTTAGACCCAGGTGAAAAAAGCTTCTGGGGGGGTGTTTGGCTCGAGGTCATGGTGCAAAGGACCCTAGGGTGAAATTACTCCGAACCATCACTTTAAATAATCTAAATACTACTAAGTGTGGTAAAGCCACATATTTGTTTTTATATTTCTGCAATCTGCATTTTAGTTTGTGTGATTTGTTTCTGACTTTCATATGAATGTTTACACCAAGCTTGGTCAGTGCCCAATATACTACTGTGATTGAAGTAGTTAAATAAAAGATGTCATTCATATAAATTCATGCATCACCTAATTTCATCATCACATACAGGCCTGGCCTCCATGAAAGAACAGTTTGTTTAATCTATCTAATTGTGTGTTGTTCATACTATACAATGATTTATTGTTTGTCTTTGTTGAATAATACAGAAGACAAAGAGCTTAAAAAATAATTGCATATTATCATAATCACAATATTTGGGAAAAAAATCGCAATTAGATTATTTTCAAAAATCGTTCAGCCCTAATATTAACCATTTAGTTTACTAAAAATGCTGTAATTTATGTTTTGGCATTTGTTTCATGCTTTTTAGGTTTACACTGCAGGTTATATGCTGCATACAATTTAACTGATTAATTATTAAGTCTATAAAATAAACATGACACATTGTTTGCCTAGTTTTACCTACAGCATCATTTTGTAAACCAGCATGTAATATTTATTTATAGAGTAATATATGTATATTACTCTATAAATCATTTAAATTAATACACAATTAGAATCATTATATTTGTCAATTAAGTAGAAATACCAAGCATTAAAGTCACAATTATTTTTTGTTAGGCTACAAGCACCTTTATGCTAATGTTGAATTAAACCTGTATTGAATTATTGGTCTTACATTATTTTACGGTACACTAATAAGACGTAATAAGCCATAGTTTGTATCAAATTAGACCAAAACTAGATATAGTGTGGTCTTTACAGTAAACAAGCAGTTATACCCCAATTAGACACCATATTCCTGAATTATGCTGTAATTGGAAACTGCATATAATGTCATATTAGACCCAAATTATACTATACTTAGACACTAATTATGAAGAATTCACAACTTTATGTTCAGAGACTTTTATTTTGAAATTGCGGCGTTTACTTCCGCTCATTCACTTGCCACGCAGGGCGCAGATTGTTCCCACTCATCCTGTTTTTCTGCAGAAATCGCTGATGGTAAGTAATAATACTACTGCTATAATGTTCATGTAGCACAATAACTAATAATAACTCTGTATTTCCTGACGTCGATGTTAAGCATATTCATTTGTGATACTTCAATACTGGTAAAGACCTATTTCAGTAATTAGTCTGTTAATTACATTTATTTTATTTTTATTAATTAAATTTATTTTATTTTAATAAAATTAGCCTTGCTGAGTAACGTTACTAAGCTAATGTTAATGTTAACGTGTTCTGAGTTCCCTGGCTAGATCTCATTTACAGTAGTTAAATGCTTTTATTAATGCTGTAATGCTGTGACACCTCCTATATTCATGTAACGTTAGGCCTATTCTGTTAGTATTTTTTGTGTTTTATTACAGAAACTGTAACATCAATAATATTTGCCCCTATGCTATAATTTTACTATTTGTAACATTAATGTTACTGTTTGTAATGTTAATACTTCCAATCTTCAAGGAATAGGCTAATAACGCTCTGTGCTCTCTTCACAGGCAATCGACGAACAGCCCAGTGTCCCACTGTGACCATACACAGGCGAACTGCAACAGTTCACCACGTTTCACTTCCAGGATTGCTCTGGTCGCCGGAAAATGACTGTTTTCGGCCAGAGGTCCATTACCTTCCGCTTTCTTTGTGTTGTAATTTTAAACTCCAGTCGATTTATGAGGACTATGGTTAATTGCTCCTCAGATCTCTGCCGTGTAAATCGAGACACCAGCTAGACTGTCCAATCTGAGTTTTCTGTTGCACGACTAAAACAACCTTTGAATGTACACATGTTCCACCAAAACAAGTTCATTCCCAAGGCTATTTTGCAGAGGCACCGGGGCTCCATCCGGCGCTTGGCTCCGCCCAAGATGATTGTGATTGGTTTAAAGAAATGCCAATAAACAGAGCACGTTTTTCTCCCTTCCCGGAATGCTGTGTGCAGGTCCGGTTCTAGCCCCTTGGTTGCCCTAGGCGAGATAGATTTTTGCGCAGTAAGGCTCTCAGGCATTCTGTATTGCTTTCATCTATTTATTCTCCTTTGGTATCTATGTTTCTAATTATATCTGAGTCAGCACACATGTAGCCTAGGCAACATTTACTCTTCCCACTTTTGCTTCTTTTGTTGAGGAAGTAACCTCCTTAAATGTGCATATAACAATTATTCACCTGAATGATTCATGAATTCATATTAATGAGTTAATAAACCCCTGGACTGTAATATTTTAGATGTGTTTGAGCAAGATTTCTGCTCATGTTCAAAACTTTGTGCACATTCAAAATATATCTCATCTGTTTTCTCTGAGGTTTGGAGGAGTCTTGATATTTTGAGAAAAATTAAGTGATAATACAATAGGCTATTACTAGAAAAAAGTCACTATATTTCAGAACATAATCCACCTGCACCATAGTCTGCTGTGCATTACGTGATTGCTCTGCTGATACGGTAGATCTCAGACCTCCTGTCAGACACAGAGCCCCGTTTGGGACGGTGGTCTCTGAATGAGACAAAGTTTAGGGAAGTGGCTGTAGGCTACGCTGCTCTACATCGGAGATGGAAACACAAAACTACGCAGAAATAGGGACACATCTGCTGCAGCATGCCCACAGCAGAGCGCGTCCATTATAAACCTGAAGCTGCACAGACCAGGGAAGGCGCGCTGCAGCAGCTCTGTCTGTGCCGCTGCTCGTCTCTGTTTTTACAGCGAGAGTGGACACAAAGCAACGCACAGGTCTGCTTCAGAGCTCCGTGTGTTTGAGTCTGACCCGTAGACTGGAAACGTCGCGTAATGAAGGTTGACAAGTAAACGTGTGGCTGAGGGGGCGCCTTAGGATGATCATGTTTAATAAACACGTTTTATTTCGCTCGTCGTTCTAATTCTATTATTAACGGGAAGTAGACCTAAGGGCGACATGGCGCCCCCAACACATTTGACGCCCTAGGCAATCGCCTAGGTCGCCTATAGCAATCGCTGGCCCTGGCTGTGTGGACTAGCCAGATTCCCCTCCACAGCGCTGTGGAGGAAGGTCTGGCAATGTGAGACTACAATAGGCCTACACAATCAATCAATAGATTAATACATATGTTAAAATACCATGTGTGTTTATATTTACGTGTGTACTATTATATGGAACTCTGTGCACCAATTAGCCATTTTCATTGTAATGTGTCACTAATTACTTTTTAAGAAAGTGTAATAAGTAACAACATCCGACAGAGGGAAACAAGGATGAATCCCACTTTAAATTACGGTACAGTTTTGTTGTAATCTGTTACAAATTACCTTCTAAGAAAGTCTAATAAGATCAACTTTCCTCGCAGCTTTCATGTTACTGTGGTCGGATAGCAAATGACACTAAAAGGCTGTGCCTTTCTAATTAGAGTGTAATTTGGTATAACAGTAACTAAGTACAGTATATTTGGGGTTTAATATGGCAATATATGCAGTTTCAAATTACTGCATAATTTAGATGTATGGTGTCTATTGTTACTGTAATCAGGGTTTAACTGTGTTCCTTTTTTGTCTAATAAAGATCACGTAATTTCTAGTTTTTTAATTTGGTACAAAGTAAAGCTTATTACATTCTAATAGTGAACTAATTACAGCATATTTTAGGTGTATGGTGTCTATTTAGGGTTCAACTGTGCATTTACTGTCTAGTTAAGGTCACATTATTTCTAGTTTGGTCTAATTTGATACAAAGTACTGTATGTCTAAAGGCCATGTTACGCCCCAGTCTAGGGGTGCCTTGGACGCAACATGGAAAGGCCCCATCTTCCCAGTCTCCCAAGTAGCCACAAACAAGTATTCGTTTAAATGACAACAAACTTATTTATTTTACAAAGAGTTACACAATTTACATACACATTATATTTACACAAAATAGAAATAAGATTAGACCTCATGGCGAGCTACCAAAACAACAAACAAAACAATTCTAACTGGGAGATAAGAAACTAACCTAACAAACAAAAGACCAAAAACAAATAACAAAAGACTTACCTCCCTAACTAACCAAAAAACAGGAGAAAACAAGATTAACACGCCTGGGGCTCCACCCTTACCAAACAAACAATATCTAAACCAAAGATACAACAAGTGTGGCCGGTTGGGAGATTAGGAGGACGAGGAATGCCTGCTGCCCACCGACGGCCGCCATCTTGGCTCCTTATATGAGGGTAGTATCCTCAGCTGCAGCCAATCACTGGGACGGGCCTGAACTTCTCCACCAATACCCTCCGGGCTATGGCACACACCTATTTGCATACGAAATGGAACAAAAGAAAAAACACAGGGCACACACACACACACACACACACACACACACACACACACAGCAGACCAACAAAATATGACCAGTCATAACACCCCCACACCAAAGAATTAAACCCACCCCTAAAAAGGTTTAATTCCCAGACGTCTGAGGAACATCTAGACAAAGCGTCTGTTAACACATTCTCTGTACCCTTTTTGTGGTGAATCTGCAAATTAAAATCTTGCAGAAGGAGAGACCAGCGCATAAGCCGCTGGTTAGAATTGCGCATATGTGCGAGGAAAACTAAGGGGTTGTGGTCGGTAAACACTTGTACAGGCTGTGAGCTAGACCCAAAATAAACTTCAAAGTATTGCAAGGCGAGTAGAAGGGCGAGAGCTTCCTTCTCATTAGTGTTATAATTAAGCTGATGCTTATTAAACTTCCCTGAGAAGTAACAGACAGAATAGTCAATAGTTTGATCGTCCTCCTGCAAAAGCACCGCACCCGCGGCGCACGCGCTGGCGTCAGCCTCTAATTTGAAGGTTCGCGTAAAGCAAGGCGCAGCGAGAACAGGTGCGTTACATAGTAACGCCTTGGCAGACTCGAAGGCAGCCTGACAAGCGGGAGACCAAACAAACGGTTTTGAGGGACTTACAAGACCCGTGAGAGGAGCCACCACATCAGAAAAGTTTCGACAAAAACCACGATAATATCCACACAGTCCAAGGAAACGGCGCAACGCTTTCTTGGACTGTGGGACAGGGAAATCAATAATCGCCTGCACTTTTTCAGCCAAGGGACGCACCTGCCCCTGACCTACCTGTTTACCCAAATAAGTAACGGTGGCCCTAGCAAAGTCACATTTAGCAAGGTTAAGAGTGAGGGAGGCCTCACAGAGACAGCTGAAAATGAGGGACAATGTATGGAGATGGTTGGACCAGGTGGAGGAGTAAGCAACTACATCGTCTAAGTAAGCTTACACGGTACGCATTAACCGCTGGAAAGTAGCGGGTGCATTACGCAACCCAAAAGGCATAACCGTATATTGGAGGAAAGTGTTGAGTGTGACGAAAGCTGATATCTCGGAGGCCTGTGATGTTAAAGGAACTTGCCAGTAACCTATTAACAGGTCCAGCTTTGTCACATATTTGGCGGAGCCTATACGGTCTATGCAATCCTCCATCCTGAGGAGCGGAAATGAATCGGGTTTAGTAACTGTATTTACTTTTCGGTAATCGTTACAAAAACGAGAAGTATTGTCTGGTTTCGGAACCAAAACACAGGGAGAGCTCCACGCACTAGTACTGGGAACAGCTAATCCATGCTCAACCAGATAACTCACCTCCTGCTGCATCATAGCCCTTTTTGTCGGATTTACTCTATACGCATGTTGCTTAATAGGTTTGTGGCCCTCCACGTCAATTTCATGGCACAGGACAGATGTTTGACTAGGATGGTCAGAGAAAAGCAACAGGTTATCCTCAATCAACTGTATAATATCCGCACGGGCCGAATCAGACAGATGGAACCCTCCAAGTTACTCAGTACCTCTGAATTTCTCAAACGAGCGGGCGGCATCAAACCACTTTTCTCTACCAAACCATCATCAGCAAGATTTTACTGAGGAAGAGCAGCGGACACGGACATCACGGGCGCAGCAGGAGATGACGGGGAATCACTCACCCTGGAAAAGTAACTTTTCAACATGTTAATATGATATATTCTAGATTTTCTTTTCCGATCTGGAGTTCGAATGACATAGTCTGTGTCACTAATTTTCCTCTCCACCGTATATGGACCCGAAAACCGAGACTGCAAACTGGATCCAAGTAACGGAAGCAGCACCAAAACCTTTTCCCCTGGTTGGAACACACGGAACACAGACTTTTTGTCATGACGACGTTTCATTTTGGTTTGACTTTGTGCCAAGTTGTCACGGGCTAACTGACACACATGATTTAGACGCTCACGAAAAGAACTGACATAATCCAGCACGTTATGCTCAGTTTTTGGCAACACTGACAACCACTTTTCTGTAAGTAGCCGAAGGGGACCGCGCACAGTATGGCCAAAAACCAAATCACAAGGACTGAAACCTAAAGACTCTTGAGGAGTTTCACGCACGGCAAACAATAGAAGAGGGAGGCCCTCATCCCACTCTCTGTTAGACTCAAGACAATACCTATGCAACATGGATTTTAATGTTTGGTGGAACCTCTCAAGTGCGCCTTGGGACTCCGGATGGTAAGGACTTGATGTTACTTGTTTAACTTTCAGCTCTCTCATTACCTGCGCAAACAGTTTGGACATGGAATTTGTGCCTTGCACTCTGTATAGTTTTAGGCAAGCCAAAAGTCGAAAACAATTTAGTGAGAGCTTTCACCACTGCTTTTGCTCTAAGAGTGCATAGTGGGATGGCCTCAGGGTACCGCGTCGCAGCGCACATCACAGTCAAGATATACAGGTGTCCGGATTTAGTTCTTGGTAACGGACCCACACAGTCTATCAACACTCGTTCAAACGGCTCCCCAAGCACCGGGATCGGGTGAAGCGGGGTCGGAGGAACAGGTTGATTGGGCTTTCCCACAACTTGACATGTGTGACAGGTGCGGCAATACTTCGCTACGTCAGATTTTAATCCGGGCCAAAAGAAATTGCGCAACACACGATGGTACGTTTTTTTAACACCCAGGTGACCAGCTAAACTGGAGTCATGTGCAAGACTCAAAATTTGCGCTCGATAGTCTTTTGGCACAACCACCTGATTAACAACGCGTATCTCACTGGAGTCGGGACTCCACCGTCTCATCAAGACACCGTTGTCCAGATAAAACACACTAGGCTTGCTGTCTTCCTCGGCGGCTACAACAGAGGACAGACACAAAGTTAGAGAAGGATCGTTTATCTGAGCATCAATCAACATTTCTCGGGTCACGTTTAAACTCAGGTCTGAGTCAGCAGGAAAGAGATCAAACTCATCGACACATTTTGCTACCTTTTCACACTCAGTAACAGGAGACACTGAACAGGAGGGCTCACCCTCACCTAATGTAGCCATAAATGACTAAGACAAATCCACAACTTCACCCACTTTACGAGCCTGTGCATAATTGCGCACACAGGAAACAGATTTGGCACAGACAGCAGAAGACACAGAGGCGGGACAGCAAACAGACGCAACCGAAACGGGATCTTTAACTACTTCGGGCAGAGGAAACACCCTTCCTCCGGCCAAATCGTTACCCAAAATAGACGAAATGCCACTAATCGGAAACTGTGGGAGCACAGCAACTTTCACCTGTCCCGACACAAGCGCTGAATGCAAGTGGATCATGTGAAGTGGGGCGTTAAGTTCACTCATTTTAATTCCCCACACTATCAAATCAGAAGAACACAACGTTTCATTTGAGGCAAAACACTAGCCAGCATGAATGAATGATAGGCGGCGGTATCTCGAAGAATAGTTACCGGTACTTTATCTGATTCTTCGCCGGTTACAGAAACAAACCCGTGAGAAACGAACGGCTTAAAACGAGGGCCAACCTCCACCTCTTCAGGTAAAAACTCAGTGTGTTTTAGAGGCGGGGACGCAGCGTTTATGAAACCCACACCTGCAGGAGATTTAGCGCTTTTGTGAGGTCCTTTTTTTCTAAGAACCGGACACACAGCGATCAAATGGCCTGGCTCATGGCAATAAAAACACTCGTGGCCCTCACCCGCAGCTGGTGAAGTGCTTTTACGCGTCAGCTTTGGTGACCGATTTCTGCGCTCAGGCATTACCTGTGTAACACGTGTCGGCACAGAAAAAACGCTTTTATGAGTCAAAATGAATTCATCAGCCAACTCAGCTGCTTTTGTTACTGACGATTCTTTTTGTTCGTTCAAATAGACAACAATTCGTTCCGGTAAACACTTTTTGAATTCCTCGAGTAAAATAAGCTCTCTGATTTCCGCCATAGTTTTAACATTACATGCTTGGCACCATTTGTTAAACAAAACGCTCTTGTCACGCACAAACTCAACATAAGTCTGGTTAGCAGTTTTCTCACTGTTTCAAAATTTTTGTCGATATGCTTCGGGGACCAGCTCATAGGCCTGCAACACAGTCTTTTTCAAGATTTTATAGTCAAGACTATCCTCGATAGATAGACTGGCACATACCTCTTGAGCTTTCCCCACTAATTTACACTGGAGGAGAAGGGACCAGAACTCTTTGGGCCAACTTAGGGCGGCAGCTATCCGCTCGAAAGCGCTGAAATAGGAGTCAACCTCAGACTCACGAAATGGAGGGACTAAGTGTTTGAGTAGTGGGAGAAGTGAGAGAGTGCCTGCGATTAGCTTCGGTGCGAGTAGTGACTCTAGAGTCATAGTGAGAGAAACAAAGTGTCTCCCATGTTTTCTGACCACGGTGGGAAATCTGGAGCAGTATAAGATGATTTCACATTGTTTATGGAGAAGGATAACCAGGAAATGAGTCGGGGGAAATGCAACGCTACCAAGCCACGGCTGAGCGACGTGCGTCACCGCGACGTGTAGTTACATTTTTCGAGAGGTGCACGTCAGGCTATGGCGTAGGGTCCGGCGTAGACGCAGAGGGGTCTGCGTCTACGCCGGACCCTGCGCCGTCAATTCGACGCACAACTATAAAAAGGCCTTCACTCTATCACCCACTCACACACATGCCGGCTCGAGGCACACACAAGTGCACAAGTATAAACATCAGGCCACTTACATAGGCTACGGCGAGAGCTCTGCGTGGAGCCTCCGGACAACTGTAAAACGGCCTTTACATTGGTGATTATATTCGTACAAAGAGCCCATATGAATGACGCCTTAAGAAGTTCCCTCCTATCTTCGTTTGTGTGTTCCTTGCTTCTTTCCTTCATTCCCTCCTTCCTTCCAGTCAGCCAGTGTAATCTCTAATGCAACGGTCAGGATCTACTGACATCCTGGTTCATAGTCCAAATCACAACTAGTTGTCTCGAATAAACACACACGCACAGGCAGGCAAACACTGTTCATTACCTGTTATCTGTCATCATTCATTACTAGTGCTGTACATAGAGAATAAAAGTGAACTTGAATGTATTTAATGTCCATTGAAATAATATCTGTTGGTCAATTCAGTAACATGCTTTGTCAAAATAAGGTAGTCTGATAAGGTAGATTTATTTTCGTGTAGCTGTGAGACAGTTACTGACTTGTGTTTAGCTCTGGTTTCAGCTTTACCAGAAGCTATGTTTAAAAAAAGTACACTCACTTCCGCTGTGCCCATGGCATGTACACTACCTTCTGCTAACAATCCCATAATACATTTAATAGATTACTTTTTTACAACTCTACAGCTATGATTTTGCTAAATGATGATTAGTATGTGTTCGATATCTCAATTTACTGCGCACTATAGAGTAAACTATTGATTAAATGTAGGGAGTAGTGAAAGACTGAACGAGGGAGGGATTTTAGACACAGCCATAAGCTACAAATATTACCTCAGTAGAAACGAAGAGTCCTGGGTTTTGCATAATTATTCTAAACAGCTTTTAAACATCAAATTACTCTTACTGAATGTTAGCATAATTTATCACTGCTTGTTAATAATGCAGTCCCTCCAGGATTTCGCTGCCTATTTTTGAGATTGTTGCGGCCCAAAATGCCTGATTTTGCAATAGATTTTATAAGAAATTGCGATAAAAGTTGCGATGTCTTTTCAATTTTTGTTGCAATAAAGTTGCGAGAGACAGTGAAAATTGCATCTTTTGGGTTTACTTTAAAAATAAATAGGAAACTTGTTTCGGGGAGAATAAAACTATTCTGGGCTGAGTTTTCCTAGTAACCTTACCAAAAAGACTCAGGATGCTGCAAATGTTGGTATATGAAAATGGCTGGTGGATTTAAGACAAAAAATAATAATTTATTGAATTAATCAAATTTGAACATATGTGTCAGTGGTTTGTTGATCTTTACATTGTTAGTTAATCTCCTATCCTGGACTGGGACACACATTTATACGGTTTGATAAAGTACTTATTGGACTTTAACTTATCATTGCACTTACAATAACAAGCATAGCTGTCCTCAATTTAGATCATCGTGTACATCTCATCTTCGTTTTTTCCTGCATCCACCGTGTGTGTTTGTGTGTGTGTTTGTGTGTGCGCGCGTGTCAGTCGCAGGGGGAACTGAGCAGCAGCCCCAGCCGCTGCAGAGAGCCGACAGTATTGAAACAGCAGCAGCTTTCAGCGACTTTAGAATGAAAAAACATTACGGCGTACATTGATGTTAAAATGTTGGCAGGACCGTCTGAAATGTTTTGCACGGTCTTTCACTGTAGGTTTTGTTGGTAAATATGAGATGTTCGAGTCACACATCGTCTTCATATCAGAAACAAGGAAATTAATTTGGCGACGTACGTGTGTTACGTCAAACCGTTGTCACTCCCACCTGGTCAATGGCTCTCAGAGTCACATACTGATACAAAGTCTGGCACGTGGGACTGCTGTGAATGGTTGAAGTTGCGGAAAACTCCGGTTATTGGTCAAATTTGCGTTAAAGTTCCGGTGATTGGTCAAAATTGCGAGTCACACCAATTTCACAGTGATTGGTTGAATTTGCATGAATTGTTGCAGTTCTGGAGGGACTGATAATGGTTTACCTGTCTGTATCAGATATTAAGGAAACAAGCAAAGTTGAAATACTATCTTCTCTGACAACAATGCTGAGGCCAGTAGGCTATTTTCTCCTTTTACTTTTCCATTCCAGGACAGGATGTCTGTTTTTGTTTTGGCAACCGTAGCAGCAACACCACAATGCTAACACGCTAACTGCTAATGTTACCGGAGGACCAGGTAAGCGGGCCACGGCTGGTTACCGTGACAGACATATGACAGAAACAGCAAGATGATTCCCACTTTGTTACAAACTTACATGCAACCATAATGTGTAATTTATAGTGCATAGACAAGCTGCTTTTAGTAAATTATTTTGAAGATCATACAACAACAAATCTACACATCTATCATCTACACATAGCCTTCACTTAGACAAGTTATAATCCTATGGAAGAAAGGCTATATGTTTATTTAATTTTACGCAGTATGGAAAGTATAGAACCGAAAATCTCCCCCCTGCCAAAATTCTTCCCCCCGCTTCTGTTCAGCGGCCATAGCTGACAAACTGTGACTGTGACCTGGGTACAGACGACCGTGAGGTCGCGGTCTTTTTAGTGGCCATTGCAGTAATTTTAAGCCAAGAAAGGGTTATGTCAGCCGGGTACAGAGCTCTGCGAGAGCATGGGCTTTTATTACTGTCAACATAGCCAGCATACTTTGCTGCACTGTGGAGTAATGTCTGGCAATGCTAGCATCTAGCTAACATTGACATTGTGGGACATTGGGTTCAGCGTTCTCAACCTGGCAACCCCGTAAACTTCGGGCCTGCTCTCTCTAGTATTTTGAATTTGGTCTGCAGTAACCATTTATATGCTAGCTGCCAGTATTACATATTGCACCTTTAAATGTATTTTTTTTAAATAGGTTTTACTTACTGCTCCTCAGTTTGAGTCACACTTCTACAAATCTGGTAGGATAAAAGGGTACAGTTTCCACAGACCATAGAGTGTATATGAAGGACCCGTCTCCACTTCCTTCAAAAGTGAAGCCAAAATATTCCGGATATGGACGCTGCCATCTTGAGACCAAAGATCAAGACTTTCAGTGACAACTGCTCCTATAATTGTTGTGCATCCGATGATATAAAACTTAACCTTTGTACAGAAAGATACTTCTACACACATACAACAAGTGCATCGCAGGGGGACAAGCAGGTCAAAAGTTGCAAAGAAACCCCTGCACACTGTCTGTAAGATGACATAGTATTAGTGACGCCAATAGTCCCGACCCAGTGCGTCAAAAGTGAAGCCAAGAGTCCCGACCCAGAACTTCAAAAAGTGATGCCAAGAGTCCCGACCAAGCGCGTCTGAATATGAAGCTAAAGGAAACTTTTTGCGTCAATAACAAACACCAAAGGCACCTGACCAATCATCGCTTTTTGACGCGATGGGAGTGAGAATGTGTTGGAGTAAACACAGAGGAAAAGGTGAAGATTGCTATCAGCTACAACCTATGGCTATGATCCAGACGTGGACAAGCAAGACCATCTCTGCGTCCATCTCCATCTCTACATCAAAGGGGGAAGCTAGGCAAGCATGGAGGAATTGAACACCAACTGCCACTCCTCTGCTGGACATCCTGCTGATCATCATGCAGTCCTTTTGCCGAGACTTGGCTGGATCCTGGAGTGCCGGTTCCATTAAACCATGTGACTCTTTTTCTGATGGCCACATTTTGCTTCATAATGAATCATGCAAGTTGAAGGAGCTAATAGGATAACATTTTACTGGAATTGTACCTCCTACGATTACATAACAGATTGGAGGGTGGCATTTATGACCTATACTACAGCCAGCCACCAGGGGATGATCAAGATTTTGGCTTCACTTTAGGGGAGCTGTCATTTTACCTCTGAGTCCCTCACCATCTTCCAGTCCCACCTCAAGACCCATCTCTTCAACTCTGCCTACCCATAGCCCCCCCTGCCCCCCTCCCTTTTTCATCTGAATTTTGTTTTGTTCTACTTGTTTTGTTTTGTTCGTTTTGTTTTATGTTTTTATAATCTACCCTGCCCTGTAAAGCGACTTTGAGTCCATGAAAAGCGCTATATAAATTCAATTTATTATTATTATTATTATGTCGTCAGACTTTGTAGTGTATGAGTCAGACACTAATGCTAGCTTCTCTTGGCCAGTTAAGATAGCATTCTAATCAGGTCTTAGCCAGTGTTGGGAAGGATACTTTCAAAACGTATTTCGTTACAGAATACATGCCCACAAATGTAATTTGTAACGTATTCCGTTACGTTACTCAATCTGAGTAACGTATTCTGAATACTTGGATTACTTCAGGATTACTTCCACATTGAATTGCGTTTTATAAGTGTAGGAATGCAGCTATCACATCCAGCTTACTAAACAGGCCTATAATGGTGTGTTCTTTTTATTCCAACTAGCTGAATGTGTACCTGAACAAGCAGATAGATTATTGTATTGGTAGTCCCGAACTGCATGCTACAAAAATATAACCGCAGTCTTGCTACCACGAGCTAATTTTAGCTAACGTTAGCTAGCATGTCAAACGGGGCTAGTCAGTCTTTAAACGGCTCTGGAGCTAGTAAATCAGCACGTAGGAGAATGTAAAGTCGCATGTCAATGTTAAAATAGCAAGGTGACCAGTAAAACTACAGCAGACGACTACCCTTGGCTAAGTAAAAAAATAGCTTACTTTAAGATGCTTCTTCAGGTTGGAGGTGGAGTAATTTGGACGCTGAAAGGAGGCTGGTTGCTGGCAAGCACAGGTTGCACTGCACAGTTATATTTCATTCTCCCTGTTCGTTCTTTAATGTGAAATGCTGTTTGAATTTCCAAGATAGAAACTTATTCCTGCCCTGGCTCTGTCGTGCCGGTTCCGACTCCATTGTGACTGATCACGCAAATAGCTATTTTTTTCGATTTCATATCGGGGCTTCTGGAAAATGCATAGAGTTGCCTTAATTTAGTCAGAGTGAATAAACTCGTGAAACAGAGAAGTATCGTCATGTAATCCATTGATTTCAACAATGTAACTGTATTCTAAATACCAACGATTTAAATTGTAACTGTAACGGAATACAGTTACTCATAATTTGTATTCTGAATACGTAACGCCGTTACATGTATTCCGTTACTCCCCAACACTGGTCTTAGCACAAGGACAGCAATGGTTAGCTTTACACAGTAGCTAGCTAAGAAGTGGATCCAAAATTATTACATAAATTGGATGGATCAATGATGGAAATGATGAGTTTCCAGATAAATTGACAGAAATGAACTATGTCCATGTAGCTTTGTGGACATGGACACATTGGATGTTTGAAAACACAATCAAGTAGCATCTCTTTTCACGTTGATGCCTAGCCAGGTACAAAGCCAGGTATATATTTGGGTTTTGGGTGTGACTGCTAGCAAGGCTGCTGTTGCTACAGCAGCTTTATTTACTGGAAGACGTATGGAAGTTATGACACAATACAGGACTTTAGACTTCAGACAAAAACACACACACACACACACACACACACTGCAGGACAGATGTAGATTGTAGAAGCACACATGGCATTATGGGAAGGTGTGGCAAGGAGGGAAGGCATGAGAATTTCTCCTCTAGACAAGCAGAGAGCAGCGGTGTGTGTTTTGGTCTGATCAACTTCCTACAGGAACCTAATGGGGAACCACGAAAAGACGACTGCTATCAGGTCTGTTTTTATAAAAGTAGATATATGGTATATTCTGTTGAACTAGTATGATAATATCTGTTATGTTAATTTGGGCTTGTACTGCTCGGAACTCAGACTAAAAGGTTTGAACAGTGGACCTTGATTTGTATGTTGTGGGAATGTGCAGTGGACTGTGCAGTAGGTCAAACTCTGCAATAGCATACCTGGGCTGCATTCACCCTTGGACTATAATGTCCTACTGAATTTTCTTATCCAAGCAGACAAATACAAGCTAATTCTGGGCAGAAAAAGCGTCTTTACACACAATATGTGTGTCAGATGATGTCTGTCAGCAGAAGTATTATACAAAAGTAGTCAAGGTACAGTGGGACAGTAAATGAATATGATTAAATTCAGGGACGTCGTTAGGCCTATTTTAGGGGGGGCTGAAGCTACCCCAAAGTGTTCCTATGTTCCGATTTCTCACACAAAATGGAACTGTAGCAAGCATCTCACTATCGCTAACATTATCCACATTCATCTATCTATAAATTGCAGGAATGTGTGTGTGTGTGTGTGTGTGTGTTATGCGCATATCTCTCGAACCGTTAGTGCGATGGATTTCAAACTTGACAGGTGTCTTGCTACGGGCACGAGTATGTGCGGTGCCAGGTTTGACGTTGTTTGGATTAGAAATGCAAAAGATATCGTTAAATATATATCAGTTAAAGAAGCACACATTGGCTTTTGCCACTCTAGCCGCTGGCCACTCCTCCTCTCAGACTGCTCACTGACTGAGCACAGCGCAGGACCAGAGACAGAGAGGGTCAAAGAAAGCAGCGGAGCTTTGGCAGCTAAAATGTGAAATACACCTCAGACCCACAAAAATGTGCAAAGTAGCAACTACTTTGGACTGTCTTTGACTTTGAATAAACAAACAACAATTCCTGAATTTAAGGACTGTTTCAGAATCACACACATGCAAAGCACAACCAGCTACAGACAACAAGTGGCAGACCAAGCGTGATGCCACTTATAGGCAGGCTACCAGACACTGTTTTTGAGTCACATCGTTGTCCGTGTTTAGGGGCGTGTTTAGTGGGAAGGTAACGTGCACGCCACACAAAGACGCTACATGCAGAACGCTTTACAGGGGGGGAGTTAGCTACATGATTGCTGGATATACCAAACTTACTTTTCTTCACTTTCCTGGAGCAGGAACATCGCGACTGTTGTGTGGAATAAGGTTGGCGAAAAAAGGCGCAACGCTTTTCCATGTCTGTTTTTTCGCTTAGAGGAAACTCAACAAAAAGCCATTTGCCAACACTAAATATCAAACAAAAGCCAGACACTATATATTATTAAGTTGCTGTGAGCTGTAGCCTACATTCTACACTTCTAATAGAATATAAAGTAATTGTGGAGATTCTTCACAGCGCTGTGCAATGTGAGAAAATCTCAGAGCTGAGCCGTGCAGACACAGCAGTTTTCATCAGACTCACCCCGGGTTAATTAAGTATACTGCTAACGGTAACAATTTATTTGACAGTACCGACATAATCGTGACATGACACTGTCATAACTATGACATGACACTGTCATGAACGTGTCATAAACCTTATGAACATGTCATAAACATATATGATTTCTGTCATTAAGTGTCATTTGGTTTTTGTCATGACAAGTTGACATTGTTTGGGTTGTCTTGATTATGACAACTTGACATTAATCAAAGTGACATTACCAGAAGTGGTCTTGGTCATGACAAGTTGACATTAAATTTGTTTGGGATGTCTTTGTAATGACAACTTGACATTAACCAGGACGACATTACCAGAAGATGTCTTTGTCATGACAACTTGACATAAACAGAAAATCCACCTTTTTGTATTCATGACATGTTGACATAATGATTATTATAATTAGATGTGTAAGGTTAGAGACCAATTATAGCACTTGGTCAGATAGATGTGTGACAGGGTATTTCACAAAACTGTCTGTCATGACACTATTGTGACTATTATGATATGTAATGGATAGATTCTTAGACTTCAAGTAAAGTGGTATCATTTTTATTTGTCATTAATATATCATGGATAAGACTTGCTGTCATGACAACATTATGACAGTGTAACTAATAAATATTTTGACCTCAAGTAAAGTGGTATCCTTTTTATTTGTCATTAAGATATCATGGATAAGACTTGCTGTCATGACAACATTATGACAGTGTAACAAATACATTATTTGACCTCAAGTAAAGTGGTACCATGTTGATTTGTCATTAACATATGAAGGTTAAGAAATGTCTTAAGAAGTGCCATCACACACCAAATTACCATCATGTGATGTAAAAATAATTGTTAAGGCTTGTTTTGTAACACGATGACCAAGCTCAACACTCAGAAATTAAACAATTCAATCAAAATAAAATACTAAAGTGCAAATGTAAATGTAGTGCCCTAGAATTTTTGGTCCTGTGCCAAATGTAACAAAGTATTATTATTGTCAATTATAACATTATTGCCTGAGCCCCATAGAGGGTCTCCCTCACTCCTGTTTTTTTTGTTTACACTGAAATAGCAATATCTATGTAATTAGACTTCCATGGAAAGGGGGTATCTAACTATCTAACAGCCAGTGTGGGAAATATTGAGTGATGCGGGAGCCATAGACAGATGAGCTCACGACACTCACACAAGGTGTTTTTTTTATTTTTCAATTTAGCTGTGCATAGCTGTTCTGTGATGAGTGTCTTGCTCTTCTCTTTAATCACTTCCTCTTTGCATTACTCCATCAGATCTAAATTAAACTGATAGTTGCCTCAGAAAGACCAAAGTCTGCGAGTGTGTGACAGTACTCTATTTTGCAGGTGTTGTGAAAAGGTGTGTGTGTGTGTGTGTGTGTGTGTGTGTGTGTGTGTGTGTGTGTGTGTGTGTGTGTGTGTGTGTGTGTGTGTGTGTGTGTGTGACTTTGGCAGGTGTTTGAATGCCCCATGTCCAAGAGACAGCTTTTTTCTGAGGCAGATGCAAGCTAGTTGTATAGTTGTTTTTGAATGTGTTTGCATATCCTCAATCCTTTGTCAGTGAGACAAAAGGTGTGTGTGTGATGTTGACACCAAACACAACTGTCAGACACTGCCTCGCTCACCACACCTCTCTCTCCTCCATACCTGCTGCACTCCCTCAGATTGGTGTGTTCCGGGGAGCCCTGATTGCCTGAGAAAGAGCAGTAAACAGACAGAGAGAGACAAATTTGGCCACAGCTACTTAGAGAGAGAAAAAAAAAAAAAAAAAAAAAAAAAAAAAAAAAAAAAAAAAAAGAGAGACAAACATGCCATTGGTGTACTCACAACAAGCTGAAAACAAACCAGTGTTTTCTGAAGAGCTGCCAGTCAGAGCTGTAAGTCTATGGAAGTATGTGTGTTTTGTAGTAGTTTTTGTAATAGTTTCACTGTTTTTGTGAATTTGTTATATGGACTTAGGACAAATCCCACTCAAGTTCGAATCAGTCTTCAAGTGAAGGTTGATGGTATGATGTTAGAAACTTTACTATGTAATATTAAAATGACATAGCCTATATCACAATTTCATTTTATTTGTATTTTATTTTCAGGTTGTCTGACTGACCTGTTATCTGACCCATCAGACTTTTTACTTATTACTTAGTACTGATAGAAATTATGGACAACACTACAAAAACAAGAGTCTGTTATCAGTTGTCAACCTAGTGATTGTGAGCTCTGGAGAGCCAATTTTTGGCCAACAGGCTTGAGCAGGTCACGGCCATTTCAGGTTGTTGGGCTTTACTGAATGAAAACTTCTGAAGGCTCCAACATGTAGGAATGCAGTTTGCTACTGGTAACGAGTGTGTTTGGACATTTCACAAATATTTTTCCTTGATAACCTTTGTGCGTATTACTGCCATATAAGGAAAAACAATGACATGGCAGACTGGCACCTCTCTCCAGCTACCAGTCAACACTGAGTACTGACTGGTCAGTGCTGTTTACAGGCTGTAACTATTTTTTGGTGAACAACAGGTGGTTGTAGGGACTTCTTGGAGTCTTCTTGTCACCATGAGGTTGACAGGCAACCAGCAAAGACGTTGCACAGAAGTACTGGGTGGATAGATGCAATGTGGTGATTAGCTTGAATTCGAGGTGTTTGTAGGTGTATGTTTGAACTTTGGACAAAGCTAGGCTAACCACATGCTGTCCCTAGCTCTGTACTTAACACACAGAAATGGGATTGATGTTGATTGCCTTATTTCACACTACCAAAGAAAGTGAGCAAGCTCATTTCCCAAAATGATGAACTATTCATATGTGTGTGTGTGTGTGTGTGTGGATAGGAGTGGGAGTGGGCATATGGTGTGCATGTTCCCAGTGTAGCATGTATGTTAGCCTATAAGGTTTGTTTTGTGCCTTCTTTTAACTGAGACCTGACACTCTTGGGGGGGTGAGGTAAGATTATCACCACTCACCTTTGTTATGTTCCTTCTTTTAACTGAGACCTGACACTTTTGAGGGGGGTGAGGTAAGATTATCACCACTCACCTTGTGTGTGTGTGTGTGTGTGTGTGTGTGTGTGTGTGTGTGTGTGTGTGTGTGTGTGTGTGTGTGTGTGTGTGTCTTTTATTACTCTTTGCATTGCACCTTGCAGCTGTTTGTGTTTGTACCCTAATCCCCAGTAAGTAGCAGTCTGCACTTCACTGGTTTTCCATTACACAAAGAGTTTTTATTTTCCTGGAGGCACAAGATGAAAACTACTAACAGGCACCTACTACTCAAAGTGCAAGCATAATTAGTTAGTTAATAATTAGTTTTTTAAATCGGCAGTATTTGTGTGTCAGATACAAGATCAAGGCACTTGGACAGTGGCAGCAAGGAGACTAGACTACACGGCAGGGAGTGGTCAACAGAACCATAAGTTGGACTGACATGTGGAAGATTCCCTAAGCCAGGCTATGCTTCCTCATTAGTTCCACTTATGACACTCTACCAAGCCCCAGCAACCTGCGTCTGTGGTTTGGCTCGGATGAAAACTGCCAACTCTGTAGTGCCCCAAACCCAACCCTGCAGCACATCCTGTCCAGCTCTAAAACAGCGTTGGCCCAGGGTCAGTATAGGTGGCACCACGACCAAGTCCTACAGAAAATGGTAGAGGTCCTCGAGACGTGCAGGTTGGAAGCATCCAGAGCCCATCCACCTGCATCATAGCGGCCAAGGAAAGGTGGCACAGAAAAAAAGGATCAGTTTTAATACCTGGGTGCGAATGGAACCTTAGGGTGGATCTCGATGAACAGCTCATGTTCCCAACAGAGATCACCACAACCTTCCTGCGACCAGACACCGTCTTATGGTCTCCAACCGCCTGAACAGTGATCATGGCAGAGCTTACTGTCCCATGCGAGGGAGGGATGGAGGCAGCCTTCGAGAGGAAGAAGGAGAAATACATGGAGCTGACAGCTGAGTGCAGAGAAGCAGGATGTTCAGCTGTCAACTACCCTGTGAAAGGGCCGAGTAGGATGGCGAAGGCTGACTCCTTCTGGAGACCGGGCAGGCCGGCGACCGAGCAGACCGGCTAAGATCCTACTACTGTAGATATCCTCAGTCATAAATCTAAGAGCTGACTTACAGGCATCTGGTGAGGATTTTCTCATCTATATTAATGACACCACCATAGACGTATGTAGACATTATATATATTTTTAAGGCTGGTAGTGTTTGTCCTGTCAGTGTCCTCTGTAACTCTGCAGTCAGTTACTATTTTACCAAGCAGGTTTAGCAGCTGTCTTCTGTTGTTCTGCACTGGTCTTACAATTTGCATGTGCTTTGTTTTGTTTGTGTGACTCATACAGAATGCAAAACTGATCACCCTTGTTCAGTCTTTGTGTTCTGGGAAAGATTTGGCTAAAACGACAGAGATTACTCTGCACTCTACACTCCACAAGAAAGGAAAATCTTCTGTCTGGCATGTACAGCATGATCCTTTAATTCTTTTCGTTTGTAGACCCATAACAACAGTACAATCACAACAAAGCATACACTTAATATACACATATAATATACACTACACAGCCAAAGGTATGTGGACACCTGATTATTTCAGTCATTTGTGTTAGTTCAATATTTCATTCCAAAACCATTGGCATTGATCTGCTGCTATAACAGCTTCCAAACTTCTGGTTGGAACCAAATTTCGGAACCTGGCTGGAGTTATCTCCTATTCAGCCACAAGAGCAATAACAGCCTTGGACTAAACTAAGCGCATGTTGGCGCACACACTCTACTGGGTGAGGTTGCCCCGATTTCCCCATTGTTTTGGTCAAATCCAAGGAAATGGTGGACTTGTTTGAAATGTGAAAGAACAACAGTGGCAACAAAACAACCAATGAATCCCCCGCCAACGTGGCAGGTAAATTGACTTGCCAATTGCAAAATTCACCCACATTTGGCGTGATGGTCAGGTGTTAATTTTAGGCCCTTGATGAGACAATGAAATTCAATCCAAGTTGAGTATCTTGTTGAGTAACAGATGAATGTGTTATCAGATGACAAAACATTGCCATAATACTCTCTCACCGGATTTTAATCAGTAAATAGTAGAACTACATTACAAAGTAATCTTCCTCTGCTTGTATTTATATTTGACAAAGCAGCGCCTTGTCGGAAGAGATCATATTGCATTGGGAAAAAGTTGAGCCAGGTGTTGGCATTTCGCTGTGCTGCCGGACTGGCTCAATTCAAATGAATGTAGTAGCTATGTTTTTTCACGCAGGGCTGAAGTCAGTGTGAACATGAGGTTAGTGAGGTCACCATCTGATGTTAGGTGATTAGGTCTAGCTCACAGTCAGTGTTCCAGTTCATCCTAAAGGTGTTGGATGGGGTTGAGGTCAGGGTTCTGTGCAGACCAAGCAAGTTCTTTTACACCTAACTGTGAAAACCTTTATGGTGCTGGCTTTGTGGACAAAACATTAGTCATGTTTCCATCTAACTGTCAAGTGAATTTTAAGCAAACTTTTAAAATGTCGCAAAAAAAAAGAAAAAAGAAAATGCGAATTAGAAGTGTTTAGAGCAAATAAACTAGACTACGCAAAGCGTAGTTTCGTCACAAGTTGACATTACGCATGGTTGTAGATTGCAAACCGGCTTGCTAAATCAAAGCGTTTAGAAGCTAAGTTCTTTGGCTAAATGGAGAGAGGTAGCATTGTACAAGTTGGCCACCTGTGCAGAATACAGCGTTGTGGTAGAGACATTTGGTGTCAGCAAGACAACGTTCACACGCTGTTTGCAGGGCCATACGATTCAAGCTGTTGAACTAATTCGTCAATTTACCCGAAGTGGCTGAGGCACAGGCTATAGCGCACTGTAACTCCACTACGCACCTTGTGCCACAAGTGTATGGCACACTGGATGGGACCCATATCCCGATCCTTCCCCCATCCAATGGATACCGGGTGAGTTACATGTTCGCTACGTCACAACTTATTCGGCAAAGTTGTTTCCATCTCCCATTTTGCGTATTAACTTTTTTTTGAAAAACCAAAAACCACCTCAAGCGAGCGTAAAAACTCTTTTGCGAATTTGAGGACGTTTTTTCAAATTTTGCCGTTTCCATCATTATTTTTCTAATGCAATACTTCAAAATGTGCATAAAAATATGTTGATGGAAACATGACTATTGTCATGTTGAAATAGGAAAGGGTCAAACACAAACTGTTGCCAAAAAGTTTGAGGCTACATCTACACTACTACATTTTAATTTTTTTGAAACAAAAGAGTTATAACTCCAGTAGCAGAACTAATCTCCGTTCATATTAACACATTTGACAATTAGGGCTGGGCAATATATCGATATTATATCGATATTGTGATATGAGACTAGATATCGTCTTAGATTTTGGATATCGTGATATCGTGATATGACATAAGTGTTGTCTTTTACTGGTTTTAAAGGCTGCATTACAGTAAAGTGATGTACTTTTCTGAACTTACCAGCCTGTTCTAGCTGTTCTATTATTTGCCTTTTCCCCACATAGACATTATGTCCACATTACTGATGATTATTTATCTAAAATCTAAGTGTAAAGATATTTTGTTAAAGCACCAATTTTCAACCCTAGAATATCGCCACAATATCGATATTAAGGTATGTTGTCAAGAATATCGTGATATCTGATTTACTCCATATCGCCCAGCCCTATTGACAATGCATATCACATGGCCATCGCATACACTTGGCATGCACGTGCCGATGTAAACAGGAAGCAGATTGTCTGACACTACTTTGCACTTAAAATCATGGATGTATTTGTTGAAAATACAGAAAATACTTTGAAAGAGAACAACAATGGTGAAATGTAAGACCAGGGATTTATTTGCTTTGATCGACGACAAAGTGGAATTGTTACTGAAAGGTATGTAAGCCTACCTAACCAATAAGACTGACTGACATGTATCGTCATTCCCAAATATCTCAGTTGTTGCCTGTCCAGTAGTAGTAGTGTGGACTTGGGGTGAAACATTGCAAAATATATTTGTTTTTAAACCAAAACATAGTAGTGTAAATGTAACCTTAATGATGCTTTAGATTTCCCTAAATTTGAACTATTTGAAATAAATCCTGGAATATTACAATATTATTTAAGGGCCAAATCACCCACCCCTACTAGGGAGAACCTTTGCTGTCAGGGTACCCCAGATCTGAAAATACTTGTAGGTTGAGCTCAGGCTTGCCAAATCACCATTTTAAACCACTTACTAAAACTCGTCTTAATCGTTTAGTCTTTTAATAAGTTTACATTTTTATCCAAAATATCTTGCTATGTTTTACACTGTACTGTGCATCTGCAGACCTGCCAACCTGTACGCATTTTGCGTAGTATACGCATTTTGACATCAAAATACGGTGATGTGATTTGTCACTTTAAACTATGCGAAAATCAAGTGACTGCTTTGAGTTCACTCGTTGATGTGCAGTAGCTGTCTCAGTCTAACACTTGATGGTAGTAGGCTAAAACAGCGTAGCGTACGGACTGGAGATAAAAAAACACAATACTGTAGTCTATCAGACAAGGTATTCATAGCAAGTAACATCTCAAAACCAATGATGATAATTGGGGTTGTGTTTATTAGCCATTTGCACTTGATACCATCTTTATAACTAAACACTCTCTGTAGAGACAGGTGTTTAGGCTTTTGCTGAGGGTGGTAAGCAAACAATTGTTCCAGGCTGTGACTATCTGACTTGGGCCGTGTGAAATATTGCTATGTAGAGCATCCTGAGACATCCTGCCACTTGCCTGCACTCTCCCTGTCATCTTTTGTGTTGCAACTATCTTCAACCTGAATAAACAAATTATTTTAAAGATAGGTTATTATCGATTATTGATTTAATATGTGTTGCTTTGTGTTAAAGAATTAGCATTGAATAACCTATTATTTTGTCAATGTCATATTACACTTTTGATTCATATTAAGGCTGTGAAATGATGAAAATGATTAGTCCCTATCAATCTTGTCTGTGAAGCTTTCACAAACAACCACCAGGTCTTTGCCAGTTCCACAATAGTAAACGCAAATATGAAAGACAAGGAAAATTGCACTCTGATGGAAGACAGACAGAAAGTGCAAGCTAGGAGTTCTTTGGTTAAACATTTGGTTATATTTGGTGAATTATTTAGCCACCTTCCCTGTTTGTTAGCATGTTTAGAGAGGTTCCAATGCATGTCTGATGTTTTCCGGTTTAATTCAATACTATGGTCTTCATCCTAGCAGCAAAAGTGAGCTCACTACCTCTCATATGCAACGTGTGTGCAAATTTCACGTGAGTAAAATCGCGGTCGACCCGCGATTAATTTCTAACGCGTTTAATGTTTCAAATTAACCTAACAGAAATTATTAAACACGTTAAGTTTAACAGAACTAAATGGCATTATCATTTTCATAATCATGATGCACACCCATGTTGATAGCTGACTATGCAATTCGCTAAGATAGGGATAAAGGCAGCCTGTTATAATGTGTCCTGCTCCTGGCACTTACCAGTACCAGAGTGATAGAGAAAGACATGGCTCTGACCAGTACTAGTAGGCCTACTCTTCTTCCTCAGTTTCTTTTACACATAGCATATAGATACAGTAAGTGATCGTAATCGCGCCCTTGCCCCTGGCTGTTAATATCGCTTTATTAGACTTTTTTTGTGCCAACGACTGTCGGTTGGACGGCCGTTCTGGACTTTTCCCGAACGCACAGATTGTCAGTCCGTCCTTGCTCAGTCCCGTTTAGTTTGATTGTTTTCCCCAAGGAACGACGTTGCCACGATGTGTCAAAATGGTTGTTGGTTACAACAAGGCCGGATTTACCACCGGGCCGATTGGGCCGGTGCCCGGGGGCCTCCAACCTCTAGGGGGCCTCCAAGACCCCACTGTGTGGCCTCATCCTTTTTTTTTTTTTTTTTCATTTAAAATTAAAATTAAATTAATTAATTAGTGTGTGTTTGTGTGTATGTGTGTTAACAATAATTTAGTTGCACACAAAAAGGTATCATTATCAGTTTTTGGGCTGTCGGCTGTGTCTGATGACTACGAGTCAGGTTACCGCGGAAACTGTTGATAGCGGCAAGACAGGCGGTGGAGGATAGGCTAGAGTGAAAGATTGTATGAGGACATCGACCGGCGGTACATAGCTAGCTACGTTACCAATTTGACAGCCTTAAAATGTAGGTCTATCTACTACTTTTTCCTCTTATTAAAAACCCTGATTATTATAGATAGTCCGATCGGCGCCAAAGCCTTCCGAATCTGCGTCCACCGACCCACCTAAATAAATATTTTTTTCTGATTCAGCTGGAGCCCAGCACCTCTGCTCTGTCCCCGTATGATAAGCTATGTTGCTCTTTAAATCATGTAACGTTGTTGTATTAATAGACAGTTCATTTTAATGACCAGATACACGGTCTAGGCTTATCATGGCATCATATGTAGTAGTCATTCTCTAGTTGAGGGTACTTTCACGTCATATTTCACATAGTATTTTAAAAGTAGCCTATATCTTTTGTCTTTTTCCGTCAGTTCACTGCAGAGAATCGGTGAAGTATAGCTTTGTTGTTTTTAATATTTTTAGAACCTTCCGCCGTATGTTGGTCTTACCAGTGAAGAATTAGTTTGCTGTGTAAGACAGAACACTAAGCACATGTATCATTGTGTGGTCATTCATATCAGACAATCGGACAGCGAGCAGACATCTCTACAACGCCAAAATCACCTAACTGTAGGTCTACATATTTAATATGGGTTTTGTCACCACCAAAATATAATAATTTCTGCAGATAATGTAATACAAAAATGATAAATAAATAAAGTAGGTTATACTTCTTTCTCTAAAATGTAAAGTGTGCAAATATACAAACATAAACCATGAGATTACACTGATACTGATACAGATTTTAAGGTGGAAGAAGGCAGTTGTGGTGATTTTGATGACATGCTTTTCGAAGAAGAGGTTGCTGTCAAAAATAACTCCTGATGGATGTGTAAGGAGGGAGACAGAGTGGAGCTATAGATGGTGAAGCAAAAGTTGTGAGATGTTTTGAAGAGGAATTTGGGACAGATGATGATCGTGTCTGATTTGTCATTTGTTGTTAAGTTTGAGAAAGTTGGTTTGCATCCATGATTTAATTTCACTGAGGCCAATGGTCAAAGTGGAGTGAGTTGCCGTGGTGATGGATTTGGTGGAGATGTAGAGCTGAACATCGGCGACGGCGTTACATTGTCAGCTGTCATTACATATCAGGAAATTATGACATAGAATAAAATAGTTGCCATACATAAAGTTGTGCAACTTAACTTTGAGAACTGCATTTCACGCTGAGAGTGAACTGTATAGGCCTATACGTATATAAGTTATACACAACCTATTTTCATCCATATATTTGAAACACAGCTCTGTTACACTTTAGGCTAGTAGATGTTGATCATCTGTTTCTCCATGAAGGGGAGAGACAGTGAGAGAGAGTAAAAGAGGCGCTCAACAATCAGCTGTTTTTTCCAAAGTGGGCTCTTTAGATAAAATTGTGGTCACCACTATGTTTTTTTCTTGCCTTTGTTTTTGGTGTGATTTACTAGTGTCGGGTTGGCTCTGTGGAAGAGATGAGTAGATTGGATGTTTTCTGTTGAGATTAGCATTGATGTTGTGCTATTGTGGTAAGCTAGTTCAATTTTGACAGACTGTACAGACAACTATACTTATTCTTAGTTATGTTATTAGGCTGTATTTTCATAGATTTTAATCTGCTTTATTGCAATAAATTCTGTTGATTTTGTTCTGTGATAGTTTCCATTTTGTCCTTTGTTTTATAGATACTTATAGAGTCACAATTAACATCACAAGAAATGGAGTTGGAGAAAGTGTTTTGTTTTAAACTAAAGAAAAACCCTCAGCTTACTTTTACTGTTAAAAATGTAGATGCTGTGTGAGTTTGGGCCATGAGTTCTGAGGGGGGTAGGGGCCTCCAAGATTTTGTGCCCAGGGGCCTCTGCATTCTAAATCCATGCCTGGGTTACAATAACAGTGAACAAAATATGTTAGGTGTTATAACCTTTTTTTTAAGATGATTTTTTAGGCATTTAGGCCTTTATTTGTGACAGGACAGCTTAGACATGAAAGGGGAGAGAGATGTGGAATGGCACGCAGCAAAGGGCCGCAGCACACTACCAGGTGAGCTACCCAGGCGCCTAAAGTGTTGACCAGAAATGGGGACACGAGTTTGAGACTCAGACTAGAGTCGCATTTAAGTCTCATACAGTTACCAAACACTTGACTTGAGACTTGTTCTCAAAAGACTTTAGACTCGACTCAGACTCAAGGTGCTGGGGATTCGTGAACAATCTTTATTTTTAGGAAAAGCCTAATGAATGTTATTCCTCTCCCTGTGTAACCTGTAACCTACGTAACACATAATACGTAAGGTATCTGCTGTGAGCAGCCACACGTGAGAGAAAGCTTAAAGTGATGGTTCGGAGTAATTCACCCTAGGGTCCTTTGCACCATGACCTCGAGCCAAACACGCACCCAGAAGCTTTTTTCACCTGGGTCGAACATTGGGAGAGTTAGCTAGAGTAGCGTTATCAGCTGAATAGCTTAGCGCAGGGGCTAATGGATCCACGTTTGTATCTTGTAAGTTACCCCACTAATAATGCCCGAAATGATACCAAACGTCTACAGTAGTACAAATAGGTTATGCTCTCATAAAACGATGGATTGGAAAGTTTGTAAGTACACCAGAAGTTTATGAACACTTGCCTGCTCTCTTCTGCTCTCTGTTGCCGCTGCTGCTGCTGCTGCTGCTACCTGCAGTTAGACGAGTGCTTAGGGTTGTCTACAAATTACTACACCGAAAAGAGATACAACAAAAATATTTATTAATTTAATGATTAAATAAGGTAATGTCTCCAAACTTACCTCAATTATTACTTGTCTCCTGCTAGTTATACTACAGCACTTACTTTAAAAAAAAAGTTAAATTAAAAAATATTTTTGTTGCATCTCTTTTTCGTTATTGTAATTTGTAGCGCACTCGCTCTTACAGCTGTAACAACAACAGCAGAGAGCAGAAGCCAGCAGGCAAGTGTTATTTACATAAACTTCTGGTGTAATTACAAACTTTCCAATCCAGTCGTTTATGACAACTAACTATATTTACTACTGTAGCACGTTTGTTATCATTCGGGCATAATGAGTGGGGAACTATACAAACGTGGGTCCATTAGCCCATGCGCTAATCTATTCAGCTGATAACGCTTACTCTAGCTAACTCTCTCAATGTTAGACCCAGGTGAAAAAAGCTTCTGGGGGGGTGTTTGGCTCGAGGTCATGGTGCAAAGGACCGTAGGGTGAATTACTCCGAACCATCACTTTAAGCTCCACTAACTTTTAGCTTTTAAAACTTCATACAAGGCCCAAACAAAAGAAGCGTTGAATGTAAAATATGTGGACTCTAGCTCAAAGACTTGAGACTTGACTTGGACTCTAACTCAAACACCTAAGACTTGACTTGGACTCTATCTCAGACACCCCTGCCTGCCTTTGCCCTCCTTAGATTTGGGTGTGATTTTAATGATCGACGATTGAAGCTCACTCTGCTGTTAACATCATTTTTGCTAGTATGAATATTCTCCAGCATCTGGTTCATATAATTGATGATTATTTATGTATCTTTTTCATTCAGGTTTCTTAATGAAAAAATAAAAAAGGTAAATAAAAACAGAAAAAGAGGATTGAAATTGGAAATGTACTTAGAGACAAATGGAGGCTAAGGGTAATTTGAACACTGATTCTTATTCTGATTCTGGTCTTGTAGCAAGTTTTAATCACAGTTGTGTAGTTGGCTGTAGGTGCCCCCCTCCCCTTCTCTCTCTCTCTCTCTCTCTCTCTCTCTCTCTCTCTCTCTCTCTCTCTCTCTCTCTTTGTCTTCTTCCATTCATCTCCAGTGACTCTCTTTCTTTGTGCTCTTTTGTTGTTGTTTGACGTAATCTAGCTCAATGAATGTTTGAGTTTCTGTGCTGAAAAAAGAAGAGGAAGAAGTCATTACAGGGACAAACCGCCACAAAACTGTATACCAGGCAACTGCTTTATGTGCGTGTCTGTGTGTTTATTAACAACCTTGTAGGAACGCAAAAATGTTCTTTGTGGGAACTCATCTGTCAACTCTCCCATTGCTGAAATTGGGCCATTTTGCTGCCTCCAGGGAATAACTGTAGGTGTAAATGTAAGTCAGGGGTCGGCAACCTTTTTGATATGAAGTGCTCTTTTCAAAATGTCTTGTTTATTAGTGTGCCATGTCAACATTAAGTTTAATTATGACTTCACATCAAAAGTTTAATATCCAGGGAATCTGTAATTTTATTCCATAGCAACATTTGATAACATTTAGCCTAGTTCCCTTAATCAGGACATTGTAATTATATCTGGAGTATGATACAAGGCTGCCATCCTTATGAAAACATCCACATCTGAGTTGAAATCAGTAACCTTACCAACATTACACCAATCTTTTTTATCATCTTAAATTTCATTCAGTTATAATGGCAGTAAATGTCAAAATAGGAGAATTAAGAGTAACAGACATATGAGAACTATACAATAATGCTGCCATGCTTATGAAACATCCACATCTTAGTGGAAATCATTAATCTTGTCAGCAATACACTTAATACGTATACACTATACAAGAATGCTGCCATGCTTTAATCAAGAATGAGAACATGGTTCCATACTTCTGAAATTCCCGAAATCGTGTTATAAACTCCGACTCAAGCCCGCTGATGTATTTGCATATTTCAGCGGTGCTGATGCTGTGCTCCGTGGATAGCTCCCTTAAGTGTCTGAAGTAGCAGAAAGTGGAGGTGGCAATGTCGCTTGAAAAAATTTTCAGCTTTCCAACAACAGCAGCCCATGTGTTGTACATGTCCAAAACTGTTTGCCCTGCACCTTGCAGGTGGAGATTAAGCTGGTTGAGGTGTCCCGTAATGTCCGTGAGAAACATAAGTTTCACAACCCACTCCTCGTCCTGCAGTTCGGGATAGTCTTGGCCTTTTTCAGCCAGGAAGGCCTTTATAGCATCAAAGCAGCCGACAAACCGCTCCAAAACATTCCAGCAGCTTAGCCACCTGACTGCTGTGTGGAGAGGGATATCTTTGTGTGCGCAGTTCATTTCCTTGAGCAGAGACGTGAGACGTGTGTTAGAGCAGATTGCTTAACTATGAAGTTAACAACTTTCACCACTGTAGCCATAACCTCATTCAGATCTGAATTTGACATTTATGCACAAAGATTTTCTTGGTATATTATGCAGTGAACTTTCATGATGACTTCATGACATGATTTCAGGGTGACCAACTCTTTCTTCAATTAATGTGACTGCTCCCCGCTGTTTCCCGACCATGGCGGGGACACCATCTGTTATCACTGCAAAAATCTTGCTAATGTCATTCCCTCGCTCCTCAAAATGCTCCAGAAAAACTCTGGCTACGTCCTCACCTTTTGTTGTTTCAGGCTTTGGCTTTAAGCAACAGAGTTCCTCTCTTACAGTCACATCACTGTATCTTGCCATGACTGCCAAACGTGGTATGTCATTTACATCCACACTCTCATCAAATCAGACACTAAATACCATGGCTTCTTTCAAACCGCCTGTCTGCTGCACTCTTACATTTTCTGCCATTTCTTTGATGCGTCGTTCAACACTTCTGGCAGATATGGGAATGTTTTTATTCTTGAACATTAACTTTAGCTTTCTTAGCTAGCGGGCCTGCCATTGCCGACATACCGCTACCAAGCCCGCTCCTCCAGTAGCGTTACAAGTAGCCTACTAGCTAGGGCTGCACAATTAATCGAATTTTAATCACAATCACGATTTTGGCTTCCCACGATCAAATTTGCGTGATCGAGCAATATTTAAAATGTGTCATTCTCTTCATAGAACAGTTTTTGCAAAGCCAATCTAGCGCTCCATAAACCACTGTCTGATCACATGTCTCCATGAGCCAATCAGAGCTGTTCCCTGCCTGCACCGCGCAGCTTAGTTTCTAGATGTAGACAGTCACAGAGGACAGAGTAACGTGAGGAAAATTCCACAACAGGTAGCAGTCGGTCATCATAAGCCGGTTTACCAGTTTACCAGTAAACGCAACGTTTTGTCCCGTCTGTGTTGTTTTTCAGACAACAGCAGTGACCAGTGCTAGTTTGTGTCTTTTAGCTCATAGCTTTAGCAGCAGACTGTTGGACGTCCCGCTGTTGGAATCCTACAGTGAAATACAGACACACTACACTGTTTAGCAGTAAGCATTTTAGCCGTGTTTAATCCAGTTACTACTGTGGCTAACGGTAGGCTAACGTTACCTGCTGTGTAACGTGTTATTACTAGCGTGACATTCAGCGATGTTTATGTTGCTCCGTAACGGGTTTGGGGCATCAGAGCCGCACGCAGACATGTAAGTGTCAGTGTAATGAGCCACAGAAATCCGCGTAGCTATTTCGTCTGGTAGATACCAGGCATACCAGGCACCACATGCGCCGTTAACGTGAACAGAAAATTGCGTTGCCTGTATCTTTCACGGCAAACATGCATGTCTGGAAAGCGGTCGCACAACAGCTGAAATGGCATACGGATGGGGATAGTTTTTATACAGTCTTTGGTGGGGATACAAGTCACAAATAACAGGTCGCGCAACTGTGAACTGTGAATTTGGCATGCAGATGAGAGAGTGCTTCAGCATTTCAACCATGATTTCAACACATGATTTCAACACATCAATAACTCTCTTGCACACATATTGCCAGCGTGCCATTGGCTAAGGTACCGCGTGCCCATGGTGGCACGCGTGCCTAAGATTGACGACCCCTGATGTAAGTGATTCCAACATACATCACTTAAAGTCAAACTCTGTTGTAGACTACACAACCAGACCAGGTCTTGTCTGATTCTGGTCTTGTAGCAAGTTTTAATCACAGTTGTGTCGTTGGCTGTAGGTGCCCCCCTCCCCCTCTCTCTCTCTCTCTCTCTCTCTCTCTCTCTCTCTCTCTCTCTCTCTCTCTCTCTTTGTCTTCTTCCATTCATCTCCAGTGACTCTCTTTCTTTGTGCTCTTTTGTTGTTGTTTGACGTAATCGAGCTCAATGAATGTTTGAGTTTCTGTGCTGAAAAAAGAAGAGGAAGAAGTCATTACAGGGACAAACAGCCACAAAACTGTATACCAGGCAACTGCTTTATGTGCGTGTCTGTGTGTTTATTAACAACATTGTAGGAACGCAAAAATGTTCACATAGTCACTTTGTGGGAACTGAAATTACTTCACTTCTGGTTTACTATTATTTTCAACAGGACACAAACCCTCGTCACCTTACTTCGTGCTTTGCTCTTGTCATAATTATTACGGCCACTAGAGGGCACTGCCACTATAAATGTAAATATGCATCATAATTGCTGCTTGAATGACTTATGGTGGCGTTTTTCAGGGGAGGACAGTCAAATTACCAGTAGTCTGAATTACCAGATGTACAGCGCTGAGATAAAACCTTTCATCTATTTGAAAGGGTACCATCGCTGCATCCGGGGCTTAGCGCTACCCATTACGGCTGTGATTGGTTAAAAGAAATACAAACAAGCCAAAGCAATCTGTGTATCATTTATTCTTTTTATATTCAATTGGTAATCCAAAATTGGAAAATTAAAATACCATTTGTTATTGTCTTCTTAATTTATAAATCCAACAAAAACGTCTAACCCCCGTTTAAATTGTATGCTGAAGTCAACAGTAGAAAACAAAAAAACGGGCCACAGACAATTTGATTTTGATTTGATGAAAACAAACACACAGGAAGACACAGGAGAACAAGGGGAAATAGAGAAAGTACTGCAGAGAACAAGGGGAAATAGAGAAAGTACTGCAGATCCTAACAGTATCCTAACATAGTGCAAGATAGCGTCAGTGCAAATTCTATATCTATTCAAGTACAACAGGCAACGCAATATATCAAAAATAGAATAATCATTACTTAACTATATATAGACACTAGTAAAAGACTTGAAGAAAAGTTTAAGTTATGTAAAGTTGAAAACTGTCCATACAGACAAAAGGACAGCATGGTGTATTGACCATACATGCAAGCTAGCAAAACATGACAAGCAATGGTGCACTGTTTCGCACTGAGTGCTGTATTTTGTATTTTGTTGTCCACTGTGTAATGGTTGATTGGAAGAGCTCATACACTTGTTTGCATGTTGTGTTGTTTGATGGCAAAATTTGCTTTTGTTGCATATTTTAAATGTTTTGGCACGGGTAGAGCCTTTTGCAAACAAAATATGTCATTTTAACCATGAGTGCCACTGTTTCGGCCTGTGTGTTAACTTTTTTGAAAATGTGGAGTTTGAGTTGACTGCTGCATCAAAGCAATCAAGAAAAACTGTAAAATCATTGACACCTGTAGTTCTCTGTGATAAGCAAAGGCAACTGGACCTGCTAGACATTCTTAAAGACGTTTGCCTTTGGTTATCACAGAGAACTACCATGACAAAACACAGACATTGACACCTGTAGTTAGATTCATTCATTCATGGGTGGCTGCAGGGATGTGATTAAGTTGAGTGGACCTTGGGATGATGACTGCCCACTGCGTCTTCCAACCACACAGCCAACCAAGCGCCACTAACGGTGGTGTGACCCAGCAACGGAGATTGGAGACTGTTGTGCCCACATCTTTGCAAAGACCTGGCTCCATATCGTGACATTCTGGATCTGGCTCTTGAACTTGATGGGTGGACTGTGTTCCACGCTGACAGAGCACAGGAGTTTGGCATCTGTGATGCTTGGTGCTCAAAGTCAAAGTTGATGGACAATGTTTAGATGCCAATGTCAATCACTGTATCTGCTCATGCACACACATTCATTATCCCTTGTGGGAGAGGGGCTTAGTAGACCGTTTTGGGCTTTCGCAGAAAGGGGGGAGGGACTGAGAAGTTGTCGATGTTAAAATTTTTTGGCTAAGTCCTGGATCTTCGCAATCCTACCTACAGCACCTTTAATTTTATTTATAGTGTCAAATCATAACAAGAGTTATCTCAAGACACTTTACAATAGAGTAGGTCTAGACCACACTCTATGCTTTACAAAGACCCAACATTTTCCCACGAGCAAGCATTTGGTGCAACAATGGCAAGGAAAAACTTCTTTTAGGCAGAAACCTTGGACAGACCCAGGTTCTTTGTTCAGGTTCATCTGTCACTGCCAGTCTGTATCAGACACTGATACAGATATACAGATATAGAGAAATATGATTCATAATAATTATAGCAGTTGGAATGATGAATAGTATAGTAACAATAAAGATAGTGGAACTATGACTAGAAATAATAATAGCAGTTCAGGGTTGATATTAATCAGGGCAGCATTCAGTCCAAAATGGCAGCCTGTAAGTGGCAAAAAGAACGCCAGTGTTGACTCATAATATTATAACCTTTTTGAAGGGGGACTAGAGTCTGGGCTCACTGTGGGCTGTTAACTGAATATGTTGAAGAAAAACGCAGTCTACTTTATCTTAACAGGACAAACAGTCCTCATTTTACTTAATTTACTCCCCCTTGCATTTTCGGGATGGCTTGCTATTGGTAAATGGCGCCAATTTACATGTCAAAATTGACCTAAATTGAACTCCATGCTGCAGATTCACTTAACCCCCTCGAGTGAATCCACTGATATCTGTGGTTCTATTGGAAAACGTTGACAAGACCTTTCAGTTTTAAAGATTTTATTTGGGGCTTTTATTGCCTTTATTTGGCAGCGCAGATTAAGGCAGGAAAGTGGTAGAGAGAGGAGGATGACATGCAGCAAAGGGCCACTGGTTGGAAACGAACCAGTGGCTGCTGCGGTAAGGACTGAGCCTTGGTAAATGGGCCGCACACTCTACCAGGTGAGCTCCCAGGGCGCTCCAAGACCTTTCTGTTTTAAATGCTGACCAGGCCTTAACATTGCTGAACATTTCACAAACTAGATAAAATGAAAAAACAGTTGCACATGCCCCATGATTGTCTGCCACCATAAGTGATTTGTCTGAATCTGTAATTTCCCTGCATTATTCCAGCAAATGTAAATATTCTTGATTACTTGTGCTTCATTTTAGACACATTTCCCCAAAATTGACAGTATATATGGAAACCTTTTGACTGCTAGGATTTAAAATAACGCACTGTGAACAAAGTTTGGGCAAACAGAGTGAGGTAACCTCTGGATGTGTGTGTGTGTGTGTGTGTTTGTGTGTGTGTGTAATGAGACAGAAAGTGGAATGTGTCCCTCCTGTTCAGGTTATTTCAGGGTGTTGTGGCTGCCACACATTGCTCTGACCAGCTCGACAGGTTTCACTTCAATGGGCCATTATATGTGCACCTGTGTGTGTGTGTGTGTGTGTGTGTGTGTGTGTGTGTGTGTGTGTGTGTGTGTGTGTGTGTTGTAAATTGTGTATTGTCCTCTGTATGTACTGTATCTCTCTATGCAAAATACGTTCTGAATACTCATCAGTGGAATGTCCTCAGTTAATATGTTTGGGTGTGTTTGTGTGTCCTCTGAATGCATCTCTCTAAGGATTGTAGGTATAATGGATCTGCTAAGTGGAGGGTATGAAGGGAGGGAAAAGTCCTGACTTTAGTTAGAGATGGATACTTTAGAACTGGGAATGAAAAATGGCCCAGAGATACATCAATGTCCACATAACTCACGCTGTACTTAATGTAAAGAATATTACTGAACAATATTTATAACAATACCTTTATTAAAATAGATGTAAACGTAGAACAAGGGAAAGGTTTGCTCTTCAGAGGAGGCTGTCTAGAAGGAGCACATATTGGCACAATGGCACTGGCTAAGTTCTGTCCACTGCAGATGCAATATCCTCAACCTGCATGAGTAATTAGTACAAATTAGTATATTAGTATAATATTAGTATATTAATATAGTATTAGTATAATATAACATTAAATAAAAAAAGAATAATATAATAGTTAAAGGGGAGATAGAATGATTATATAGGGTATTTCACACTGTTCCTTATGGTCTCCTAATGGGGTATGTAACATTAGTTGGGCTGAAAATGGCCTGGTTGATATTTTATTGGCCCTTATGCATCCCTGTGTTTTGGCCCTATTTGTAACAAGAGCTTTTCTTCCAAATATGGTATGGTCATGAATATTTAGATGAGCTGCGTGCTGCTTGGTTGAGCCTTAGCCCCGTACACACACATAGAGACGCGCTGATTGGTTGAGCGACTCGCCATACACAAGCATTAGAGGTCGTGTGCTGATTGGTTGCGAGCAATCCCCAATACACAGACATTAGAAACCGAAAAAAAAACATTATATTCCAGACACTGCAATGTTTCCTTACCAAATTCACTTCTGAGACTTTTTTTATGCGAGAAATCAACTATATAAAGCTCAAATATGGGCCGTTTTACGAAAATGGATGGCTAATTGCAAATTTGGTAAAACTGTGTGTCGGAGTTCAGCTGCCTGTGTTGCTGCCTCGCCACCCGGCCTGCCTTCCTCCACAGACCCCGGCTTGCTGTGAGCTCGATTGAGGTCCGGCTCGGCTGCTGCAGCCCACAGCACCTCATACCCGCGCAAAGTCACCGTAGTAGTCCACCGGGCTGGTGGACTACTACCAAACGCCGCTGCCCTGACAAAGCTCCAGGGCCTGCATATCCTCTCTTCCTGCTAGCTAAATGGCCCGTGTGTGAGAGCGCGGTCAGCGAGCTTGTTACACCAGCAATCTCTTACCACATGTTACACACATGTCACGCCACTTAGCTATACAACATATAACTATATGTTTTATAAAGCTAACAACGGTGTCCGATTTCAAGTTAATGAATATTTGTGAGCTGTAAGGGTTTCGTTAGCTGCGACTCTGTCCCTGCAATCCTATGTGTACAGATTGTGGCTAGTTAGCTTCATTTTTGGTCGTAATTCGAGTATATTTACAGTTTGAATTTCATCACGCCACTTATACAACATCTAACTATATGTTTTAAAGCTAACAACGGTGTCCGATTTCAAGTTAATGAATATTTGTGAGCTGTACGGGTTTCGTTAGCTGCGACTGTCCCTGCAATCCTATGTGTACAGATTGCGGCTAGTTAGCTTCATTTTTGGTCGTAATTAGAGTATATTTACAGTTTGAATTTCGTCACGCCACTTATACAACATCTAACTATACGTTTTATAAAGCTAACAACGGTGTCCGATTTCAAGTTAATGAATATTTGTGAGCTGTACGGGTTTCGTTAGCTGCGACTGTCCCTGCAATCCTATGTGTACAGATTGCGGCTAGTTAGCTTCATTTTTGGTCGTAATTTGAGTATATTTACAGTTTGAATTTCGTCACGGCACTTATACAACATCTAACTATATGTTTTATAAAGCTAACAACGGTGTCCAATTTCAAGTTAATGAATATTTGTGAGCTGTAAGGGTTTCGTTAGCTGCGACTGTCCCTTCAATCCTATGTGTACAGATTGCGGCTAGTTAGCTTCATTTTTGGTGGTAATTCGAGTATATTTACAGTTTGAATTTCGTCACGCCACTTATACAACATCTAACTATATGTTTTATAAAGCTAACAACGGTGTCCGATTTCAAGTTAATGAATATTTGTGAGCTGTAAGGGTTTCGTTAGCTGCGACTGTCCCTTCAATCCTATGTGTACAGATTGCGGCTAGTTAGCTTCATGTTTGGTCGTAATTCGAGTATATTTACAGTTTGAATTTCGTCACGCCACTTATACAACATCTAACTATATGTTTTATAAAGCGGTGTCCGATTTCAAGTTAATGAATATTTGTGAATTCCAGAGGAATTCTAAGAGGAGGCTAGCTAGCTCTCATTGATAGAGCTCCATCCAGCCGCAGGCTCTATCAATGAGACTCATGGACAAGCGGCGTTTATTTTCCCAATCGTTTGTTTAAATAACTCAACACATTATAATTACACACATTATAAGATTAACTAGAATCTGTGGTAAGAGAATGCTGGCGTAACAAGCTCGCTGACCGCGCTTTCACTCACATACACCGGGCATTTAGCTAGCTAGCAGGAAGAGGGGAGTTGCAGGCCCTGGAGCTCTGTCAGAGCAGCGGTGTTTGGTAGTAGTCCAATAGCCCAAACGGTGATTTGCGCAGGTATGAGGTGCTGTGTGCTGCAGGAGCCGTGCCGGAGCTCAATCGAGCTCACAGCAAGCCGGGGTCTGTGGAGGAAGGCAGGCCGGGCGGCGAGGCAGCAACACAGGCAGCACCAGCCTCTGATGTCCGACACACAGTCGGACAAAATTTGCAATTAGACATCAATTTTCATAAAACGGGACATATTTGACCTCTAAGTAGTTGATTTCTCGCATAAAAAAGTCTCAGAAGTGAATTTAATGGTAAAATAGCATATGAACAATGTATACATTTTCTGAGATCTGCATGACCTAGATTCAGAAGACTACCTGATCTCAGGTCAGTTGTGTAGCCTATGCAAATGTTGGGGCGTGACCGTTCTCTTAATACACCCATGGCTGTGACAAAGGTTCCGGATTTTGAGATGCTTACGCAAGCAACTAGCTTTGTTGAGATTCGCCCGTTTTCAGCGGCAGTTTCAAAATATGAGATTTTCATAGTAAAGGGGTGTCAATGGGATTTTGAGCTTATATGTATGTCCTATTTACCCACCGAACTGTCGTTATTCAACTATGACGGTTTTGCATTCTATCACCCCTTTAAAATAGTAGAATGTTAGTATAATATTAATATATTAATTATACAGTTTTTAATACATTCATAATTACATATAATAATACCACTCCAATTGGACAACATAGCAGTAAGAAATACTCAACCAATATTTATGATTTTTGTAGGTTTTGTTCCTTCATTAAATCATTTTGCATGAAAAATGCTATAAATTGGTCTCTAATCAGTCTAGTCAATAATCATAACCGTTCATGCATAACAATCAGTTCAACATTACCAAAGTTCGCTGCAGCAGGTCTACCTTTTTTTTTTACGTCCCATACAGGCTGTGATTGGTTGGTTCACAAAAAGTGACATTGGCGAGCGCATCAACTTTATGAAAAGTGGAACAGTTTCAACAAAAGCCACTCAATATAGCTAAATAGCCAGAGCCAATCTCAAACCCTGCTTATCTTATCTCAATTGTCTTCTGTCTTACTGCTTCAGCTACAGACCCACTGGGCTGTACTCTCTGCTGCTCTCCCTCTCCACCAGTCTGTCTGTCAGTCTATCTATCTATCTATCTATCTATCTATCTATCTATCTATCTATCGCTGCAGTCAGGAACAAATTACTGCATCCCAGTTTCTGAATTCATATCCACAATGTATTAAACATTTAAACTGAATTGATTTAAATTCCTGAATGTATCCAACAGGTTCTAAAAAGAACTTCTAACTTCACCCTGCCATTACCCACAAGCTCTCTGATCGGATGTTTCCTTCTTGTCTCTCAAACCATGATAACTCGTTTTTACGTTTTTATTTCTACATCTGTTCGATTAACAAGATACAGCATGTATAAAAGTTTGGGAGATGTTGGAAGGTGGATTATTTCGCTTCTGATGGAGCCTCCACCTATCTATGTACTAAGTGCAGATGTATACTGATACTAGATTTTAAATATTGGACTGTTGCTTTAAAGAAGCTATAAACTTTAAACAATATATCAAATGCAATGTGAAAACAATGTGACAATGTGAAAGGTGTCGCTCATACTGATAAACCCACAAAGAATTTTCAGCTGAATCTGCAGCTCCCCTCTGCCTTACAGAGTTTCAGCTCATTGTACTTAAGGGAGTATTTCTACATTCAGGATCCTGTGACATCTAAACTATGACCTCTTCACTGTTGACCATTGAACTGCAGCTTTTTTATCACTTTGTAGGCCGCTGTTGTGAATATTGTTCATAAAATGACAAAATTACGAATGTGATGAACAGAAAACAGACATGCAGACAGTCCTGTTTTAACCATTTGGACCTGAACACAACGGGGCTAGCTTATTTTGGCATGTGGTGTTTCTGTAGGTTTGATGAATATAGATTATCCAAACTGCTCTGGGCAAAACATCAAAAAGTTAGGAAAGGAACAAAGTTCTAAAAGTATTGAGACTCTCAATGACTCTTTGTTGGTACCCAATATTCTTTAGTGGTCAGCCTTTTTTGTTCATGCTGCCCATGGCTACTATTTGAAATTCTGCCATCATTTGGACATCATCTTGTATTTGAGAATTCACATGATTAGCATATGGACGCAATTCTCTGCATTCATTAAAATTTTAATCAGTGTATAAAATTCAATAACATCATGCAGGATGAGGAGGGATTTCTCATTATCATTTTCTGCCTCCTCAGGGAGTTTGAACCAGGATATATCGAGGAATTTGGTACTTCACCTCCATCGCTCCCAGCTCTTCCTCCTCCACCTTCTCCTCCTCTTTCATCTCTATCACTGCTGCCACCACCACCACCACCACAACAACAACAACAACAACAACAAACACAACGGTCATCCCACCACAGCAGACCATGTTTAGCAGGAGGAGTCCAACTACGCATCAAGAACAGGTAGGAGAGAGCTAAGAACCTACATCAACCTGCCATTCACTAAACCCCTATTGAAAGCCCGGTCCCCACAGTGGTGATATTAGGGTCTGTTGTGGCCCTAGGCAAGAATTCCTAGGGGGCCCCTCAAAACCCGTGTTCGTCACCATTATGTTCTAAACTCTACAACTGCTGCTTTTGGACCTTGGCTATGGCAAATGCTGCCACTATGTCCTCCAGATCTAATGACCTTCGTACATTTCGTTCTATTGAAATGAGACCCAGACCTGAAAGTCTCTCCTGGGACAGGAGCAAGACAGACTCCAGGCTGGAGTCTCCAGTTCCACTAGCTAGGTTAACTAACAAAAAATTTGAAAATATAAACGCCATTAGTCTAACGTTAATGCTAGCTAGCTAAAGTTATTTAAATGTCTCCCCCATAGTTAAGGTTAAATGACAGCATTCAGACAGTTATTATTACACAACTTAATCGTCATTATCTGCTCTATCACTGTCTTGCATTCTTTTCTTCTCATCCTTATTTTTCTCTTTCTTTTTTTCACTCCCAGAAGGATAACTCCTCTTCATTTTCTTTTGACTTTCAATTATTAAGAAATTCTGTCATGCTTTGACAAGAATGACATGGGGCCCCTTCAGATGTCATTTGTTTAAGGGGAGGGGGGTTGGTGTGGAGTAAAGTTTGTCAGCCCTCGGGGGCCCCGTAAACGGCCTCGGGCCCAAGCAGTTGCCTGTTGACAAGCTGCGGCTCTGGGTCCTAGCCGGGTCTAAGCATAAGGGATATTTAAAATGTTATACAAGTAGCGAAATAATAACTTGTGTCGGTTGTGTGAGAGAGAGAGAGAAAGAGAGAGAGAGAGAGAGAGAGAGAGTGTATGTGGTATTTATTGTTTGTCTATTTCATATGTTTAAATATGTTTTCATGCACCAAACCACAGCAAATTCCTAGTAAGCTGCTTAACTGGCAATAAATCTTTTTCTGATTCTGTACATTAAGTACATCCATGATGAACAGCACCCGACAACTAGCTAGCGAAGCCGTTAGCAGAGTGTGACTTTGTATGTGAATTAACCTATAGACCAACATGCACAACAGGTCAAAAATATTCTCGCCAGTTACCATTTAACCGTCAACTGTTGACAGGGATGTCAACAGTTGCTACCATTGAAAGTCTTTATAGAGAGTAGGGATACTCTGTATAAGACTTTCGATGGTAGTTATTTTTACTTTCCCAAAAACAAAAATACAAGAGCAAAAGGGTAAGGAACGAATTAAACAGTGTTTGTCTGTTCTAACGTAAGCCGTTGAAGCATTTCATACTACATTTTTTGTGGGGTTACCTTAAAAAATCCCTGTTCACTACTAGCACATCCATTGTGTAGAATTTCTTACTGAGTCGGAGCCAGTCCTGGATGCTATTATAATAGAGTTTAGCAACTAAGTCCTGAGGCCTGTACTCAGTCAAGATCAACATGCCCTGGATTTATTTCAGTTACCCGGCTTCACTTAACCTCACAACCACGGTCCCGCATAAGCTGTGTCAGGACGGTGGTTATCAACAAGTTCAATCAACTCTGGGTTTCCCAATCCAGCGACGCACGCGTTCACTTTAAAGGTGGTGTTTGCACAGCACGATCAATCGCAAACATCTACCAGAGCCGCATATTTTACATAAGAAGAGCAAACTATAATTCTACATAAATATGAAGAACACAGACACGGTTTTACAGGCAAAACGCAGGAAGGAAAGCTGGCAATCACTTATCAATATCACTTCCCCATCAGTCAGGCACTGATCTGACCACAATTACACTTTTGCTTTTCATAAACTGTTGTTGCTTAAGCCTATTATATTATCATTTGCAAGTGGTAAGCGATCATGAGAGAAAATACAAAATATAAACACATAATTCAAACCGTTGTATGGCATTGGCAACACACGGCTCAAGAAGCCGACAAATAGCCTATACGTAATTCCCTCCGCTGAAAATATATATCTTTCATAAAAATACACATCAGGGAATGTTAGCGGGGTTGCCGGTCTCGCGCACCTCTCTCTCTCTCTCTCTCTCCACGCACCGAGCTCCACCGGATCTTCAAAGAACGGTAGGCGGTACTTTTACACCGGTTGATCTCTAATCTCCAACATAACCTGCTCCCGAGCAAGTTACCACAACGATTTAACCCATTAACAAGTGATCCACCGTCGTGATACACAAAACCCTGGGTTGAACCTGAAGTTACCTCGTTAACGCCAAATCTTGCTTCGTAGTACAGACCTCTGCTCTGTCAGACTTAAACGTTTACACTCCCTCAATTCCAGTTAACATTACTCAAGATAGAGTTACGTTCAGCAAAGCTATGGTCAGTTCTCATTTTTCAGATTTGATTTTATTTTATTAGGATCCCCATTAAGTGATGCAGAACATCAGCTACTCTTCCTGGGGTCCACACAAAACATAAAAACATTACAACAGATAAGACGTTTTCAAACAAAACAGCAACATGATATAAAAATAAAAATAAGAGCAGTATAGCTATCATTATTCCTTCTTGCAAATATAACTATACATAGTCCTCTTCATATACTCTTATAAATATTACACTAAATACATACACACTGAATATAGAAAATTTAAATCTTAAAACATCTTTGTATACACATAAATATTCCTATATATAAAAAGTACAAAAGTAGTTACAAAATATGGTTACAGGCGTAGGGCCCTTAGATGTTGCTTTACTTACTAGATTTATTGTGCGCTTTAGCAATCTCAGCCAGAAATGAGTTCCATGCAACCATCCCTCATACAATACTGTACGTTGATTGTGTTCGGGATCTAGGAATTTTAAAAAGACCTCTGGTGGCATGTTTGGTGGGGTATTTATGTGTGTTAGAGCTAAATTTTAGTTGACTATACAAACAATTAGGAATTTTCAATTCATTAATCTTTCTAACAAAAGCCAGGAGTGATACTGAATGAATGAATGAATGAATGAATGAATAAATGAATGAATGAGTTTATTGGTCGTAACCAAAGGGTAGGGTCAGAAGCTTCAGCTACTCTTTTTTAAGAGTAACAAACAAATTGGCAAGGACATTTTTTTACAAGACAAGAAAGATAAAAATAAATTCTACAAAAAAAACTAATCAACATATACACTTACCCAGATAACTTTCTACATACATGCATACATACAGTGTGTTTGCATATGCATGCATACACTTACCTACATATATATATACACACACGCCTACAATCAGCCAATGCTGATAGTCTCTCCTCAACTTTCAACCAGGAGAGATTCACATGCATGTTGTTTACATTAGACCTAAGTGGACATTGAAAGGCAAGACGAGCTGCTCTGTTCTGAGCCAGCTGCAGTTTTCCTAGATCCTTCTTTGCAGCACCTGACAATGGGCAATTGTAACCCTTATTACAATGTAGTAAGAATGTACCTTTATGAAATAGCTTGTAGTAGTGATATGTAGTTGATATCAGTGTGAATTTGGACCAGAATCAGAAGAAAACTAGATTGTTAAAAGCCAGAGAATTGAACGTCAATAAAGAAACTAAGAGACCAGGATAAAGTGTATTAATATACACAGAAATTTGGCATACATACAACTAGGGCTGGGCATCTTTCGATCGCCAATTTCGATACCTCACTTTTGATGCCGGTTCCTAACGATACTTTTTTTGATATCATATGTTTTAAAATCCATTTCAACATCAACAAAAATACATTAAACACAAAGCTTTTATTTTCCAACTTAATTGTGAATCAAAACAGTTATCAAAATGTAAAAATTCTGGTAACACTGCTCACTCAATTCAATTCAATTCAATTTTATTTATAGTATCAAATCATAACACAGGTTATCTCGAGACACTTTACAGATAGAGTAGGTCTAGACCACACTCTATAATTTACAAAGCCCCAACAATTACAATAAGTCCCTCAAGAACAGTGGTTACTCAGAGTAACATTAATAAAGTTGCCTTGCCTTACAAGCTCAGCCTGTCAGTCAGTCATCAGGGCAGAGAAACCACCGTTGTGCCTGCTTGTCTAAGAGGAAGTGTAACGTCAACAGCACCGCGACCGCTTTTGGCTCGCCATTAATATCATATCGCAGCAAACGCTGTCCGCGTAAAGTTTTGAAAAATTGTAACCACACTTCAAACCACTTTATCGGCATTGCTGTGACTCACTGTGACTTCAACAAAACTACAGAGCCGACAACGTAGTTTACCCCGTCCGCACCTCTCGTGTGTGTGTGTGTGTGTGTGTGTGTGTGTGTGTCGGTCGGAGCTCTGCTCTCTGTCAGTATGCAGAGAGGACAGATAACCTTGCGCTTACGAGTTCAGACGCTTTTGGTACCGAAATTTGGCACCGAAAGATATAAAAAATTTCGATACTCATAGGATTGGATAAAAGTATCGATGTTCGGTGCCCAGCCCTACATACAACAAACTAAAATAATAAAGTGCGCACATAAATGAGCTCAATTGTTCTTTGATGACGTGAGTTCAGAGATGTTCAACGTTGGGGCCCTTGTGAGTTTTGGTTCTGTCTGTCCTACCACCATAAAGAAGGAATCCAGAGCAATCCGTCTAAGTTCAGAGTCTCAATAGCTCGCCACCCAGCCAACTGAACTGGGAATCTCTAAACCCTGGAAATCTCTGGGATCTCAGGAGTCGATGTGGTTCAATATTCTTCTGTGGACTGGACCTCGCCTGTGTAGCATTTCTCAATTCTCCACCAAAAACCTGACCTATAGATAAGGCCAAATAATTTCTCTCAATTACTATTCAGTAATAAAATCAATTTCTTAGGTTACGATGAAAATAGAATGAGGTAATATTTCAGCTAACCCTTTCAGGTATCAAAAGTACATTTATATTAATGGCAACCTTTATACAAAAAATACATTTCTAATTCAAGTTTTATGGAACCTTAGTAACATTAACACTATCCTAAATAAAATTGCATAAATTGCATGTAAAACATCTCTCAAATTGTATTATTTTCCCATAACTTAAGCTACAGTGTTGTAATTTAGAGGCATTAAGACATGCATGCTTATTTATCCCTCCCTGCACTGGTAAGAAAGAATGCACTAAAAGTTTGCCTCTTCAAGTTACTTCACCATAAACTCCAGTCAAACAATTAAACTCACAATTTGTACTAACATTCATTCAACAAAATACCCACAACTAGCAATAGTGTTGAAAAGCAACATCACTCTTCATAACCAATAGATAGAATAATTAGCCCTTTTCATAGCCAATATACAGTACTCCATTAGCCTTTTGTGGCTAATTACCCTATTAGCATATGAATGCAGCACCTTAGCTAACCTTTTAGCTTTGCACTATTAGCACCAATTAGCATAAATGCTAGCGAACTTCACAGTGACTCAGCATCCAGGTTAAATACAATGAATGTCAAAGGCCTGTTAGCATGGATGCTAGCAACTCAAGGCCTAGTGAATGACTCACCATTTTAACGGAATTAACTCTGTGAGTCTTTAACTCTGTGACGACAGTGGATTCAGGCACAGCTCTTTCGCTCTATTCACAACAAGGCATAGTCAGTATTAGATTCTATTTAGTATATAGAATTTATAAAATTCACTAAATTTCGTTCTTTTCCTCTTACCGAGTGAATAACGGCAGCCTCCTACGTCCCGATGCAGGCGCCAAAAGGGACGTGAGGAGACATAAATCTAGTGATCTAACGCAGCCAAGTTGATATGTTTATTGATATTGGTCAGCTTGCGGACCATAGCTGATTGGTCAGCTCACGTCCACCTGTTGGCTTATTCACAAGCCCATCAAAGCCAACAAAAGAATAAGTGAACGTTAAATAATTTTCCACTATTTTCACCCATAGCTTTTACCGACTACTTTTGACCACATTTAAATAACTTGGAAAATAAAAGGAATACCTTAAAATAAAATATAGGAGTGTTATTATCAAGCCTGAGCTACACAATAGTCTAGATGTGATAAAACTATAGTCTGCAGGACTTGTATAGTCAATTTTGGTGTTAGAAAAGCAAAGCATCTTTTTATAACAGATATATTCCTCCCCATCATTACAAAAAGAGAAACTATATGCCTTGTCCCAACAGTTTATTTAATCTAACGCCAAGAAACTTTGTTTCCTCTACTTGCTCAACTGCTACATTATTTAGCATCAAATTCAGCTGAGGTCTAGAGCTCAAGGAATGATTTGTACCAAATACAATGCTTTTAGTCTTTGACATGTTTAAGAATAATTTATTGCTAGTAACCCATTCAAGTGCTATCTGCAACTCTTTGTTGAGGGTTGCAGTTATTTCAATTAATTGTAGGTGCATACATGTATATTGTTGTATCATCTGCATACATGGACACATGGGCTTTTTTAAAAGCAAGTGGAAGATCATTAATAAAAACAGAAAATAGTAAGCGAACTTCCTTGTAGAATTCCACCACAATGTTTTGTATCAGAAAAGCTTCTATTAAAGAAAACTCTTTGTGATCTATAGGATAGATAATTTTCTGTCCATGATAAAGCAGATGGCGCAAAACCATAACATACTAGTTTTTTCAATAATAATTTGTGATCAATGACCTCAAAGGCAGCACTGAAGTCTAGCAGTACTGCTCCTACAATATTCTTCTGATCAATTTCTTTCAACCAATCATTCATCATTTGCATCAAGTGCAGTGCATGTTGAGTGACATACTCTATAAGCATGCTGATGCTCGCTTGTCAAATTATTAACAGAAGTAGCACTGTATCTGTTCAAATACAATTATTTCCAAGAGTTTGCTAAGAATAGGTGACAGACTAATTGGTTGGCTGTTAGTGCCAGTGAAGGCTTGAATTGCTTGGGTAGAGGAATAACTTTAGCTTCTTTCCAAATTTGGGGAAAAACATTACTTGCAAGGTTTAAATTGAAGATGTGGCTTTTCTATTGTAGCATTAAAACTGAAACAGACTGAAAATATGAACAATAAAGCATACATCTAACCTCTTGCTTGTATAAGGCTTACGAATAAAAAAAAAAACAGTCGGATTGGACATTTTCCTCATACATGCAGTTATAAATGTTTAAAAAGGAGGGCACAAATTCTGTTCACACAGAGCATTCAAGAGAATCATTCATAACATAGACTGTAAAAATAATGGATGTAGCATCGGCGATGTCAACTGTTGGTTTGTGGACTGCCGTTTTGACGGCATTTTGGCTGTTGCCATCTTGGTATTTTGGAGACAGAAGTGACCATATCTGGACCTAAGGGCACATTTTTGTGTATGGTTTTAATGGCGCTGCGCTAAGCTTAATGCTAAAGAGCAAAAGTTGCCTTCTGACGTGAGTCATCCAGCGGAGTTTTACTGCAGGGTAAAGAGGTAGAGAGCTGGTTGAAAATCGTTGACTTTCTCTTTACCAGCTAACGCTAGCGCTAGCTAGCTAGCTTGGTTGGCAGACCACTGAACAAGACATTTCTAGGCAATCAAAGTGTTCCAATTAACTTTAATGAAGTGAAAACACACAGTGAGAGGGTCAAAGTTTAGGACAAAAACATGGACAACACCCCAAAAAAAAAACTTTTGTCCTTTCGATTTCTTACAGGTTGAGTCGTTGTTGCCCATAACACGCTAGCATTCTGCTTATGAATGCTGATTGGTCAGTGAAGGACTGATTACGACCAGAGATCCCACTTGATGGCATCTGAAGCAGAACCAGAATGTCAGAGTAAATATTTCGGCATGGTCTTTAAAATATTAGCAAACCTCTATCTAGTACGTGTATTGACAGGGAGAGCCTAACCTGTCAGCTGTGTTGTTGATGCCTCGAGATAAAAAAGGAAGTGACTCAGAGCTTGCCGTAAAGCAGTCTCTGGCAGTTCGATGTGTATGACGTCATTTTAAAAGGCTTTTTAGAACAAAAAAGCCACTTAAAAAAAAATCTAACACCCAGTGTGTATTTTCTTAGCCTCCCCTTTCGAATGCAACATTCAAATTACTAGACAAAAAATTATATCCTGAGAAAAATGGATTTTGAAGGGTATAGCGCCATAGACCTCCATTAATTCTGCACTCGCCTGTGAGCGTCCCCTATTTGGAACCAGAGTGGAACTTAAACCAGTTCAGAAGCCAGAAGTATCGAGAGAGTGGAACTTCTTCCCTTATTAGAAATTCTTTGGCTTTACTTTTCAGACACGGAAGTTGCTCCTTGGTTCGGACCAAAGGAAACTCCTCAGAGTTAAGTGTTGCTGACTAGGACTTCCTGTCTAATTCCAATTCCTTCCAGTATCGATAAATTATCTTTATTTTTCCTAACCGTGTTGGAAGTGATGTCAATAAGTGACAGGTTTACGGCTGTCAGCTGGGGAGGTCATCACCCCTGGTGTAAGGATGTTCTGTCTGTGCTTCCTTTGTTGGTGTGCATGTGTGTTACGGTCAGAGGATTTCTTAGTCTGCCCTATTTGAGACTCAGGGTTCAAACTCAAATCAACAGGAACAAAACACAGTATAAACAGAATCTCCTCAGGTTACTGAGAGAAGTCCATAAGGGGACTTTATTGCAGGCTGACGCTCACTGTTATACCAGTAATTGAACCTGCCCGCTATTTATTTTGTGATTTTGCAAGAATGATGTATATGGGGATATAACAAAATAGTTAGTTATGTTCCATGCAAATATTATCCTTAATATGATGAAAACTGGGATAAAATATAAATGATGACATGACACAGACCAAAAGTTGAGTAAAGCTGAATATAATAAAAAGAAATAAACTAAAAATATCATATAATTAATCACCTTTTTGTTTGTTTGTTTTATTTGGATCCCCATTAGCTTCAGCATCAGCTAAAAAGCTATTCTTCCTGGGGTCCTACAATCTATCATGTGACAATACAATTTACAATATTATATTACACACCATACACACAAGACATTACTTCACATTACACAACATTTGAAAATACAAATCATATTTTACAGTTAACACAGTAATCACACAACATAAATAAATAAAGAAATTAAATAAAAATTACACTACTCCGAATAGATCCATTTTAAAGATAATATGTAACGAAAAAGCCCTATATCGAAATCTTTTTTAATTTAATATTAAGTATTGAATTCTCTTTGAAGGTAATATATCTTAAGTGATTTTTTAAATCCATATTGAGTATTTTGTTGTTTGATAACATTTGGGAGAGAGTTCCATTCACACATTGCTCTATACCTAACTGAACGTTGAATTGATTTGGTTTTCACTTTAGGTAAAATAAAACTACCTCCTACTACATGCCTCGTTGGATAATAATGTGCATCAATACTAAAAGATAATTTTGTATATAAAATAAAAGGTGTTTTATTCGTTGTAACATTATATAAAAAAAACATTAGTGAATACACCAATCTATTTTTAACTTTAAACCATGAGAGGTTTTCATGCATTTTATCAACATTATATTTAAACCCACATGAGAGAGCCACACGTGCCGCTTTATTCTGAATCACTTGTAGTTTCTTTATATTAATTGCTGAAGTGCTGGACCAAACCACAGAACAGTAATCAAGGTGTGAAAAAAACAAAGCATAAAGTACTTGTTTAACAGTCTGTGGTGTAAAGTGTTTTGCGCACCTTTTAATAACAGACAAAGTTTTGCCCATTTTAGTTACCAGTTTCTGAACATTTCTATCCCAACACAATCTGTTATCAATCATCACTCCCAAAAGTTTAACCTCTTCTCTCTGCTCCGCAGAATTTTGCTCTATACTGAGTTCAAGTTTTGGTTTGGAACGTAAAGAAAAATGAGTTCCAACCACTAAACACATTAAGAATTATTTATAATAATTATGGGGCAGCAGGATTCAATTACATTTTATTTATAGTGTCAAATCACAACAGGAGTTATCTCAGGACACTTTACAGATAGAGTAGGTCTAGACCACACTATAATTTACAAAGAACCAACAATTTCCCACGAGCAAGCATTTGGTGCAACAGTGGCAAGGAAAACTTTCCTTTTTACAAGCAGAAACCTCAGACAGACCCTGGCTCTTGGTGGGCGTCTATCTGCCGCTGCCGGTTGGGACACAGAGACACTAATACACATACAGATATGGATAAATATAATTCATAATTAAAGCTGCAAGCAGCGTTGGACGGGCCCTCGCACCTCTGCGTCCGTTGGGGTTACTGGTGGACGCCGCTCCTTGCGACCGTGCATTTGCGCGGCATTCAGACACTGCAAATCGTCACCAATGAAAGGGGAACTCCCTGCTGAGTTCAATGATACCTCACACAAGACTCTACGTTATAAAGCAGTTACACACCAACCAGACGGCCGACCGTCGGCAGAAAAGCCAGTCGGACTGATCAGTCGGGTCCCTGAGGTCCAAAAAACTGCCGACTGCTGAAGTGACACCAACTTGAGCGTACGCTCTACGCATGTGCGAAACGTAATACGTCTCCATAGCAGCAGGCAGCGCTACTCTGTATTGTTGCCCAAGAAATGAAAACCGGCAGCTCATTGGAACGACTCACGTGGGTTTGTTTTCTCCGGAAATTCAAAGCCAGACTGTCATGGCGGCTTGTTCAAAATACGATCTCATATTATACTAAAATAGTTCACTGAAACGACTATTTTTAAGATTATCGACTTGGTGTGTCAGCGCCCATACAGTTCAATAGCTGTGAAAGGGGGCGTGGCCAAAGCATAGGGGTCGGGGCAAACCTTTACCAATAAAAAAGGAAGTCTCTACTGAGTTCAATGATACCTCACACAAGGGGCTACATCAAACGGGTCATAAGTTATAAAAAGTGGCGTGGCTACAACATCGGGGGCGGGTCAAACCATCACCAATCAAAAGGAAAGTCTCTGCTGAGTTCAATGATACCTCACAAAAGGGTCTACCTTAAACGGTTCAAATGTTATGAACGGGGGCATGGTTTAAGCATAGGGGTCGGGCCAAACCATCAGCAATGAAGAAGGAACTCTCTGCTGAGTTCAATGACACCTCACACAAGACTCTCCCTTAAACGGTTCATATGTTATGAAAGGGGGCGTGGTCTGAGTAAGTGGGCGTGGTTAACGTATTGGGGGCGGCTCAGTATCACATGTAGACCACACATTATAAGTTTCATGTAAATCGAATGATCTTTGTCATATAATGCAGATTTCCTGTTGCCAGCGGGGGGCGCTATGACCAAAAGTCAATTTTGGCATGTAGGTGTCCTCAATTTAAAATGGCGGACTTCCTGTTGGGTTTAGGGTATGGCTCCAATGAGCTTTTGTGTACGTCTTGACATGCTACATATGTGTACCATGTTTCGTTAGTCTACATTAAACGTACTGCAGGGGCTACATTTTTAAAGTTTTGCAGGGGACGCTAGCAAGCCATTTTTGTGCACCTATAACTGAAACCCTTAAAATACGTAAGTTTTCACCAGAATTGATGTGACCGCCAATTTGTATGAGTTTTTGAGTATGTTAAGCCCCTCAAAAAGGCGATTAATTTGATGGACGAAGGAAAAAGAATAATAATTCCTTCAGTTTCAATAGGGCCTTCGCCGCTGTCGGCGCTCGGGCCCTAATAATAGAACTGTGACTAGAACTAATAGTAGAAGCAGTGCAGGGCGTAGAGCAGGACCACGGCAGCAGCTGCAACCACGATCCAGGTTCCACCCCAATCCAAGGAAAACTGCAAGGCGAGAAAACATAAGGACTAAGTTGGTAACAAGCATTACTGGGAAATGAATGCACACAGATGGAAAGAGAGAGGAGAGAGGACACAGTTTGTCAAAGGAAGTCCCATGGCAGTCTAAAACTATAGCAGCATAACTAAGAGCTGGTCCAAGGCAAACCTCAGCCAGCCTACAAAGGGTTGGTTGTTGAATCTGACAACTATGAGGAGAAGCAGAGATAGGAGGGGGCTTGTTGCTTGTGGCTACACACCCTCCCTAGGTGCTAGGCGAACGTTGCCACTCCTCACTCCCTACTATAAGCTTTATCAAAGAAGAAAAAAAAAAATTAAGATTACTTTAAAATGTGGGAACCCAGACTGGGAGCTGGTTGCACAGGAGAGGAGGCTTATAGATGAAGGCTCTGGCTCACATTCTACTTTTAGAGACTCTGGGAACCACAAGTAACTCTGCATTCTGGGAGCACAGTACTCAAGTGGGACAATAAGGTACTATGAGCTCTTTAAGATATGATGGTGCCTGACCATTAAGAAAAAGGATTTTAAATTCAAACCTGGATTTTACAGGAAGCCAATGCAGAGAAGCTAATACAGAATAAATAGGATATCTTATCTTAGTTCTTGTCAGTACAAGCGCTGCAGCATTCTGGATCAACTGGAGAGTCTTAAGAGACTTGTTTGAGTAACCTGATAATAAGGAATTGCAATCATCCAGCCTTGGACTAGTTTTTCTGCATTGTTTTGAGATAGGTATGATAGGTCTAATTTTGTCAGTGTTAAGCAGGTGAAAAAGGATGTCTGGCCTAGGGCACCAACATGGTGAGAAACCAAACCGTAAATTAATGACGTTTTTTAAAGTGTGAATATTTAATTTCAGGCATTTTCACCAGAGAGAGACAGAGAGAGAGAGAGAAAGAGAGAGAGAGAGAGAGAGAGAGAGAGAGAGAGAGTTATGATATGCAGCAAAGGTCCCAAGGCTGGAATAAAACATTCCTGGTTCAACACTGTAATGTCATCTCTCTCTCTCTCTCTCTCGCTCTCTCTCTCTCTATAAGTGTTTATCAGAGTCCTTACAGGCAAACAGTCTATAAATACTGACACTTACAGCCAGTTTCATCCTAATATGGAGGTCAGGTCCTAGAAGTACAGCCTCATCACAGCCACAGGGGGGTGCTAATGTGACTACAGACATTTTCTCTGGTTGATCTTTCTTGTGCCCTGTTGCCCAGTCCCCACTGTTATCGTTAAAGTGGAATCAAAGTTGAAGTCAAGAGGTATAAGAGTTGGGCTCTTTACTTAGTTCCAAGACTTGCCAGTTCTTGTAACATTTTGAAACTGTGAAGTTTGAAAACAATGTTCTTGGTTCCTGGAAAACGTACTGCTCCGTAATATACGTATACAATACCTTTTGGAAGCAGTTACATTAATCATCTTGCAGAATTAAAGTTAGTCCTCAGCAATGAGTGCTAAAGTGCCTTCAACTAGCAACACGTTTGCAGGTGATTGTAATAACCGAATAATTTAAATGTAGACTCATAGACTCAGTTAAACATGCAGAATGACTCTATTCTTTCACAATTCCCTGGAGTCTGGGTGGTTATCAGATACCACTGAGGAGAGAGAAGGAGGTAGAGTGGGAGCAATGCTTGTCTCTTATTGGTGCACAAACAGGAAGTGGGCCATCAGAGCCCCGTGAGGCTGGGTGTTAATATGGAGATGACAGACAGACTGATTTTGAAACACATACAGTGTCTTTATCTGACTCCTTCTTTCCTTTCCTTTTCTTCTCTTTTTGTCCATTTTTTCTTCCCTATTCTCGCTTCCTTTCCTTCTCTACCTTGCTTCTCTCTTTCTTAACTTTCCTCTCTTTTCCTTTCAATTCTTTTCTTCATCCTTTTTTTCTTCTCCACTCCCCTCATCTTTTCTTTTTTCTGCCTCCTCTTTCTCCTCCTTACTTTCCTGCTCTCCTCCCCTCTTTCCTCCTTAGATGTTTCTTTAGTTGAATCACCACATTTTTCTAAAACATCGTCACGTTATTGCACAAAACACACACACACACACACACACAATACAAACAAGCTCCATTAAGCCCCTGACACACCAACCCGACGGCTGATCGTTGGCAGAAAAGGCAGTCAGACTGATCAGTCGGCTCCCCGAGGTCCAAAAAGTGCCTTGGAACACACTGAAGCGACGCCATCTTGAGCTTACGTTCTGCACGTGCTTCTCCAGCCGATAGCAATGGCGGCTTGTTCGAAATGCGATCTCGGTTTTTACGAAAATCTGTCTTCATTTCAGATCGACAAAGGTCAGTTTAAAAGATTTTTGTCAGGTTTTGAGAGGCGTCACTCATCCCGCTCGTTATTTCTGGGTTAACACAGATTGGTGGAGTGAGTCCGACTGCCCGCCCTCCGACCCAGCAGCCCTCGCAAGACCTCGCCAGACTGTCCGACGGCCGTTTATCGGGTTGGTATGTCAGGGCCATTACACTAACACAGTTTAATAAAAAACAGTACAGTCTAGTGTTAGTCCCTGTATTAACATACCTGTCAATACATTTGGGAATCATAGCAATGTCCATCTGTGTTTTGTGTTTTGGTAATGGGTGAGACTACATTGTGGTTTACATTTACAACACATTCTCACTCCCATCACGTAAAATATGGATGCTTGTTCAGGTGATTTTGTGGCTGTTACTGACGCTAAAAGTCTCCTTCAGCATCATATCTAAACACACTTTATCTAAACGTGCTTGGTCGGGACTATTGGCGTTACTTTTGACACAGGTTTAGGAAAAGATCGTGGGTGGGCTTATGAAAGGCATGTTTCCGTGACACACGGGACAAGAAAGGGACAGTTGGGTTTAGGAAAAGTGACATGCGGGACGAAAGTCCTGTGTTGTTTGACTTATCCACCACCCCAACCAACCTCCCGCGGAATTTCGGGCTTTCATACTACTCGCTACTCGCTCAAGTCACTCTTAATACTACGTCATCTTCAAGCTCCGCTTAGCTGCTGCTCTGCCCGGTGGTTCTACACACGTGCTGAAGGGACCTTTTTGCATCGAGTTCGGAGTGAGAACGGGTTGACATTTAATGTGGTCAGTTCAACCCGTTGTTAGGTTAGTTTCACTAGTCAGTTAACTGCTAGTCTCTCATTGCTAACCTGACTCCACAGTGCTTCGCTGTCCCCTCCACACATAAACTTCTGGATAGGAGGAAAAAAAAGCTCTAGGTTGTTTGCGTTTCATTAAACCAGTCACAATCGTCCTGGACGGCGTTAAGCTCCGGTTGCAGCAAAGGTGGCTCTGCAAAATGATCTGAGAAAGGAACTTGTTATGGTCGAACATTTGCATCCAGCAAAAGAAAAACACCACATACAATATTAAAGGAAGGTAACTATTTACATAATACAGTACCGTGAGCTATTAAAATTTCAAAAGCTGGATACATGGTTAAATGTAATTTGCTCTTACCAGTTTATCGCCCTGGATATTTTGTCCATAGCAAGTCCCCGCCAATCGTTCCCAAAATGTCCCAGTTAGATAGTAAATGCCGTAAACATATTCTTTGTAAATCTTTACAGTCATTCCCTGATAAAACCAAGCAGGTCTGCCTTGTTGCACGATACAAATTTTCTTCAAAACCTGCCATGTTCACGGTGTTCTCATGATTTTCATTGTTCAATTTCCTCTCCCTTTTTGGCACTATGACACATGGCAGGGTACTTTCTTTTTTTAACATGCTGTGCAGATTTACAGGGGTGAGCTCTGAGTTTGGCAAGGCACCAGATGTTCTGGTGATTATCCATTAAATAAAATCATCAATCCAGACTAGTCAACTGCTAGTCTATATCCATGACGTTCTACTTCTGGGATTGCTCCGCTATTTATGAGGACAATGGTTAAATGCTCCTCAGATCTCTGCAGGGTAAATTCAGACAGCTAGCTAGACTATCTGTCCAATCTGAGTTTTCTGTTGCACGACTAAAGCAACTTTTGAACCAGCAAAACAAGTTCCTTCCCGAGGCTATTTTGCAGCAGCACCGTGGCTCTGTCCGGCGATTAGCGGCACCCATGATGATTGTGATTGGTTTAAAGAACTGCCAATAATCCAGAGCATGTTTTTGTCCCATACCGGAATGCTGTGTAGACTAGCCAGACACTCCTCCACAGTGCTGTGAAGGAAGGTCTGGCAAAGCGAGACTAGTTAACTGCTAACAGAGCCTATTGCACTGTTGCTATGGTTACATGCAGTTTAATATGTATATACATGAGCTCTGATTTAGATCTGTGCTAATCTGATGTATAAACAGGGGTGCACATAACTTTTTCAGTGAGTTACTCAGGTGAGTACCAGCAGATGGTGTCTAGTACTCACCCCATATGTAGCGTGGTCTTAAAGGTGCTCTAAGTGATGTGACGTGTTTTTTAGGCTACAACATTTTTCGTCACATACAGCAAACATCGCCTCACTATCCGCTAGCTGCCTGTCCCCTGAACACACTGTAAAAAAAACGCGGTCTGTTTGACAACCTGCACAACGAACCATAACAAACAGTGTTCCAGCCACTAACCGACAAGAAGGAGCTGGTTGAGTCATGAATATGCATTGTGGAAGTAGCCTACGTGCTAACGCTGCTGCAGTGATGGCTCAACCAGCTCCTTATTGTCGGCAGGTTGGCGCAGTTTGTTTTTGTTGCCGTTTGTGGAGCCTGAGCTGTCTTCAGAGACCACGTTTTTCTTACGGTGTGTTCAGGGGACAGGCAGCTAGCGGATAGTGAGGAGATGTTTGCTGTATGTGACGAAAAATGTTGTAGCCTAAAAAACGCGTCACATCACTTTAATAAGTGCAGTCTTCCACACTGTCCTCCTCAGTACAGGCACCACTGTCCTCTTCAGTGTCGCCCCCACTGTCCTCTGCTTCAGCTTCCTGCATGGTAGATGATGAAGATGCTGCAGATGCACCTCTCTGTCCTTGATTGAGCCTCTGATTAGTTGTCTCCATCCACAGGTCAACAACAGACTTTGGGTTAAATGTCTCTGTGGTCTGCTTTGACAGGTGAATGTGCATCAGGGCAGACGAGATCTGTACTGTACTGGTTTTTATTATGTTGAGATGTGAGAATCCCCTCTCACTTAAAGGCAGTGTAAGAGACAGCTTAACCACCTTGTTGATGTTGGAGTAAGCATCTGTGTTACTTGTATTTACTATTTGGACCAAGTCATACACAGAAGAGGCTCCCAGGCGTTTTCCTGCCTGCTTTAAGCGCATCCATTCTATCACAGTGGTATCTTTGTCAAGTTGCAAGGTGGCCTCATATTTCTTGAATGCTACAAACTGTTGTGTTTCCAAAACTGTGGAGGTCTTGCATTTACTGAGGCCATGTTGAAGGATCAATTACTAAGAAATGATCACATGACTTGATGTTGTCATATCTGATTTCAAACTCTTCAATTAACCCCCTGAGTAAGTGAGTCTTGTCTCTATCAGCATCAGCATTAGAAACAGTGTGTGCCCTGTGGCTTTCACCATCAAGCAGAAGTGTAAACTGTCCAATGGCCACCATGAGTTCATCCTTACATTAATTTAATGGTCAGCTTTTCTTTCTGAAACCTAATGGATGTGGTCTTCAAAATGTTGCCAATGTCAAGCATGTTTGACAGAAAGCACTGAAAACGCTCTGTGCAGATATGCTGAAAGTCACTGTTATCACTCGTAGCCAGTTGTATTTTAATGGCTGGCAATAGTCTTGATATTTTTTCATGCCTCCATGCAGACCATCTGATATTATGAAAATTACCCAGTTTCACAAAGAAGATCCCATTTACTTCACATAGCTTCTTCAGTGCAACAGTTTTTTTTTTGCTCCACCTTTTTGTAAATGAAACTGCAGCAGCTTGACCACAGAGCAATTAAATGTCTCACAGTAAGGAACGTTGCGATCAGCTGATTTTGAGCAATTCTCCAGTGTGTGTGCAGTACACAGAATGTGCACAATCCAACCGCAGCAAGTTGCCGGAGTTTTGGCACTATGCGTTGTAGATACCGACGTTGACGCAGCCCTGTCTGTGCACACAGCGACCAACTTTGTTGTCCAGTCATCCAAGCCTGTGTCCTGGAAAAGTCTCACAAGTCCGTCTGTTATGGCCTGCGCGGTTTGGTCAGCACCCAATTCAATCACTCCATTAAAGTCCAAAGTAAACTCTCCGTTGCTGGACACAGACACAATCCTAGCCGCTTCAGTAAAGGAACATCCTCAAAATAGGAAGACATGGGACGTGCTTGTTTAGCTTTATGGAAGGCGAGGAAAAAAATATTAAACAGAGCTTGCCACTGTTCTTCATTCAGCTTCTCTCGCCATCTGGCAGGTGAGTGACTGGACATTTCTTCTCGGTTAGCTTGTTTATTAGCAATGGCTTGCGCCACATTCGTGTGCTCCTTGCTCTTTTCATGTTTGTCAAATAAAGGATGGTTGAAATTCTTTGAGCCTTTATAACGCACCTGTTTTGTATGCTAGATGTGGATTTGAGCGGCAAATTAGCTTCAAGCCACTGCACATCTTAGAGCCACTTTTACGAAAAAATGTATTTTCTTTGGCTCTGGCTCCAGTTGGCATTTCTTTGTAGGTGGCAAATTGCCAAAGAAGCTGCTTAATGTCTGTTGCTTTTTGGACATCTCTCACAGTAGTTGACAAGCAACATGTCATGTGTAAGGTTAGATGAGAAGATCGGTCAAGTACGCAAAGGCGCATTACGCATTTCCAATTTTGGCGCGCATGCGTACCTGCGTACCAGTTATGTGCACCCCTGTGTATAAACATACACCTGTTAGCTGGAGAGCAAGATTCTCTTTGGCCATATTTAATTTTTAAGTGTCTGCATATTTTGGATGTCTCAGGGGTCATTTAGGAAGTTGCAGGTGTCCTGAAGAGGTTACGGTGGTCCTAAAGAGGTTCATAGGAGCTTGAAGAGTTTCCAGGGAGTGTTGATGTGGTTCAAAACAACCTCGTAGCCACGGGTGTGCCAAGATGTGCCTGTGTGATCTAAATCTCAAACTCACTAGTAAATTCACTCAAATATGCATGGAGGATATATTTATTCATAATTCAAATTGAAAGTCCAAAGAGAAAACAAAGCGACATCAAATTAAAAATATTATTTTACTATGCTGCTAGGAAAAATCATGATATAATTCAGTCAAAACTGAAAAAGCAAAGTTGAAATGTAAAATGATAATTTGAATATGTACAGTGCATAAAAAGTCAAATTTAAAATGCAAAGCTTAAATGTAAATGGACTGTTTTTATATAGCACTTTTCTAGTCTTAACAACTACTCAAAGCGCTTTTACATAGTACAGGAACCATTCACCATTCAAACACATTCATACACTGTGGCTGAGGCTGCCATACAAGGTGCCACCTGCTCATCAGATAAACATTCACACACATTTACACTCCGATGCACAGCATCGGGGGCAACTCAGGGGTTCAGTGTCTTGCCCAAGGACACTTCGACATGGGACTGCAGGGCCAGGGATCGAACCACCAACCTTCCGATTGGCAGTACTACCACTGAGCCACAGCAATAAATATATATATATTAAATATAAATGCTTAAAGCGCCCATATTATGCTCATTTTCAGGTTCATAACTGTATTTTAAGGTTGTACCAGAATAGGTTTACATGGTTTAATTTTCAAAAAACACCATATTTTTGTTGTACTGCACAGCTCTCTCTCACTGCTGCAGATCTTCTTTTCACCTGGTTTCTGTTTTAGCTACAGAGTGAGACCTCTTTTCATCTTCTTCTTCTGTACTATCTTTGATTGCACTCGCACATGCTCAGTAGCTCAGATGTAGATCATGTCAGCTAGCTAACTCTAGAGACAGTAAAAGAAAGCCTGTTTCTCCAACTTTGGTCAGTTACAAGGCAGGATTAGCTGGGAGACTTCTAAATGAGGGCACACATGTAAGTAGTTCTTTTGTAGATTATGGTGAACTTGTGTGTGTTGTAGCAGTGCTTTGCTATTGAGAACGACGTAGCATGCTAGCGTTAGCATTAGCGTTAGCATGCTAATGCTAACGGTTAGCATGCTAACGAGCTAACGGTTGTGGTTAGCCAGCTCATTTCGGACTATGACGTCACAGTCCGAGCCGATTTTGAACAGCTCACTAGGAGACTGAAGGCAGGACACATTCAGAAACTGTATCTCACTCAAAACAGCATGGATGGATTTTTTTCAAAGTTTGTATGTGTGTGGAAGCACCAGAGACACAAAAGAACACCCCAAATCCCAGAAAAAGTGTTTTTTTCATAATATGGGCACTTTAAACTGAAATCTTTGATTGAAAATTGCAATGGAAATAAAAGAAAAACATCAAATAGAAACTCAAAATGTGAAATGGAAAAGCATAAATGGAAATACTTAAATTATAAAAAAGAAATTTTATTTTAGCTTTTGCACTATAATTTTTTATTTGAAAGTTTATCTTTTGAATTTCACATTTGGCAATTTTCCTTTGAAATTTTAAGATTGTCCTTTTCCTTTGGATTTAGCATTTGGTATTTCGATTTGGATTTAGCATTTGGCATTTCCATTTGGATTAAAGGGATATTTCACCGCAGGAAAGATGAATATGTATTTTAATTGGGTCATTTTTGCAGTAGAAATGTGAAATAATTTTAGAAGTTGGTGCCTTCTAGACCGAGAAAAGCCCTCATGTGTGGAGTGACAGGAAGAGGACCCAAATGCAGAGGGAGGCAGGCAGGCAGGAGATGGTTGAACTCAGGGATTTAATATAACAAAAAACGGCAGTACAAAGACTGGAAAACTCACAAAATAACAAACTGATGGGCAAAACACAGGCAGGAGCAAACTGACACACGCAGGAACAGACACAAGGCACAGGGAAGCAACACAAGACGATCTAACAAGAGACAAAGAGAACACAGAGGCAGCAAACAAGGGACCATAGACAGTATATAATGGACCAACAGACCCCGTTGCTCTGGACGGAGACCAGTGAAGGCTATTAGAAGCACTTTTCCAGTGATGGCCAGCTTTACTGCGCAGCCTCCAACTGAGAGAGACAGCGTAAATGTGACGTGAGCAACGTGTCTGAAAGTTGGAAGTCTTCTGGGAGCTGTGCCAAGAGAAATCTCAGTCATTCCCAATCTTATAGAGAAGGAGAGTGTAGGTATATGTAAGGAGATAACATGGGCACATGCTAATTATTGCTAACTAAAATGTTAGTTAACATTAGTAATTAATCCTAAACAGCTCATGTAAGTCGAAACTGCCTGCAAGCTTATCCTGTACTATACGGTAATTCCTCTACTATGTGACACAATCGTTAGCCTATTTTTATAAGGCAACTTTCTGCCCGAAACAACGCAAACGTGAGGTACAAGGTAATGGAGCCTTTTATACATTGTCGTGTTTCTTTAGAAATAAACAATGGACAAATAGAGCCTTTAAACGCTTCAGATGTAAAGTTATTCGCTGTCAAGTGGCGCCAAAATGAATGCTAGTCAGTGGAATGCTAACGGGAGGTGATGGCCAGGTAGCAACAAAATGGCGCCATAGGAGGTTCGAGTTCTGAAGCGAAGCTTACCCCCTTGCAAGGAACAGGTGGTCCATCTGGATTTGCTCTTTGGAGCTCACTGATAGCTCCGTAAAGTTCAGCTAACGCATTGGTAGCATTAGCGCTTGGTGGTATGTAAACACCAAGTATAAACACAGCCGTGAATTAGCGTGGAATGTAGAATGGTCGGCATTTAACAGTCACAAACTCCACCAGCGGTGAGCAGTAGTTGGATACAAGCACCGTGTTTCTACACCAGTCTGTGTTAACATGTATGCAAAGCCCACCTCCACGAGTCTTACCCTACAGAGCAGCATCTCTATCTGCTCGGAAGGCTAGCAGACCTGGTAGCTGGATAGCGGAGTTGTTCAGCCATGTTTCCACAAAAACAAAAACACAGCAATTTAAAGTTGAAGTTGGAAGTTGAAGTTTAAAGTGTTTGTTGTCTAATGAGCAGACATTTGCAAGCAGGATGGATGGGACACAAAATGACGTTTTTTGCGTCATCAGAGTTTTTTTTCCAGACACACAATACAGAGATCTCTCGTATCAGTGGGACATGAGGGAGGGAAGCACGGTCATTCTAAAATACTACCGGGTTTCTACTGATACAAAGCTTAAGGCTAATTGATGAAGTATCCCAAGCATTTGGCATTTCAAAGGTGTATGTAAATGAGGAGGCGTGGCCCAAAGGCTGGTGGGAGGGTCTGAAACGAAAGGGGTGCAGATCACCTTGGACAACAGGGGGAGCTGACTGCTGGGCAGCACACTGTCTACAACTACTACGGCGACAACACAGCAAGTTGAGGTACTGGTGTGCGATACGGCAAAATTTGGTATCGATCCGATACCAGTTCCCTATCGGTCTGACGGCGAGAAAACAGCGGGCCGTACAGCAGGTAAGAGGCTGCCTTTTGCTACTAACTAACATTATCAGCTGTTATTTGCTTGCATGCATGACTAGTTAAATTGATACCATGGCAACTTGCAGAATAGAACACAGGTAGAGTCAAGTCATTTAGGGCGCAATATGCTCTGTTAAAAAAAAAAAATCAGCTTCCTGCAATTGTCTGGGGCCTACCTGGAGATGCTGGCTAACAATTAGGACCAGCTGATTATGCTATTGTAACTAATTAATCTGCATCTGATTCAGTTCTGTGTCACGGCAGTGTGTTAAGATTACCTGTTTGGCTTCCATCATTAAAGGAATATTTCACCGCTGGAAAGCTGAATATATCTTTAAATTGGGTCACTTATGTAGTAGAAATGTGAATTTTTTTTTTAAATTGGTGCCTTCTAGGCCGAGAAAAGCCAGAAAATGTGTTTTGGTCTTATATGGATGAAAAACACCAAATCCCAGAATGCACCTGCTTCGTTGCTTTGAGTCCACTCCCAAGCCACGCCTACCGCTTCACAGACAGACCGAGGCATTCAACTCGAGTCAAGCGTGTTTTATTTCAACCATATACGTGAAACAACGTTTCATCGTGACTCAACGACATTATATAAAAACAACATACGAAACAGGCTACATTTAGTACACACACTTTATAGGCTCCGTAAAGTTCAGCTAACGCATACTAGCATTAGCGCTTGGTGGGCTGTAAACACCGAGCATAAACACAGCCGTGAATTAACGTGCAATGTAGAATGGTCGGCATTTAACAGTCAAACTCCACCAGCAGTTAGCAGGTAAATGGATACAAATCACCACATTTCTGCGCCACTCGGTGTTAACACAGCCCACCTCTTTTACCTGGCAACAGTGCATCTCTAGCTCGGAGGGCTAGCAGGCCTGGTAGCTGGACAGTCTGGTACACTATTCAGGCAGGTTTCCACAACAACAAAAACACGGCAGAGTATAAACACAGGCGTGAATTAGCGTGGAATGTCGAATGGTCGGCATTTAACAGTCACAAGCTCCACCAGCAGTTAGCAGTAGCTAGTTGGATTTTATTTCTACACCAGTCCGTTTAACACAGCCCACCTCCACGGGCCGGCGAGAGCAGCCTGGTAGCTGGATAGTCCCGGTTCCGGTACACTGTTGTTCAGGCATGTTTCCACAACAACAAAAACACAGCAGGATTTTCGTTGAAGGAGGATGTAATCCAGCTTGTTGTTTAATGAGCAGACACTTGCAAGCAGGATGGCTGGGACAGGTGGACAGCTAGCGTTAGCTTTCCACCTAGCCGATGAGGATGTCCCCTAGCCGGCTAGCGGCATTGAGCGACACCGCTGGTCTCCGTGCAGGCGAAGCTCACGTAGTGTGCCGAGTATTGCGTCTGTAATAACGTTTCCTGCATATTCTCCGATCTGTACCGATGTATCCCGGTGGTACACACGTCCGGTAGTTTGAATGCAGATAATTGTTGTAAATGTTTTCTGCTGAAAACCGAGAGCCTGTTTAGCGAAGATTCAAGATGGCTGACAGTCGTTTTCATTCGGAATACCTCGGCCAGACTCGGCAGTCCAACCCCCTGTGGGCATGTTGAAAACATACGGAAGTAGATCCTACTACTGGCTGTAGTCCTTTGCCTCTGGCCCAAAAATCTTCCGATGACGCAAAAATCGTCATTTTACGTCATCGGAAGATTTTTTCCAGGCCCCAAATGCAGAGATCTCTCGTCTCAGGGGGACATGAGGGAGGGAGGCACGGTCATTCAGAAATACTATCGGGTTTCTACTGATACAAAGCTGAATGCTAAATCGGTGAAGTATCCCTTTAATGTTTGTTTGAAGCTAGCATTATAGCTGCTCTGGTTGAACCGTGTATCTGTAGAAGACACAGACATTACCCAAAACACTTTAGTCTAAAAATGTAATAGGCCTGATTTAATGCATGCTGAGACTGTTGAAGCAGTGCAGTGGATGAGGTTAAGACAAGCTTGACTGTTTTTTCTGTTCCACTGACGTGTCCTTCTCTCTGCAGAAAGGTGTTTCACCTGAACATCACAGTGAAGGAGCTCTTGGTGTCACAGCTTTGGACCAGCAGTCTGCTGCAGCGTTTCCGCAAGTGCTCACTGGGTCACATCACAAGCTGGACTTGGATAAAGAACTGATTTTATAACCACTGGATCAATGGACCCCACTAGACTCAGGACTTTGACTCTCTCTAACACATTGCCACTTTATTAAAGTCTTGTATTTTATTTTAGCTTGTACATTTTCTTGCAATTTGTTGAGACAGCAAAAATTATTTGATATAAAATAGGCGTAACGATGTCGTAAAAAACGTTTTTTTATTATGCATCAAATTATAAGAAAATGTTTAAATAACTGTTCTTTAATAAACTATTGTTACGATGAAAGGTTCCCACATGTCTTGACATCTAGTCTCCCAGACAACGATCGTCTTTGCTGACCACTCAACCAAACCATGCCTCAGCTCATGACACACAGATCTTTAGTGATGTCACCTCGCTAAGAGTCCTGGGGTCTCATTTATAAAACTGTTTGTAGGATCCTTACTATAAGTGTACATACACCCAAAAGCCCAAAATGGCGTACGCCAAAAATTTATAAACCGTGTGCACGCACACCTGTAAGCAATGTTCCCTTTATAAATCAGAGATTACCTACAAGTGTGCGTACGTGGATCAGCCTCTTATCCCGCCCTGTACACGCCCATTTTTAACCATAAATAGTCAATGTAAAGCACCTCGTGAATGCTGATCAGTATATGAATGACACAGGCAGTTGTTAACACCGAATCATGATGACTGGCAGAGAAAAACCAAAAAACTTCTCAGACGTTCAGGAATTGCTGCAAATTAAATTATAATTTCGGCCTGTTCTTGCACAGTGTAGCGAAACCTGATCTGTAACTACATGTATTAATAATACGTCCAAAACTATATATTATATCCAAACAATCCTTAGTGATAAAGTTGAAGATTATATTTAATATTATTATGTAAATGTAGTAAATGTTATTCCCATTTACTTTCTGCAATCTGACTTCAGTTCACCACCTCACCATCTGCGTCGCCAATTCCTATTTTGTCTCCAAAATGTGCGTACACATGGGTCAAAGTTTGCATGGAGGACCGCACATTCTCCCGTCAAGTTTGTTTTTTATAAATCACAACCTTTGCGTGGCAAAAGGCGTACGCACACTTCAGCCCCGTTTTGTGCGTACGCCACGTTTATAAATGAGACCCCTGAACTGTGAACTTTTATTTCATGAGACAAGTTTACCTTTCATCTAAGACAATGTATTATTTTCCTCTTTTTGAGAAGCACAGTATAATATTTACAGTATAGTATATATACAGAATTGTTATAAAATGAAAATTACATATCCACAGCAACTAAAAGCAGCGATAAAGTTGTGGAAATGAGAGACTAGCAGCTTCTTTCTGACTGTATTTCAGGCTACACCTCTGTGTAGTGAGTAGCGTGGCAGTGATACAATTTCTGAATTTCAAAGCAGTGCTCCTTTTTAGTCCCGCATGGTGATTTTGTGTGTGAGGCCCCATGAGCAGACATGTAAGAACACTTTCACCATCAAGTTGAAGCCATTGCCTTATAAATAACAACCCTCCCTATAGCCCTGCTCCCCAGTAGTGTAGTCTACGTGATACTAGGGGTGATACGGTTCATGAAAAAACATCCAAACCGCTCGGTCCGCTTGTCTCGGTTCGTAACGTGTGTGTGCGGCACGGTTCAACGCATGCGCAATGTGGGCTCATGCCCGTCAGGTGCCCCGTATGTGACCTCAGAGTGTGTTTCCCTTTCGCGCGAAAGAAGAGGTGTGGACAAGTTACCAACAAAACGTACAGCGAAAGACCATGCAAAACATTTCAGGCCGTCATGCCAACCTGTAGACATTTTAACATCAATGTACTGTAACGTCTTTTCACTCGCTGAAGTGGCTGCAGTTTAGATCCTGTCGGGTCTCTGCAGCGGGCGGGGATAGTTCTCCCCGCGACTGACGCGCGCCCACACACACACACACACACACACACACAAGCACACACACACGGTGGATGCAGGAAAAAACGGAGATGAGACGTATACAGGAGGGCCTGACAGCTACGGTCGTTATTTTAAGTACAACGATAAGTCCAATAAGTACTTTATCAAACCGTATGTGTGTCCCAGCCCAGGATAGGAAATGAACTAACAATGTAAACTGTTTTTATGTTTAACGTATTCTGAGTTATTCAAAAGACGGAGCTTTAAGAGTTCCTCTCGTTTTCTTTTAAAGTATACATTTTTGTAAGAGCTACACTGAAGTTGGCAGTTTGATAAATGCAAGTTATTTCAATTGATATTCTGTAATATTTCAATCTTCATGTGCTAAAAAGACACATAAGTTCCTGTAGATGGCGATACACATTCTCCTTTTTTTTTGCCAAATAAATGAAAAGCTTGTTGAAATCATCAATGTCTTCCCTCGTGCTGTATCAAAATCTCAGTTAGCTTTCCTCAGAGATGGTCCCAATAATGTGCTTAAAGTCAAGTCAAATTCAGTTTTTGCATGATTAGGCTACATGATATAACTATATAATTATTTAATACTGTATCCTACATTGTGGATAATTAAGCTATATATCATATGCTGAAGTATATTTCTGGAGTGTTAAAGATTAAAAGAAAAAATAACAAGAACCGTACAGAACCGTGACCCTAAAACCGTGATACGAACCGAACTGTGGGTTTTGTGAACCGTACCACCCCTACGTGATACGCAGGCATTATACCCACTAAGACAGCTCCAGGATTTCCATATACCCACTAAAAAATGCACAATGATACGTAACAACATACTTTCCATTATAATTTTGATATATTTTGAATTGTCATCTGTGTTTTTCCTTCTTCGCATAGGCCAAATAAAGGTATTTCCACCATAAATTGGTGTATAAAAGTGTGTCAGAATGCAGGAAATGAAGTCTTTGATGCTCAAAATTTTCCTGGGGGAGGACACCCAGAACCCCCTCTATGATATTATTATTATGATATGAATTTCCCCTTGGGGATCAATAAAGTATCTTTCTATCTATCTATCTATCTATATCCCCCCCCCCTCTCAAATTATCATTTTACATTTCATCTTTGCTTTTTAGTTCCTTTTTTTAAATTGAATTATGGCATGATTATTCCTAGTAGCGTAGTAAAATAATATTTTTAATTTGATCTCTTTTCGTTTTCTCTTTGGACTGTAAATTTGAATTATGAATAGATATATCCTCTATAAATTATTGGATACATTAAGATGTAAACCTTACATTAACTAGCAAGTTCGTCCAAAAAATATACTAACAAGTTAGTTATAAATGTAGCTATATAAATGCAGTCCATAAACATTTACAAGAGAATGTCACAGCCTAACATAACGTTATAGTTTGAGAAGTAAATTTACATTTACCTGACTCACGACAAATTCCAAGCGAAGTTAGGTGCTGGCAACAAAGCTGGAATGTTATGAACACCAGGAGTAGTTGAATCACGTTCCTTATCACACAAAAATATAACAACGTCAAGAGTATCCCTGAACAAAAGCTGTAGTTTATTTAGAAAATAAACTCCAGAAATCTAACCTTTTTTCATCTAACTCCATATTATTCAACTCCAGAAATTTGCTGTAGTGAATGTTTTATATAAGATTACTAGATAAAAAAAATAGAATCATTTTGTAATCTGTTACCTCAACATCCCCAAGATATCAGATAGAATGTTCTACCTTTGTTAAGATTACAGGAACATTTATAAAACTCGTTCGGTCCTAAGGCCTCAATAACATAACATTTTCAGAATGTTTCATTGAAAATGTTCTTCCTTTGTTACTATGTAACATTGTAAGGATGTTTTATAAAAGAACATTTTGTAATCCTCAACAACACCCCCAAAACATCATCAGAAGGTTGCAGAAAGAATGTTCCACCTTTGTTAACATGTCACATTACTTTAATCTGAGGTCTCATAACATCCTCTGAATGTTGCATTTAGAATGTTATGTCTTAGAAAGCTAATGAGTTTTAGTATCATGTTACATATCGTCTTTTGTTGTACTTGACGCTGTTTTTTTTAATACCATTATTTTTAAAGATTTGAATTTGTACTATTTTTTTTTTTTTTTTTATTCTGACTGAAAGAGTTAATGCCTGCGTTTTTATTCCAGTAAGTACAAAGAACAGGGTGAAAATGGACTCAGGAAACCAAGGAGAACAATTCAAAATGAACTGACAAAAGTGCAACACCACACCTTTTTTTTTTCTTACTGATTTTATTAAGAATCTTTTTTTGAATTTTGAACATCATTATCATGTTCTGTGGACATCATATTACAACGTTTCCTTTAAAACATTATTAGAACTTGTAGGTAACGTTAGTCAATGTTGTGGGAATGTTTTCTGCTAGCTGGGCATCCAGGACAGAAAGCCGCACGCCAGTGTCTTTGCATCCACTTTTGCCCACCTCTCTCTCTCCATTTTTGGTCTCCGAGCAGATCACAGAGATTATTCTAGGCTGGAGGAAGTTTCCCACGGCAATAGATAAGGTCTCTGTTCAGAGAGACACACCCTACATATACACATACACACACACACACACACACACACACACACACACACACGCACGCATGCGCACACACGCACACACACGCACACACACAGACAGTATAACGGTTTGAGCCTGACTGTCTAAATTTTCTTTTTTTACTGTAATGGTTCATGGTAACAGTTTATATATTATACACATACCTCCACCAATCAGGTTCTGTTTTCAGTCCGGTTTTATAATGTTTTGATACAGATACACTCTCAGTGTTATCTATTTGTATGAGATGTATGTTATCAAGATGTAAGCTTACCAATCTATACTGTAGTCAGCTGGTTTTTCTCGACAGTAGATTAAGACCATAGACTTATAAAATATCACCATCTTGGCAGTGCCTAGCGTCTCCCAACTCCCAGCCAATCCCAAAAACTTGCAAAGAGTTGAAGTGTGGATGCACTGACACAGGCCAATGGTCCGTGCTCGCCACTCGTCACTCAAAGCTGCAAGCCTAATCATGCATCAAGCTATTTTAAGCCCTAATATTGTATTCAATATTCATCTACCCACAGTTGTCATTAAGGGCAAAATTTGCAATAGAGACCAAAACCATTTTTTGTAATAAGCTGTAAACCATGCATCTGAAAAATGAAGCCAATGCGGAAGTGCCAAAAACTGCAGTTGATCGAGTGGCCACTTAAGGCTGGCTCCAAAAAGGAGTCAACCCCTAGTGATAAAAAGCCCAACCTTGGTAAAGTACCAGCCGGGAGCAACTGTCCTGTCTGCAGGAGCGAGCAACAAGACCAAAGGGCGAGCAATGGAGAGTAGCATACAGTACACCAACTCTATTCCAATGAAAGTAGCTAGCATAGCTCCAAAAGTCACTATATGACGTGCTACGCACATTTGCAAATTGGTGACATCGTCACATATAATTTGCATAAAGCTTAGTGGCTGTTTCAGCTGACTGCCTGCTGCAAGGCGCAAGAAGGGAGAGACAAACCCTTGCTGTTGGCAGAAAAGCCATAAAATGTAATTCAGCATTCATGGAAATTAATATTATTTAGTCTCTTTTTAAAAATAAAGTCACTAAGAGTGTCAGAAAAATTGCTTAATCTAGCAAGAAAGTCGCCAAATTGGCAACACTGGTGGCATATCCTAGCTTCTTAGCCTAGCTTATTAGCCTTTGCTAGTTTGGTAGCTTTGACGTAGGTGGGCATGGTTTCAGCAACCAGGCTTCCTCAAGCCCACCTTAGCTCCACAACGCTCCACCCCCATGCCCATTTTTGGATTAGCTGACGTCAGCACTGCCAAGATTGTGACGTCAACAGCCACTGGGAGGTGGCCACTTTGAGCTTAATTTTGGCTCTTCAGAAAGCTATGGGTGACGTCACGGAGACTAAGTTCATATGTTTATTTCTCCTGTAAAGTTGGGCATTTTACCAAGGGGGTCTATAGGGTTTGAGTTGCTTGAGTTACAAATATCTGTAGCAAATTTCACAGTTATTCATCCAATAGTTGTATAGTTAAGATATTTCAATTAAAACCAAAAATGTCAACCTCATGGTGACACTACAGGAAAGGTCAGGGGAGCACAAAGTTGATGGAAATTGTCATGTGGTCAACATGGATATCTGTACCAACTTTCATGACAATCCATCCATGTTGTTGAGAATTTTATCTCTGAACCAAAAATGTCAATGTGGTGGTACAGAAAAAAACAGGATTAGCAAAGTCAGGGTACCATGGTTAGTTCATTATTTAATTTCTAGCAAGTAATCAGTAATAAAGTAATTAGTTTAATTTGTCAAGTAACTTCCCCAATGCTCATCAGTGATTCTTAACCTTTGTCGATACGTCTCCTCTTGCTTTTGGACTCCAGTCTGTCCAGCAGTGATCAAACAATCAATAATAGTCAGCTCATTGTTCACTGTAGAAGCACATGCTGCATCATGAGATGTCTTTCTCCCTGCAGCTTCAAAATCTGCTCAATTACCCACTGTTTTCAGCAACTCTCTCTCTAACTTGTTTATGTGTACTCCCTCTTCTTCCCCCCTTCATCCTCTCCTCCTCACTTTTCTGCTCCTCCTTCCTTCCTCTCTCACCTATTCTCTTTTCATTTCACGGCTGTTAGACAGGAAAAAACAATATTGTGAAGTTCAATTTTTCTCATCCTTCTGACTTTTTTATCCCCCCTTTCCTTCATCTTTCTCACCATTTCCTTTCTACCATCTCTCTATCAGTCTTTCAGTTGCTTCACTCATCAGTGTCTCCCCCCTAACTACTCTTATCTCCCTCCGTCGTCCCTCCCTTTTTTGCTACTCATTCTTTCTCACTATCTTGTACCCTACCTCCCTTTCTTTCCCCTCTCTCTCTCTCTCTCTCTCTCTCTCTCTCTCTCTCTCTCTCCTTTACAGACTCTCAATGTCTCTCACTCACACACCACATCAACAGCTACCATCCCGACCAAGCCAGACCAAGGATGTTTACTTCATGCTTTTATCATATGGCCTAATGACGTTTAATTGCTTTACTTAACGAGCTCAGGGACGAGGACCAACGCAATGCGGCTCAATCCAACCAGCCAGCCCCAGACTGGAACTGGAGCAGAGAGACATATTAAAGGGTGGTAGAGACGGATAGTGGCAAGTCTTTGCGACGGAGCTTTGATGGAAAAGAGGAGTAGAATAGGAATAGGGTGGTTGCGTCGGCCTGCAACTTTTCCAAAGGAGACACAGCAGATAATGGACTGCAGCGTTAGAGAAACATTTTTCTTTGAAAGAGAGGGTTAATTTGTGTTGTGTTTGAGTAAAAGCAGAGTAGATGCAGGTAGAAGAGCAAAAAAGGTTTCTAGTTTAAAGGTTAAAAAGGGGTACAGCTATTAAGAAAAGATATGGCAAACAAAGACGGGTGAAGGTCCAAGTGGTGTAGTAAAGTACAGTGGAATGCAGCAGAGTAGATTTAGAGTAGATGAGAGGAAAAATATTTTGGAAGTTATCTTGTACACAGGAGAGCATGTAAGGTAACAGTTGAGTAGAGTTTACTTGAAATCAGAAAGTAAGTAAGTAAGTAGAATGTAAAATCCAAACAAAAATCCCAGAGTAAAGGGTGTACAAATGGAATTTTCTGGGATTTTCTAAAAGAAGACTCAAACAATTAGACAAGAAGGGTACAGCTTTAAAAAAGCAGTAGAGTAGAAACTACAATAAGGTGGACTTTGAATTGAAGCCATGGAGCTGCTGGAAGCGTTCTACCGCAGGAAGCTCCGGAAGAAGCCGAAGAAAGTTGAGCTGGGCCGGTCAGATGGGGCACTGTGTCGATCACCATCAGAGGCCAGCGTCAACGGCCTGGCGACCGGCCTCATCTCCAAAGTCCTCAGGTTCACCTCCAGGTAAAACAGGTCACAAGTTTAGTTTATTAGTCAGAAACACATTTAGAACATTTAGAGGTTTGATTTAGGTTTGTTCAGGTTAAGATCAGAGTTTTGTTAAAAGAGGCCTGTGGCAGTTTGCTAAATAGTTTCCCCTAAAGAAGAAGCTAAGGAGTTTACGGGACTGTATAGTTGTATAGCTAATTGTTGCTGGAGTAATGAAGTTTGACTTTAGACCCAATTTTTTCATCATGACTCGACTCTAAAGGGGAACACCACCTTAATTAAGAATTGCAATATGTTATTTTCATGGCCTAGGAAAGTTCAATTAAAATTTGTGATTATGAGCTACTCTTTCTAAAAGCCAGAAACCAGAGAATTAAGTCTCAAACTAGTGATGTCATCATGTATAAAGTCTGGAGCTGCTTCATAGACAATAAATGTGAGACTGATTTGTGGACCCACTATATATATATAAAATACTCAGAACATTCCGCCAATGTCATTCAGTTCAATGTCTTTGGAGCAGTTCCAGACATTAAACTTGATGGCATCACCATTTTGAGTTTTATCATTTTAACACTTTGGATTTGGGAGAGAGTTGTTCATGTGTACTAATATTATTTGATTGTCTTAAGCCATATGAATCATTACAATAACTTTGTAAATGGACATAGTTCCCCTTTTATAGCACAACCTGAAATGTGTACCTTCTCCTCTGGATGTTTTTAACAAATTTCAAAAGAGAAAGCCAAATAAATGGCAAAAACTTTGTACTAACCATTATAATACATGCATGGTACTAATTAGCTTAAGCTGAATAACCAGATCCTCGCGCCAAAGCAGACCCCGATGCAGATTCCAAATGTTGAATTGGCCTAAAAAAGGCAGATGAGAGTCGACGAGTAGCGACGGTGCGTGACACACCACAAACTCTAGGACAATATACGCTCACCCAAGTTGGACCGACGGCTGACAATCTCCTTGGTGTGTCAGGGCCTTAATAAACGTGTTTATGTGTAAAACATGTATTTGTTTGTGTTCCAAAATACTTACTGTTGACTGGTGAGATTTAAAGATTTCAGGACTTCAAATTGAATTTGTGAAATGTTTAACATTGATATGATATTTATGACTTGGATATGACATTTAAGACTTGGACATAACCTTTGTGACTCGGACATGATATCTATGTTTTGGACAAAACCTTGCTGACTTTTGAATGGAGGGCAAAGGCAAGACATTTGTGCATTGGTGTGGTCTGAGACCCGAAAAACGCTCCCACAGGTTGTTTGTTCAAGCTGCAATTACGACCTATATTTATGTTTTTAGTGATGGCACTCACTAGTGGCCGTAGTAATTATTACTGGAGCAAAGCAGGAGGTAAGGTGAAAAGATATAGGAGTGCCAAATTTCCATGTAAAGAGGTAGGTTGAGGTGGTGTATTGGTCAAACAAACACAGGACTTTCACCCAGAAGGGTGGTGTTCGAGTCCTATATATAAGTAAAAGTAAGTGGTACTTTGATGGTTTTTTTAACTTTACGAACGTCACGTTCAGCGTCATGTGTTTAACCAGAAGTGAAGTAACGTCTGATTTTAACCCAAACCACAATCTTTTTCTAAACTTAACTAAGTAGTCTTGGTGCCTAACATAACCAAACTGCGACTGTTTAACAACGTTAAAGACGTGTTTAAAACTGCAATCTTTACGTTCAAAACCGTGACCGACATTCTCTCGTTTAGATATGAGGACGGAAAACGCTGTATGGTCGTATTAGAGTGTAGGAACAAATGACCGATATCGTTGTATGCTTTAAAAGACTTGTTGTGTGATCCAGGTTTCAGAATTAGACTTGGATTTGAAACTTAAACCAAATACCATACTGTACTCAAGCCAGTCCCCCGAGAGCTAATGGAGAGGGTGAATATCTGTACACGGGTAAAGGCAATGATAACGTGTTGAGGTATTCCAGTCACGTCCTGTCATTACCCAGGTTCCTGGGTTACACAGACATACAAGCTTTCATGTCTCCGTCTTCTTCTTACTCAGATACAATCTTTTCCTGTTTATCTGTTGTGTGGCTAAATAACGAGCAGCAGAACATGTCAAATATGACGAAGATGAGGGAAGATTATTGTAACTGCCATGCTTTTTGGCATCTCTCTTATCATAACTGGTTAAATAACACATTTAAAATAATGATGGGGACGTCATAATGGTTATCATTACAAAAAGAAAAACATTTTATCCCTTAAATAATATACCCGTGAAGAAATGAAATTGTTTTTGTATGTTAATCAGATGAACAAAACACTTACTTACTTTTCTGTTTTTATTTTAATTAAAAAATTTTAAACGTACAATATGTAATTTTCTGCTGCTAGGGGTCTCTCAATCAAAACAATGGATGTAAACACGGACTTTTGATGACGTTGTGTAGTGGCATTATGGGAGTTGTAGTTTAACACAATTGCCGATTAAAATATATCTGTTCATGGATAGGTTTATCCATTACAGTTGCATCCACGTTACGTTTAGTAAAGTTTATTTATGTCATTCTGATCAAATAGCTGCAGTTTCCCCCACATAATTACATTTTCTTGATTAAATTTGTATTGGTAGCTAACGTTAGCTAGCTAGTTGACCAGTTAGCGAGCAAGCAAGCTAACATTAGCCAGCAGCTAAAACCACAATATCACAATATATTTCACGTCAGTGTCACTTGTTGAATGTTTTCAGCGCCGGGGGGAAAAGGGTTTGTTACTCAACCCTGCTGAGAGACTTAGCTACTTCGTGACTGGGGCTGGCCGCCAAGTATCTTCGGGGCTGTAAAGAAGAATTTCAGCACAACACCAGACAGCCAGCTAGACTCGGACGCCTGGGGCAATATGTTCCCCGACGGAACATTACACTTTCTGTTACAGCCGTTAGCATCGTTATACCCAGGCACTGGAATTTGTGCTGGCTGGGTTCGGATTGCTTTAAGTTAATAATAGTGGCTAACTTAATAATAGTGGCTAACTATGGATGTGTCGTGTCCCTGGGGCGCTTTCATCCCGATTATTAGGAACACCCTACCAATACAGTGTTTGAACCCCTTTCACCTTCAGAACTGCCTTAATTCTTCGTGGCATTGATTCAACAAGGTGCTGGAAGCATTCTTTAGAAATGTTGGCCCATATTGATAGGATAGCATCTTGCAGTTGATGGAGATTTGTGGGATGCACATCCAGGGCACGAAGCTCCCGTTCCATCACATCCCAAAGATGTTTTATTGTGGGGGCCATTTTAGTACAGTGAATTCATTGTCATGTTCAAGAAATCAATTTGAAATGATTCGAGCTTTGTGACATGGTGCATTATCCTGCTGGAAGTAGCCATCAGAGGATGGGTACATGGTGGTCATAAAGGGATGGACATGGTCAGAAACAATGCTCGGGTAGGCTGTGGCATTTAAACGATGCCGATGGTACTAAGGGGCCTAAAGTGTGCCAAGAAAACATTCCCCACACCATTACACCACCACCACCAGTCTGCCCAGTGGTAACAAGGTATGACGGATCCATGTTCTCATTCTGTTTACGCCAAATTCTGACTCTACCATCTGAATGTCTCAACAGAATTCGAGACTCGTCAGATCGGGCAACATTTTTCTAGTCTTCAACTGTCCAATTTTGGTGAGCTTGTGCAAATTGTAGCTTAATTTTCCAATTTTTAGTGGAGATGAGTGGTACCCGGTGGGGTTTTCTGCAGGTGTAGCCCATCCACCTCAAGGTTGTTCGTGTTGTGGCTTCACAAATGCTTTGCTGCATACCTCGGTTGTAATGAGTGGTTATTTGAGTCAAAGTTGATCTTCTATCAGCTGGAATCAGTTGGCCCATTCTCCTCTGACCTCTAGCATCAACAAGGCATTTTCGCCCACAGGACCGCCGCATACTGGATGTTTTTCCTTTTTCAGACCATTCTTTGTAAACCCTAGAAATGGTTGTGCATGAAAATCCCAGTTACTGAGCAGATTGTGAAATACTCAAACCAGCCCGTCCGGTACCCACAACCATGCCATGCTCAAAGTTGCTTAGATCAACTTTCTTTCCCATTCTGACATTCAGTTTGGAGTTCAGGAGATTGTCTAGACCTGGACCACACCCCTAAATGCATTGAAGCAGCTGCTATGTGATTGGTTGATTAAATAATTGCATTAACGAAAAATCTGACAGGTGTTCCTAATAATCCTTTAAGTGAGTGTATACAGCTAACGTTAACTCTAACGTTAGCTGGCAAATGTAATCGTGGGTTAGCCCAGTGCTGTGTAACGTTAACTTTACCTTGATCAATGTAACCTTATAACGTTAACGTTCCCCGCTGAGCATTAGCATGAGCTAACGCTAATGTTACTTGTCAACATAGCACATTAAGCTGGATCAGTCGATATTGAAATGTATCAATAAATAAGATCTCTGCTGTATTACTGTGTTGTAAGTGGCATGTAATCAATGACAAAATGATGATGTGTGGCAGAAAGCAAGCTGTATTACGGTTACTGAGTATTATTCTTTCTGTGACATTGTATGAGTTACGATTACTCTTGAACGTATCGTCTGGGTGCCCGTGTTTGGAGGGGTCAAAGGTTTTATGACGCCACTGACAGACGACTAAATGAAAAGTCTTTAAAATTAAATAACAGATTTCTCTGGGTTTGAACATTGTTGGAAACATTTAGGATAGTGTAAGTACACAACTCAACAAAATACATAACATAGGTATAGTCATTTTTAAACATTTTAATGCAAAAATGTTACATATTGTACCTTTAATTGCTGTTAAGTTATTGTTACCTCCAGCTGATGATTTGAATTCGAAGCCGACCAGGAGGAGGCTTTATGCCCTTTGAGCAACTTGAAGGCTTTTAATTTGAAGAGGAAGCATTGAGTTTCATCACCAGTAGCTTAACATTAATGAAAAAACCTGCAAACTGACTGGAAATATTTACTGGATGAAAACAGTATGTGTAGAAAAAAATTAAACTGAGAACAACAGAGTGGTGGGTGTGACATGACTGATGGAATTAGTGCTGTGTGAATGTACATTATACATAATTTATCAAGACAACATGGAAAACATGTTGAGCTTGCATTAAAAGTAGTCTTGAATTGCCAGACCCTTCTCCACAGCGCTGCAGAGGAAGGTCTGGCTAGTACCCACAGCAGCCAGGGATGGGAGAAAAACATGCTCTGGTTTATTGACATTTCTTTAAACCAAGCCCAATCGTCTTGGGCGGCGCTAAATCCATGGCGCAATAACAGTGCCTCTGCAAAATAGCCTCGGGAAGGAACTTGTTTTGGTGGAACGTGCTCGTTCAAAACACTGTCGGGAAACAGAAAACTCAGATTGGACAGACAGTCTAGCTAGCTTTCTAGATTTACCCTGCAGAGATCTTAGGAGCAGTTAACCATAGTCCTCATAAATCGACCAGAGTTTAGAATGACAACACAAAGAAAGTGAAAGGTGAGGGACATCCAGCCGAAAATGAGGGACATCCGGCTAATCTTCCGGCGGCTCTGGAGCAATCCCCTAAATGAACCGTCGTCGATATTCATCACACCCCCAACCGGCCCCGTCAGACACCGCCTACCAAGAGTCTGGGTCTGCCGAGGTTTCTTCCTAAAAGGGAGTTTTTCCTCGCCACTGTCGCAACAGCCACTGCTAATGCTTGCTCTTGAGGGAATTACTGTAATTGTTGGGGTTTTGGAATTCATAGAGTGTGGTCTAGACCTACTCTATCTGTAAAGTATCTCGAGATAACTCTTGTTATGATTTGATACTATAAATAAAATTGAATTGAATTGAATTGATATAGACTACATTAAAAGCAAACAGCATCAACAGCAAATCAAAATGGATGCAGATGAGAAAACAGTGAGGTTTCCCACTAAAGGGTTGTTATTAGGGCTGTTGGAACAAATTCCAAAAGTGGAATATAAATCAAATAGTACAAAAATCAATACTGTTTGAATGCTGAAATTATTATTCGAATGTGATTTTTTTTAATAAATATGTTGGCTACGTTAGCTAATTTCCCTCTTTTCACCTTGGCCTACCCACATGTGAAAACAAAATGCTTTTGTCATGTCACGTCTGATGAACAATAAGTAAGCGGGAGTTAGAAACACAAGGCATTGTGAGGTCTTTACAACACGGAGTTAACGTTAACGTTACATACCGAGTAACGTTAGTACAGTGGGAATGACAGGCTGTGGCTGGGAATCTGAAGAAGGGTGGGAAATTAGTTAGCTCGTTTGTGTTTCCTAACTGCGTCGCGAGTTATAGGAGCTTAATGGAGACAGCTAAAGTTTGTTAGCTGCCCTACAGCTGTCAGAGTTAGCTTCAACTTCATATACCTTCTAATAGCTGTATTCTCAGTAATGTGACAATCTGCAAGAAACAGCTTGCTTATAAATCACTAAAATAGTAGTGACAGCACAGTTTGGCTTAGTTATCAATGCTGTTAGCATCGTGGCTAACACTATTGTTACGTAGCTTGCTAGTTTATGACAAATCGTTTCGGCTGTGCTTTCATGCTGTCATTGTGCTAACCGAGCAAATAAATGAAGGCCAGGTTCAAAGATGGCTGTGGACAGAGCAAGGGCTCTCGAGGTAGGAAGTAGCCAGCCATGGCGTCGCAGCTGGTGGGAATGCATGTACACTGACTCTCTTTTTGTATCTCTACCCCACAGACGCACCGAGCCGGCATCTCGTCCTCACTCATGGCATTCAACGAAGCTCAGTGAAGGTCAGCAGCAGTCGGATCAGGGAGGGATGGATACGATGAGCAGTGCCTGGCACCACAACTACCACACCAGGTGAGTGTTCAAGAAACAGCTCTAACAATAATATTCATAATTTTCTGGGCCCCTGGTCTAGCTCTGCTCCTCATTTTTATTTTATCTTTGGATAAATTTTTCGCTAGTCAGCGAAGCAATATATAATGTATGTATGTATTTGAATATACAGTATAAAAATCAATCTGGAAGATTGCAACCGTCCTTTTGTTGAAGTGATTTCTGTGTTTTTCAGCATTTCTGTTGTTGCGGTCACAAACGTAATAACACAAGTTAAAAAACACAATATCTTCTTTTATACCAACCCGTTCTCACTCCCAACTCGTCACATACTGACACTTGGTCGGTAGATTTGCAAGCTCAAAAATCACATGCATGTAACTCTGCAGTTACGTCTTTTGACTTAGTTACATTTTACATGGTTTTTAATGCCCCTCACCAAATGACAGTAAAAAACAATCCTCCACTGCAAAAGGAAATAATGAAGCCATTTATAGCCACGGTTTTCCTGAGGAATTAATGGACAGTTGGGGTTTGACATAATGACACCAAACAAAGTGTTGGTTAGGGACCACTTATGGAATGGACCACTGGAGGAAAATAGGGGAGGGTCATGTCTTTTTATTCTTTATTGAGGGGAGGGTCATCCAACATTTTTCAGTCCAGAGGGGGTCAACCAACTTTTGTATTCATGTAACAGTAACATTTCAAAGTGGCTTGTTTGGTGCATATTTTTTCCATGTAGCTCTTAGTCTCGGCCCCCGCTACCAATGCCACATTTGATGTCACCTTACTAATTGATTGCGGGTTTTGTGTAGATTTGGACTTTTATACGTTTATTCCACTTTGTTTAAACGGCGAAGTGGAGGAAGCCTAGTGATGAGTCCATAGCAACCAGTTTGTGTGTTGAATGTTACCCAGAGTGCCATGCTGAATGGTCTCAATATTTTATTGTTTTATTTCATGTGAATACTAGTTTACTAGAGGAGTAACTTAGTATTTGAAGTAATGCAGTAATGCAGGAAGTGTGCATTTAGTTTCCATGCTTATTGTGTTTCCACAACAACGTTAGTGAGTAAATCTACTGAAATGGCCCACACCATAACAGAGGAGTGTGATGCGTTGGATGAGAATGCAGAGGTTTAGTCACATGTGTCATGGCTGTAAAAAAAAACAATGGGCATCTGTATAGCTTTGCCAAGTGCAAACCAGTACAGAAGGCATCAATAAGTTGTTGGGGGGAGGTTCATGCCTTTTTTCCAAATCATTTTGGAGGGTCATAGAAATTTTTTTACTGTTGAGGGGAGGGTCATGTCTTTTTTGGTTAAAGGTCCCAGAACTCCTCCGGTGGCCCCTTAAATAAATAACGAACAGTCCCCTACCAGACTTGGCCACTCATGGTTACTGTTACATAAGCCAGCTTATTTCATTTTTTTATTGAACATTCACAGTGTTTGTATAACACTCTAACAAATATTTCGTTTTATTAGGACAGGAATTTGTTTAAGCGACGGAGGACCACAGATGGATCAATTTAAGGAAATTTTAGCTTTAGTCATCTGTCTGTTATATGATGTAACCTTGACTGTCTGTCTTTGTACCAACATTGATCTCAAACTTTAAATTTGAGGACTTCCTACATGTTAATTATTACACATTGAAATATAGTAATTGATTAAATACAATGATTATTGATTGGCCACATTGAAAACTAAACCTGTAACCCTGGCAGTACTTCTATTTTTGCATGGACCAATTAGAGTGGGGACTATTTTAGAAACATTTTCGGAAAATCACGACATTTTGGTGAGGAGTTCCTAAAGGGTAATTTTGAGTATTTTCAACCTGGACAGAAAAAATTTAATTACCCTTTAAAGAAATTAAAAAACTTTTAGAAAAGACGTTTTTGGAAAGTGAAGACATTTTTTAAAATTAAGGAAATTTTAGGAAATGTTTGTTCCCAGCTACAGTATCTTCAGTGATATATTGAGTCGTCCCAGTTGCAAGAACTTGTAAATACATACTTGTTTTAATGTTGTGCCCGTTGTGTTTTTTGTAAAGTGGAGTTGTTGGTCAGCAGGTTTATGTCATCAGAGGAAGTTACATCACTGTTACTGTTACAGCAGCGAAGGGCGAATAAAAACCTCTGACATGGCTGTGTGTGTGAGATGGCTGGACAGATCAATGATGACGTCAATGCCGGCATTCTCCCCACACACACACACACACACACACACACTAACACTCTTGACTGTCGTGTCCTGTTAGTAAAGTGGGAATTTGAATAAAAAGTTTGTCGGACGATTCCTGCAGATCTGCTTTAATGCTCTAATTGGAATTAAGAAACAGAAGGCAGAAAGTCAAACAGAGATGGACAGAAAGAGATGGATGCTGACACAAAAGTTAGACTCAGAGAAGTTACTGACACAGATAAAGAAAAATGCAGACAGACAAACAGACAGAGAGTGTCCCATTTTCCAGAGCAGTACAGTAATTGCATTGTGTTCAGTTGAAGGACTTGGTGGGTCAAACTGTAAAGTACCCACACACACACACACACACACACACACACACACACACATTTACATTCCATTCAGTTATCTAGAGTGGGTAACTGCAGATTCAGCAGCGCATCAACTATTACAATCAATAGTTAACAAATAAAACCCCTTTCAGACATGCACCTGGTTATGTAATTGTTCTGACAATGATGTAACATGTTGCTCTCATGTCTGAATACACCCAACAGTAAACTGACGAGGTCAGACCTGTAACATTTCATTAACACTTTAACACAGCACAAGTCTCAATTGATGTCACATTAATGTAAAGACTACAGCAGCACAAGGTTAAATATATAGTATATTGCACATCTTGTTCTGCCTTCTAAAAAAGTACTGAATTAAATTGATCATCTAATTGTTTGAATGCAGCATTCACAGTATTGTTATTCAATTGTTTATTCTTCAACTTTCTGTTTGCCTCTAACTTCTGCATATGTTCAGCTACATAAACATATTCAAATATCAAAATGTTCAGCTTTAAACACATAATTGGACTTTTTCAACTTTTTCTGCTATTTATACTTTTTTTTAAATAGTAAGCTTTTTTCAATTTTCATTTTACATTAAAGTCAATGGAGCAATCTTCAAATCCTCTTCAGGCTTCTTCCTTTTTGAAATGCTACTCCTCCCACATACCTCTCACCTACAGACGTAATTCAAACTTGAATCTGTTTACAAAACCTTTAGCTATTACAGTTGTTTTCAGGTTAATTCTGTCGTTTACAGTTTTATCAGTGTTATCACTGTTTAAGTTTAGTCTTTCATTCAGGCTTTTTCTGTGCTTATAATTGAGTGGGTATTTCATGACTTAGAGTGGGCGATGACATCACTAGAGTGGGAAGCCTTGGAAAATCGCCATAAAACCTCTATAACTTGCTCTCACGCCAACAATATTTACTTGTCATACACAATTTATATATCAAACCATAGGTTTTCTTCTATTCGTCTATTCTCAACCAAGGTGCTCATTTAAGCAATAGGACTCATAGTTTTTGAATTATCTGCCTCAAAGCAACAAGATATCCTCTTCTTATCATCCATAGAAATGTTATTTCGCTTAATCCACCCTTTTTTTAAACTGTGATATTTGAGTCATTTTTAACTCTATCCACACAAATAACATGTCTACAGCTTCAGAAAAGTCTTGGGATGCCCAAAGTGAAGAGATTTCAGGAAACTAGCAGTGTGCCGCCAATCATTCTCTGAGATTCTATCTCTCCCAGGTGTCACTTAGCTATCACTGTGATAACCGGGTATGAGCCACAACAGCTGTTTTCTCAACCAAGACACAGCACTTTCCTCCCGACTGTCTGACTGACTGACTGTCTGTCTGCCTGCCTGCCTGCCTGCCTGCCTGCCCATGTTTCCGTCTCTCGTTCTCTGTCTGCATTCAAACCTTAAAATGTTCTACATCTTTCATTCATTAAACGTTTTATACAACCTTTTGAATATATTAATATATATTATTTCAAATTAAAGTCAGCAATTCAGTTTAGCATCAGCTTTTACAAAAACTTTCATACAATGTTGGTATTATTTAACTTTTTAAAGACATTGAACCATTTCCACTTTTCCCTACAACTTCACCAACGTCTCACACATTGAAGCAATCGATTCAGTGTAGTGACAGCTTTTTAGAAAACTTTAAAATATTCCACTTTTGTTTCATACGTTTGGTGTTATTTAACGTTTCAATGAAATGTATACTAATTTAAACCATTCCCACTTTTCAAACTTTTCTCACTACTTCATATTCTTCTTTAGCATTAAAGCCAGATATATATTCATACGAGATATGAATATCTAACAAAACACTTTACATACAGAATGACTTTTGTACTGGCAGCATAATGTTTAATAAATGATGAAATTGATGAGAAAATGTATTAGAAGATTTACTGTGAGAGGGGCAAGTGTCCCTTATGCTCAGTATGGTCATCAGTTAAGGCTTCAATGACAAAATCAAGTTTTAAAATGACGTAGCCTGTGAGAGAACGGTAAACACTTTTTCACTGATTATCATTACTTTCAAACTTTCCCACATTGTGCCCTTTTCCATGTGAAGGATCAATCATTATCACTTTAGTGATGTCCTGACTTTTCATCTAGCCCTAACAAACATTTATAACAATTTATCCAGTACTTTAGTATGACCAAATACCAGAAAAACTTGACATTCCCGTCACCCTCAGTTGTACTTTGTGTATAGTGCTAATTGGCAAATGTTAGCATTCTAACATGCTAAACTCAGATGGTGGATATTATTAATACTACCTGCTAAACATCAGCATGTTAGCATTGTCATTGTGTGCATGCTAGCATGCTGATGTTAGGTATAAGCTTATGCATCACTGTGTCTTAGTTTATTTTGTCTGTGTGGTGATTTAGCCACATTTCCATTGCATGTCTGAGTCTCCTTGATAACAATTTAAATTCTCCCTCTCTGTCTCTCAGTGCCTCGACCACCGACCTGTCCGGTGGGTTTGACTCTGGTGGCAGCTACATGAGAAAGAGTCCGGACCAGTACAGCTCTAGGGGCAGCATGGAGAGTCTGGACCATCCTCTGTCCTCCCAGCTTCACTCTGGAGCTAAGCACCCCCACACCCACAGTGGACCTCACCCTGCCTACTCTTCCTGCCACCAGCTGTCCTCTTCCAGGTTCATACAAACACACCCCTCAGCCGTTACTGTCTAAAAGTTTGTGAAATACTGAGACAGGTTCAGGTTGGGTCTAACCTAGCTTTGCACAAATACTAGGAGTAGGTGAAAACAGCTAGTCAAAATAAAAGAGAAATAACTCAAAAGCTGTCTAATTTACTTGTGGTATCTTGTTATTGAACAGCTGTAGAAATAGAAATGTAAAAGGAGACATTGTGGTTGTAGCAGCAGTTTGAAGTAGTATTTATCGACAACATTTTATTTCCGGGATTGTTCAGGTTCATTGTTCAAGATGTCCCTCATTTCCCGCGGGTTTTCCGTCACCTTCCACTTTCTTTGTGTTGGCATTCTAAACTCTGGCCGATTTCTGAGGACTATGGTTAACTGCTCCTCAGATCTCTGCAGGGTAAATCCAGACAGCTAGCTGGACTATCTGTCCAATCAGATTTTTCTGTTACACGACTAAAACAACCTTTGAACGTGATTCAATTCAATTTTATTTATAGTATCAGATCATAACAAGAGTTATCTCAAGACACTAGAGATAGAGTAGGTCTAGACCACTCTCTATAATTTACAAAGACCCAACCATTTCCCACGAGCAAGCATTTGGTGCAACAGTGGTGAGGAAAAACTTTCTTTAGGCAGAAACCTCGGACAGACCCAGGCTCTTTGTGGGTGGCACATGTCGCTGCCGGTTTGGACAACGACACTGATGTCATGATCTCAAATCAAATCTCTTGTCATGTTACAGGTCCTCCAACAGCATCGACCACCTCCACAGCAAACGAGACTCTGCCTACTCATCCTTCTCCACCAGCTCCAGTATCCCAGAGTACCTCGCCTCCACCCCTTCCTTCAGCCCAGAGCGCTCCTATTCACTGGAGACCGTCCCTCAGAGAGGAGGGGAGATGCAGCAGGCTGACATTTGTTATGTCCAGACGGTTTACGACGCCCAGCAGGGCCTATCTCAAGAGCACGAGCTGAGCTCCACCTCTGTCGCGTTGCTCCGAAACAGTAATTCCAGAGGTGGGCCGAGGCCAGGGCTAAGCCAAGATCGGCAAGGTGAAGTTTCTGCTTCAGGAATGGTTTTCGGGTAAACTAATTTTGTTTTGATGACATCATTGCTTTTCTTTGTATTATTGGTTCCAGATTCAGTAGGTGGTAGCAGCAGTAGCGGCAGCAGCAGTGATGGCGTACCGGCATCAAACAGACACAGTGTGGGTCCAATATGGGGTCCGGCAGCCAGCCGCAGCTCCTACGAGAGCCTTAAGGGGGCACCGGCTCCACCGAGACGCAGCGACAGCTATGCAGCCATCAGGAACCATGAAAGACCAAATTCCTGGTCCAGTCTGGAGCACGCCCGGTCACTACGGTGAGTAGGGTCTGTCAAATCAGAGTGAATATTGATTCTCAAAAGTCAACCGTGATGCGACAATGATAATGGTGATTATAATAATAATAATGGTGAGGAGAAAACAATGGAGTTTGTTTTAATTGTTGTTGTGAAATGTGACGTACTTGTGTAAAATGAAATGTTACTTAAACTGCTCAAATGTTATTTAATCTTATGTATTTTACTCAGGTCTCTGCAGAAAGGTTCCTGGCATCACTCCAGTGGCCCTGTGGCCTCAGGTGCAGGTAATATTTGAATTCTATCTCCATGATTTCACTCATTTTAAAGCCATTTTAAGCCATTTATTTAATCAACATTTAATTCTGCTCTATCAATTAAAGATTTAGAGAGAGGTTCCTAGAAGGCCAAATATATATTATAATGGTGATAAAATATAGCGTTGCATGTGCGTTTGCAGTTGTGTAGTAAGTAGACAATTAGACCGAGCTCTGCTATTATCATACTCTGCATTACTCTTACTGTAAAAGCACTGACATCATTAATGTGGGTCCAGCTAAAGGCTCGTACGGCGCTGAGGGTCTGCTCCACACAGTGATAGAGAAGAGTCCAGAGAGCAGCCCCACCACAAAGCCCCGGCAGGGTGGAGGTTTTCCCCAGCCCCCTTCCCTTAGTGGACCCTCCTCTGAACCTGCAGGCCCTATCTCCCAGTCTGGCTGGCTCATTCTGCCCACCGGCATGTACCATGTCCCCCGGCTTGAGCCCCACTATGCTCAGATGCCCAGCACCAGCCACAGGCCAGGCTCCTCGGGAGTCTACCCCGCCCTGGCCAAGGAGAGCAGCGGACAGCAGCAGCTGCTGCAGGGTGTCATAGGGAGAAAGGAAGGAGCATCAGAGAGGCGGAGGGATGTAAGGATGTCAGCCACAGAAAACGGATACCAAAACAATACTTCTTCTTCACTATACCCCTATTCCTCTTCTACAACATCTGCCCCTACACAGCTGAAGACTCAAGCACACGAGGCAGACAGGTATTTTTGTACTGATATTTTAACCAACAGCTGTGTTTTGATTGTCATCACTCCCTACCAGTGTCTGGAAATCGATGTAGTTAGTTGGAGAATGTTCCCAAGAGTGTCAACTTAATGCCAGGCTATTTGGCGAGGTCTTGCAGGGCTTTCCAGACGCTAAGTTCGTTGTGACACATCTGCTATCGCGTACATGATTCTTGGTCATTAATGGTAACTAAGTCTTCTACTTTTATCAGGCCTCAACAAGAAGAGGTTAAGTCTGACCAGACAAGGGACCAAAGGCCCCTAAACCAGGGACCTCACGTTCAGAGCTTCCAAGGGTCCCATCTTCATGCAAGCCAGAGACCCCACAGCCAAGTGTTCCAGGAACAGAACCAGGATTTCCATATTCCCCACGTCCAATCAACTGCTGGACTCAGACCCCCATCCTCACAAGAGTGGGTGGACCCCTGCATACCTGTCCAGTCCAAGGGAGACAGAAACAGGTACAGTATGGAGGGATGACTGTGTGAATTGACCATAGACTGTATAAAATGTGAACATAGTCGCCATGACGTCTCCCATAGGTGACTGTCATTCTGGCGGTGGAGCGTGGATGGAGCTAAGAGGCGCCGAATTAAGCCTACAATCTCTGCTCGCCTCCTGTGACGGCAGCCACCTGCCAGTAACCCCCCCACTACAGTTATCATGAAGGGGGAACTAAGCTATGACTCCCTTTTGGAGCCAGCCTCAACTGGCCATTCAAGCAACTGCTGCTTTTAGCATTTCTGTGCTTCATTTTTCAGCACCAGCGCTTGTGCTTAGAATTTACATGTGGAAATTATTTCTGATTATGACTTCACAGCATTTTAAGATTTCTGATTCTTTGTGAACCTCCTTTGAGAGCAATCAGCAGCTTCCCAAAAACATATAAAAAAAACTGGCAGTAAATGAATCAATCAATGATTTAGTTAATGAGTTTGTTTTTCCATCAAGCGGTTTAAAGGTAATTTGTGACCCAGTTTAGTAAGCTTATTGTAAGGCTCCCAGATGTAGAGTTACTGTCTGCTCTGTGGCTTTCCTCTTCTCACAGACCTTGTGCCACTGTGAGCCTGTAATGACCTTTGAGAAATTGTTTGTGATACTGGGCTACACAAATAAACTGGACATGACTTCATGGCATATTAAAGCAACTGCTGACCTGGCAGTCCTTCATAGGTCAGTAATCTGCTGATTAAAGTCCTTTAGCAAGTCAGAATCCTCCAGCTGGTCAGAGAGCTTCAAACTGGTCCAATTGTGGTGTTTTACGTTTATGTCATACTGCCAGCAGTGTTCAAGACAACACAGACTCATCTGTTATTTTGGATGACACTAGCTTTGCAGAAAACAAGAGACACACCCTTATAGAGTTCCAAAGAGCCTCATCTGCTGCTGAGGGCCAAACGCAGTGCCAAACCCAGTGCCTTTGCCAGAAAATGTTGAGATTTGAAACAACTGGAAGTTGGTTTGACATTAGATTTAGGTCTAGCTACACCACAGATACATTCTGAGATAGAAGAAAAAAACCGCTCTGGGTTGTTTGCATTTCTTTAAACCAATCACAATTGTCTTGGGCGGTGCTAATCTCCTGACATAACGATGGGGGCTCTGCAAAATAGTATCTGGAAGGAACTTGTTTTGGTGGAATATTTGCACCCCACAAAAGAACATGCCACATAAAATAGTTTTTCACACAAAACAGTAACGTGAGCTATTTAAATTAGCTGGATACATTGTTAAACGTAATTTGCTCTTACATGTGTATCGCCGGGTGTACTTCGTCCACAGCAATCCCTGCCAATAGATCCCAAACAGTCCCAGTTAGAAAGCAAATGTCGTAAACATATTCTTTGTGAATCTTTACAATCATTGACTGAAAGAACCAAGCAGGCCTGCATTATCCAAGTTTTCCTCAGAACTTGCAATCTTTAACATGTAGCTTTCTAGCTCGGAGTTTGTTTTTTCCCAGTTGCAAAGGGATTTTGAGAACGGCAACACACATAGAGTGTGAGGTGAGGGGCAAAGCCTGGCAAAGACTTTATCCTGAAAATGTACTTCCGTAGAGCCAAACTAGTTTAATATTAACATTGTGCTACTGGTCCCAGCAACCAGACACATCCACAACAACCAGTCCCTTCAGGATTTCGCTGCATTTTTTGAGAATGTTGCGGCCCAAAATGCCTGATTTTGTAAAAAATTGTCTTTTGTATTTTTGTTGCAATGAAGTTGCGAGAGACAGTGACAGTGTATAGTTCTTTAAAAATAAAAAGGAATCTTGTTTTGGGGTTAATAATGAATAAAATTACTCTGGGCTGAGTTTTCCTAGTAACCTTACCAAAAAGGCTCAGGATGCTGCAAATGTTGGTATAATATGAAAATGGCTGGTGGATTTAAGACAAAAAATAATAATTTATTGAATGAATCAATATTGAACATATGTGGCTTGTTGATCTTTACATTGTTAGTTAATTTCCTAACCTGGCCTGGGACACACATTCATACGGTTTGATAAAGCACTTTTTGGACTTAGCATTAGGAGCATAGCTGTCCTCAATTTAGGTCATCCTCGACGTCTCATCTCCGGTTTTTCCTGCATCCACCATGTGTGTTTGTGTGTGTGTGTGTGCGTCACTTGCAGGGGGAATTGAGCAGAGTTATAGAAGTAGAGAAGTAGCTGATGTCAGTGATGATCCTCTTCTTGTTCTCCTTTCTTTCCTCCCTCCCTCCCTCCCTCCCTCCCTCCCTGCCTCCCTCCAGATCAATGGACCAGGCCAGCATTCATTCAGAGCCAGTGGCATCCTCCAGGCTCACTCAGGGAGAACTGCCTCTTACCCACTTACCTGTTCACCCTCAGCCTCAGGATCTCCCCCCCTCCGCCTCCCAGCATCCTCCCCGTCACCTCAGTGACTCAGCAGTTCTGCAGTACCAGCACTGGGACCACAAACAGCAGGACAAAGACAGGGAACACCCACTGACCCGTCTGGAGATTGCCCTTGCCGAAGTCCAGCGATGTGCCAGCCCCAACAGTGTTGTCTCCGCAAGTAGCCATGGCAACAGTAGTCTTGGTAATGACAGCCAGGGACCTGTCCGCAGCCTCTCTGTCCTAGAGAAGGTCAGTCGCTTTGAGCGCCGGGAATGCACCGGAAAGCAGCGCAGTCACAGCACCACCAATGTACAAGACAAGGCCACACATCTAAGGGTAACTCAAACCAAACTTTGTTTAGTCACCATGTTTTCTTTTGGTGGTTTAAAGGAACACGCCAACTTATTGGGACTTTAGCTTATTCACTGTATCCCCCAGAGTTAGATAAGTCCATACATACCCTTCTCATCTCCATTCGTGTTGTAACTCTGTCTGACGCCCCTATCGCTAGCCTAGTTAGCACAGATCCTGGAGGTAACCGGCTTCAACTAGCCTACTGCTCCCAGTAAGTGACAAAATAACGGCAACATTTTCCTATTTAGATGTTGTGATTTGTATAGTAACAGTGTGTACATTTTAACTTCTGCTACTTGGGCGGAGCACCTGAGAAGCCCCGTGGTGAGGAGCAGAGAGTAGCAGTGCTTCGCCTTTCTGAGGATATAGTTCCCAGAATGTATACGGTTAGAAGATGGCTGTGTCTCATGTAACTAGGCTAGCGGTGGGGGCGTCAGACAAAGTTACGACACGCACGGAGATGAGAAGGGTATGTATGGACTTATCTAACTCTGGGGGATACGGTGAATAAGCTAAAGTCCCAATAAGTCGGCGTGTTCCTTTAACTTAGAGTTTTCAAAACACACAATAACCTAGCAGTCATTTGTATGGGAAAAATAACACAAAACTATGAATATTTTTGACTTCCCAGACAAGATTTCCTCCTAAATTTGAAAATCTTGATTCTTGTTGGCTGTGATACTTCTTCACTGCTTTATGTCTTCTTGTTTTTAATCAGATGTCTGATAAAGGCTACAGCACCCCATGTGGAGCAGATGACCTCAGAAACATGCTTGAGAGAAGCACCAGCAGGATCAAAGCCCACAGGACTCTTAGCTACAGAGGAGGCAGTAGCGAACACACGAAATACAGGTAGAATGATCGTGGGAAATTAATAAAACTATATATATATATATATATATATATATAAATATATAACAAATTATCCCAATAAATGTTGCAGTAATAGCAACTGTATTTTAATGTGATTGACATTTTGTTTTTACAATATACAAAACATACAACTCGCAACATGAACAATGTTGTTCTTCTGTCATCACCATCCACCCAGACAAAAATAAAAAAGATGACACAGTAACTACAATATTTCAGACCATTCAACAAAATAGTAACAAAATAGACAATAAATCAAATAAACATATAATGACAACACCATAAGCCCATCATACACGTCTCTCCCCAGCACAAAGCTTCTTTCAGCACAAAGCTTCCTCCCTAGCCATCTCACAAGCCCACTCCTGGATTGACAGCACCCCTTCATTCTTCCATTCCCTTTAAATAATCTATCTGGCTATCATCAAACTAGTCTAGACTCAGCTTTTTATGTGCTTATCCATCCCACTTAGGATTGATCCCATCCCAGAACAAATAATCTTGGGCTCAATGGAACCTGGGTCCCTGCAATCTGACATAGGTTTTCATGTATCCCCATCCAAAATTCCTGGACCTTATTAAAGGACCATAGGATGTGAAGTAATTTGCTCTGTGTCTTTCATACCAATTCAGAACAATCTGGAGGGAGTCCAGTAGAAGCGATGCATAATCTTGAATGAGGCGCAAGCTCACATCGCGTGACATAGTTTTAATATTCCTACAGATTCTGTCCCACTCCTCATCATCCAGTGTAATACTCAGATCCCGTTTCTCATGTCTTTTTGAGGGCTGTCCAGGCTCTATCCCCCAGGATCTGCATAAGCAAAGAATAATACCCACAAGCCTCATGACCTTTTCCATATTTCAGTAACACCTTATCTAAACATTCTGGTGCCTTCGGGGCTGAAGAACTGGATCCAAAAATCCCCACTAACAGATGGCGAAGTCGCAAATATCAAAAAAATTTAGACCTAGGGATTCCAAATTGCTGTACCACATCCTTGAAGGATTTCAATATGCCACCGAGATAGACATCCCCCAGTGTGAAAATTCCCTTTTTCAAACAATCTCCATGATCTACCAATACATAACTTTGGATTTCGCCAAACACTTGATAAAGTATTTAGATATGGATCCAGTTCAAACAACTGAGCCACTTTGGTCCAAACGACATTTAATTGAGATATTATCGGATGTGTTTTTGCCTCACCATACAGTTTAACAGACAGGCATTGCAAGGGCGATAATGGGGCAAAAACAGATTGCTCAATACAATACCAGGATGGGGCTCTCTTAGGAGGAAGTGACCAGTGGGTCAGATGCCTTAAGTTAAAAGCATAGTAATAATACAACATCTTTGGTAGACCCAAACCGCCTCTATCAGTCTGTCTTTGTAATTTATTAAAATGTAGCCGGGTTTTTTTACCATTCCATATTAATGTCTTTGTTCTCCTGTCAAACCATTAAAAATATGATAGAGGAACCTCCAGAGGAAGATAGTGGATACAGTAGTTCAGCATGGGAACACAAACCATTTTCATAACAGTGACCTTTCCTGCTATTGAGATATTGAGAGTCGCCCATCTTTTAACATCACAAGAGATTGTATTAAATAATGAATCCAAATTAACTTTAACTAGGTATTTTAACGGTGGAGGGAATAAGATACCCAGATATATGATGCCTTGTTTTGGCCACTGAAATGCACCTTATTGGAAGGCTGTTATGGGGCACTGAGCTGTTGCTTCTGACTTGGCCCAATTTACCCTATAACCGGAAGATTTCAAGAAAGTCAATGATCCATAGTAGACAGGGTATTGATCTGCTAGGTTTGGACACAAAGAGTAATATATAATCCACTTAAAGCATAAGTTTATGCACTACCCTCCTACCATAACACCTGGGAAGTTAGTCTTCCCCCTTATGGCTGCTGCCAAAGGCTCCTTGGCTAAATAAAACAAAAAAAGAGAAAGATCTTGTTCCCCTTCCAAGAGCAAAATATTCAGAAATTAACCCCGTTAGTTTGCACCGCAGTCTCTGGGTGCCTATACAGCATCTTAATCCACTTTATAAATATGCTGCCAAACCCATACATTTCCAAAATTTTTAAACATATAGCCCCATTCAACCATATCAAACGCCTTTTCAAAATCAAGGGAAATAGCAGCTATTGGGGATTGTCTATCAGCTACAGACCATGCAATATTAATGAGACGCCTGATATTATCTGACTGGCTACGCCTGTTAATAAACCCCACCTGATCAGGATGAATTAAAGAAGTAAAAACCTTAACCTATTTGCCCAAATTTTTGAAATAATCTTAACGTCTAACTGCATTAGGGAAATTGGCGGCAATTCTAACAGTCTCCTGGGTCCTTACCTTTTGGAGGAACCAAAGTTATCAAATCCTGCCTAAATGTTGCTGGAAGTTTGCCCTCCTCCAGTGCCTCTTTATATACCTTTAACAAAAGTGGAGCCATTTCAGTTGCAAAACTCTTAAAAAATGATGCTGTGAAGCCATCTGTCCCTGGGGCTTCACCCACAGGCAGGGCCCCCATTACCTCTTTAATTTCCTCTATAGTCAAATCCGCATCAAGGAAGTTCTCTTTGCTCTTCTGTCAGCTTGGGAAGCCCTAGTGGCTCTACGAAGGAACACATTTCTTCATCAGTAGTGGTAGATAATGAGCTACAGAGATCAGTGTAAAATTCTTTCAAAATCTTGTTAATATCTACAGTTGCTGTAAAAACATCTCCAGAATTGGATCTAACTACAGAAATAGTGGAAGCTGATTTCCTCTGTTTTATGTATTTAGCGAGTAATTTCCCTGCTTTGTCTCCTGATTAAAAATAATGTTGTCATGCCCTTCTGAGATTATTAGAATATTATTATTATTATTGGTATTTTAATTAAGTCAGGTTTCTCAGGCCATCCTGTGACATTCTTTGTTTAATCCCCGTTTCAGCGTGTTTGATTTTACTTTCTAGTTCTAACAGTGCTTTAGCACTATTCCTCTTACGAAATGAAGCATGTTGTATAATGCGCTCCCTGATCACAGCCTTTAAAGGTACAATATGTAACATTTCTGCATTAAAATGTTTAAAAATGACTATACCTATGTTATATATTTTGTTGAGTTGTGTACTTACACTTTGTTTCCAACAACGTTCAAACCCAGAGAAATCTGTTATTTAATTTTAATGACACGGGACGTTTCATTTAAATTCAGTAAATAAAACCTTTGACCCCTCTAAACACAGGCACCTAGACGATACGTTCGAGAGTAATCATAAATCATACAGTGTCACAGAAAGAATAATACTCAGTAACCGTAATACAGCTTGCTTTCTGCCATACCTTCGCCAGCTAACATTAGAGTTAACGTTAGCTGTATAGATAGAAGACAAATCTAATGCTAATTTAGCCAGCTATCCCACCCTGTTTTTTCTGCCTCACTCTCAGCAGCTAAGGGACTTCAGTCGGGATGAAAGTGTCCCAGGGCTATGACACATCCACAGTTAGCCAGCAGCCAGCCACTATAATTAACTTAAAGCAATCCGAACTTTGAAATTATCCGCCCCTTAGTGTTTAGCGGTCTTCTTTACAGCCCCGAAGATACTTGGCGGCCAGCCCCAGCCACGAAGTAGCTATGTCTCTCAGCAGGGTTGAGTAACAAACCCTTTACCCCTGGTGCTGAAAACATCCAACAAGTGACACTGACGTGAAATATATTTTGATATTGTGGTTTTAGCCGCTGGCTAATATCTCTGTGCTCCTTCATGGAAGGATCGTAGAGATGCCTGTAGAGGCGCACTTGCTCGGAAAGCTGGCCCTCGAACACGTGCTTCCTGTTTCCGCTTTGTCGCACGCCGCTGAAAAAAAAAGAGTGGTGCGCGACCTCTGCTCGCACGCTATAAATCGGACGCGCCGGCAGGATATTAAGTCATTTTGACGTCATGATGGCGCACCACCTTGGATGCATCTAGTATATAAGAGCCTTAATGTTAGCTTGCTTGCTCGCTAACTACCAATGCAAATTGAATCAAGAAAATGTAACTATGTGGGGGAAACTGCAGCTATTTTATCAGAATGACATGAATAAACGTTACTAAACATAACGTGGATGCACCTGTAATGGATAACCCGTGAACAGATTTTAATCGGCAATTGTGTTCAACTACAATTCCCATAATGCCACTACACAATGTCATCAAAAGTCCGTGTTTACAATTGTTTTGATTGAGAGACCCCTAGCAGCAGAAAATTACATATTGTACGTTTTAAAGGCCCCCCATGCCACCCTGAAGACGATACTGAGGACCAATTGATCGCCAAGTAATCTTTTAGCTCAGACCTAAGCCATTCTATATTTTCTGTCTCCTGTAAAAGGGAGAAGTTAAGGCGCCACCGATAAAACGCTCACTTTGAGGCAGCAGGTCTGGGCACACCAACACATGATCAGAGATAACGATATTTCCTATCACACATTCTATAGCAGAGGGAGCAAGTGATTTGGACATTAAAAAAGTCTATCCTAGAATATGTCTTGTGCACTTCTCTGGGGGCCCTGCGTGCTGCAACCTCACTGTAGTCCAGAATTGGATCCATTATCAAAAACGAAATCGCCCCCTAGAACAATATTGTGGTTCCCTGTAGCTTGTAATTTCTTTTCCAAATCTATAAAATATGCCTGATTATCTATATTTGGTGCATATATGTTGCATGTTGTATTTCAGCCACAATGAAAACTCTTCCTGAATTATCCTTAATTTGTTTAATTCATTTAAATTGCAGTGGTTGCTAATCAGTGTAATAACCCCTCTACTCCTGCTAGACCCCACATTATTAAACTCCACACAATTTTTCAGATTCCACAATCAATATATGTATTTCTTGCAAAAATATCACATCATGTTTGTTTTTTTTAAGACCAGACATAACCTTCCTCCTATTGATTGGATTCCCCATTCCATTAACATTGCAGGTAGAGAAACGGACAGAGCTTAAGTTAGACGACATAACTACTGTATATATTAAAATATCAAAGCCATCTTCTGAGCACATAACAAATACAAGTGGTGATGACTAAACACAACTAAATTCCCAAAACTCACAAAACACTCCATGTGCACCTGAACCTGAACAATGCACTGTTAAACATGAATGTCCGTAATACATTCTCACTTCACACGCTCCGTCCCCCTTGCAATGCAACTGAAAAATAAACAGAGTAATACAAAAGAAAAATGTCGAACTAGGATCCCAGCCGGTGTCTCACATTAACGCCAGTCCATCCCATGAGAGCCAAGAAAAAGAAAAAAAGGTTACTCAGCAGAGGCTGCATATCATATATATTTTTAAGTATATAAGTCCCCTCGCCGACAAATCACTCCATATGTTCTATGAATGCCATCACCTTTCGGGGGTATTCAAATAGCATTATGTTATTCTGCCAGGATAACTTGCCCTTGCCTCTCGCTGCCCGCAACACCAGGTCCCAGTTCGGATTATTTTAGGAATCTTGCCGCTATGGTCCTGGGTCTGTCTCCTGCCTGGGCCTACTGAACAGCGGTTATGTGTGCACGCGCAATCTCAACCTCCCCCTCAGTCTCCAGCAACTCCTGAATCATCTCCTCTGCACCAGTTGCTAACTTTTTAGATTTTGACATTTTCGGCATCCAGAATGTTTCTCGTCCCGGCTGAGCACAAATATCTCTGGTCAGAATCTTGAAAAGGATAAATACAGCAGTGCACTATACGGAGCTCGTCCTTCACCCAAACAACTAATTCGCCATTAGGTCACGTGACACCCCAGCAACTGTATTTTAAAAAATGTCCGCCTTTAAGGCCCAAAATGATTTGCATTCACTTGTATTTTGATTCAAATTGTTACCCATTAGTAAAACCATGTTTGGTTCATGTATTGCAAATTGGCTATGTTTTCTTACTACTCTACTGTGTGGTGTTTAGGACCCCAGTAGATCCCAGGTCAGCCCTCCAGAGGAGCCGCAGCAGCTTCCAGCTGGACGAATCCAGGGAGGGTGACAGCAGCAAAGATTTCCCCCTGACACAGGACATCCAAGAGATGCTGGGCTACATGCAGGACACGTCCTTCAACAGGTAAGAGTCCCAGGTCAGAGTCCTTCAGCATGTAGAGTCCTCCAACAGGTCAGAGTCTCTTAACAGGCCAGTCCTCCAACAGGTCAGAGTCCTCCAACAGGTCAAAGTCTTCCAGCAGGTCAGAGTCCTCCAACAGGTCAGAGTCCTCCAACAGGTCAGAGTTCTCCAACCGGTCAGAGTCTTTCAACCGGTCAGAGTCCTCCAACAGGTCAGCGTATTCCAACAGGTCAGAGTCCTCCAACAGGTCAGAGTCCTCCAACAGGTCAGAGTCTTTCAACAGGTCAGAGTATTCCAACAGGTCAGAGTATTCCAACAGGTCAGAGTCCTCCAACAGGTCAGAGTCCTCCAACAGGTCAGAGTCTTTCAACAGGTCAGAGTCCTTCAAAAGGTCAGAGTATTCCAACAGGTCAGAGTCCTCCAACAGGTCAGAGTCTTTCAACAGGTCAGAGTCCTCCAGCAGGTCAGAGTCTTTCAATGGATCAGTGTGCTCCATTAGGTCAGAGTCCTTTCAACATGTCAGAGTACTCCAACAGGTAAAAACCACAGGTCAGAGTCTTCAATAGGTCAGAGTATTCCTCCTGGTCAGTGTCTTGAGTCTCTCTCAAACACCCTGACAATTGTCTCTAATCAGATCTTATAGGGACTCTTTAAAAGACGCCCAGTCTAAAGTCCTGCAATCCACCTCCTTCAGACGGAGAGACCTCAGCTCCTCGATCAGCCCCCCACCTCCTGCAGCTACTCCTCTCATCTCCTCCTCCAGCAGCAATCAGCCTCCACCTGTCCCTGCCAAACACCACTCCCTGGAGAAAAAAGGCCCAAAAACCATGCCCAAACCACAGGGCGTTGTCATTACACCACAGTCGCAACCACCGCTCACTTCCCTTCACACCCCAAAGGAGCGGCATGTGGTCAGCCCAGAGACTCGAGGCCCGAGCCCCCCAGCCCTCCCCAGTCTCCCACCGGTTGGACCTCCTGCTCTGATGCGGATCTGTGGCCGCAAGCGGCTGACAGTGGACCAGAAGAAGCAATCGTACTCTGAGCCAGAGAACATGAACGAGGTCGGGATTTCAGATGCAGAGACAGATGCCCTCTTCAGGCGTGGAGGAGGTAAATAAACTTTAGAAAATGCAGATATAAAAACAGCTGTGGCTTTACATCCCTCATAGTGGTGACAAACCTCTGCCAATACCTGCCACAAGGGCCCCATTTCAGAAAGCAGGTTTAGCGAAAACTCTGAGTTTGTTAACCCGGAGATGAGGGAAACTCTGGGTTTTCTGTTTCAGAAAGAGAGGTAACTTCACCTCAGAGTCAGTTACTATGGTAACTGAGCCTGTGATCCTAACCTGGTCGGGAGCAGGTTTTCTTCTCTCAGTTTCCTTCCTCTGACAACCCGCTCTTTCATTTCCTCATTCATTCATTCAGTCTGTATCAGGCGCATTTTAGTGCAGTTTGTTATCGGCATGAATATTAAAAAAAATGATGTTGCTTTATTAACCATGTTAGGCAGACTATAAAACGTTTTATTTCTCAAAACATGGCATTTCCTTTTGTCAACGATCCCGTTGATGAAGAAACTGCTTTACTTCGCAGGGTGTTATATGTCGGGAGATGATATTGAAACCCTGACATTTTAATTTTTAGATAACCTATTTGAGCGGTATTGTTTTTCTTCCCAGTCGATCAGTTATGTATCCTACATAATCTTATCCGTCCTCATATCACTAACGTCACCCATCTATGCTCTTACATCCCAGCAGATTCTTTGTGTCGCAGCCTAGCCTACGTTTTTTTGCAAATGGCAGTTTTCTTTACAACATTGGTGATGCGGAGCATTTTAGTAAAGCCAGTGTAGCAAAGCGCCATCAGTAGAGTGTGACTTGCTCTGAAACGTGTTTTAAACGTTTTTTTTAAAAGAGTTCCACAGTATTGCAGGTGAATGATGTAAACCCTTTGAAATAAAAGATTATGAATTATAATTCTGTTAATGATGGTGCTGCAGCCTCAGAATGGGATTAGTAGGCCTAGGACTTTTTCGTCCGCAGTGCACCTAAATGAAATAGATTATAGGTTCAATACCATTTCACCAGTAATATTAGGCTATACTTTTGATTAAATATGATATACACTATATTGGAATATACGCATTTACTCTAGCAGCAATTTTCTCCAACGCAAATTCTCTCTTTTGCAGCAGCCGCTGTTTGTTTTTTTTAACTCTCTGTATGTGCACATGAGTATTTCCGCCGACCCGTTTGTTTGTGGTTGTTACCATGGTGAATCGTAGTATCATTGCTCCATTCATGCTGCCTTTTTATTGTGGTGGTGCACGCGCATGAACCTACTCTGAGTTGATTGAACCAACTCTTATCAGCTGTTCTGAAACCGAAAACTCAGCGTTTCCCATCTAAGGGTAAATCAACTCAGACATCAGGGTTAGACTCAGAGTTTGTTAAACCTTCTACCTGAAATAGGGCCAAGATCTCCAAATACTGAAGTCAATATTGCAAATATCACAATGACAAGGGATCAAAATGACTTGGGTAATACAGCATGTCTTTAATGTAGAAACAAGATAAAATAATCTAATTAGTCTTGACTTGTTAAATACATAAAACATATAGACTATAGACACAATGTGTGTACACAATGTAGTGGCAAACTAATGTTGTACTAATGATGTTTGATAATGTCAAATTGTAGTGGGGGGGGGGCTTATTACTTAAAATTGTAATCTAGAAAAAAATGTTTGTTTTAGTAAGTGTCATACAATATTATTACTGAATCTGGGGTTCAGTCAAAAAATACATTAGGAATGTCAGTATTATGATGTTTGGGTATCTATTATGTCACATCAGAAACATCAAGAGTCTGTATGTGGCTAACCATGGGCACTGACCCTGATCTCCCTGTCTGTCAGAGACCAGCGTGGCAGATCGGCGGAAGATGTTTGAGCTTGTAGCAAGTCGTGTCAGGGGCGGGGCTTTGCAAAATGCCACGTCAAGGCCCGACTTGCGGCAGCTTCAGCACAACGCTTTGGCTGATTACGTGGAGAGAAAGAGAAGTGTGAAAAGAGACAAGGGAGGACAGAGGAGTGGACTGAGGCCCCATAGTGCCTATCTACAGCCTGAAAACAACAACTATACAGGTGGGTGGAGAGCAGAAGGGAAGAAAATGTGGTAAGGGGTGGTGGTTTCATGGGTTGATAAAGAATGGTGGGTAAAGCAAGCGGAACAAATAAATAAATTATTAATTAATTAATCTTCCTTCTTGTTTTTTCCTGTGCTTGTTCTTCCCCTTCTTCCGTCTCTCTTCCCTCCCTCTCTCTAGTCTCCTCCTGTCACTCTGACACCCTAAGCCTCTCATCCACCTCCAGCCTGCTCTCACTCCAGGACTCTGGCGCAGATCGAAGCTTCTCCTTTGGAGAGAGGCGTCTCTGCTCCACCCTGCCTCCTGAAGCAGACCTGCGCAGCCTCCAGTCCAACTTTTTCTACCCGGGCAGGGTGACTATTCCGAGGGCTCCAGCGCAACCACCTCTTAGGTAACCAAACCAACAGCATATAACACAGTTAATTGGCCTTGCTAGCAGTGTGGCTTTAGGGATGGCAATGTTGGTCTGTCAGTTTGTAGGTCCACCACTTTGGTCCATACCAAACTATCTCAACAACATGGTTTGCCATAAAATTCTGTGCAGACATTAATTTTCCCAAAAGGATGAAACCTAATGACTTTGGTCACCAGCAGTTAAGTTTTCACGTATCCATTGACATAACTCAACATTTGTGGTTTAAAGCTTTAGTGTGTAACTTTGTATATATTAATGAACGTCCGTTACATTCAAGCCATTGCCAAATGAGTTGGTGCAAAGCTAATTAAGACAGCTCCACACCTCTCTCTCTGTATTTCTCAGTATGGCTATGTTCAGAAAATGGTGTCGGCCCTTGACTTTCGCGTGCAGAAAATAGAGTGAAGCTCTTCTGAAGAGTATATCATGTTTTTGTTTAAGATAATTTTTTGGGCATTTTAGGCATTTATTTGTATAGGACAGCTTAGACTTGAAAGGGGAGAGAGAGGGTTTCAGTTGAACCCGCTGCCGCTGTGTTGAGAGTACCTATATATGTGGGCGCCCACTCTACCAGGTGAGCTAACCAGGCGCCCTACTTCATGTTTTTTAATCCTCCAAGCAACTGCATGGAGCTTGGGTGAGAGTTGCACGCGATCACGGAAGGCTTGTATCATGTGGATGCACCGACAGTTTTGCTGTCATTACTTAGAATTCCTCATGGAGAAGAGAGAGCCTACGCACTATATTAAGTGAAATGTCTCATTGTCATTACATTTTGAAATTCACATTCACCAGTGGATGATTGGAATACCTTACATTTACATTTTAATATGGAGTTGAATTATTACATTATTATTACAATGTAATAACTCCTCTCTGTTTTCTACTCCCAGTGCTCCTTCTGGTTCCGTTCCTGAGCCTCAGGCCCAGATCCTCCAGGATATCATCCCGGACGCAGGGCTCAGCAGACAGAGTCAGTCCTCTAGCAGAGACCTGGGCCTGGACCCCCAATCGCTGGCCACAGAGCCTCAACTCAACATAAGACTGTCCAAGCAGCTCAATGGGGTTCTGCAGAGGGCCGGGTCAGCTCGGGACTCCAGGAAGACAGCTTCTGCTGAGAATCTCCTGGAGAAATCTGAGAAGACACAAATGACTCCTCAACACTACCGCTGCCGCTCCTCCCCTACAGAAGAGAGACTGAACCAGGTAACACGGTAGTTCTACCATGAGCTCACCTTTTAGTTAACCTTTTAGTTATCAAGCCCAAAATTACTGAATTTACTGTGGATTTTCTGAACCATTTTGTTTCGCCAAGTTGTTTCTTTTTAAAGTTATTTTGCAGTAATTTTGTTGCAAGTTGCAAGTTAGCAGTAACACTATTATAGAATCAAGAAATTACATAATCAGAATATAAATTGAGTTTGTGGATGTGAGTGGTGGGTGATAAGTCTTGCATTAGGTGGTAGCTGGTAGTTTGTGCAGACAATTAGCCAGGAATTATAAGCATTATAAGTTACAAATTATAACATTAGACATAGTTTTAGAAATAATAGCTTTACATTAACAGATGAATTTAATGAAATACTATATTGTTTACAATATTTCAATTTTGTCCGTCCATCATAACTGGATAAAAACATTATGTAATAACCCAAGATGCAAAATAATATAGTATACTTTCTAATTAATACATTTGCAAAGAGGTATGAAGCAATACCACTTTGGCTAAAGACATTTTAGGACAGAAAGTTAGAAACAACAACAGAATGGCGTGACTTTATAAGGAATCATAGTAAAAGTGTGACCAATATTACAATAACAACAAGATCTTTTCCTCAGGGATTTTTTGCTTCTATTGTAGGTGCTTTCAGACCAATTTAGCCTGTGTGAACAAAATGCAACCCCTTTGTTCAGTTGACTGAGGCCAGTCAGGCGATGGTACAGCAGGGGGTTTAAAACAAAGGGCCCCCCAAAAAAAAAAACAGGGGGGTCCCTCTGCGACACCCCCCCCCCCCAAAAAAAAGGGGGGGGGGGGGGGGGCGAGAAAGCCATAGTTCTACTGTATACCTTGTGGTCGTTAGCAACAATAGATAAAATATTGAAACAATAACTTCCTCTTTGCGTCTTACAACGACAGTGTAACAATTGCATCTCACCATTCATCTTATCAATTTTCTTTACGCCTCCGTGCCAGCGACAAAGGTAGACAGGTCGAAGGTAATACGTTTTCGGTTTGTCCGTCCATCTGTCCGTCCCATTCTTGTGAACGCGATATCTCAGATCCCCTAGAGCAGTGGTTCCCAACCTTTTTTCCTTGGCGCCCCCCCTACTCATGTCTAAGAAAAGCTGACGTCCACTGGAATCAAGGATAAACTGATTAGATTTTGAAGGTCAAGGTCAGAAGTGATGAGATTTAATTTCCAAAAGGTCAACGGTCAAGTTAACTGTGACATAATAATGTTCTGCAAAAATGCTTTTTTGGCCATTATTCAACGCAATAACTCAGGAACAGAATGGAAGACATTTGGTCAGATACTGAATTGGTGACACTAATCATAGATCCTCTGTGCTGCCAGGTTGAAAATGGGTGTTAAGCAGGTGTTTAGCCAAAAAATACACTTTTTATTAAATTTCTTCCAAGCATTCACTACATATTTTATGTATGTCTGGACAGACATGGATGTAAACTGCAACAACTGCCAACTGGTTGGCAAATGTATACAACTGCAAGGAGGTTATTGTAGTTTCATCTACTTTGGTCCAAAATTAAATATATCATCAAGTTGAACGGAAAGCCAAGAAAACGTACATACATTCATGGCCCTGTTGGCATTTATTTGACGACATTTTGCGATTATGGGACATTTGAGTCACACAGGAAATACCCAGAGTCCTCAAAGTTTCCTGTGAGGTGCCAGAGAACCGGAGACGGTCACTGGGCGCTGTCCGATGTGGATGATAGAAAAGATAACACACACACACACACACACACACACACACATACTGTACATACATCAGACACCCAACTACAGAGTTTTTAAAGGAATGCAGTAAAGGATGAATTTGTCTTTTATCTCCTTCAGTGATCAGAGCAGGCGGTGTCACATAAACATCATTACACTTCAGTCAGACAAACAGACACTCTGTCCTCTTACACTGCAGGGTCATACAGTCCTGCTTCTACAGTGTGGATGTTTTTTAAGTTTAGCAGCTGACAAGGAATTTAAACTGTCCCTGAACACACAAGTAAGGAAAAAATGTTAAACTGCATATGAAACATAGCTCCGGGGCGCCTGGCTAGCTCACCTGGTATAGCATGCGCCCCGTATACAGGGGCTCAGTCCTCAGTGCAGCGGCTGCAAGTTAAATTCCGACCTGCAGCCCTTTAATAATAATAATACATTTTATTTAAAGGCGCCTTTCTCGGCACTAAAGTATACCGTACAGGGATACATAAGACATTGAAAAGCAGCAAAAACTAAAAGAAGAAGAACTAAACAACGATAAAAACAACAGAAAGAGGCAGAGCAATTGACATCAAGTGGAATAGGCAGTTTTAAACAGTGTTTTAAATGTGTTTTGAGTTGCAATTTGAAATGGGGGAATGAATCGATGTTTCTGAGTTGAGGTGGTAATGAATTCCAGAGACGGGAAGCAGAGCTGCTGAACGCTCTGCTCCCCATGGTGGTGAGACGGGCGTAGGGGACAGACAGGTTTATGGAGGAAGAGGATCTGAGGGAGCGGGAGGGAGTGGGACCCTGGAGGAGATCAGACAAATATGGGGCGGCGAGGTTGTGGATGGCCTTGAATGTAAACAGGAGGACTTTGAATTGGATACGGAACTGGACCGGGAGCCAGTGGAGCTGTTGGAGGACAAGAGTGATGTGGTGGATGGAGGGGGTTCAAGTTATGATGCGGGCAGCTGAATTCTGGACCAGTTGAAGTTTATAGAGGGATTTGTGAGGGAGACCGAAGAGGAGAGAGTTGCAGCAATCCAGACGGGAAGTGACGAGACTGTGGACAAGGATGGCGGCAGCGTGGGAGGGGCAGAGGGAGGGGCAGAGGCGATTGATGTTTCATAGGTGGAAGTAGGCAGACCGGGTAATGTTATTGATGTGGGGTTGCTGCATGTCATTCCCCTTCTCTCTCCCCTTTCATTCCCAAGCTTTCCTATCAAATAAAGGCCTAAAATGCAACAAAAAAACCTCCTTTGCTGTATTTTTTATCACACTTGATTGATGCAGTACTGCGTGTAGTCTGTGATGGAGTTTTTTTTTTATGTAAATGTAGAACTGTGTTTGAATACACAGACATGTTTAGTTTGTGGTGGAGACCTAAAGCTGTTTACAGCTCTAAGGGCACATTCAGACCAGAAAAAGTGATCCGGTGATTCGCCACAGTGTTGTGCGGCAGTGGGAGTGTCACTAAAATGGCCCATTTGTGTTGTCCTGTTGTAAATATAAAGTAGACTTTATATTTCACAATTACTGTTTTCTGTCAAAGTGTTTAAGATTTCCACAATTTCGAATGCACCCTCGATCCCCAGCTGGTAGATTCCCAATGATGTGAATTATAAATTATATGAGATATGATACAATATGACTCCATCAGGAGAGGAAAAACAAAAGTAGTGGAAGTCTCTTCCTAAAAGACTCAACTTGTCTTTGTGTATTTCAGGACTCCCCTCCAGGTGATGTCAAGATGTTTGGGGTCTTTATCTCTGAACCTGGACATCGCTCTCTGGCTGAGGACAGGTATGTCACACCTCCAATCAGATCAAGTGATCATGTGACCAAACAGCTGATGGTTCAACATTCAGATCAGGTTTTTCCTTGTGGGTTCTTACAATCATCCATTCACTCGTTTACAAGGATGGTGTCAGATTACTTTAAGAGGAATTCAAACTATTTCAAACCAGTCTAACTGCCTCCACAGCCTTATATATCAGAGCTTTGTGTGGGTGTGTGTATATCACTATGTGCTCCGTGTTATTTTGCCAGGAACAGCCATTCTTTTAAGATGACTGTTCTACTTATATTCCTAACAAATCTGTCCCTTCATGTCATATCATTTATCATGTTTCTTGGTTCAGATCAGTAACCTCTATTAGCATGTATAAATCAATAAAAGGTAGACTTCAGAACAAAAGACAAAATATAGATGTCAATGCTGAACCACACTTAATTTGACAATGTCAGACTGCTGTTTGTTTCCTGCTAAAGAACTAGGGGATCATGGGAATTCACATTTCTGTGCTGATATTTTAGCTCTCTTCCATAATAGGCCAGGATGTGTGTTTGTGTGTGTGTGTGTGTGTGTGTGTGTGTGTGTGTGTGTGTGTGTGTGTGTGTGTGTGTGTGTGTGTGTGTGTGTGTGTGTGTGTGTGTGTGTGTGTGCTTTAGGCTCTTTGCTATTTTAAAACTAACTGGTGCCTTATGAGTCTGTGTGCCCCTGCTACTGGCACCACAGAGAGAGAGCAAGAGAGAGGAGGAGGACAGGAAGTAAGGACTGAGGACAAGTAAGGAGAGGAAAAGAAGGGGATGAACAGAGGAGGTGAAACATAGGATGAAAAAAGAGGGGGGGAAAGGATAGATTAAGGTAGGTGAAAGAAGGAGGAAGAAATAGGGAAAGATTAAAACTATGTAGGGGAAGGACCAGCATGTCCATATCTACAGTGGAATTATGGAGAAAATCCAGCTCCAAAATCAAGATTTTGACAATTCTATTGCTAAAGTGCCTGACTTTGCACTGCCCCCAAATGGCCAAATATGGCTCCCCGTTCAATTTGAAAGCTGATTCAAATACTACAGATCCTCCCGGTCCCACTGATGCCCAGCATAGGTAGAGGAGGGGAGGAAAAGATTAAAGAAAGGAGAAGATGAGGAAAGGAGAGAGCCACAAGGAATGAGGAAGGACGTGGAAGGGAAGGGGAAGAGGGAGGAGGTTAAAGGAGGGTGAATAAGAGGGGAAACAAAAGAGATAGGAGGTAAAAAGAGAGAAAGTTTGAAATTGAATTCCAGGCAGCTTTACGGCAGACTTTCTGAAAGCTACTGGGGAGGAAGGTGCCTTGGTATGAAAGTACGAGATGCAGGGGAGGGGAGAGGAGGATGGAGGAAGGTAAAAAATGAGACAAAGAAGTCAAGGGTTCAGATGACAGGAAAGAAAGAAGAAGAGAAGGAGTTAAGGGGAGAGAAGTTCATTGGGAGGAGGAGAGAAAGGTGAGACAGAGGAGTGAAGAAGGGAGGAACTGAGGAATTTCTGGCACTGGCACAGACACAGAAAAATAAACAAAATACCAACTCCGGTCCACAGGGATTTATTCACTTAAAACTCTTAAATATGTTTACTCTCAAAATGTCAAGGTCAGGGGTCACTTCAGGAATTCTGTGGTTGTGTTTACACATATCTGTCTGATGCCTGAATGGAACCAGGAAAATGAATGCACCACTACTAGCTACTGAGCAGCCCATAAGATCAGAAATTTGAATGTTCAAAAACTGGACGGCAGTAACAAGTAAATGATAAATCTTATACAGAACATAATTGGAAGACCCATAACACTACAAATAAACTACAAATTGCATGTTCATTTCTGTTAATTTTCCAAATCCTCCATCAGTTTTTAGATTGTTTACCTTACATCCAGGCAGTGTGCCACTGCTCTATGGAGAGTGTACTGCCATACTGTATTAAAGGGCAACTTCTATATTTTTCAACCTGTACCCTATTTTTCAAATTTGTTTGTGTCTAAGTGAGTAATTGGAACCTTTTTTGAAATTGGTCCAGTATTAAGCGATTTGCAAGTTGTCATTATCCTACCATGTTTTCGTGTGTACTGATGCCCGGACAACACAGTGACTTTAGCTAATAACATTACCTCCACTCCTAGACTAAAAAAATAATGGACCAGAGGCGATTTCTTTACGACTGCAAGGGAAGCTTGGCTTCCCCTAAAGGCGTCCATGGAGTTCAATGGGGCTGCTTTGAACAATTTTTTTCAGTGCTTCGAAACTAGACAGTCATTGGATAAATGCTGCGATTATGTCCTGCCCATGGACGCTCAACATCTCTGGGGGTGACTGAAGGAGTGGGCTGGCCTGGACTCCGGGCTTCTGCGTGATGATTGGAGGGTCTGTCGAAAGACTGCATCTCATTTTGATTGACAGTGATTTTGTACTATAAAAAGTTGCCGAACCTATTTGAGCTCGGTCCCATCTTGCAAGTGTAGTCGAAAGACAAACTGCTGCAACCTATTTCTTGGTATTAGCTTGACAAACTTGCTAGCCAATTGCTTACTTACCTATAATTAACGGAAGAAAGACATTTAGTTGCACTGTAGTTTCTACTAGCGTAATGGCTGCCGACATCAATAGAAGCTTTTTCAAAACTCCAGAGAATTCACGCTAGTTCTGTTCACTCTGCCATTTACTGGTCAATTTCGCCGCCTAGTGGTGAGGAGTGCAAATTACTTTTACACCACTAGAGATTTTCTTTCTTAGATGTAACTGCATACAGTATAAGCATCTTAAGTAAAGATATTTCCATAGTTAAATGAAGTTAAATGTACTTCTCTCTGAAACAGCCACAAATTAAACTGAACATTATAAAGTCTGTTGTAATGTTACTCCCTCCCCTGTCTTTCTGTCTCTCAGATCTGCAGAAGTCCAGCTATCAGGCGGCCTCGTCTCTCCTCAACACTCCCGAAACACCGTCCAGTCTGCAGGACCTTCGCAAGGTGAGCAAAATAAAAAATAAAAACATTCACTATCATGGGCAAATAACAAATATATCTCCTAGCACTGTGAGTCCTCTGTGACCCTTCCTTGTGTTCTGATCCCAGACCCAGGCTCCTCCCACACTACTGTCACTTGCAGGGAGCGACAGAGGACCAGCGAGCGCCAACGAGCCCACAGCACCTCCACCTTGGCAGCCTCTGTTGGCCTGCCCTGCCCCCTCTCCCCACCTGGGACTCAGAACCGAGGCAGCGCTGAGTGGCAAGCTAGCGAGAGGCTAAGCCAAGCCAACTTGGATGCCATCACCTTCCCAGGCGTCCCGCATCCCAGCACAGGTGACGGTGATGGCAGTAACACTGCTGGCTACAATGAAACCCTGGTGACAGACAGACAGACAATACACAGTTTGAGTGACGCCAGCATATTAGAAGACACCGCAAAGGACACATATGGAGGGAGAGCCTTCAGCTTGGAGATGAGAGGAGGGTGTTCTGCAGAAAACGCCAAACCAGTTTGCCTGCCCCATTTTCAACATGCATCCCCACTTAACAGGAAGGACAGTGGGAGCATTGTGTCGTCCCCTCCCCCATCCTCCCATCCGTCCATTCCCCAGCAACAGTCCTCTCTGCAAATCTCTGAGTCCAGCCTCTCCAGCTCCATTGACCAGCAGCAACCACTTGAATCCTCCATAGGCCTATTGCAGGAGGACTTTGACGAAGTCTTCCTCCAAAATCCTGCCTCTCTGTCACCTCCTCCACTAATCAAAGAGAGAAGCATCTCGGAGGACTTCCCTCCACCTCCTCCTCCTCCTTTCCTCGATTTGGAGCAGGAAGCTGGACACCAGATTGTGGAAAGGTTCATTGTAAAATATTTTCATATTTAAACCTGAATTGAAATGTATTATTGATGGACCCTATTTGATTTTTCTACCGGTTCTTTCTCTTTTTCCATTTATCTGTTCTCTTCCCTGTATTTAGTGCTAGCATGGATTTCTTAAACAACCCCGTCATTCCAGCCAGGAAATCATCCCTTCACTCCCCTCCAATGTCCCCTTCCTCCTCTATCGTTCCTTCGCCTATGTCCATCCTCCTTCCTTCCCTGAAGCCACAGCCCTCCACAATCACCTCCATCACCACATCCACCACAGCCAAGGACAGCCTAGGTCTTGAGTACCAGCCTCTACCCAAGAGGGAAAAGACATCTGAGGAGCTGCGAGTAGAAGCGCTGGCCCAGCAGCTGGTGGGTACCTGGAGTCAACAGTTAATTTGAATAAAGATCGCTTTATCTAGTTCTGACTCTACTTTGTCGACATCATTGTGACTTTACCTTTGTTGTTGTACCTAGTTCTGATTCTACCTTTGTTGTCATACATTGGTCAGACTCTACCTTCATTGTTCTCCCTAGTTCTGACTCTACCATAATCAGTGTCCCTAGTTTTTCCCTCTTCCTTTGCCTTTTCGTACCTACATCTGACACTCTTTGTCGTTGTACGTGGTTTATACTCTGCCTTTGTTTTCGTACCTAGTTCTGACTGCCTTTGTTTTCGTACCTAGTTCTACTTTTGTTGTAGAATCCAGTTCTGATTTTCTTGTAGTACCTAGTTCTGACTCTACTTTTGCCAGTGTTCCTAGTTTTGACACTACCATTGTCGTAGTTCCTAGTCAGCGCATTCTCCTAAACGTGTTCCCATGTATCATATCAACATGATATTGTATGAAAACGTATGCACACCAATTCGTATCCTACAAAATTAGGCGACCGTTATGTTTAGCGGTCTTTACAGTTAAATTTAGCCGAGAAAAGGTTACTGTGAGCTGGGTATCGTCACTGTGAGGTGCCGGTGGTTTCAGAGGCCGTTACAGTTGAGTTTAGATAAAAGGTGACTTTGGCTAGATCTGACTCCACCTTTGTTGTTTTATATAGTTTGATTCTTCCTTTTTCACTGTATCCAGGTGTTGCAGGACCGCTCTCTGGTGCCCCTCCTGGACACGTGGGGAGGTAAATCCACTGTAGAGCTTATGGAGGAGATCTTTCCAAACATCAGATTGGTTGGTAAATCACCATGGCAACGAAGGGGCAGTAGCAGATTGGAGGAAAGGTAATTCTGTCATGTGTTTTGCCTTTGAATATTCTTAAAAATGTTAAATTTTGTTTTAAATACACTAAGACACTAAGTTTAGTATCATCAAAACACTCTTTTGTGTGTGAATATTTTTATTTATTTTCCTGCAAACAAAAGGAGTTCAAACAGCACTTTCTATGAAATACTCTGCACTCCTTATTAAATCTTGCTAGTTTGTTTGTGATGCAGATGTACAGAGGAATTTCCACACTTTACTCAAAATACAACTCTGTGATGATTACTACTGCTGTCACTCTCTCCACCTAAGAACAACAGTGAAATGCAGGAAATGCAGTACAGTGGATATCAAATAGAAAGCGAATGACAACAATTCAGTGTTGTAATGTAACGGAGTACAAATACTTCGTTACTGTACTTAAGTAGAAATTTCACGTATCTGTACTTTACTTCGCTATTTAAATTTATGTCAACTTTCACTTTTACTAAATGTAAAAATGTAGAAGGGGCCAGCAAAACTCTGATCTACTGGCCCCGGGGGCCAGTGGGGATTTTTTTTTATGTTGAGCCCTGCGACCACCCCGACGATAGTGGTGAACTCGGTGAACAGGGTAGTGGTGAAGATAACGTCATACACCAGTGTTGCAAGAAATGTTTCTGTACATTGATGTCAGCTCTAAAAATGTTTGTTCTTTGAACTTAAGCGAATTGCGCCTGAAAAGTCCTAGAAAAGAATGTGATTTTGATTTGATGTATGAGATTAAGAAGATATGGGAACCCTGAATATGCTTTATGCTTTACTATAAAAAAGACACAATAAAAGTTCTAACCGCTTGCTTTTAAAAAAAAAAAAACTTTTACTTTTACTTCAAATACTTAAGTACATTAAATATCAGAAAATTACTTTTGATACTTAAGTACAGAATATATCAGATACTTTTAGACTTTTACTTAAGTAATATTCTAAAAGGTAACTTTCACTTCTACCAAAGTCTTTTTCTAGTACGGTACTTGTACTTTTACTCAAGTATTGCTTTCTAGTACTTTATACAACACTGCAACAATTGAATGCACTGAACATCACAGACTGATGATGTAGTTTGGAGGAGGATCACACAGAATTTCCTTCAAAGTGCTTTATGTAACTATTTGTAACACAAGGACAAAGACCTTTATCTTGTGTGTGTTTATTTAGCCATAAGACCAACATTGCAGAAGGTCACTTCATGCAACTGAAGGATAACATTATCATTGGGGGAAATGGACTTCCTGTAAACCAACATTTGTCATTCTTGTTGTGTTTGCTGACAGTGTTATTCTCTTATCTGCTGCTGATACGGAGAAGAAACATCACAAACATCTGCTGCCTCTGCATGTTGTAACTTTTAAAGTCAGTGGCATCTTGAATGTGTTTTGGTTTGTTGGTGTTCAGGGAATGAATGTTTCCTCATTAAAACAAAGGCAAACAACCATCAATTTAGAGCCATCATTTCTCTGTTATACATAGTCAGTCAAGTTAGTTGCAGGAAGATAGTGTTTTAGCTTTGACCTCGGTGAAACATATTCTGCAGCTATAATGTACAATGTTGGAAGTCATTTTTTCCTCTAAGTTCTAAAGTTGGAACAGATCTTTGCTTTTGTTACTGTTGCCATTCCTGAAAATGAGTATATTTAGTTTTGAGGCTTTGTTGTCCAGGTCATGGCAGCATTGGGTTCAACCTTGGATGTAGCTGGATAGCTAGCTAGCTGTGTAGGAAGATGACGTCCCCATTCTTATAATTGTTTCGAATGCTTCTCCAACCAGGGAACTCAATGAACAGACGACCAGATTCATTTGAATTTGCAGGAGGTCTGGAAACAGGCAAGAGTGATGATGTAACATGGGTAAAAATAAGATCTCCTGTTGACTAAGTGTTAGTCTATATCCTTGATGTTCCACTTCCGGGATTGCTCCGGTGCCGCAGGAAATTCCGCCCGATGCATGTATTTTGCATTTCCTTCAGCTTTCTTTGTGATGGAATTTTAAATTCGGTGGATTAATGAGGACTATGATTGACTGCTCCTCAGATCTCCGCAGGGTAAATTAAGACAGCTAGCTAGACCATCTGTCAAATCTGAGTTTTCTCTCCCACAACTATTTTGCAGCAGCTCTGTGCAGAGTTTAGTTTATGACGATTCTGATTGGTTTAAAGAAATGGCATTAAACCAGAGCATGTTTTCCTCCCATCCCCGAATGCTATGTGGAGTAGCCAGATCCTTCAGCGCGCTTTGGAGGAAGGTCTGGCAAAGACTAACTAAGTGTTGAAGTTAGAGGGTGTTGGCATTGTCAGCCAGGACAGGAGAGACCAGACAAACTGGATCCATGTTTCTCAACAGTGTGGAAAGAACCACATCCACAGTGACTGTTTCATAAAACTTCACTACACAGACGGATCATAGAAGAACTGTGGATTAATAAAAAACATTACTGATCTTAGTTGTAAAACCAACTGGATAAAGGTTTTCAATTTCCACATGATTAAGAGGCTGAAGTCTCTGTCCAGAGGACATATGTGACTCTTATTTTTTTTACTGTCTTTCCTTCTAACCATAGCAGATGAATGTGCATATCAGTGTGTGACAGACAGATGGCTTCCTGCAGTCTAAACAGCTAAACAACACTGACACCTAGTGGCCAGAGTTGGATAGAAATACAGCATCAACATGAACTTTTATTGTGAACTTCTTATGATAGAGGCCCCTCCCAATCTGACTGTTTTTTTATTTAAATTCATATTTTCATATCAAAAAGTGTAAAAAAGTTTGAATGTTTAAGAGGCTGTACTTGAGGGAAACTCTGGATTAGTTTTTAAACTTGTACATTATCCTGCTCTTTATAGCTTCATTAATTTTCCTTTTCTGTTGCATTCTATGTGATTCTCTTTCCTTTTGCTCTATTACTGAGCTTGAAAAATATATCTCCTCTTGGCCATAAGCAGCAGCAGTGTAAACATCAAATTAATAAACAGATCTTGAGAAAATAGCAATTCAAATAATTTTCTAAATTAAAATTTAGGTTAGAGAGATAGACTTTTATTGATCCCACAATGGGGAGATTTACTTGTCACAGCAGCTAAATGAAGCACAACAAATAAGAAAATACACATTAAATATAAATAGCATAGAAAAATACACAACGAATAAAATAGGAAATAAAGAAAATTAGGAGAGAGTAGTAACGGTACACTAAAAACACATTTATTTACAGGTGGAGAGAATATATATACAGATGACTATACAGATGAATATGAAATGGCATATTGATTGTTAAAATAATGTTCCCTTCAAAGAATCCAAGATGGCGTCTGTGATCCTGCTCAGAGCCCAGTGACGAATCGAGGGAAGGAGACGGATCTGGATGAGGATGGGAAAGACCTTAACACCAGGAAGGTAAACAATGTATTTCTTATGAAGCTCTTCACTCATATTATTGTTTTTATTGTTATTATTATCATTATTATTATTAGTTAATATATTCTATCCACTTTCTCACCCTGTTTACTAGGTGGAGCTGTGTGAAGCTCTGAGGTGCAGTGTGGCTGCTCTGCGGCAGGAGAAAGAGGTGCTGTGTGAGGAGGAGAGATGTCACCAGGCGCTGGGGGCAAGCATTGAAACACTGGTGCTGGAACGCCTCAAACCCAACGAGAGGGATAAGTACAGCATGTTCATTGGTACGACATCTGACTGTCTGCTTCTGTAAAAAAAACAATTAAAAACTACCAATAACAACAATTATTTTATCAATATTCAGTGACTACAGCTTCGATGTTTTTTTTGGTTATATACCTGCAGTGTGTCAGAAACTCAGATGTTGACCTGGTTGTATTTGCAGGAGATCTGGAGAAGATCGTGAACCTGCTGCTGTCTCTGTGCAGCCGGCTGTCGAGGATCAACAGATCTCTGCACACTCTGGAAAGAGAGGAGCTGACGCAGGAGGACATGGCAGACGAGAGGGTAAGACAGGACAGAATCTACATGTCTGACACTGGAGTGTTTACTTCTCCGTGAGCCTATTTACCTGCCCATCCACCTGTAACTGTGTATTACACAGGACTCGTATTATTTGGGTTTAAGGTCTCCTGTGACTTTAATAACTGCAGGTCGTTTGTGCTTTTGATCCCATGCAAATCTGCTATGGCTCTACAGTAAATATACATACAGTATATGAAGTATTCTAGTTATTAGAAATCATTATCAATTTCAATTTTATTTATAGTGTCAAATCACAACATGAGTTATTTCAGGACTCTTTACAGATAGAATGCACTCTATAATTTACCAAGACCTACCAATCCCCCCCCAGAGCAAGCATTTTGTTCAACAGAGGCAAGGAAAAACTTCCTTTTTACAGGCAGAAACCCCGGACAGACCCTGATGCTTGGTGGCAGGCTTGTGCACCATTTAGAATTGAATTGAGAATGGCTCCTAAATTCCAATTAAATTCTTGAATTTGAATTGAATTTGAATTGATGTCAAAAACAGGATCTAGAATTAAAGGAAGCAGAATTATAATTCAATAAAAATTCAAAGAAATTCATATACATAATTTAAGTGAAGTGTTTAACAATGAAGCTTTATAATATATGTCAGATATGATTGCATTACATATTCTATAAATTATATTAGTTTAAACTATTTGTACAGATTACATTAACTGGAAATGTTTTTCCCCAAGCAATGAATGTTAAAAGCTCTAGTCACAGAACAAATAATTAAGTTTGATGAAGTATTTAAAACAATTTGAGGTGGACATTTGTTTGAAAGCTTCATTTCTACACAATTTGATGGTTAACACTGGACTTTTTAAGTTTCAGAAGTCCCTTACTCACTTCAGATTAAAAACGTTTATAGATTTTACACCTGTAATAACAGCGATATGGAAAATAATAGCAGGCCTAAAAGGTTAACTGTAGTTCATTTTGAAGAACCAATTCCAACAAGAACACCTGGAAACCACAGAGCCATATGCAAGCACTGCAGTGCTCCAGTCTGTGGCTCCATCAAGGCTACTTCAAATTTCAAAAAGCATCTACAAGTAAGTTAACAAACAGACAGTCTTTTATTTTGAAAACCATCTCTTGATGGTATTATGCCTCTGATATTTGATATCATCAGTGTTGGGGTCACTACTCAAGAACGTGTAAAACACATTATTCAATAAAAAAAAAAAAACATAATGTATTAAAGCTGCAAGCAGTGTTGGACGGGCCCTCGCTCTTCTGCACACATCGGGGTTACTGGCGCACGCCAATCCACATGGCCCTGCATTTGCGCAACCGTCAGACACAGCGTTTGAGATGGTGCATTTCAAAAGTGGTACCAAGTGTAGGGGGTTGGGATAACCATCATCAACAACAAAGGAACTCTCTGCTGAGTTCAACGATACCTCACACAAGAATCTACCTTAAATGGGTCACCCCCGGCAGTCTAAAACTATAGCAGCATAACTTAGAGCTGGGCAAACCAAGGCAAACCTGAGTCAGCCTACAAAGGGTTGGTAGATGAATCCGACGACTATGAAGAGAAGCAGAGAAATGAAGTCACCATGTGTAATCTCAGTTCATGTCATGTGGTTTGAAAGGCAGTTATGGACAGATTGTCGTGGTAACAACTTGCTAACATTCACATCACCACACACCCTAAAGACAGCAGTCATTAGTTAACTGGGTGTTACTAAAGTTGAGGCACAGTTTTATGGTAGCTGGTTCATGATTAAAATTACTTTAAGTAAGAATTTTGTGTAGTTACACTAAATGATGGACTTTGGCTGAGACAAGGATATTCTGGGGGAAAAGCATGTTAAAGTGATGGTTCGGAGTCATGTTGTTGTTGTTGTTGTTGTTGTTGTTGTTGCTGCTGACGCTATGCTATGATACAACAAAAATATTTATTAATTTAATGATTAAATAAGGTAATGTCTTCAAACTTACCTCAATTATTACTTGTCTCCTGCTAGTTATACTTACTTAAAAAAAAAAGTTAAATTAAAAAATATTTTTGTTGTATCTCTTTTCGGTGTTGTAATTTGTGTAATAGCACTCGTCTTACAGCAGCAACAACAGCAGAGAGCAGAAGCCAGCAGGCAAGTGTTATTTACATAAACTTCTGGTGTACTTACAAACTTTCCAATCCATCGTTTTATGAGTTTTACGTTTGGTATCATTTCGGGCATTATTAGTGGGGTCATTTACGAGATACATCACTGGATCCGTTAGCCCCTGCGCTAAGCTATTCAGCTGATAACGCTACTCTACGCTAATTCTCCTAATGTTCGACCCAGGTGAAAAAAGCTTCTGGGGGGGTGTTTGGCTCGAGGTCATGGTGCAAAGGACCCTAGGGTGAAATTACTCCGAACCATCACTTTAAGAAAAGTTATGCAAATTTTTTCACGTGTTATGCTACGAATGTCATGCAACACAAGTGATCAGTGTGCCTGCAGTGCTGAGTACGAACAGTGAATGAGAACAGCCTGCCCGTTAAGCCATGATAGTGTGACAGTGAGCCAGCATGCACAATACCAGGACCCTGACACTGAAGCAAGTTATTGGAATTTAACCATCATTTATTTACCTGTGCTTCCAACTGTGACATGTCAAAATGTCCACTGTTAAAACGTTTGTTTTGTGCCAGTCCATTCAGGAAGTGGACCCAAGTGACTGCCTATAATCCTAGAACCACACTGCTGCTGTTTGAAATTTGCAGTTGTAGTCCATTTAGATGTTGACATGAACATTTGAAAGTATTAGTAATAAACGAGATTGTGTATAAACTGATAAATATTTTGTTGTCATCTCCTCCCGTTCAGGACTCCCTCTATCACAAACGCTCTCTGCTCCTTGGTCAAACCGAAGACGCCTGGGAGCTGAAGGAGAACTTGGACCGGCGGCAGCGCGTGGTCCATGCCATTCTGTCTGGCTACCTCACAGAATTGCAGCTACAGGACTACCGCCGCTTTGTCAGCACCAAACCCTCCCTTCTGATTCGCCAGCGGCACCTCGACGACCTCATACGGCAGGGGGAGGAGCAGCTGACGCGATTGGCCGAGAGCCTGCCGCAGGAGCAGGCGGAGGCTCACGGTTGGTTGAGAGGGAATTTATTCTCATCATCAAGCCTGGCCCACTGCTCTTTTCCACCCTCTGCTATTCCAGGCCCCGCCCACTTAGTCAGGTCCACCACTGTGACATCACTGTAATGTCACGGACAGGTCACTAATATGAGTGGCAGTGAAGGATGGGGAAAGAAGAAGAGACAATTGGCTCCCTAAAAACTCACTTTGAGCTTGAGTGATGCTCTAAATTGAAGGAGCTTTACACAAAGGAATATTGGGCCTGTTCACACTGAAACAACTATGTAGATTTTGCATATGAAGAAGAAAAGCCTTTAATGTGCCTCATTCTGTCCACACTCAATTGTAGGTTACACCTCTGTCCACCTCACCATCAGCAACCAGCGCTGTTTGGACTAAACTGACTGCTGCCAACATTTTTAATGATCCTCTGATCTGAAAGGTGATTTCAAAGGGCCATAAGGTGTTTTCAGGTTGGAATTTCATTGTCAAATATTTCCAAGGACAATTCCATTGTTATGGGTAATTCCCTGCAGTTTTCCAGCTCTTATGTTAAAAATAATTGATATTTTTGCTTTCAATATCTAAATATTCTAAATATCTTTCTCAGTAACGACGAGAGCAGCGATTTAAATCTGTAAATGTAAAGTTCAGCCTCAATTTATGTTCCATTTTCCAGATTCCAGATTGGAAAGCCAGAGGACCTCAATGTCCTCAGTAGTAGTTTCGGCCCTGCATTCACCTATATAACATGAGAACTTTTTCAGCTGTAACTTTTCAGCTGTAAACTCCAAATGGGTTTAATTAAACTGACCGTAATCCTGGTGCAGACAGGTTAGCAGCCTGAATTAAAAGTAAAAAGATAGAAAATTAATTTTAAAAGTCAGCGAAAAGTCAGAACACTCTGGAATTGTCCTTTGATAACCCTGATGGTGCTTTCAGGAACATCAAACATTTAGACCTTCCTCCAGGGACTCTTTATTTCTACTGACAAGACCAAGTGAGCAGGTGTTTTATCTCCCAAAGACAAAATGCCATAATTTTAAGAATAATAATATTGTCATCTTGTCAAACATTTCAGAAATTGTTTGAAGACCAGGTCAGCTTTCGCACATGTACAGTCAACTTATAAAAATACATTAACACCAAAAGTGGAGGGACGCTGTTTTTATTTTACCACTACAAAAATAATGAAAACTCTCAGAAACTGAGTGCACAGATCCTGAACGGTAGCTCTTCTGGTTACTGTCACATGAGACTGTAATACTACTACTGTCACTACTGTCTGTATGTCTGGAGCTTGTTGCACTTTTTGCTGTAGCAGCTTGACTACTGTTTGCTTCAGAATTTTCACTGAATGATACACATTGTTCTACTTCTGCCTTTTTGAAAGTTGATGTGTTGAAACATTTGATGTCAAAAAAATGGAGAAGTTTATATTCCAAAGATGGATGACTTGTTTGCACACATCAACTTGTATTAATTTTGGATTTGAGGTTGTGTTTGGGCCAAAAATATCAATTCTTTTTTTTTGAGTTTTTTACAACCACCACCATTACTCTAACTTCTGAATAATCTCTCAGTCAGTGACTGATTAATTGGTCAGATATTTCACACATGAAATGTCAAGAACAACAAATGCCACAATTTACTATACCAAAAGATATTAAATGTATAAAGAAAATTGAAAATAAGCAACAATTAAAACATTTATCTACCCTGGAAATCCAGAGTTCTCACGAGAGCACAATTTGAATTTGCTCAGCGAGTCACTCTGGCATTCAGTAATGATGCTCATTAACTATGCCCTTGTAGCCAAGCTGCACCAATCACATCGGTGTATCTGATATAGGCGGGCCAGGGGCAGATGACGACAGCGCTGCGATGTCAGAGTCATTAATTAAACATTGCAAGATGGCTACGGATGAACACCAGTTGTTTGAAACAGCTTTGGCCGCTACAATGAACGAGTTAGACTTGGCTTTTTATCTAAAAGAGGAACAGAAGATGGCGTTCGAAGGATGTTTTTGCTATTTTGCCGACCGGATACGGCAAGAGTTTAATCTACCAGTTAGCTCCACTGGTAGCTAAGCGTATGGGGCTTTGGTCGTAGTTTTCCAATTGCGTGCAGTGAGATTTTCAAATGCATGCTTGGTGCCACCCCTCGAATTGGGCCATTTTCATTACTCATTGCCAGACCCTTAATCTTTTGGATTTGGGTCTGGATTTCTAGGCTAACATTTATCAGCATTGTCGTTGAAATTGCTGATAATTGTTTTGTCAATCACCAAATTCATAAACATACAGCTCTCAAAGTTGGCCCTTCCCCTCCGGCTCAATGAGCCAGAGAGAAAGAGAGAGCAGTGGTGGTGGAGCGAGTTAGAGAGTGAATGAAGAGAGGGAGCGCCATACAAGTCAGAGGAATAAAACATTATTTTCTGAGTGTTCCCGTGATGACGTCACTATGACATCGTCAGGGTTATAGACTTCTCCTACAGATCCACAGTAGACATTACACAAATGTTTTCACAGGCTGAGTAGAACTGCTCATCACAAGTAAACTAATCGTCTTAATGTGTAAAACTGGTTGATTGCCCCTTTGATCTTATTTTAAGGGGCTATCCTCCTCATGGATTAATAATTGTTGGAATCAGAAAATATTTTTTTATGGTCATCAATTTGTGCGCAGTGGGTAAAGTACATATGAAAAGGAAAAAGGTGCAACGTCAAGACAATGCAAACAATAAAATGATAATATAGTAATAATTGTAGTAATAAGTGTTGCACCATCTTCTTTTCTCTTACTCTTTTTAAGTCACAGTCATAAAAATATCACTTCTGAAGTTATTAATTTGCTTGGCATTTTTTACCTTCATTTGAGAGTGCACTGTCCTCTCTGGGCAGTAGTTTACCACAGAAAACATTTTCCACTTTAGATCAACTCTTATGTCTGCCAATGAAGGATCAGGATTATATTTGAGTCACATCAGTTTATCCATGTAGCAGGTGCTATTTGGCTTCCCTTCAGTTCAATTTATCTGGTGACTCTAACATGGTTCAAATAGTTAAAGTACTGATCAGCTTTTTACCTGTTTCATTCTACACCAACAGTACATGTTTCCTTTTACTGTTATAGTTTTTAGAGCACCTTTTAAATATTGTGTTTGTCATATTCTCTAAACATTACACCACACAATAACCAAGGTTTTACTGTTCATTATTGTTTGTACATGTTATTTTCAGAAGGAAATTCAATGTTGGCTTTATGAAAGAAGGACAATTAAAGAACAGCTCTTATTTTTTGCAAAATAAATGTATTTTGTAAATTACTTTGAAAACACACACACACACACAATGGAGGGACAGATAATTGGCTGCTTTTTCTGTACAGTAAACAAATATAAATATGTTGCCATGCATACATGCATTATCTTACATTATTATAGTTTTTGTCAGTCAGTCATTAGAAACTTTGTTCAGGAATGAAAACTCTTGCAATCATTGGGAAAACACTTCTCTTCAAAATGCAAAACACTATCTGAAATTGGCAACACACCCATAGACACAGAAGTGTTTTGCAGAATTGCAAACGAAGTGCAAAGCAGATAACATGTCTGTACATTTGGTGCCTTTGTTTAAGGCCTGGTTACAAAAGGTTGAAGTTAAGCTACGTTACAACTAGCTGTTATTACAACACATATGCACAAATAATCACAGACAACTGCTCTTTAAAGGTACTATAAGGTTTATTTAACATTAGCAATATCTATCAATAATCAATAGTCCTTCAATCAACAAAAATCCATTATCCAACTACAAGCATAAAGGCAAACCAACCAAGCAGGTCTGTGTGTGTAATGGAGAATTGACAACTAGGACTGTAACTGTAGCTAGTTGGGAATAGGTGATCGCTGTGGTGAATGCAGTCAAATGCTCTGATGCTCTAAAGTGTGTGTGTTCAATTTTCTGATCATAGTCATACTGAGAAATACAGAGAGAGTTTTGTGAAACTGATGGTCTTAATAAGCTTTGTAGCAACTCATTTGGCAATGGCTTGAATGTAACGGACGTTGATTAATATCACAAAGTTACACACTAAAGCTTTAAAATTCAGTTGACAATTAATGGAAACACAGCTAGTGTTGTGTTTACAGCTTGTGTTTTCTGCCCCCAAGCGGCCACAAAAATGATTGCTGGTGTAAATCTGCATACAGCTGTTATTTATATAAACTCAGAAAAAATAGAAACGCCCCGTTTTCAGGACACTATTTTAAAGATACTTTTGTAAAAATCAAAATAACTTTAGAGATCTTCATTGTAAAGGGTTTAAACAATGTTTTCCATGCTTTTTCAATGAACCATAAACAATTAATGAACATGCACATGTTGAATGGTTGAAAAGGTAACAGCTTAAGGGCGGTGGGTAATTAAGGTCACAGTTATAAGAAAATTAGGAAAGTAAAGAAACCTTTCTACTGACTCAGGGTCCCTGCTAATCTGCATGATTGTGCCTTAGGCATGGTGCAAGGAGGCATGAGGACAGCAGATGTGGCCAGGGCAATACATCGGAATGTCCCTACTGTGAGACGCCTAAAACAGCGCTACAGGGGGACAGGAAGCACAGCTGATCGTCCTCGCAGTGGCAGACCACGTGTAACAACACCTGCATAGGATCGGTACATCTGAATATCACACCTGGTGCAGGATGGCAACAACAACCGCAAGAACTGGCCAGTATGGTGCAGTACATGAAGAGATGCACTGCAGTACAGCTGGTGGCCAAACCAGATACTGAGGGCTACTTTTGATTTTGACCCACCCTTTGTTCAGGGACACATTATTCCATTTCTGTTAGTCACATGTCTGTGAAAATTGTTCAGTTTATGTCTTAGTTGTTAAATCTTTTAATGTTCATACAAATATTTGCATATGTTAAGTTTGCTTAAAATATAAAAGCAGTTAAAAGTGACCGGACGTTTCTTTTTTTTGCTGAGAATATTAACAAGGGATCAAATGGCCTTGTGTATGCAATGTAATGCGTTATCATATCACAAAAAAAACATTAAAATCAATCATTTTGTATGGGGCTTTTTTTTGTCTTTTGGCATTTTTGCCTTGATAGTAAGTAAAGACAGACTGGAAATGGGAAGAGAGAAGGGGTTATGACATGCAACAAAGGTCTCAAGCCTGCAATAAAACCAGGATATTGCGGTAATATGGCGCAGTAATGCCCTGTAACCACTCAGCTACCAAGTTGCTCCTTTAGTGGTCATTTGTAACTGCTTTGGAGGGCACTGACAACAACATCCTGCTGATTGGGGTCAGATCAAAAAACACTTACATGGCTTTGGAAGGAAATCATTCAAAGATTTTTCATTTCTTTATTAGGATTTATTGAATGTGAACCGTGGTAGTGCTAAACAAGCAGCAACTTCCAGGCCTGAAAAGTTAAGCCAATGCGGAAGTGCCTTAAACCTGAATCTCATTTCTAGCAAGGGGCGACTCCAATGGCTCCAAAAAGAAGTCTGTTTCCATCGAAGTCTATGGGGAAATGATCCTACTTCTCACTAGATTTATTAACTCAGTAAACCTTTTACCCTCTCTCCCTATGTGTTTTCACTTCATCAAAGTTGAATGGAACATTTTGGTTGACTAACAATGTCTGGGTTAGTGTTCAGTAGCACCTTGTCAACCAACGCTAGCTAGCTGGTGCTAGCATTAGCTGGTGCTAGCATTAGCTGGTAACTTAACCCTCCTGTTGTCCTTGGGTTAAATTTGACCCATTTTTCAAGTTTCTATATCAGAAATTTTGGGTTTCTTTCAACCAAATTGTCAAAAAAAAAACATGTGGATGGTTCTATACAACGCTCTTCACAAGTAGGCTAGATTAAATTATCAGTTCACTATCAGTATTTTATTTAATTTCATAGCATTTGAAAATATATTTTAATAAGTGGAAAAAAGTGACAAAAATGTCCAAAATAAGCACAGAAAATTATTGAAAAAAGTGACAAAAATATCAGTGGAAAGTGACAAAATTGTTGAAAAAGCAGTTTTCATTTTAAATGTTGACCTAGAAAAATAAAAAGTTGCATTGTCGATGGGAAGGCAACACAAAGGTTAAGGGAAAGTCTGCCGATTTTCTGTAGGCCTATGACGTACATGCCGACAAAAAGCTCATGAAGGTCCGCGTTTACTCGCGTCAGAAGGGTTGAAAATCAGCAACTTTCCCTCTTTAGCATTTAGCGCAGCGCCATTGAAACTGGCTTAGCAGCGTCATCCTCTCCAGCTACGCCCTTTTCTCCAAATATGATCAATTCTGGCTCCAAAATACTAAGATGGCGACGGCCAAAACTCAAACTGTTTGAAGTTTGAGTTTTGGCCGTCGCAGACAAACCAATGGGTGATGATGTCTCTGATGCTACATCCATTATTTTTGTGTGCTGAACCCACAGATAATTTAAAACAACTCTCTATGCTCCACAGAACCTTTTAGCATCTTTTAGCTCACAGTTTGGGTTTTATGGCCCATATTCTGCTCATTCTCAGTGCGCCATTAACACCTACAATTTTGAAATTCAGTTTGGCTTTAAGTGTAATTGGATAGGACATATTTTACTTGTGTTTTCACTTTTGTATTTTCTTCCCAGCTGATCAAGTTAAAATTATTTTCTGACACATGTAATTGCTTGCGAACATGGTGCCTCCAATAGGCCTACAATACAATACAATACAATATTGTTGCTTAAAGATGGGGACCCACTCTTAAAGCCATTACTCATGCTACTAGTTGTCAAAAACTCCACAGGGTACCTTTACATTTACAAAAACATACTGTAAAACATTTCCAAACTCATTCACATGAGACACCTATAGCCCTAGGCCTAAAGAGTTTTTATTTTATTGCTCATAGAAAATATTAGTAAAATTAATATATGCAGGTGTAAAAGATGAAAAGACAAAAAAGGTAAAAAAAAAATAAAAAAAAAAGGGAGAATGAAAAATTGGTTAGAAATTCATTTTGACATGAACATTTTATTTTTGTTTTCACTTCATATAAAAGCATGTTTTCAGTTACACTGTGTCCATTCTCCTGTAAAAGGTAGCCTATATTTTACTTGTCAAACCGGGGTCAATTACAATAATGCAGTCTTACAAGGATTTACAAGGAAACCTTATCAAACATTAATAAGCAAAAACTAACACATAGGCCTATATTTTAGTTAGTCTATTCTGAATTTATCGGCCAATCAGAAGACTTATTCATGAAGAGACACTTTCAAAAACGTACAAAAGAAACTCATTAAAATACACACACAAAATTGATTCATTGATCATAGCATATGCGATTATTGTGTACATTTAGTTGCTGTGCCAATCACAGTATTTTCTATAGTTTACATCATTCAGACATCCGGGTCTCTGCAGGAATGCAGCAGGTAAATACCTGAGCTGGGCGGAGCTATATTCCTCTGACAGAAACAACTCCGACCTTTGAGACTAGCAGAGAAGTGGAGAGAGACGGAAGGCACAGAATGGCCACAGAATTCAGCCAGGACACGTTGTTATATTTCCTCCAGAGCAGCGGGGGCTCGGTGAAAAACTCGGATCTGCTTCTGCACTTCAGACATTTCATTAGGGACCATGCGGACCAGAAGCGCAACCGGGAGCAATTCAAAAAGTTTGTCAACTCCTTGGCCACCGTTAAACAGATCGATGGCGTCTCCTACGTCATTCTCAGAAAGAAATTCAAAGGACATGTCACCGGCGGCGGCGAAGGGGGCTCTTCCGAGCCGCCGCCGCTTTCTGCCCGAAAGAACGCTGAACCTTCCCCGGAGGACGCCAAACTGAGTCCGGCTTGGAGCACAGAGAAGCCTCGGCAGAAACTGAGGGAGGTGACAACACCCGCCCCGCTGGGAGTCATCCCCGGCAAAACAATTCTGCCTGCGGCTGGCATCGTGCTCAATAACAACAACAACAGCAACATGGAAAGAAATTTAAACCTAAAACAGAAACGGCAGCAGGTAATCAGCACACCTGAACTTTGTGGTAGACCAGCAGCAGCTCAGGCGGTGAGTCAGATCTCAGAGACTGCACAAGTGAAAACCCCCGGTCTGTCTGAGCCTTTTGCCCCAGATCAGTGTAGGCCTACTAAAGCACAGCACAGGGTGGGTTTTGGGCTGCCTCCTGGAATCACACCTGCGGTCGCTGCACTCAGACACCATGGAGAAACCAGCCAGCAGCTCCCAGTCCCAGAAACCCTCAGAGGAAGGGAGGCCTGTCCGCAGCCTGAGGGAGGTCTTCATCAGAAACCTCCTCTTCATCCCATCAGTCTTCAGCCGCAGGCTTCTCCACGCCACATCAGACTCCGGCAGAGCTACAAATCTGCTGTGTCTTGTGATGAAGATGAGGAGGAAGAGGAGGAGGTCCAAATAAGGCAATGTTCAGCAGGAGGAGCGCGGCCCCTGAGCACCATCTCTGCCTCCTCGCCGTGTATCCTAGACCCACCTGTTTCTCCCTCTGTCGTGTCCTCATCATCAGAAAGGAAGCTCCCTGAGATTTACGTTCAGGATGTGGAAAGGGAAACGATGACCCCTCGTGGCCCAGGCTGGAGCTTGGAGTCAGGGGTAGGGCAGAGAGGACAATGGGCTGGGCCAGGACTGGAACCTGGGTCTGTTTCAGGGGAGTCCACCAGACAAAGTCTGCCTTTAGAGGCAGAGCGCTACATGGCGTCCCCTGACCGAGCTACAGAGGTGGTGCCTCACCATGATGCCCACGCAGACCGCCGATACTCGCAGCCTGCAGGTGTCAGGCAGGGGCCGAATCCAAGCCAAGGGGAGTGGCTGTCATCTAGCCACAGCAGCATCTTCTCCCCCTCATCTGAACCAAAAAACAACCCAAAAAAAAAAAAAAATACTGTTTGGCTCCCCCCCCAAAAAACACCCCCAAAAAAAAAAAAATTTTCTTTTTTTTTTGAAAAGGAGGAGGTCCAAATAAGGCAGTGTTCAGCAGGAGGAGCGCGGTCCCTGAACACTCCTCTCAGTGACATGGGGAGGGCCATCTCTGCCTCCTCGCCGTGTATCTTAGACCCACCTGTTTCTCCCTCTGTCGTGTCCTCCTCTTCATCCTCATCATCAGAAAGGAAGCTCCCTGAGAATTACGTTCAGGATGTGGAAAGGGCAACGATGAACCCTCGTGGCTCAGGCTGGAGCTTGGAGTCAGGGGTAGGGCAGAGAGGACTGGAACCTGGGTCTGTTTCAGGGGAGTCCACCAGACAAAGTCTGCCTTTAGAGGCAGAGCGCTACATGGCGTCCCCTGACCGAGCTACAGAGGTGGTGCCTCACCATGATGCCCACGCAGACCGCCGATACTCGCAGCCTGCAGGTGTCAGGCAGGGGCCGAATCCAAGCCAAGGGGAGTGGCAGTCATCTAGCCACAGCAGCATCTTCTCCCCCTCATCTGACGCAGGCCCCTCCAAGCCCCCCCCCAGAGGATTGGGGTGTAACAGCAGCTATGACGATCTACAGGCCAGAGCAGGTACAGCAGCAGTCTGTAAGGTTAAGTCTGGTGATATTCTATAATTTCCTTATGTCAGAATCTCTTAAATACCTCTTCATTTTTTAATCGAGAACTATTTGATGAAGAATAACTAAACACAATTATGAATCTGACTAGACAGCCAGTGCCAACTTTTGGTATATTTACTATAATTAATGATATGTGTCAGTCAGTCCCAAAAACAATTTTAGATTGATAACTTAAAATGGACAAGCTTTGAGCAGAAAACAGTATAAAAATGCTGCAGAATTTCCCTTTTTAATTCTGCTGTGTCAACAGGTGAGACTGGGGGCGGGTCTAAAATCCAGGAAGCATTGGAGCGAGCCCAAGGGGAAAAGTTGGCGTCTGTGACACATCGTGCCAACAGTAAAACAACGGCGCCTTGGCATAATTCTACAGGCCGTCTCCATGACGACCAGGAGCCCACAGCTCGTTTGTCACCGTTCCATTACTCCTCCGACTATCTCCACGACAACCACAACTCTACGCCCAGTATGGCGCCATGGCACCTCTCCACAGGTCGGAGCTAAAGCTTGTAGGACTTAGTTAAAAATCAATTGCTGACATTAGGAGAAAGTTCCATCTGACAGGTCACATCTCTGTGTTCATAAAAGTATCAATATGTGTCAGTCTTTAACAATCTCTAGATTTGAAGATATCTTTTTCATGACTGACATTATAGAGGGGCAACAATACTGACGATATTTACATCGAACCAACTAATGAGTGAGTCAATCCAAATGTTTTGGGAGTTATTTGTGCTCAAACTCCACCTCACAGGTGATATCTACGACCGAGGAGAGGCAGAGTCGAGCGAGGGCTCCACCTCTTCGCCGCCGCCGGGGTTGCACCCGGCAGTCGCCAGGCAGCTCAGCAGCCACTTGCGGAGCAGGATGTGCCGCAGTCTGGGAGCCGATCTCGACCAGCTCTCCCAGGAGGAGTCGAGAGCAGGAGGAGGAAGTGAGGCGGCCAGGCTGAACCGCCTCCACCTCATCTCCTCCTCACTTAGCCTACGCTACAACCTGTCGTCTTCCTCACTGTCGTCCTGTTCCACACCGCCTCGCTGCCAAAGCCTCGCTGACCTGGACGAGGGGGTGAAGTGGAGAGGAGGAGGAGGAGGAGGAGGAGGAGGGAGGAGGAGCTCTCCCATCGCCGCCTCCTCCACTGCTCGTCTTGAAGGCCCCAGTAGACAGGTGAGACTTATAGACAGTAAGCTGTAGCTTTTTAAATGTTCCATTCAAACTGGCTGTATACTCTTGGTATGGTAGTTTAGCTGATAAGAGAGAACAGAGTAACACTAACACTTATCACTCGAAAATGATTTATGGACAAATCTACAGGTATAACAAACTTGCATTCAACATAATGCATAGATTTGAGGTTGGAAAACCAACGTGTGTGTGTGTGTGCGCCTTTCTCAACTTTGTTTTAACTAGTGTCTTGGTGTAAAGTTTATATTTAATTGTTATTGACTGAATCAGTTAGTTGGTCTGGATGAATAATTGAACGTGTGTGTGTGTGTGTGTGTGTGTGTGTGTGTGTGTGTGTGTGTGTGTGTGTGTGTGTGTGTGTGTGTGTGTGTGTGTGTGTGTGTGTGTGTGTGTGTGTGTGTGTGTGTGTGTGTGTGTGTGTGTGTGTGTGTGATCTGCTATTGGATTTTTTTCACGTTTGACATTGAAAGCTTTTTGTTGTTTTTTTCACAAGTTTTCAAAAATCAGATTCCAACTCATAATCAAAATAGTTACCTCTGTGGCAGAGGCTAAGTATTGAATTGAGTAATTACCAAAATGTGTCCACATCAAAGAAAGAAGTGTAGAGTAACAGAAGTTGTCTGGTCATATTCTGAGCCTTGTTTACTTATTCTTTGATAATATATTTCCTGATTAAAATCATAATTTAGAACATTTTAGAGTTATTTTTTTGTGTGAAGACACATTTAAACCCTGATGCAGTAGAGAGATGTGGTTCATTTTGATAAATATAAAAAGCAAACCCAGCTGTAGTTATGATGCACACTGAGATTGACAACTAGCAAAGACCAATCATTTCTGGTCTTAACTTTTTTCAGATTTCTTGCTAACAAAACAAAAACATTTACACATTTTTGTTTTTTTTACACAATATGATAACCCTACTGATTCCCAGGAGGGAGATTGATTAAGTTCTTTGCCCCTGTCATCAGTCAATGGTTCCTCTGGAGCCCAGGGAGCACGCCTGGCTGGTGAAGGGGGCGGCGGGGGCCTGGCCCGACATCTACACCCTGTTCAGGGAGGACTCGTCCCTTCTTAACAAACAAGACTTCATCTCCGGCTTCACCGTGCTGCACTGGATTGCAAAACACGGTGACCACAGAGTCCTCAACACCTTATGGTACGCAGCTAACGGTTAGCTCGGTCAGCTCTAAAACAGGAAGGTTTGGTTCAGGTAGCATTCTGAAACTGGAATACTACAGTACTTTGTGGGCTGTAATAAGTGATGTCTGAGCTGCTTATGTGGATCATTGATATGTTTCTGATGTTTTCTGCATACATGTCAGCCTTAAAGACCTAGTTTGAAGCCCCTCTTGCAGCCTGAGGATGATAAGGTTGACCTCCATTTCCTGTAGCGTCACCATTCGGCCAAGATTTCCTCCACAAGAAATTTCTAAATCAAACTGGGATTGTAAAGAACTTTTCAGATCACGTTCCTGCTGCAAATGAACTGTAGATGTTAATGCCACCTTTAGGACAAACAATGTTTAGCTCCACTACTGGTACGGTTCTAAAATAAATTAAACTATAGAATTTTTCATACAAAATGAATAGGGCATAACTTTGTTTTGTGTCCCACTGCGTTCACTTGGTTGTTGCTGAAAGCTTCAGCTGTATGCAGGCTCAGCTGTGCTTACAGTTAGGCTATCTATCTATCTATCTATCTATCTATCTATCTATCTATCTATCTATCTATCTATCTATCTATCTATCTATCTATCTATCTATCTATCTATCTATCTATTATGTAATGTTTAGCATGTGGCATCAGCATTAACTCAAAGTAGAACTGAGGCTGACTAGATATTCCACTCTATAACAGACAACACGTAGCAAAAAAAAAAAAGAACTGACACAACTTTAACTGAGATGAATTACTGTCAAAAGTTCCTTGTTTTCTCATTTGATTGCTATCTATTTTAATTGTGCAGTGAAAAAACTGACCCAGTCAAAATGCACTTCAATAATATTTTTGAAATTACTGTGTGAGGGATGTAAAAGGTAAACTACTTTAGGCAAAACAGGCACTGATCTGCTCTCTCTGGCTGGGGTTTCAGGTATGGAGTTGAGAAAGCTGGTTTGACCTTCAACATGAATGCCAAGTCAACATGTGGCCACACGCCTCTCCATATTGCTGCCATCCACGGCAACAAGAACATAATGCGGTTGCTGGTTAACAAGTTCAACGCCGATGTGAAGCTGAGGGACACGGCAGGAAAGAAGGCCTGGCAGTACCTGAGCAGCACGGCACAGCCGGAGGTCTTTCAGCTGCTGGGAGCTCCATCACGACCCCCTGGGGGAGGAGATGGAGGAGTTGTGAGAGAAGACCAGGAACCGCGTCAGCAGACCCCCCGCCGTCGGCGGCATCACCTCTCCTTTGCTTCCTCGGGAGAGAGGCCGCTGACCATGTCGGGCACCACGAGGGTCAAAAGGTCCACGTCGATTGCTGCATTCCTCAAACACAAATCGCTGCTGCAGTTTCACGGACATCAATCGGACTCCTCCGTTTAAAAACTCAACTAATGGAGTAAGTCGGATTTCGTTTAGAGAGTTCTTGGTTTACCTGAACAACAGTTTGCTGGACAGCTGGTTTCATAAACACAAACAAGGTTTACGTCTAGGCCTATCCACAGCATGGCCAAAAAGTGGCTAATGATATGCCTCTCTTGTTCCACTGGCAGTTACCCCCCAGAGGCCTATCCTGATTGTATTCATGTGCTGAAATGTTACCATAGTTACCAAATGATTTGGCTTAATATAAACATCACTTCTAAAGAGTCTGGTATTGTAGTTAATGAGTTTGACAGTTTTCACACCACCATATGGACCAGGATTCAATTGAACCAAACTAAACCGGTTAGGTGTGAAAACATCTTAATGCTACCACAGATAACATTTCTCACCGGCATTAAAAAATGATTTGTAACCTTGTCGTTATCTACTGTAATATTGCTACACATAAAATATAGCTTAACGATGATATCATTTTGTATTTAGAATTTTGTCACAAACTAAAAAGCTCACTATACTGACCTTACATGGCTAATATTTAGCTATGGTTAACTCCTCTAGCTTAGCCGTTAGCATAACATCAGCCTTCAAGGAGGCGTTATTATGGAAGCCACGCAACTTCTAGGCAAGACCTGCCCTTCAATAGCATGCCCACACTACTATTGGCCAGGCGTCAATGCTTACGCAATGTAACGTAACCTGATTTGTTCAGGTCCTATCCCCGACCAATCGGCTATCCTAACCTTAACCACTCGAGGTCAATCGAGCTGATTTGTAGGGCGGGACTTGCCTAGAAGTTATGTGGGATCCATAATAACGCTTCAAGGAGTTTAAGAGGCCAGCCAGACCAACATTTACGGTATATCCAGAAAATGTTGGATTACAATGAATTAAAGTGGAATCACCCCAATCACTGGATTCGCTAATACAAAGTAAATCGGAGTCGGAGTTTGTCAGTGGATAGTGGTATGTGATAGTGGCACATGAGTGGCATGCTGTTTATTAGTGACGTATGGCAGTAGATCAGCACCAGGATACCAACAGTGAACCAGCATATGCTACGTAAACTGTAACATACCATTAACCACTTTGCAAATCTTGCTGCCAAATGACAAAACAAAGAACAGGATAGTTGCAGGTCTGCTACATTTACTTCATTGTGGATGTACAAAACTCCTGATTTTAAAGTTAATTCTCAACCGGAAGGCCTTCCCTCTACTGAAGAGGATTAGGGCCACATGAAGAATAAGTCAGTCAGAGTTCTGCAAAGAAACTGACTTTTACCCAGAATTATCGGAGAATAAATTTAACTCCTTAATGATTCTGAATAATCTCAGAATTCTGAGTTTCAAGTCCGATTTCTGACTTTAATTTCAGAACTCCAATACATTTTTTTACACCCAGGATTACATTTCAGGAGACACAGTCATTAGTTTAAAGAGAGCAAGTTTCTCACAGTTGACACTGATTTTATGACAGCAGTTATATGAACCTTTGTTCTTGGTACTTTGTCAGCCTTAGTTTGGATATGTTGCTTGTTCCTGCTGTGGATTAACAGAGCCTACACACTCTGCAGAGCCTTATTTAAAAAGGGATTCCCTCCTTTAGTCCAAAGCCTTGAGCTCGGTCCAGATATCTGCAACAACAGTCAGCTTCTGCCCCTGAGCATTCAGTTTCACTGGATATGAATGCCAAAGAAAAGACTGTCACAAAAATGCGTGCCGGCTTAAAGCAAGAGGTAACTTGCAAGCACTTGCAGAGTGGGTTGTTTTTCAGTGTGATTGTCTGATGTCGTTATGAGAGGACAAAAGAAACGTTTTAGTCTGAAGACAGAGATGATACTGCAGCTTTTTAACACTTGTCACCCACATCTGATCTTTGTTGATATGTATTTTACATTCCTCATACTGTTTCCAAAATGCAGCATGTTTGTTTCTATAAAATTGCACTGAAATTAAATTAAATTTAGGGAGGTAGTGGACAAAACCTCAAACACCTGTACAATGAAATAATATTACACTGCAGTAGGCACTACTTTGTGAAGCTTCACTTTTTGCTGGCACTGAATCAGAGGTGTTTTAAGTTGGTGGGGTGATTTGAAGGTAAGTCTGGTATATTACAACATGGGTCTTATTTTGGTATATTTGTCCATCATTTCTGTCAGTAATAACATTCACCAGCTGAGATGTGTGAATGCAGTGACATCACTTAAGTCTGACAGGTCGAGAAACACGAGCACTGAGATAGTCAGACAGGTTGTGAACAAGCCCCCCATACAAGTTGCAAAAATTACAATCCGTGCAAAAACAAATCGGCATATAACCCTTGTGATAGCACTGTATTTTGTACATGATAAAACAAATGAGATATAATATGTTAAGTAAGCTTTGAACGTGCTGGCAGGTGGATTTTGTTACTGTTGGACAAAGCCAGGATTGCTTCATCCAGGCTCTGTGCTAAGCTAATTGTTTTATATTTATCGTACACATATGAGAGTCGTGTTAATCTTCTCATGTAACTAAAATGTCAAACTATATAACTTGGTGAGTCGTTCAATGTTTTTAGTACTGGTAAAAATGATGGACAAGCTTGTGATGGTGTTGTTTTGGATTGCACTTCATACAGGATTTGTAGTAAGTGGTATAAAACCTGTTGAAACACTAGTACTGTCCCTTAACACTTAACCACAAGGATGAACCTGGTGTGTTTTGCTTTGAACATGATTGTGAACTGAAGTTTACTGTAATGTGATGTTCTACAGTATGTACAGTATTTTTACCACCACTGTTTACACAATGAGTATTTAATGGGTTTCACAGTTGGAGGTTTTGTGGTTTTAAACACATTTTTGTGTGGATGTGAATGACTTGCCACAAGAGGGTTTCTATTCAGTTCCATTCTCATCACACTGGAGCCCCCAAAGAAGACAAAAGGCAGAACAAAGTTAAAAAAAAAATTAACAAACTTAGATAATACTGTCAATTAATTAAATGAAGTGCAAAAAAACCCTGTATATTTCCTTTTAACCTCAATCAGTTGGTACAAATACATAAAATACATTAAAAACGGGCTTGTGATCATAGACTGTAAAAGCTTGTGATCGGATCTCATTTCCCCGCTCTAAATGCAAATAAACATCAAACATAAAGTACATTGTGTGTGTGTGGACATTTACGTTACATTTAAATAAAAAGACAATGGGGGACCTTTTATTGTGAAGAATTTATAGGAAATAAAACATGTCATCCGCTGTTTCACAGCCGCTTCTTTGACCGCTCAGACTTGCCGGCTTCCAAATAGAAACAGCAGAAGTTGTGATGTAAGAACAGCAATGTCTGTAGCCTACCCTATTATATTATATTTGTGAATTTATTACAATTAAACAAGGTTATTGTCCACCCGCGTTTCCCCTGCTACCCACACAGCTGCCTTTTCCAGGCACAGAGCTCCAGAGAGCTGGGGATAAGAGCAGGTGGGTGTGTCAGATCTGAGGGAAGTGTGCAACTGCCCTGATTCTAACTGTGTGCACATTGTTTGCACATGATTGGATTAACTGCAAATGTGTTGTGAAATGTGCACCTCTAAAAGACAACATCAACTGAGTCCTGCATGATTAACCTTACCTTGTCTCCAGTGGCCTTGTTAAGACCTTAATTATTTTAGATTACAGTGTGCTAACATAGTTCTTAATCCAAAATAAAATTGTTCAAAGGACCACAAGTGAACCGGCACAGAAACCTAAGGGCTGGGTAGGACTGGTATTTAGTAATAGAAGTAGTGGTTGGTCTCTGGACTGTGTGCACTGTAAAGCAGTGGTGTAGTCCACGTGATACACAGGTATATATACCCACTAAGAAAGCTCCAGGATTCCCATATACCCACTTAAAAATGCCCAACGACACGCAACAACATACTTTCCATTATATATTTTTTTATATATTTTGAATTGTCATCTGTGTTTTTCTTCTTCACATAGGATAAATTAAGGTATTTCCACCATAAATTGGCGCATAAAAGTGTATCCGAAATACAGGAAATGAAGTTGCTGATGCTCAAAACTTCCCTGGGGGAGGACACCCAGACCCCCCACTATAATACCCCCCCCCTCCCCCAAAGGCAGATTCTGGCCAATATACAGTAGCCTACAGTATACCCACTACAATACATTAGACTACACTACTGCTGTAAAAACACATGGGAACCCCACCTCAGTGACATATGGGTTGTGTTCAGTGGGTCCACCCAGCAGTTGTACCAGTCGGTCTTGTAAATGCAATGTTTTAAAACTGGTAACATGTTCAATCTCTCTAGAGAAACACTGCAGGCTAGAGGACATGTTTGCACATGACTGTGTGTGTGTGTGTGTGTGTGTGTGTGTGTGTGTGTGTGTGTGTGTGTGTGTGTGTGTGTGTGTGTGTGTGTGTGTGTATGTGTGTGCTCTTGTACGCGTGAGAATCAATTTAAGACATAACTTTTTCAGGGCTGGGACCTAAAGATTAGAATCTGATGTTGGTCTAAATATGTCTAAAGTCATTGAGGTCTCTCACTAGTATAGAAATACAAATTTGTGTGCAAGTTTTTGTTTGAACAAGCTCAGCAGGTCTTGTGTGTACATTCTGAAACAGCCGGTTAGACCGGCTGTGTATGTAAGGGTTAATGCCCGACGAGATCCATTGTCAGGTATTCATGGACGACGGCGAGGGGTGAACCGTCCGACGCGCTTATACCATGGTCACGTCCCAAATAACATATTTTTAAAACATTAGTTCATATTTTAATTAGTTTTACAATCGAAATCTAAAGTTTATCCAAACAATAACTCCGTTTCCCTGGTTACGCCTGACGGTTTGACTAATACCTGGAACAATCATTCCCATCCATCAGGTTCTTATGCAATGCAAACGTTGTTCTCTCCACCAGGAATTAGGAAGAACCTTAGATACGACTTGCCACCCTTAGCAACCGGAGATATTTATATAGTCCGCTCAGCTGATAGAACCCTTCAGTTTAGCTACGAGCCAGAAAGCTAACGCTATGCTAGCAAGATCCAAAGTCAATAACATTGTGTACAGTTGGCAATCAGTAAAAATAATTTGACAGTATGTTGAACAACAAGACAAGCTAGCTATCAGCCATGTCATTGTCCCCAAAACAATATAACGACTTTTACGAAGAATTTGATCCGCGATGTGTAACGTTGCTGTCGGCTGCAGCGGCGCAGCCTGAAGCAGCGAGATGAGATATGTGAGATAACGTTATTCTCTGTGAAACAATGTCAGTCCAGAGGGCCAGTAGAACTTACTTCTTGCAGCCTGTGTGTTTTAGCGCCATCCTGTGGTGTTCAGAGGACGAGTTGGAAATAATAAATCCACATTTCCTTATTGATTTAATGTAGCGCATTCATTTAGAACAGTAAACAGTCAGTTTCACCGAACTCCTTTACTAGGTGTCCTACATCACTTTTTAATGGACACCCTGCAGCCAATCAGAATCGAGTATTCACCCAGACCATGGTATAAATGAGGAATAATAATAAATTAGCCACTAATTTCATCCAATAGTTTAAAGATTTTTAACAGGGTTGTCCACTAGGTAGTAAAGATTTCGACCTTGATGGAAACAGTGTGATTGCGAGTTTAAGTTGCAAGGTCTGATTTAATAGGGATATTGTTTCTGTAAAGAGATATTGCTGTAGATTTTTTAAATGTCATTTTTCATGCTGTAAGAATCACAAACTACATTCCATAAATTCCCATAGAGGCAGAAATCTCAAAGCCTGGAAAAATTAAACCCAAACTGTCTCCATGGATAGATACTACTGGTGAATACATATATTTTTCTTATAATTTGGATTGACTGACCCTTTAAACCCAAGTTTAAACTTAAGGCTGGTCACAATAATGAATAAAAACTTCTGACATGCAGTATTATTGTAAAGTTGTTCTAGCTAAACTGTTAGCAAACAGCTGCGTACTCCCACATCCAGCAGACAGAGCAACATTATCATCCCATTGTAGCTGTGTTTTTGTTACATCTACTGACTTTATGTTGTGACCTTTCCCCCCTGACCACCTCCCTGTATTGTGATGTATGAACTGAAATTGTATTCTGCTGGGTAAACTCAGTCATATAATGAAAATGTAAAAACGTGAATGTTTTTGTGTAAATGAAGACAAAGTACGCTCCGTTTTCATTCTTGTATCTCTTCGTTTATTGGTGCCCCAGTGCATTCAGGGACCTGAAGAAGCCACCAGCAGCTCCCACAGCAGGATAAACAGAGCTTTTTGCAGGAAAAATATATTAAACAGAACTTCAAGAGATAAAAACAGAGCATGTTGTTTGTGTTTTTTTTGTTTGTTTTTTTAACATCAAAGTGTCACTTGCCTCCTACGTAAGCTGAGACACCAACTCAAAAAACCCATATCGGTCTCTTAGCTTATTTAAAATGCTTTAAATAACTCAAGGTTGTTTTATTACATATGAATATATAAACTAGAACTTGAAATCCCTCTTGGTGCTTAAACACAGAAACCACATGCAGAGTGATTTTTACCAGGGCCTTTGTTCTTCGTACAAGGACAACAAAGTTTGTAAAGCCTGGATGTTTCCGTTAGAATTCCACTAGGGCTATTGTCATAGCAACGAGTTGACCAAGACCTTTTACATGTTTTAGATAGGAGCATGTACGTTATAAGGAAATAATCAAGATCTCCTGGTGTCGCCACACTCAATGGAGCCCAAAACAAACAGTTGTATGTCTGCCAAGACACTCAAATGAGAAAGCCAGATTTAAGCAGCAGCTTCAAAGAAACTTTTTTTTTTAGTTTGAGGGTGAATAAAACAACCCGAGAAACGTTCATTCAGTCAAGCCGTCACAACAAGCTGAGGGGAGGGAAAAACAGAGGGGCTTCATAGGAGGGATATTTATATTAGCATCTTATTAACAATCAGACTGCACTTCACTTTAAAAATAAAAAACAAGGTTTTCTATCTCTGTGAGTAATACAGATAATCATCCATACATTGAGACTATGTAGACATTCTAGAGATGAAAACATGCAGAGTGAGGAAGGAAAGGGAAGAAGACAGAATAAAAACATGAATATATGAAATGGAAGAAGAGTTTAAGATGTGAAGAACAAATATAAGTTGACAAACCATGACAGAAATCTTCCACAAAAGGACAGAGAGCGACAGGGGGGGTAGAGAAGTCAAATCTAGGCTTTTTTTTTTTTTAAAGGTAACTTTTCTATTTATAATTTTTTTAAACCTTTTGTATTATTGTATTTGTGCTCAACAAATATAATTAATAAGATAGTAGCAGCGGCACGTGTTTTATTTTTTTGAATGTTTAAATTTTTTTGGGGCTCTGTTTTCCCATTGCAGGGGATGATGGCAACTGACCTCAGGACAGCTGAACAGCTGGGGGGGGGTCACGCTGGGGTCCTTTGCACTGTAACCAAAACCATCTTAACCACTGAAATCATCTGTATCACTGCTTTATTTGTATTATAAGATCAATATTTTCTTCTTTTACTGTATTTTCTCCATCAACTCTGATGGGCAACATTTCACAAGGAGCTGCCTTTTACATTGCTTTCTTATGCAAATGGGAACACTGAATAAAATCTCTCTTTCATGGTTGCCTATTGCTGAGGGAGTTGCCCATCAATGTTGCCAAAAGAACTGCCTAAATATCACAGATCAAAAAACTAAATATAGTTTTAACTATTTTGAATTGAGGAGTTTAATTTACAAGTGAAAGATGATGTCACTGGGAAGATGGTTTTGGTAAACAGGTTTCTGTTTGGTCTCTAGGAGGCACTGACTGGCTGCAGTGGCGGGCATGGGGACGAGCTGCCTTCCTGTCGGGACAACAGGACGCTGCAGACACCCAGACCTTCTCCTTCACCTCCTCCACTTGTTGTTATCGCACCCATCAAAGATGTTGCCCCCTCCTGGACAGCAGCGGAGGTGGTGACGTCTTCGTTGTAGAGGCGTTTGATGGCATCATAGAAATCATCCACCTCCATTTCATCCACCTGAATACACAGAAAAACTTGTGAATCAGGTCTAGGGCTGCAACTATTATTTTCTTTATCAGTCACTCTCCCGATTGCTTTCATGTCTAATCAGTTAATCGTTTGAGAAAAATACCTGTCACGACTAAGTAAACCATCAAATATTTACATTTGAGAAACTGGAACCAGCAATGCAACAAATTAATTAAACAATCGATTATCAGAATCTTTGTCAATTCATTTACTGTCGATTGAATAATTTAATTGATTCTGAAGTCTCTACATTAAGCTTTTTTATTTTTAAAAGAAAGAGAGAGTGTTACCTTGCGCTTGGCGGATGCCTTGCAGCGCAGTGTGACCTTCTGCAGGTGGTTAAGATGGCGGAGGTGTTTGGGTGGAGAGAGCAGAACTGGGATGCTGCGGTTGGTGGAGGAGATGGTGCTCCAGGGCTGCTGGCTCTCCTCTTCCCCATCAGCTGGTGTCTGTAGCTGGGCAGGGATGGCGGTGACGAGGGCATGGTCCCTGGAAGACTCAGTGGTGGAAGTGATGAGCCCTGAATAAAAAGTTACAGAAATACTTTTATACCGATGAAGCCATCTATAATTTTCCATGCCTCTGTGCTGGGGCCCAGGCAGGTCCGTGACTTGTTCCCGGTGGGACTGTGGTCTGGTCTTGGCTGAAATGAAATCGCGGGGCCGACTCAAAACCCCCCTCTAAGCACCTTGTGTGGAAAATGAGTTGCAATTGTCTAACTATCCACCAGGTAGAGCAGTGACTGTGGAGATAAGCGTTTTCTGACTTGAAATCAGCTATTCTTATCATATTTGATGTGTATGAGAGTGTGAGTTACACAAGGTTTATAACTCAACTACTCGCGAAAAGGCTTGATTTTAAAGGGAAACTGGGCACCTTCTCTCCCTGACAACCAAAGGTTCAAATTGTGGTTACTGTTAACGGTTTGGAAAACATGTTGACGCAAACTATATACAGTGCCTTGCGAAAGTATTCGGCCCCCTTGAACGTTTCGACCTTTTGCCACATTTCAGGCCTCAAACATAAAGATATAAAACTGTAATTTTTTGTGAAGAATCAACAACAAGTGGGTCCCAATTATGAAGTGGAACGAAATTCATTGGCTATTTCAAACTTTTTTAACAAATAAAAAACTGAAAAAGTGGGCGTGCAAAATTATTCAGCCCCTTTACTTTCAGTGCAGCAAACTCTCTCCAGAAGTTCAGTGAGGATCTCTGAATGATCCAATGTTGACCTAAATGACTAATGATGATAAATAGAATCCAGCTGTGTGTAATCAAGTCTCCGTATAAATGCACCTGCTCTGTGATAGTCTCAGAGGTCCGTGTAAAGCGCAGAGAGCATCATGAAGAACAAGGAACACACCAGGCAGGTCCGAGATACTGTTGTGGAGAAGTTTAAAGCCGGATTTGGATACAAAAAGATTTCCCAAGCTTTAAACATCCCAAGGAGCACTGTGCAAGCGTTAATATTGAAATGGAAGGAGTATCAGACCACTACAAATCTCCAGACCCGGCCGTCCCTCTAAACTTTCAGCTCATACAATGAGAAGACTGATCAGAGATGCAGCCAAGAGGCCCATGATCACTCTGGATGAACTGCAGAGATCTACAGCTGAGGTGGGAGACTCTGTCCATAGGACAACAATCAGTCGTATACTGCACAAATCTGGCCTTTATGGAAGAGTGGCAAGAAGAAAGCCATTTCTTAAAGATATCCATAAAAAGTGTCGGTTAAAGTTTGCCAAAAGCCACCTGGGAGACACACCAAACATGTGGAAGAAGGTGCTGTGGTCAGATGAAACCAAAATCGAACTTTTTGGCAACAATGCAAAACGTTATGTTTGGCGGAAAAGCAACACAGCTCATCACCCTGAACACACCATCCCCACTGTCAAACATGGTGGTGGCAGCATCATGGTTTGGGCCTGCTTTTCTTCAGCAGGGACAGGGAAGATGGTTAAAATTGATGGGAAGATGGATGGAGCCAAATACAGGACCATTCTGGAAGAAAACCTGATGGAGTCTCCAAAAAGACCTGAGACTGGGACGGAGATTTGTCTTCCAACAAGACAATGATCCAAAACATAAAGCAAAATCTACAATGGAATGGTTCACAAATAAACATATCCAGGTGTTAGAATGGCCAAGTCAAAGTCCAGACCTGAATCCAATCAAGAATCTGTGGAAAGAACGGAAAACTGCTGTTCACAAACGCTCTCCATCCAACCTCACTGAGCTCGAGCTGTTTTGCAAGGAGGAATGGGCAAAAATGTCAGTCTCTCGATGTGCAAAACTGATAGAGACATACCCCAAGCGACTTACAGCTGTAATCGCAGCAAAAGGTGGCGCTACAAAGTATTAACTTAAGGGGGCTGAATAATTTTGCACGCCCAATATTTCAGTTTTTTATTTGTTTAAAAGGTTTGAAATATCCAATAAATTTCGTTCCGCTTCATGATTGTGTCCCACTTGTTGTTGATTCTTCACAAAAAATTACAGTTTTATATCTTTATGTTTGAGGCCTGAAATGTGGCAAAAGGTCGAAAAGTTCAAGGGGGCCGAATACTTTCGCAAGGCACTGTATCATGGATTGTAACTGTAAGATGTATGATGCTTTTTAGAAATGATTGCAAACTTTTTCATTTTGCAGTTAACAGACTGTGATGTGTATAATTGGTGGAGTTCCCCTTTAAACATACCCAGTGTGCAGCAGGGGCGATTGGGGTCCTGGTCTGGAGGCTGCAGGGTGGTTTGGCTCTGAAGGGGTTGGTAGATGTAGACAGTGTTTGGAGGCAGGGAAGATCTCAGTGTGGAAAGACTACGAGCCACCAGCTCTCGACTCCGAATCAACTCAGAGCTGTCGATCTAAGAGAGAGGGAAGAGGAGGAAAGAAGGACAAAGGAGAAGACAAAGAAGACTAAATTAGATAAATTAGCCTGAACTAATGCTTAGCTACGTGTTCAGGAGGAAATTAGCCAACTCGGCGTCCTTTTGGGCTCTAAGCTGTCTCCATCTTTCAAATATATTTCCAATATTTACCCGGGGTTTGTAACGTCTCTGGTCACGCAACTGTTAGAAATACTGTTGTTGTTTTTGCACAGTACCTTTTGAAAAGATGCCTGGAAGTCTGGAATGTGTCTGGGGACATTAGTTGTTGCACTATGACCATTAATTGCACTTTATTTTGTTGTTCTATGCTCTATTGCACATGTTTTGTATGTCTTGTTATGACATTTTTCAAAGATTTTAATAAAGATTTTACCTTTCAAGGTAAAGTACATGGAATCTTAGAAATCCGTTTTTTTTTTTTTTTTTACAGTGGCATCGAAATCAAATTATTTTACTGGTATTGGGACCGACTACTGAATTTTTGGTATCGTGACACCCCTAATGTAGAGTGTTACTTGCTTCTTTTCTTTTAGTAGTACTTTCATTTAGAACAGTAAACTGTCAGTTTCACCGGAACTCCTTTAGTAGGTGTCCTATATCACTTTTTTATGGACACCAGAATTAAATCAGACTTAAGTATTCACCCAGATCATGGTATGAACTAAAACAAAAGTACCCCATAACTATCTTCTTTAACATGTGGATGGTCACCTATTAAACTTGAAATTTACATGCAATCTAATATGCTGTGTGACTGATAATCTCTGCAGGTTAAACTGCTGTTTCCTCCTGCTGAGTGTGGTTAACACACAAGAACTGCTTCACAGCAGTGCCACCCTGAGGGTCAACACACTCACTGCCTTGCTACAGAGTCAGGGACAATGAGCTTGAGGACAACCACGTAAGCACAACTTAATGACTTTTGACCATATTAAAAAGCTGTGAAGGCCAAAGTTTTTTATCCTTGCACTTTACCCTGCATACATTAGCCATAGCTTAATCCCGACAAAACACCACCGTTGAATTTCAGCCTGCATGCACGTTATAACATTGTTAAAACAGAGCAGCTAATATTGTTAGGGGGAGCAACAAGTTAGCTTAGTTTCGGCTGCTTCTCCAGCAACACTTCTGTTAGTTTGTTTTGGTCACATGATCCACGCTGAACATTTTAGAGCTTCTGATTGGCCACAACTTGAACCTATTAATAAAAGTCAGAGTACTGTAAGGCTGTGATGTCATACATCAGCTTCTGTGAGGACAGCTGTGTAGCATCACGTCCAGGGTATAGAATAGAATAGAATAGAATACACTTTATTGTCCCCGAGGGGAAATTTGTCTTGGACACAGTGCCACATCCGTTGCTTCACAACACAGACAATATGTAACATAAAAACATTCTCAAGTTAAATACAGTAAAATAAAGTAAAATAAAGTAAAATAAAATCAACATAAAAGTGAGATCAGCACAGCGTCCTGAGACACAAGGACACAAAAGCACAAAAGACAAAAGGACACACATGACAACACAGAAAACGCAACATCCTGAGAATTAACTGTAATAATTAAAGTGCAGAGTGCAAAAATGGCTGGGGTATTTACTGCACACCTGCTCTGCTGGACTAAGATTTACTATTGGAGTTCAGCAGCTTGACAGAAGTTGGAATAAATGATAACTTTAGTCTGTTTGTTTTACATCTTGGCACACGGAATCTTCTGCCTGATGGCAGAAGTTCATATTTGGGGAAGAGAGGGTGTAGTGAGTCTACGGTGATTCTTTCAGCTTGTTTTCTGACTGCTTGCTCATACAGGCTCTGTATGGGCTTGTATTCTTTCCTCCCTATTATCCTCATAGCTGCCTTGTGTGTGCTGACCAGCCTGCTTTTTAGCTGCACTGTTAAGTTGCCAAACCATGCTGTGATTCCATATCTAATAATGCTCTCCAGAATGGCCCGGTAGAACATGAGCATGATCTGGCTGCTTACTCCATACCGCCTTAAAAAGTATAATTTCTGCTGCAGTCTACTACACAGATGGTCAATGTGTGTTTTCCAGCAGAGAAGATTGTCTATGTGGACACCTAAGTATTTGTAAGACACGACTTGGATGATTTTCTGATTTTTTATGATGACCGGCTCATGGTCAATCACTTGCCTTGGGTCAAGGATCATCTCCTGTGTTTTTGTGACATTTAAGATAAGATGGTTGGTGTCACACCACTTAATAAATGTGTCTCTCTCATCATGGTACACAGACGGATTTATGTCCTTCTGAAGAAGGCTCAAGATTGCAGTATCATCTGCAAATTTTATAATATAGTTATTTGGGTGTACTGTCCTGCAGTCATTGGTATACAATGTAAAAAGTATGGGTGATACCACAGAACCTTGTGGGACCCCCATATTGCTATGTTTAACCTCTGACAGCGTGCCATTAACTTTCACCTGTTGTGTCCTATTAATCAAAAAAGAATAAAACCATTTAATCAGGGCAGGGTTGACATGCATATTATTCAATTTCTTTAAAAGCAGATAAGGTTGCACAGTATTAAATGCTAAACTAAAATCAACAAATAATATTCTAGAATAGGCTTTTGTATCCTCAAGGTGTTTAGAAGTAAGATGCGAAATGCAGAGGATGGCATCTTCAGTACTGCGTTCATGTTTATAAGCAAATTGCCACGTGTCCAACCTCTGCCTTAAGCTGGGACACTACAATTTTCTCAAGGCATTTCATTAAGATACGGGTCAAAGCTATGGGACGAAAGTCATTATTCACTGAGGCGGCGGGCTTTTTAGGGACTCACAGGGTGAGTTACAACATTGACAAACCCTTGTTCAGTGCCAAAGTGGAGACAGGGAACGGTTGAATGCTTGCACCGCTAGACCTTTCAGGGATACTATAACTGCCAAGTCATCCAAGAGCGCATGTCTAATGCTTTTGTTATTGCTGATGGGCCATTAATGCATCAGCCCTCTCCATCTCTATAGCCCTGCATTAGCCTCTATAGCAGCAAGTACACAAGAAGCCCCCACACACTATTTACAGCCAGATAGCTTATCCAACAGTTCAAACCCACACAAAACTGGTGTACTCTTAGTGTGGTGTACAGCAAAATGTACTTTTTTTAGAAAAAATATTTTCACGCTGTAATAGTCTGGTAATTTGCACAGTGTGTCGTTCCGTGAGGTGAGAGATTAGTGAGCCGGATGTTACCAGACCGAATGGACCATATTCTGATAGTGAAAAGAGTCATTTCTTGGGGTTTGTGATGCAGAATTATTATTTTTTTTATCCTTGGGCGATTTCTAGCTCACTCTAGTAGAGTGTCTGCCGCATGTAGGCTGAGTCCTTGACAGCAGCCTGGGTCTGAATCCGACCCGCGGCCCTTTGCTGCTTGTCGTCCCCCCCCCCTCTCTCCCCTTTCCTGTCTTCAAGCTATCCGGTCAATGTAAAGGCCATAAAAAGCCCAAAACATAATCTTAAAATAAATAAATGTATCCACCGATTTACAGTGTCTGCAAGTCTATGGGGAAACATCCTGGGCTAATACGACCAGTGCACATATTATACAGTATATACTGTCCACTCTGTAGTGGGACAGAGACCAAGTGTCCTTGGGTTTCGTGAGAGGCACGTTGTAAAGTTATTATTATTATTATTATTAGAGATGCACGGATTACAATTTTCTAGGACAATTCCGATTTTTCATTGAGTTCGAGCTGCCGATACAGATTTCAGCCGATTCCGATTTCATTTTTTCTAACCACTTTACAGCACACACAAATATTTATTTTCTATCTTTTCTTTAATAGAACATTTTACATTGAAAATGTTTTGAACAGATAATTGATCGCTATAAAATAGAACTATATAAATTACTCCTGGCGTGGAAAAATCTCACACCTGAAGTGCAATGTTATGGAAGAACCATTTCCTTCTTTTCATATCCAATATCCAACTAAAAAAATGTGATACATTTAGCAAACTAAACTTCTGTATGTATGAAAACAGGGAAAGGCAATACAATAATATATAAATAACAAATAAAAAACTAAAATAAATATAGCGTTGCAGTATAAATATAGTTCTCAAAACACCTACACAGGCCTGTTTAAACATCGACAGTAACATTTCCTGAAAACAGCGTGTAGTTCCTTTTTTAGCAAGTTTGCTTTATTTTTCATTGTGCATAAATAAGAACAATACCGTTGCTGTCAACGGACTTATCTGCTAATGTCAGCTACCGACGGTTACCTTGGAACAATCCAGCAAATAGACCGTACCCTACGGTGCCTTTACCTGAAACAGATGATTTAACATCACCACTCATTTTACACACAGTTTAGCAACAAAACTAAACGCTGAAGGAAGATTACTACGTTTTTAATGTTGGTTTTGAGCAGTATGCATCCCCACTAACCTGGAAAGCATTTTTAAACAGTAACGTTAATACAGTGTCGGAGGAATACAGCGTCTCCCGCAGCGTTTGCTAACGTTAGCTTCTTGTCTCACCTGGGGTCTGATAAACCAAAGTCAGTGTGCCCAACGCTATTTTCTGATAAACTGTAGCTGTCATATTTCACGGGAACCACATGAGTGCGGTTTTCATGTTCCAGTTGTTCAGCCTCAGAGGGGAGAGAGAGCGGCTGACTGTTTGCCTGAGATCAGTAGAGCAGACTGCGCTGCAGAGCCGTGTATAATTACGACTTTATGACATTTCATAAACAGCTGATGGAGCGGCGGTGCGCCGCTGCTACATGTTCACGTCTGGTGCTGATGTTGTGCGATGTTAATCAAATCTTATTCTGATTCTGAAGCGAGTCGGTCTGATACCTGTGCCTTCCTCAGCAGGTCAATGGTAAGAGCCAGCCAGTCAGGACAGCAGGTCTCCAGCTCCAGGGTGATTAGGGCCAAGGCCAGCATGGATCCTCTGAGCTACAGAACACATAAGGGACAAACGTGTTCAGGCAGGTGACAAATCCAGATGTACGAAAACCTGAGCCTCAGAGGGTGACTTCCCCCTGTGTTGTGTTCGAAAACAAAACATGCTTAGATTTACCAGTGTTACTTAAAGGGATACTTCACCGATTTAGTATTTCTGAATGACCGTGCCTCCCTCCCTCATGTCCCCCTGAGACGAGAGATTTCTGCATTTGGGGCCTGGAAAAAATCTTCCGATGACGTAAAATGACGATTTTTGCGTCATTGGAAGATTTTGGCCAGAGGCAAAGGACTACAGCCAGTAGTAGGATCTGCTTCCGTATGTTTTCAACACGCCCACAGGGGTTGGACTGCCAAGTCTGGCCGGGTATTCGAATGAAAACGACTGTCAGCCATCTTGAATCTTCGCTAAACAGGCTTTCGGTTTTCAGCGAAAACATTGACAACAATTATCTGCATTCAAAAAACGGACGTGTGTACCACCGGGATACATCGGTACAGATCGGAGAATATGGGAGAACGTTATTACAGACGCAATACCGGCTCACACTGAGCTACGCCTGCACGGAGACCAGCGGTGTCGCTCAATGCCGCTAGCCGGCTAGGGGACATCCTCATCGGCTAGGGTGGAAAGCTTACCGTAGCTGTCCACCTGTCCCGCCATCCTGCTTGCAAGTGTCTGCTCATTAAACAACAAGCTGGACTACATCCTCCTTCAACGAAACTCCCAACGTGAGTTCAGTGACTGCTGTTTTTGTTGTTGTGGAAACATGCCTGAACAACAGTGTACCGGAACCGGGACTATCCAGCTACCAGGCTGCTCTCGCGCCCGGCCGTGGAGGTGGACTGTGTTAAACGGACTGGTGTAGAAATAAAATCCAACTAGCTACTGCTAACTGCTGATGGAGCTTGTGACTGTTAAATGCCGACCATTCGACATTCCACGCTAATTCACGCCTGTGTTTATACTCCGTGTTTAGCTACACCAATGCTAGTATGCGTTAGCTGAACTTTACGGATCCTGCTTGCAAGAGTCCGCTCATTTAGACCACAAACTGGACTACATCCAACTTCAACGACACTCCCAACGTGAGTTCAGAGACTGTCGTGTTTTTGTTGTGGAAACCTGCCTGAATAGTGTACCGGACTGTCCAGCTACCAGGCCTGCTAGCCCTCCGAGCTAGAGATGCTCTGTCGCCGGGTAAAAGAGGTGGGCTGTGTTAACACCGAGTGGTGCAGAAATGTGGTGATTTGTATCCATTTAACTGCTAACTGCTAAGGTGGATATAAGTGGAGTGTAAAATAAAAAAAATTTAAAAAAAAAATTGTATTATTAAATCTTTTTTTTTTTTTGGTATGTTGCTTTTATATAATTTCGTTTTTATATATGTTAAATGTGTAACACCACTTGAGTCACGATGAAACGTTGTTTCGTGTATATGGTTGAAATGACAATAAAACACGCTTGAGTTGAGTTGAATGCCTCTGTCGGTCTGTCAAGCGGTAGGCGTGGCTTGGGAGTGGACTCAAAGCAACGAAGCAGGTGCATTCTGGGATTTGGTGTTTTTCATCCATATAAGACCAAAACACATTTTCTGGCTTTTCTCGGCCTAGAAGGCACCAATTTCAATTTTTTTTAAGATATAAAATTCAAATTTAAAGATATATTCAGCTTTCCAGCGGTGAAATATTCCTTTAAATACAGAGGAGCAGAGATATCTATCTAAAGTGAGAGTATGTGTGTTTCAACCTGTATGAGTGTGTGGTCAGCCAGACAGTTGTAGAGTCGCCATGTGAGCAGAGTGAGGTGCTGAGAGCGGTTCAGTCTCAACATGGAGTTCAAAAACCCAGAACGACATGACAGCACCATCGCATGAAACTATAGAAGTTGGAGCAAAAGATAATCAGCATTACAAGTCTTGCTGGCTGGGAAAGAATTTAGGTTCATGTAAATCAAGTACATTTAAGAAGTAAATAATGTTTTGTTCCATTATTTATTTTACATTATACAGTATTTAATGTTGTTATGATAATAGCTCCATGACAGATGGCACTAGGGGGGTGAAATGTTGAGTGCTGTTTAACATCTGCAGATGGTAGGAACCGGATTTGTATTAATTTATTAAAACATCACATGAAGAGAGACAGACGTACGATGTGCAGGAAGTCCAGTGCTGTGGCGGTGTGCAGATCCCAGTTCAGTTTGTCTAGGATGATCCTCTCCATCCTCAGGATCTCTGATGGAGAACAGCCACAGTTGCTGGAGACAGCCATCTCTTTCAGGGAGGGCACACGCTGACAAACACACACACACAAAACACACACACACACACACACAAAAACACACACACACACACACACACACACACACACACACACACACACACACACACACACACACATTCAATATCGCTCCATGTCGCACCACCAGCTCGGTCTGCTTGACAGGTATCCTAGCATGCTTTGTGCAACGAATTTAGTCGCTTCCCATACATTATAAATGACCAGGCCATGCGCAGTGGGCAGGCCCCGTTAAGGCGTGTTCACACCAAGGCCCGACGTCGCTGAATCAGAAATGGGAGTTATAAAATATTGTAGCCATCTGTGGGAACCCAGAGCTCTATAGTACCTCATATTTGTAGAGACTTGACGAAAAGGGGAGCTTTCTTGGGGAACAGTAAGTGAGGTAGTAGGCCTACCCTGTAAGTTCTGAAATTAAGTGTCTGTTGTGTTGATAGCCCTGATTGATTTGAACTTCATTCAGAAAACAACCATTTAAAAATCTGTTTGCTTGCAGTTAGATCTGATAAAGTATGAATTCACACTTTTTACAAATCGTCATCATGATGTAGTTATTTCGGCTTACTATTTATCCGTTTATTGCAATTAAATCACGGCAAAATCTGGACCTCAAGTAGCGCTAGTAGTCTAATTCACATGGTTTTTGCTCCTCCAGATAATGTTATTAATCCAGATGAGACGCTTCTTTGACATATCTGGAACTTCCACAACAGGTACAAAGCAATAGTGGGGTTTCTTTGGCAATTTTGATGAAGGAAAGAAACATTGGTGCCTTTAGCTCTACACCAGCGCGAGTAATGCAAGTAGATACAAATGATCACAAAATGAGTTTGTGTGTGTGTGTGTTCACCTCATCCTCCTCGCAGGTCTTAGCAGCCAGGAAGAAGCAGGTGATAGCGATGCAGCGCAGGTACTTTGGACGGGCCTGAAGACAAACATTCCCATCAATCAGTAATTCAATAACATGTTTATAGTTATTTGCTGAAGTATGTTGGAAGACAACAAAGATTGTGATTTTGATTAATAATTATTTTGTTTTGTGTTGAATTTCTCTTAAATGTCCTGTACACCCACACAAGTGTTTTAACTTATGTCGCCTAGACCTCTTCTCATGTGGCTATGTACAAACTAGGGATTATAGAGACCTTTTATTCACAGCAGGCATTTTAACATGCAGTGGGGAACATTAAAAAAAGTCAAGTAGAGACGGAGATCCAACCAACTAATGGAGCTAATGTTTGTGTAATTTCAGCAGCTAGCTAGCTAGCTAGCTACAGCTGATAAAGTCTGCCTGCGACATCTATCATTTTGTTTTTCGCCTTTACGTCCGTCTGTCTGAAATCAATCAAACTCATAGTTTTAAAAATAAGTAAAACATGTTAGTGGTACATCACAGTGTTGTAGTACTCGAGATCGGGCTTGGTCTCAAGACCGGTCGTCTCAGAACAGACAGCATTTTTACTTGTCTCTGTCTCAGATAAAGAGGACTGGATTTTATTTCAAGACCGGTCAAGACCACAACTGCCTTTTTGATTATTTTATCAAGGCATTACTCATGATACAATAAAAGAGGTGAATGAAGAAGAATCTTTATTTGTTTTCTGTGGGTGTTTTTTTATGGGAATGTGGATCTTTCAGACCAATTTGAGGAGTGCTTTTAGTTAGCATTTTCCGCATTTTATCGTGGCAAGCATTGTGGGACTTGTAGTGGTTTGGTCTTGGTCTTGACTCGGTCTCGCCCTGCCTTGGTCTTGGTGATGTCTTGGTTTAGGTAGTGTTGACTACAACACTGGTACATCAGTAAAACCACTGTTTTCACTGTAAACTGCATATGGGCGGCAAAACAGTTACTGAATTATGGTTTAGAACATCAATATCCAGTTTGACACCACTGGTTATTAATAATGCCTACAACACTACTATCTAAAACATGAATCAGCATTTTTGTACTAGACTGAGGGCACTAAGCATAAGGAAGAAGTCTGCTCTCTACTGGAACATGTGGGACATCTGTCCTGACCTGAGGGACAGGACATTCAGAACTGACACTTCCTCTTCCTCTGTCATAGCCGGCAGTTGCGATGAACCCAGAGTGTTATTTAATGTAATAAGCTCTGTTGTGAATCCACACACCTCTGCTCTGACAGATATTTCAATCATGACATGTGAGAAATTTCTTTGTTATTTTATTGACAAAATAGTATCGGTCAGAAAAAATGCCAGTGCTAATTTAAAATAGTTTTTATCTGTTTCTCCTGCACATTCAGCTGTGTTCGAGGAATTTAAGCCAGTTTCTCTGACGTTACTTAGTGAGGTGGTACAACACATGAAACCTACCAACTGTCCCTTAGACATTGTTCCCGCCAGAATGGTGAAGGAGGTTTTTAATAGCACCATTGGGTCGAGTCTTCTTACTTTTTTAAATTCTTGTCTTAGTTTAGGCTCTGTCCCAGCTGCCTTTAAACATGCTGTGGTCAGGCCCCTTCTTAAGAAGCCTAATCTTGACCCCACAGTGTTGTCCAATTTTAGTCCAGTCTCTTATCTGCCTTTTCTGTCAAAGGTTTTGGAAAAAGTTGTTTTTATACAGTTACAAGCCTTTTTACAGCAGAACTCTGTGTTTGAAAAATTTCAATCTGGTTTTAGATCACGTCACAGTACTGAGTCTGCACTGTTGAGAGTACATAATGATATTGCCTTGTCAGTAGATGCCGGGAATCCTACTGTTTTAGTGCTTTTAGACCTCACAGCAGCTTTTGACACAGTGGACCATGCAGTCCTCCTCTCTCACCTTGAACATTGTGTAGGCATCAGAGACTCGGCACTTAAATGGTTTAGCTCCTATTTGGCAAATAGGACCTTTTCTGTCATGATTGGGGACCTCTCCTCGTCAGCTGCTCCTCTCTCTTGTGGGGTACCCCAGGGCTCAATTCTTGGCCCCATTCTGTTTTCTTTATACATGTTGCCTTTAGGGGCTATTATAGGAAAGCATAACCTGTCATTTCATTGTTACGCAGATGATTTGCAAATCTATTTGCCTATGAAAGCCAATGACAGTGTTGCACTACATTCCCTGCTTAGTTGTATCGCTGATATTAAGTTGTGGCTTTCAGAAAACTTTCTTAAATTGAATGAAGATAAAACGGAGTGTATTATTTTCAGTGCTTCAGCCACGCAAGATGGTCCAGCTTTGAATCTGGGAGCTCTGGCATCCTACACTAGGTCATCTGTCAAAAACTTGGGGGTTACTTTTGATTGCAGCATGAAATTTGACAAGCAGATCAGTAATGTTGTTAGAATGAGCTTTATCCAGCTTCGTCTCCTGGCTAAAGTTAAGCCTTTCCTGAACAGGCATGATCTAGAAAAGGCGATCCATGCTCTTATCAGTTCAAGATTAGATTACTGTAATGCTCTTTATATTGGTCTGAATCAAACCTCCATCTCACGTCTTCAACTTGTACAAAATGCTGCTGCTGTTCGCTTTTTAACAAATACATCTAGACGTGCACATATTACTCCCATTCTCCACGCTCTACATTGGCTCGCTGTGCGTTTTAGAATAGATTTTAAGATTTTGTTGTTTGCTTTTAAGGTCTTAAATGGTCTGGCCCCAGAGTATTTGTCTGAAATTTTAACTTTGCAGGAGCACAACCGGTCATTGCGTTCTTCAAATCAGCGAGTTTTAGAAGTGCCTAGGTCAAGGTATAAACGTTGGGGTGATCAGGCTTTTGCAGTTGCTGCCCGGAGACTCTGGAACAAGTTACCCCCTGATATTCGAACTATCACAGATGGAGCTCTTTTTAGGTCCAAACTCAAAACGTATCTGTTCCGTCTGGCCTTTAATACGTAGCGGTGGTGTGACAATTTTGTTCTTTTGTTTCTGTGTAACCTATTCTGATTTTACTGTCTTCTATGTTCATTCTTTCTATTGTATGACATGTGTTTCTGATGTTAAGCACTTTGGATACCTGCTGTTTTTTTGTAAAGTGCTATATAAATAAATTTTGATTGATTGATTGATTCCTGTGTAAATGCAAACTGTCAGCTATAACAAAAGCCTTGTCATCATAGTTGTTCGACAGTGGTAAACAAAGATAGAGCTATCAAGAACCTCCCACTGATCCACAATATTTAACCAAACTCCCTCCCAACATAAGGTCTAGACCGAGGGGTTTTGTTTTCCTTTTGTTTGTTTTCAGATGTTAAGCTTGAAGAGCTTTTAACTACAGCCACAACCAAACTGCTCGATTAAAATACGTTTAAAAAAAAAAAAAAAAAAAAAAATCTTATTACAAAAGGCAGAAATTCCCAATTTCACAATAAAACGGTGTCTATAATAATTACAGTGACACGGATGCATCTTGGGGTGGGCGATGTGGTTAAAATCCTCTATCACGGTATACAGTATGTAATTCATTGTTATGCACAAAATTTCAGAGAAAAAGGGGTTTGAAAGAATGCACCTTAAAAAAAATTTAAAACTGTCATTTTGGCAGTTTACCCGTTTCATTATCAATCAATTAAAAAAAGCAACTCCACTTGGTAAATATGCTAACACTCACAGCAAAATCTGAATTAAAGTAAAACTGGTGGTATCAATTTACCTTGATGGAAGCAAGGAAGCGGTCCAGGATGCTAACAGCTAACACCAGGGTCTCCGGGTACAGCTGCAGCCTGCCGTGGAGCTCTGTCAACCAGCGCACGACCTCATCCCGCTGGGCAGGGGTAATGTCTATATCCTACAACAAACAACAAGGTTAACTACAACATCAACAGCCTCCAAGCTAGGCGTTTGGGATGTTTGTACTGACCACTAATACACTTGTTCTTGTCCATGTTTACTAATGAGGACCACAAAATACTTCCTCATACTTATTCATCCTTCTTCATACTCGTTATGACAGCATCATATTGACATAAGTATGGTGTCAGATATCATATGTCTCCAACGCAATAAAACACGTTCATATCAACATATCCCAACAACACAACGGATGAGAGAAACGTATACAATCCTTTGTTGGGATGTGCAGTTTAGTTTTATACACACAGGTGCCATTATTTGCCTCTCCCTATATTTTGTTTCATGTTTGCAGCTGCCTGTACAACTCTTGGTTGTTGAATTGGTGCACAAGGACTTATATTGTCAAGTGGCAGGTAATACCTATGTGTGTGAAATAATATGATCTGCCAGTAAGCATGTAATCGTGACATATGACATACAGTATCTGACGCCATACATAAAGCCTAATATTACTACACTGGAGCAGAAAATGACTACTTTATTACTTTGAAATCCATTTGCATGTTAAGTGTGAAAGGTGATAATTGGAGACAATTTACAGTGATGCCTTTGATAATCACAATCTATCTTTGGTATTTTGTGATCTTAATATTTAAGCTTTGTTTTTCTGTGAACAAATAAGTAAGGACACAGAATGACACAAGACAAAATGTTTTGTTTAGAAACTTAGTTTGTCAAGACAACAAATTAAGCTTATGATGAGAAGAAAAAAAAATCTAATTGTTTCTTCTCTAGGGCCTAAATCAGCAAGTCTGTTAAAACAAAAAAAAAAAGTTTAATTTGCTGATTATTTGTTTAGTCTATGAAACATCCAAATTACATTTTTCAGATGGGAGACTGGAGATAAGGTCCATCAATCAGTTTACGGACTTTTGCCGGTGGCTGAGCAAGTTAACTTCAACTTCCGTTAAGTTAACTGCTGTCTGTTTGTCAGTCAGCCTGGCACACAGGTTAGCCAGCCACTGTACACTCTGCTGCTGCTGACAGACGGAGAGACGTTTAACGGAAAATGGAGTAAATTGGAAAATCACAGCAAATAAATTAGATATTTAAAAATTAGATTTATGTAATTTAAAAGGCTTGGCAATCATACCTGATCAAGGCTAAGCCGTTTTTGTTTCATCTTCACAAATTTTAGGACCCACTTCCTATGTAGATATAAAGGGCTTATTCTAAGCTAACAAAAAAACACAACAATTACTTAGTTTTAGATTATTATACACTAATGAAAACATAATTATGATTATATGCCATTTCTACCATGAATCCCGCTAAATCCTACACACTGGTCCTTTTATATAAGTGAAACCATTTCTCGACAAAGATAGGAGGAAACAAAGGGCCCTGAGTCTTGAGGAGCTTCTCTTTAAGACAGCAATGCTATTTTAGGGCAAAACTTGACCTGGTTTCCACTAAAGGGCCTTAGACAGGACTTAACTGACTCACTTAGTTTTGAATCATTAGTGAAGCCTTTGTGACTGACATACTTCCACTAAAAGAACAGCATATTTCTAAACCAGCTCAACAGACAGACGAAACCTGACCCAAAACATTCCAGGAATTCCATTTATTAATCATCTGACAGGTTACATCTATCCAATGGAAACAATTATACTGTATGAAGAGGGTTTTATGACATGTACAACATTTTAGTTTGCATACCTACAACAACATCAGAGGTCCCTGCTTCAGTTTAAAAAACCCAGCTTAACATAGCTGGGTTTTTAAACTGAAGCAGGGACCTCTGATGTTGGTCTGAAGGGGTCAACATGTCCTATCTGACCTGGGTTTAGGTCAGGTTGCAGATACAATCAGCTTAAGTTTTTGAAAGCTTGAAAAAATGTTTCTGGAACAGATATAAACTTACAAAACAATTTCTGTTTACTTATTGTAGTAAAATAACCCTATTGTACTGCAGCAACTTCTCAGTCATAAAACTGTGGTTTCCTTAATTCTTGAACAGATTGTACCATGTACGTTGTTGCATAAACCTTTGATAAGGACAGCAAATAACAAAAAATATTATGGAGGTTACATCACTCTGTATGCAATAGGGCTGGATGATGTAACCAAAATCAATATGACATTATTACATATTTGCCTAAAAAATACATCAAAATGTAAAATATAAGCTTTCAAAAGCACCCGAGAATAAAAAATAAAAAAAAACATTCGACCAAAAACTACCTACATTAACTACAAGAGGTTGGGTGGTGACTCTTAAGTGTTCAGTTTATTGTTCATAGATATTGCCCCCCATGTTGAGAGTAAACACTACCGTGACAGCTACTTTTGAAAAGTCAGTTCACGTATATCACATAAAACATATTGTCGTGCTTACCCCTGGTGGTATTTAGCCATGCAGATAGTAGGCCTTCATTATTGATTAATTGGCTGTACATTTTCTTATTAGTAGATTAGCCTAAATGTTTGTCTCTAAAACATGAAAAAAAAGTGAAGAAAAAAAAAATGCAATCACAATTTCCTAAAGCCCAAGGTGAAGTCATTAAATTTTTTAGAGAATCTGAGAGGGGCTTCAATATGATAGCTGGATCCATGTTAGAACAGCTGGTAAAAATGACCAGGATTTGAATGGTCATGATGGTGTCAATTTTCTGGCCACACAGCAAGACCATGTTGAACCAAGGCTTAAGGTTTTACATACTTTTCTTTCAGAAACATATACAAATTATATAATCTAAAAATTAATCCTTGTCATCCGCTCTCTCTCTCCCCTTTAGGGTGAGCAACTGGAACAATGACAGGATGTCATCACTCGCGAAGTCAGGGCAACCAAATAACAGGGCGAGTACTACTTCGCTCAATCTTAGGCAAAGTGACAAACAGCGACATGAAATCCACACTCACGCGGGTCCCGTGAAATATGAATATGATAGTTTATTGGAAAATAGCATTGTGGACACTGAATTTGATGAATTTACTGTTTATCAGACCCCAGATGAGACAAGAAGCTAACGTTAGCGAACGCTGCAGTCCCTCTGCCTCTGACTCCTCGCTGCAGGAGACGCTGTATTCCTCCGATATGCTGTATTAACGTTACTGTTTTAAAACCATTTTCCAGGTTAGTGGGGGTGCATATCGCTCAAAACCAACATGAAAAACATAGCTAGTAATGTTCACTTAGCGTTTTGTTTTGTTGTTAAACTGTGTGTAAAATGAGCGGTGAAGTTAAATCACCGTTTCAGGTAACGGGACCCTACGGTACCGTCTATTTGCTGGATGGTTTCAAGGTAACAGTCGGTAGCTAACATTAGCAGATAAGCCTGTCGACAGCGACGTTATTGTTCATATTTTGGCACAATGTTTCTGACCGTAGTAGTGGTCATAGTGGCTGTAAGTGTGATTTGAGATGCTAAAAAGAGATACATGCTGTTTTCAGTTAACGTTACTTTTTGACGTTCAATGCACTAAAGCTTTAATTAGATACTTCCTGAATCACAATTTTGCCCATTTTAGACTGCCTGCTAATACTTACATATGTTTTTTTTTTCTTAGAAAAACCTGTTTACTTCTCAAAAGTAAGGTATCAAAGTATTGTTTTGGCATCGGTGCTGAAACTTAGCAGCTCGTTTGGTTGCTGCCACGATAGGCATTAACAACCTTCTGGCCACAAATCAGGGCAGCTACCTCCACAATGAATGCTTTGAACATGGCCAAATCGGATTCCATGTCCTCAACCTCTTGTAGAGATTTTGCAAACACGGGCCTAAGCCAGAATTTCCTTGTTTACCCTAACAACATGTTTGGGTTTACCTGGTTTGCCAGGCAGCCTCCCACACCAGGTAATCCAACTCACAACCAGGTCATGTACATTTGACAGCTCTTCCTCTCTCTTTCCCTGAGTGTCCAAGACATACAGCCACGGATGTGATAATACAAAGTAGTGGGGGTGGTTTGTTGTGGACAGTCCATAACTAGTACAGTAGTCCAGGAACAAACTCAAACTCTGATAATGCAGGCAACACTTGTCATAAACAGACAGATGCAAGTGGTTTGCATCTATCAGTTTATCAGAATTACTGTGTGCATAAACATAGTCTATGGTGCAGACATACAGGTCATAATTCATCAACAATATATTTGGAAGCTGGCTGGGCTTTAACTCTCAAGCTTAGCTACTCTGGCTGCACACGGATACAAAACCAGACAACAAAAGAGCAACAGGAAGTTGATTGTGTTGCGTTGGCCAGATTAAACTGGCAGAGACATAAACGTGCTGCAGTGACTCAGCAGCAGCAGATCTGGATTAACAGTCAAAGATTACCCCTATGCTAATTCCATTTAGGATAATTTGAATAGCTACAGCTTTAGATCAGCTGTGAATATGGAAACAAAGTGCAGGTAGCTGCAATAGTGTCACATGAAGAAACAGAATAGCAAAGGGGAAAAAATAAAGCACATAGTGGACAGATGCCTAAAACAACTTGAGTGAAAAAAGTAAAGAAAGATAATTAAAGCACAAACCACTATCATCAACATTATCATTAGCCAGTCTTGTGATGACCAACTTTCACAGCTTATGCTTTTAGCAAAAAAAATGTATTACAGGATACATATGGATGTTTACACCAGGCTTGGTCAGTGCTCAATATACTACTGTGATTGAAGTAGTTAAATAAAAGATTAAATAAATATATATTATTCATGAATAATAAATTCAATACCTATTTCATCATCACCACATACAGACCTGGCCTCCAGGAAAGAACAGTTTGTTTAATCTATCTAATCTTGTGTTGTTCATACTATACAATGATTTATTGCTCATCTTTGTTGAATAATACAGAAGATAAAGATCTTAAAAAATAATCCCATATTAAATCGCAATCACAATATTGGTGAAAAAAATCGCAATTAGATTATTTTCCAAAATCGTTCAGCACTACTGAGGGCGTGAAGAAACAAAACATTTTGTGATAGTTTGAGGATGTGTCTTGAAATGTGGAAACTAGGCGGGACCAGCTGAGTCTGGTGATGGTGGATGTGATGAAACAAAACATTTGCGTCAGTGGATTCTTTGCTCAGTGACTCACTGTATTTCTGATACATTGCTGCTTACATGTTCTTTTAAATGGATAGTTCAGTCCAGTTCTTGATTGGGATTGGCTGAGCCATTTTAGAAACCGTTGTAAATACTCTATAAACACACTGTGACTGCATCATAATTTCAGCGTTACTTCGTCAATTTGTCCGCCAGGACATGAACGGTCAGAAGTATGGAACTCCGTCATTAATGAAAGCACAAAAAAAACACAAAGATGCCGATGAAAAAAAACAAAGAGAGCTTATGGTACATATACCAGTCGTTGCTACTGCCCAATCCATTAGTCTTTTATCTCCACCCATAGGGGACGAACTAGTTACACCAACAATCTATGGTAAGCGAAGTTAATGATGTAAATTTAGCTTTCTTGCATGTATTTGGAGCCTATTATGCTGACTTTTCTTTACTATGTTAACGATTGCCAGCAATATCATTTTTGTCACAGTGTAGCTTGGTTACTCAGCAAGTAACCGGGCTACACTGTAACAAAATGATATCACTGGCAAGTGACAACAGCTAGGGGAAAGTGAGCATAATAGTTGCTGATGGCTAACTGCAACATAATGAGAACTTCTTTCTTTCTTTCTTTCTTTCTCCTAATGTTAGGTATACTAGAGAGCCCATGGGGTTGAACTTGATTGGCTCAATGTTGCCATGGATTTGTAAAGTAGCCAGCATGCTTTTCACTGCGTCTTGGTGTTGCTTGGCAACCATTCGGCTAAATATCACTGAAAAACTAAATTGCTTGGCGGAAGAATTAAGTTTTTATTAATTCATAAAACAAAGCAAACTGGAATTTACCACTGAAATGATAAGTTGATTAACCCTACCAGTTCCATTGTTTATGATGCTGTATTCTAGCTGGTCAACCTTGACCCAGAAAGACGGGTTTGACTAAGTAAATGTTACTTGATGTTAATTTAAAGTTAATTTGACTGGCAAAACAGTTAACCCTTGTGTGGTCCTTCGGGTCCCAGTGACCCGAAGGACCACACAAGGATTATATACTTCCCTTTACTTTGTTGAGAATTGCTCTCTAAACCCTGTTTCTTGTAAAGTAAGTAAGTAAAGTTTATTTCTAGAACACATTTAAACACAGTTTAAGCTGACCAAAATGCTGTACAAACAAGAACTAAGGTGCTGTATTAACCCTTGTTTAGAGAGCAATTCTCAACAAAGTAAAGGGAAGTACATAACCCTTGTGTTGTCCTTCGGGTCATTGGGACCCGAAGGACAACACAAGGGTTAAAGTTACATTACACAATAATAAAAGTCGTAATTTTTAAGAAGTAAAAAGTTTTGGATCAATTTTTACTTCCTCCAACCATATTAAGAGTTAATGTAGATTTACATATTGCAATAATATCATAATCCTACAATGAATCATTGTGAAAACAAAACTTTCTAGATGTGTTGTTACTTTGGCCAGGTCATCATCAAAAACGTGAATTAGTACATTCATGATTTTGTCCATGTTGACATTAGTTGCTACATGTACATTTATTAAAAACTTTGCATTGTTTAGCTTTTCATATAGCTAGACGTCTAAACTCTGGGACAAGGCCGTTATGTTTAAATGACTGCCATGCTGATTCCAAACAGACAGCTTTGTCAAGGCAGTTTGGTTTGATCACTGAAACCTTTTTGTTGTCAGACTATTTCAGCTGCTGGAAACAATTGGCTGTGACAGCACATCATATACAGAAACATGGACCAAACTACTAAAGAAGTCAGTTATGGAGTGTTAAAGTTGTTATCTTGGGAAAAACTTATGAGACTGCTTCAGTCAAACAGTACAGATGTAGCTATTCAACGGCAGAATCATTGGCCCACGCCGTAGCTCCTAAATCATTTTTTTGCCAATGTTGAGATGTATTTTGTCAGTGCATTAGTTAAAGCGCCCATATTATGCTCATTTTCAGGTTCATAACTGTATTTTAAGGTTGTACCAGAATAGGTTTACATGGTTTAATTTTCAAAAAACACCATATTTTTGTTGTACTGCACAGCTCTCTCTCACTGCTGCAGATCCTCTTTTCACCTGGTTTCTGTTTTAGCTGCAGAGTGAGACATCTTTTCATCTTCTTCTTCTGTACTATCTTTGATTGCACTCGCACATGCTCAGTAGTTCAGATGTAGATCATGTCAGCTAGCTAACTCTAGAGACAGTAAAAGAAAGCCTGTTTCTCCAACTTTGGTCAGTTACAAGGCAGGATTAGCTGGGAGACTTCTAAATGAGGGCGCACATGTAAGTAGTTCTTTTGTAGATTATGGTGAACTTGTGTGTGTTGTAGCAGTGCTTTGCTATTGAGAACGACGTAGCATGCTAGCGTTAGCATGCTAATGCTAACGGTTAGCATGCTAACGAGCTAACGGTTGTGGTTAGCCAGGTCATTTCGGACTGTGACGTCACAGTCCGTGCCGATTTTGAACAGCTCACTAGGAGACTGAAGGCAGGACACATTCAGAAACTGTATCTCACTCAAAACAGCATGGATGGATTTTTTTCAAAGTTTGTATGTGTGTGGAAGCACCAGAGACACAAAAGAACACCCCAAATCCCAGAAAAAGTGATTTTTTCATAATATGGGCACTTTAATGAATGGAGGCATCCAGAGGTAAATCCTCACCTGTGAGGAGGGTTTCTTTGGCACATAGACCTTCCACATCTTGGCTTCCCTAGAGGCGGCCTTTTCCAGAAGAAAAGACAGCCTCTGGCGTCCCCAGGGTTCGAAGAACTTCATTCTTTCCCCTGGTTAAGCCTACCTCCCCACTGGATACAGCTACCTGCACAGCGACACAGCAAATCAGAACATCACATAATTGAACTCTCCCAGCTTGATTTATACTTAAACAAACAATGCCTAATAAAACATTGAGGATTAAGAACAGATAGAGGTGTGAACATGGACAATATTAGGCTTAGCTGAAGTTGTGATCAATAGCAATTTGGTTCCCAACCTCTTTGGCTTGAGACCACTGATATTTACTTGTAGCCCCTGGTCAAAGTTGCATTATGTTAACAAGTTGTGCCCAGATAGCCACAAAGTAACGTATCCCTCTCCAACTGATTTTTTAGAGGTCTGAGTAGATAAAATGACTCAGGAATTAACAAGAAGCAAGCAAATGGAGCAAAGTAGGGGTGGGCAATATGACCATATACTGTGTGAGGATATAAATTTGTCAACTATCAGAGGTCATTGTTATACTGTAATCACTATCGCTTTAATATCTGAGTGTATTGGGATCATAATGTTACAAATCCATAAGCAGGGCTGCTTTACAGCAATGTTGGATTACGATATTATTATAATTATTTTTGAGCCAATGTTATGAAGTTCTTTGATTTGCCAGGCGTGTTTAATTTAGACTAACCGAAACCAGACATTTTGGACTATTTTAACCATCAACGATTACCAATCGATTCCCCAGAAAATTTATTATATCAAGATATATTTCATACTGGGATATAAAATGACATACGGTATATAGGATAAAGGAAATGTATCAACATCTCTCATCCCAAGAGCAAAGCATGAAAAACAATAAATACAATTTAGTTTAGGACAAATCCATTTTTCCTATGCTGTTAATAACGGAACAAACGGAGCAAGCAAAGCTGATGACATTCTCAAAGGAAAGCTTTTGATCAGGTTTGTTTTTCAGAGCATTGAAGATGCTCAATGTTGTGTAACATCATCCCTTCAGTTAACAGTTCTCAAGTGGTTCAAGAAGACACCCCAAAACCGTAACGTTAAGTTACTCACAGAAACAAACTTTTGACTTCGAATAGGTTAACGTTAGATAAAAGACCATATAGAGCTGTATTTATTACCCTGTTTTTTATCGGTGTTTTTAAAATGAGCCATGCTCGTAATTTCGTTCATGCTTCACATTTCTGTGTTTTGCTGAATGACAATAAGAGGAATCTTAAAAAGGCAACTATCAGTCACGGTAGAAAGTGTAATAAAGTGAAAAAAGTTCAAGATAATTGTAGTTTTGTCGGGAACTACCTTGAACCTCCTCAGAGACGGCCCACTATTTTGGAAATCACCAGGCTTTTTGAAGCAGGTGCATTATCGTTACCAAGCGTTTTCTTCCATTATCACCCTGAATGCGACTATTTCCTGGAATGGAGCTAGTCGCTCTCAACTCGCTAACTGACGTGACATCGCGCACAAATTCGTACGTGTCTAACAAATAAATGTTGAAATCGTTGGCTGGTACCCTCAAATTGTGTTATGTAAAAAAAAAAAGTTGGAGCGCGTTTGCGACGACGACTATGCTAACTATACAATATAGGGCCATTTAAATGGCTGACTCCGACCCAGTCAGTAGACGTAGCTCCAAGCCTCACCTCCCCTGCGAAGCGGAGAAAAACACAGTGGGATTTCATCCGGTCCACTCAATTCAAGGATAAATATAGGGGTGAAATCGTGGACCCGTTCTTCGGTTTAATCGTCCATCTTGGCGTCCATAGTGCTACGTGGTGGGGAAAAGGGGTTACAAAAATATAAAAATAAAAGAACGGAATATAGACGGATGCGTCTACTTCCGAGGAGGGGGCTGGCTGGGGGAAGAGAGGAGGACAGAGGCTCCGCCCACCTACAAGCAGAACTTGAGGCCCAGGATGGCGAAGGAATGTCCCGCCCTACTCTGTCTAACTCTGCCTCTGATTGGCTTACCCTGGTATTCACTCACTCCTCATATCTGTCTATGGTCTAACCCAGAGTGATAGAGAAAGTCCTATCCAGTGAGGATCTAATCCAACCAACTAAGGCAACGAGTACTAGCCAATCAGAGGCAGAGTAGGGCGGGACATTCCTTCGCCATCCTAGAAAAACGCAAATTCGCCAATGGGAGGACAAAACAACTGTGGAATATTTCCATTATATTCATTTTAGTTAGGTAGGCTACTTTCAATGGAACTTTTACTTTATTAACGAAATATACGGCATACAAATGACAAGAGCCGGGAATGGCTCAAATAAGTTAAGATAAAATAAAATACACTTTATGAATCCCACACTGGGGAAATTTCTGTGCTACAGCAGCACAAAAGAAAAAAATGCACACACATCAGAATAACACAAATACACATTAAATAGACATAGGAGAAAAAAATATACAGAAACAGGGGCGATTCTAGGATCAGACCTTTAGGGGGGCTCAGCCCCTAATGCGAATGTGACACAGACACACTTGCACTTGCAAAAGTGTTAAAGGGGTGATAGAATGCAAAACCGATTTTACCCTGTCATAGTTGAATGAGGACAGTTCGGTGGGTAAATAGGACATACATAGAAGCTCAAAATCCCATTGACACCCCTTTACTATGAAAATCTCATATTTTGAAACTGCCGCTGAAAACGGGCGAATCCCAACAAAGCTGGAAGTTGACGTCAACCTCCCAAAAACCGGAACCTTTGTCAGCCCATGGGTGTATTAAGAGAACGGTCACGCCCCAACATTTACATAGGCTACACAACTGACCTGAGATCAGGTAATCTTCTGAATCTAGCTAGGTCACGCAGATCTCTGCTATTCCATTACAAAATTCACTTCTGAAACTTTTTAATGCGAGAAATCAACCATATAAAGCTCAAATATGGGGCCGCTTTACGAAAATGGATGGCTAATTTGTAAATTTTCTCTCTTTTTTTGGGGGTTTTTTTTGGTGTGTTTGGGGGGCGTTTTTTTTTTTCCCCCCCCCCCCTGGAGGGTGAAGGGGATTGTGTTTTTTTTTCCTCTCTTTTTTTCTCCCCCGCGGGTTTTTTTTTTTTTTTTTTTTTTTTTTTTTAAGCGAGTCTCATTGATAGAGCCGCGGTGAGATGGAGTCCATCAATGAGAGCTAGCTAGCTAACTCTGACATTCACAAAAACACATTCAATTGAAATCCGAAATCGGACAAGTGTTAGCTAAGCTTTGTAAGACCTTGAGGAACCTGTAATATTCATGCCGTGACAAAATTCAAACTGTAAATATACTTTAGTTATGCGAAAGTGAGCAAGCTGAGATATTTCCCCATTGTAATGAATGCGACATATAGCAAGCAGCTGCTCGTCCTACAAAGACGCCTTGCGTTCATAAAAATGCCTTAAAATCAAATCGGACACAACGGTTAGCTTTAAAAGACATTGGGGAATGATGTTGTATAAGTGGCGTGACGAAATTCAAACTGTAAATATAATTTAGTTATGGCAAAAGTGTAGCTAGCTAGCTGCGGTATTTCCCCATTGTAATGAATGGGACATATAGCAAGCAGCTGCTCGTCCTACAAAGATGCCTCACGTTCATAAAAATGCCTTAAAATCAAATCGGACACAACGGTTAGCTTTATAAGACATTGGGGAATGATGTTATATAAGTGGCGTGACAAAATTCAAACTGTAAATATAATTTAGTTATGGCAACAGTGTAGCTAGCTAGCTGGTATTTCCCCATTGTAATGAATGGGAAATATAGCAAGCAGCTGCTCGTCCTACAAAGACGCATACCAGTCCGTAAAATCGCCTTAAAATCAAATCTGACACAACGGTTAGCTTTATAAAAGACATTGGGGAATGATGTTATATAAGGCGTGGTGCGAAATTCAAACCGTAAATATATTATAGTTATGCTGGCAGGTGGGCCGCGAGCCCCGTGGTGCGTATCCACAAAGGGTGACTTTGCGCTGGTGTAAGCCCAGCAGGCTGCCGCTTTCTCGTCAGACTGTGTGGAGCTCGTAAAGTCCGACCGTATTACCAAATTTGCAATTAGCCATCAATTTTTGTAAACGGCCCATATTTCAGCTTTATATAGTTGATTTCCCTCCGTAAAAAGTCTCAGAAGTTAATTTGGTAATGAAACATTGCAGTGTCTGGAATATGAGATTCTGTCGCTTCTCTAATGTATGTGTATTGGGGATTCGCTCAACCTATCAGCGCGCGTCTCTAATGTCTGCGTATGGCAAGTCGCTCAACCAATCAGCGCGCAGCTCATCTAAATATTCATGACCATACCATATTTGGAAGAAAAGCTCTTGTTACAAATAGGGCCAAAACACAGGGATGCATAAGGGCCAGTAAAATATCAACCAGGCCATTTTCAGCCCAACTAATGTTACATACCCCATTAGGAGACCATAAGGAAGAGTGTGAAATACCCTATATAATCATTCTATCACCCCTTTAACCCCCCTGCTAAATCAGTAATTTTATTAGCCAATATAATCTCTGAGCTAGCTACTGAACAACAATGTCAGCTAACATTTTTTGACACTATTAACACTGTGATGGAACTAAACCTGACACTTTATAAGTCACAGTAATAACAACCAATTTCACACAATGTTCTAACATTCAGAAATGTTAGTTGCTTACATTTCAATTTGGGTTCTAATCTGTGCCATGAAATTACCAACTTCTTCTCTTTCTCTGGGGACTACCAACGTTAAACTTTACAACCGCACGCCTGCTCTGCCTCTGACAGATCAGAGAGAGCTCAACAGTCCCACCCCTCCTCCGAGAGACCTTGGGTTCTGGAAGTAAATTTCCCATTCATTTCTCCCATTGACGTTTACGCAAAGTCATGATGCCATGTTGGAAACGTAGTGTTAGCCAATCGAAGGTGGTTGTGCCAGACTCCCGCCTTTGGCTGAGTGATAGAGCTCAACAGTCCCGCCCATAGTGGGTTCCGGAAGTAAAAATACAATGCAATTTCCATAAAATCGTAACCGTCAATGGTAGACTTAAAACCAGCTACGACATGACTAAGCGATTGTATATGCTCATATAGATGCTAAAAGTTCATGGGTCTTTTATTCGCAATGTCTTGGATAAGTACTCCATTACCCACAATCCTGAACAACCCACAATCCCACAGTGATGCCTCTTATTGGTGGAACTCATGCTGGTGAGGAGGGAGAGCTGCTGGGAGTGCCTTCACGATCAGTCATGCGCATGCCCAAGATGATAATCCTGTTTTACGAGGATTTACGACACTGCACGAATCACGATCTGCTCCACGCTTCTGCCGTTAGCCTCTACCGGGAAGCTAACGTTAGTTTAGATAACAACTAATTTGGCTAACCACTAACAGCTTGATTCAGTCTAAAATAATGTTAACTCAAACTAAACACTGTGTAAAGCAGGCTACAGCTGACGTAACAGCTTTTATATATTTTAACGGTTATTTTCAGGTTTTATTTTGAGGGTCTTTTAAAGTTATTAGTTTCAGTTTCAAGTTTATTTGTCACATGCATAGTCATACACTTACAAGCAGTGAAATGAATTCCTGACTCCACCCCAACTAATGACATAATTAAGTTATAGAATAAAAGTCAAGTTAAAAACATGAATTAATGAGAAACTAAAAATAAAAATATACCACCCAGATACCCCTACTCATAAATATAATAAAACCGTGTACTACTAAAGTGCTCACTAAAGTAGATCCAGGGCTTAAAGTGCAAGGTGCATCGAGCAGTTTGTCATGTTTTGATTCAGGAGCCTAACGGCTTGTGGATAATAAACTCCTCCTGAGTCTTTCCATATTTGCCATGATGCTCCTGAATCTCTTGCCTGATTTCAGCAGCTGAAATAGGCAGCTGCCAGGGTGGGAGGTGTCTTTTAAAATCTTGACAGCCCTACTCCAACATCTCTTCTGATAGAGTTCATCCAGAGATGGGAGAGCTGAGCCGCAGCAACGCTCAGCAGCACAGATCACTCTTTGGAGGCCTTCCTGTCCTTCTCACAGCTGTTGCCATACCATGCTGCCATACTCTGCGTCAGGATACTCTCCACAGTGGCAGAGTAAAAAGATCTTAAAATTGCTGGGGAGGCTCCAAACTTCCTCAGCTGCCTTAGATGGTACAGGAGCTGATTAGCTTTCCTGGTTGTAGTCTGTGTGTGAGCAGACCAAGTAAGGTCCTCAGAAATGGTGACACCCAGATATTTAAAACAGCACACACGCTCTACTGGAACCCTGTTGATGTTGAGGGGGGCATAGGGGTGTTGACCCCTCCTGAAATCCACTACAAGCTCCTTTGTTTTGCTGATGTTAAGTTGGAGGCAGTTAGTCTGGCACCATGATGCCAGACTCTCTACCTCCTCCCTGTAGGCCATCTCATTATTATTGGAGATGGACCCCAGCATTACTGTATCATCTGCAAATTTTATGGAGTTGGAGCTGTGCACGGCTGCACAGTCATACGTGTACAGCGAGTACAGCAGTGGGCTAAGCACACACCCTTGTGGTGCTAAGGTATTAATGGAGATGCAGCTGGAGATGTGTTTACCAATTCTCACTGCCTGGGATCTGCCTGTGAGAAAGTCCAAGACCCATGCACATAGACCACTGCTCAGACCCCATTTATTTATTACATGCTGTCTCAGCTAGTGGTTAGCCGAATTAGCTGTTAGCTAAAATAACGTAGCTTCCTTTATTCAGTGGTGCGCGATGGTTTATAATATGTACACAGTCTTGTACCTTTTTGGGGATTTTCTGTTTGTTTTTTCACTCAAAATGATATGTTGTATGCTTATGAGTCACGTTGTAGCTGGTTAGCCTAAGGCATGGTCTAAAACTCTTTATGTACGGATTTTTCCAGACGTCAATGGGAGAAATTAATGGGAAATTTACTTCTGGAACCAAAGTTCTCTTGGAGGAGGGGCGGGACTGTTGAGCTCTATTAACAGCTCAACAGTTCAACCCTTTGAACCAGTAATTGTTTGAACCAGTAATTATTTGTCCTCTGTCACTAACAGACAAGTTTGCAAACTCTCTCTTGAAGCACCAAATTTGATTTAAAAAAGAAATTATAAAAATTATATGTATATTATAATTTTTAGGGGGTGAGATGAAATTTAGCCCCCCTAAATTCTATTTTAAATAGAAAAAAATAGAATAAGTTATAATAATAATAGTAATAATGCAAACATATTTACACAATAAACACCCTCGTATAAACAGACAGTATATATACACACAGAGATACAGATGAGTAAGGTGAGGATGAATACAAATGACATATTGCACAGTTGGAGTACAGACAAAGCAAATACATTTTTATAGCACATCATTTCAAGTAATTCTGCTTATCAAAATGCATTTACAACCCCCCCACCCAAAGGAATCTACATTTACCGCACAACCACAGCATACAGTAATCATAAACCTGAGAAATAATAATTGTTTTTAGTTTACTTTTGAATGTGGACACAGTTAAGACAGATCTCGGTTGGTCACCGGGCTTTTGCTCGAGAGAACAGGGGCACCAGTTGTAATACACAGCATCCTTTGTGGGAGCATTTGTCCAAGGAATGACAGTGTGGTAAAAAAAAGAAAAAAACACATAGCCTATTTCTGTGTCTTCCATCAATTTTCTGTTGGCCAACTTAACCAGATTTATGAATAGTTTGCAAAATGTGATGTTTATGGTGGATTTGTCTGTAACTAACTATGATCTATGGATCTAACCCATGGATCTATAATAACTTAGCTACGTTTGGAGATGTGGTGGTTCCTAAGCGGAACTTTTTTGCCACTACAACAGACCGTTACTGCTTGAAGAAATAATTTCACTTTGAGTGGTTATGACAACAAAAATTAAGGTTAGCAGAATTAGGCTAGGCTTATATGGGACTACCACGTAGGTGATAACGACTACCAATGCAGATTGATTGTCTACTTTTTTTGTCTTCTGTCGTCTGCTCTTGAAAGTTGCTATATAAATAAACGTATTATTATTATTATTATTATATTATTATTATTATTATTATTAGGCACTTACTCACCTTTATATTTACCATTCATTTGACTATACCTGTTACCCTATGTTTTTAGCACTGCAACAAGTAACACACGTACAACACGTAATGCCAAGATGTGTCAGAAGGACTGTACATCCATGAGCCAATCACAGTATTCTTTTTTTTCTTTTTCTTTTTTGAGCCAATCACAGTATCCCATTTTGGGCGGACTATTTGAACGCAGCAAACTGCGGCTTGCTGATTGGCTAAGGGAGAAATCACTAAGAGAGGGATTGTCTCATTCAATAGAGCCTATTACAGTATTTCGATTCCAGTGGCATTTATCATGATTTGAAGATTTATTATCGATCTAAAGTACAAACTTCTTGACGATTATGTTAGAAATAAAGTCAAAACATACCTAAATATTACGTGTACGCTTTAGTTTATACCGTTAAGCCCGAAAGGAGGTGCCTTTGATTGGTTTCTGCCGTGTGACGTCGGTATGTGGGCGTGAGCGTTATGAACATCAACAAAAGAGAGAACAAGAGAAAGGAGAGAGAAGGACTAAGGTTACAGCAGAAGACAACAGATATGTGGATTTAACCTGCAATAACAGGTAGAGTAAACCTTGAAGATATATTGACATTATAATTATATGACACAGACTATGCGAACTACATTTTTCGCTTCTGCGGTTTTTTTCTGCTAACCCCTTACTCGAAAGAGAAAAAAACGGATGAAAGTAACTGGTCGACAATGGGACCTCCGTTATTTACTTTAACGTTAGCTATAATATTACTTAAGAAAAGCTAATGATTGTTGATAATTAACGTGTCTGTTTTTCTGCAATCATTTTCCCATCGCAAAATTTTTAACAGAACTCGTACAGAACGTTTGAAATGGTATTGAAGAGTATTTTCTATTCGCAATCTCTGTAAGGAAATATTGGCATTTATAGTGAGTGGTTCCTTTTTCTTTTAGGGGTTTAAACATAAAAATAACTATTTAATATTCGTTTGCAAGTACGATTTCCTTCCTATAGCCGAATATATTTTTCTTCTGGTCTGTTGTTGTTCGTATCCCCTGGATCCGACTCCTGTCCAAAAGCAGAGCTTTTTAACACGATTATATTCACAAAAATAAACCACCACAAACACATTTTGATCGGTTTAGTACATTTATGCCAAGCTGTAATCTATAAAACATTCGTTTCTGATAATGGTGTTGAACAGTATAGTTTGATAGACCTTTTATTTCACGAACGAAAGCAGCAGCCCCTCCCCCGCTCCTACCAGAAAGGATTTAAAACGCTAACGTTAGCTAGCTGCTGCTGGTTAACGTTAGCTTCCTCGGTTATCATCAACTAAAAGGATAAAACTAAGGATTTCCAGCAGCGTGGATTATGTTTTGTGTGTTTTAGGTTGTTAAGTAACCGACAGAACCTTGGAAAGCAGTTGTTTTTAGGTCCGAGGACATAGAAGGCGTCTACTAGAGGAAATCTGACACCGGAGCCCAGCTGAGCGAAGTGGGCTGGGCTTTGAGCTGGGCTGTGACCCTTGTTAGGACCGAGAGCAAAAGAAGGCCAATACAACACAATACCACAAATGAATAAACACTGTTTTCTTTGTTTGTTTTTACCAAACCTGGATACATATTGAAACGATTGCAGTTGCCCAGGTATTAGATAAAAAAATATCTTCATTTGTTTCCCTCTCTCTTTTCCTTTTTTAAAACACAATTTTTTAATAGCCTTGAAACCAAACGAGTATGCTGTTGTGTTTAAAGCTGTCTCCATTTCTTGTTCATTAATTATGGTGGTACGTGCCATTCTACAGATTTTTCTGAATTTCTTAATATTCTTTGTGAATTGTATTTCTATTTTGGACTGGCCAAGAGAACACATGAATACTAGTGAACCAGGGTGCTTTCCTGTTTTGCAGTGAAAATACTGTGGTGAAAACCCAAGATCACTTCCTCCAGTGGTAGAAGAGACATGGACGCCTTCAAGCTGATGAAGGAACTGAGGGTGAATTATGAGCAGGAGGCTCATTATCTCCCTAAAGAGACGGGGCTGAGCCTCATAGAGTCCACAACAGAGGTGAGCACATTTGGAGAGAAAAATTATCATTAATTCACAGTAGTCATTAAATCTTCTTCTGATTATTTCCACATTTGGAAGTTCAAATATGTTAATTTGAATTGACCGGTTTAAAAAAAAATAATAATAAAATAATGACACATGCCAGCCATGTCCCAAGTCTGAGCTGCTTATACTATGACTAGCAGGCCTCTTCAATACTATTCTGCCAAAATGTAAGTAATCATCAGGGTGTGGCAGATAAACCAGGTTAATCAACAGCACATCTTTGTTTTCCAGGATGACAGTCGGATCTCGGCCAAGTGCAGAGATGCCAAAGTGGAGGACCTGTGGAGTCTGACCAGCTTCTTCGGTTACAGCACGCAGACCTTTGTCCTGGCTGTTAACCTGCTGGACAGATTCCTGGCCATGATTAGGGTACGGAAAGCTCACACCTGACAGGACCAGACATTTTTCACTTTAGCTTTTGTTTTTAACAGGGTCGGGAGACACATTTTGGATGCTTATGAGATTTGTGAAAACCTGAAGCCTCTCACGTGTTATTAGCAGATGTGGTAAACAACTTATATAACAAGGATATTGTCAATTAATTTGGTAAAGCATTCAGCTTGAAATGATAAAATCCACAGAAAACGAGTGCATGATTTATAAAAAAAATATTCCTTTTTTTAATAAATCACTTCCTACTTCCTTAATCAGTACGTTACTGAATATAAATAAATGGTCAATATAACTTTGGGTTCAGCTCAGTGATGTGAAATTCTTACCCAACCAGTCATTTTCAAACAGTTTCTTACTCACGTGTCCTCCGCCTCAGATCCAGCCAAAGCACCTGTCCTGCGTCAGCGTCAGCTGCCTCCACATGGCGGCCAAAGTGACGGAGGAGGAGTGCAACCTGGCGCCCACTGGTGATCTCATCCGCATCGGACAGTGCAGGTTCACTGTGTCCGACCTCTGCCGCATGGAGAAGATCGTTGCCGAGAAGCTCAACTTCAAGTCCAAAGCCATCACTGCCTTAACTTTTCTGCACTTGTACCACCAGATTGCACTTTCCCACTCCACAGACAGGTGAGACCACCATATACAGGGAATTAAGTGTTCAGTTAAGTGTTAATATCCTGTTAAGTTTACATTCCTGCTGGTTGTTCTCCAAATAGTCAGGTTTTAGATGTACTTAAGTTCATTTACTAACACAATCTTCCTGTAGCGTCTTGAAAGTGGCTGCAGATACATAAGCCATCAAAGTCAACATTTAGTTTCTTGTGCATCAGGTACAAACATAGCCTTGGTGGAGGAACGTTCAGTTTGTTTCACATCTCTTGAATGTCAACATAAAATGCCAGAGTTCAGATTGGCATGTGAACACAAAGATTTTTCCCATGATTTGATTGGCAGAACTTCTTCACACCACTGTGCGTTTGTCACAGCAGTTCCACTTGATGTAGGGCAGCAATCACCTCTCGGCGTCTGACTGAAGTGCACTGATAAGATTTGTTGTCGGCTGCTACTGGCACCAACACTTTGCACTTGCATAACCCGACAGTGTGCTTCAATAAGCTGCACTTTGCTTCAAAACTCAACACGTAGTTTAAATCAGATTTGGCTTTTACAATGTTTTCAGTTTTAGCAGTCTTAAATCTTATGACTCAATAGTTAAATTGCTTTCATTTGCTATTCTGTTTTAAAAGGTGTTGACTCCATGATTTTAACTTAATGAACGTTAATACTGTTTGTCTGGGGAAACACCATTGACCTGAATTTGACTGTGTATGAACAGGAAGGAGAAACTGAGCCTAGAGAAGCTGGAAGCTCAACTCAAAGCCTGCCTGTGCCGGATCTCCTTCTCTAAAGCAAAGGTAGGAATTCACAGCAGAGGGTCAAAGGTCAGACAGCATTACAGTAGCTCAGCAGTCTTATGAGGCGCTCAGAAATGAGTTTATTTATTATAATTTTGTTGCTGTTTGACAACACGGAGACTGTGGTAAAATATTAAACTCCTTCTGTGGTTTGTGCTTTCAGCCGTCCGTCCTAGCCTTGTCTGTCCTGAGGCAGGAGATCGAAGGCGTTCGGTCGGAGGACATGCTGGAAATAGCCTATCACATCCAGAGACACCTAAAGGTAAACCCGCATGACTTTATCACACAACAACTCATCCAGGGAGGGAAAGTAACACCTGTGGAAACCTAATGTAATGAAAAAAACCTAATGAAAAGTTTGGGGACAACAACACTCCCAACAGCAGCTTGGGGGGAAAAAAAAAAATCACTTTAGAGGAAATGAGTCTAAAGGTTTAAATTCAAAGAATTCAAGTGATTTTATAAAAGTAAAAAAATGAACTGTTGGTATTTGTTAAAAATTCCCTGGATCAGTTACAAACAGGAAACCCTTTTGAGACCTACAGAGAAAGTGACTCCACAAACATTAACGTGAAAAAACAACAACTTGATTAACCACAGCCTGCAGGCTTATTACTTCAAGGCGAGATTCTAGTTTCTGGCTGAAGGGAAGTGAATTATGTATAATAATAGTCGGAATAGCAGCAGGAGGAGGGAGTGTGTGTGTGTGTGTGTGTGTGTGTGTGTGTGTGTGTGTGTCTATTTATTCTTGGCCCGGCTTTGGTCCACAATATTTGTGGTTATGTAACCTGGTGTCTGGTGTTTTGACGGCTGGACTCCACACGTTAAAGGAAATGAGACTTTTAAATGCTTGCAGTCACGGTGAGATTTCTGAAAACTGCCAAATGTTTGTGATAAATTGGTAATATTTTCAGGTATTTCCATCCTTCTTTACCTAATTACCAGAATGGAAATGTTTTTTTTTCCTCTTTATCTTAAGTTGCACATGCGTGCACACAACCTCCCTGCCACATTTATACTGTATGTGGTAATATAGTACCAGTATTGGTGTATTTTAGTTTATATGTTAATTAAGAAGCTTTTCTTTTTTCAAATAATGTTCCACCATGGAAATTTAACTACAGTATTTTCTTCCTAAACTGCATTTAGAGATAGTTTTAGATCCTGGTATGTTGCGGTCACAGTGATACAGTGGCTCAACCCTCCCACTTACAAACACCTTCATGGCCAGCTGATCAGGTTTCAGGACAAATGTACAGAAGCTGTTTTAACCTAGTTTTTCTTAACCTGAAAAAAGAAACCAGGGTTACAGTTTACAGGAACATACGGTTAAGTAACTAGGTTATTTTAAATGCAAAGATCAGTCAGTCAGTGAATAGGGCAGAGGGCTAAACGGCTAAACTGAACTGCTCTGCTGTGCATTTGGTTTCAGATTACGGACGGTGAGCTACTGCTATGGAGTGAGCGTGTGGCTCGGTGTCTGTCGGACTACGCCTCCCCTGAATGCAGCAAACCCAATCACAAGAAGCTGCAGTGGATCGTGTCGCGACGGACTGCCCAGAACCTGCACAGCTACCGTGTCGTCCCTGAATTGCCCACCATCCCAGAGGGCTGCTGGGATGAGAGCGAGAGGTCAGAGCCCCAAACACACCTGAGCAGGATACGGTCAGAGCCCCAAACACACCTGAGCAGGATACTGTCAGAGCCCCAAACACACCTGAGCAGGATACGGTCAGAGCCCCAAACACACCTGAGCAGGATACGGTCAGAGCCCCAAACACACCTGAGCAGGATACGGTCAGAGCCCCAAACACACCTGAGCAGGATACGGTCAGAGCCCCAAACACACCTGAGCAGGATACGGTCAGAGCCCCAAACACACCTGAGCAGGATACGGTCAGAGCCCCAAATACACCTGAGCAGGATACTGTCAGAGCCCCAAACACACCTGAGCAAGATACTATAGGTTAACAATACTTGCATATATATACACACACTTAATAAAATAACTAATCATACCTTAATATTAGACTTAGTACAAATGTACACTTACTCACTGAGAAACAAACTCAGTACAGGTCAATCCATTTTTTCCTCGTTTTACAAAATATGCAAAAATTCTATATATATCTGATGTAAATGAATGAATACAGAGACAGAGAATCTGACCAAATATTCAACACTGACTGTGAGAAGCTAAATGTTTTTGATACTTAGTGCTACAAACACACTTCAGTCAGAACTCCTAGTACTGTGCTTCGAAGCAAACTTCAACAATCAGACTGTCCGTAGCTTAACTGAACTATGGATTGCGTTAGATTCGGTTTCATTCTGATGCAGATATCCGACTGGGATGACAGCTCACAGCTGGTAAAATTTCCCTTTTTAAATACCGAACACTCCTGACAACAATAACAGAGGCATTTAAAATAACAAGTAGTCAGACACACCTTGTGTGACACACACACACAAACACTCCTGACAACAATAACAGAGGCATTTCAAATAACAAGTAGTCACTCTCTCACACTCACACACACTTTGTACAGCCATGCAACACTGAAACACTATGAAAAGGCTGTGTGCTAATACTTGTATGTAATCCAGTCAGCAAGCTATTTATGTAAATTTGGACTTGGATCAGCTGGAAGTGGAAACTTTAACTTTTTTCTAAAAACAAGGACTTTACTTTGAGTGACTAGCAGATTAAATGGGTGTTTTTCACTTTGTTTGTGTGTGTGTGTGTGTGCGTGCATGTGCGCGTGGGTGTGCCGTCACACTCCTGTGAGGCAACCGGCTATGCAGCAACACAACTTTCTGATGTGTTGTAACAACACGTCACACAAACACACACAGACCGGCCCCTCCGCCTGAGCTTTTCAGGGCCTCTCCTATCTCGTAGCACGGCATGATAGGATGTGTGCAAGTCACCGGTGACGTCCCACAGACACAGAGGTTTCCATTACGTCACATGAGTCAGAGGGCCTCGCCTTAACATGGAATTTCTGGGGTGTGTAAAAAGAAGGAACTGAAACATGGAGCCTTTCCCCAGCTGATTCTTGTAAACAGTGAGCAGTAACCCACAGAACAGCTCAGTTAAACTAAAATCCCAAACCTGCTTCAATCCTTTATGTTAAATTCCACACATGAACTTTCAGCAGATGGTAACAGTCAGCGGAGTCAGACTTTTAACTGTCGCAAGTCAGAACGTGAGATCAGGTGGTGATAGATGGCAGCAGATGGTCTGCTTCAGATTTAAATACAGTTTCTTCACTCATCATAAACTGTGTCTTATGTCCCAGTGTGACATAAATGTTAATACTCAAAGGGGAAAAGTGCTGCTTATTTTTACTATTAGTTAATTCACATTTCCTTTTTAAAGCTATAGTGTGTAGTTTCTGTCGCCCCCATGAGGAAATCTAAGTAACAACAAACCTGTCTTTATCTACCTGTGTATACTGACAGCATATCCCTCTGTGTCTCTACAGTGAGGACTCGTGTGAGGACATGATGAGTTCCGGTGAGGAGTCTCTCAGCAGTTCCCTGGGCAGCGACGCTGAAGGGCCCTTCTTTCCTCTGCACCTCCGCCGCCAAAAACACCGCCAACCCCTCCACGCATGACGCCGCCCTGTGCTTTGCCACCCCCCCCCCCCTTTTTATTTTATTTTTTTTACCTGAAGTCTTTAATTTATTGTTTAATAATCTCCGGCGCTGGTGGAGAATCGCACAACAACTGGCAGCTGAGCAGTCCGGACTCTTCCTGGTAGATTTTAGTCTGTGGATGTGTTGGTGCATGTTAAGATGTCACATTCCAGGGTGTATGCGTAGTTAGATAAACTTTGGTTTGACGTGACGCAGTGTCTGGTCTTTAAGGTGCTGAGCTACAACAAGACACTGCAGTCCGATTCTCAGTTCAGACCAGAAAAGGTTCATGTTATCAACAAGATAATTTGCCAAAACGTGGTATTTATTTTAAAGAATGTGATTTTTTGTTTGACTGTTATTGATCCAAGACCGCTTTTATTAAGGTCAAGGAGGTGTGATCTTGATGTACAGAAGCTGAGAGTGGCTGTGGTTGGTGGTCAAAACTTAAATATTCAAGTTATAAAAGCCCTTTAACGTAAGGTACAGAAATAAGTCCGTTATTCTGAGATAAAGACACACTGACATCCTAATCAGCACTAAATGGTCTTTTTTTCCTGGATAACAGGGTTTAAAAGGTAAATTTGAGCATTGTTTGTCATTTCTTGACATCATTACATTGCGAGCACGTCTGCTCTCATCTTCTGTAGTCAAGTTTAATTTGCACAGTTTTCTTGTTATCTCATTTGATGCGTCAGAAACTGTTCACTGAGTTGTTTAGAGCTCGACGTGTTTAGTCAGTCCTGGATGCCAACAGCAGGGTGACGTGCCTTGCTCAAAGGCAGCAGGGGGAAGAGATCTGAATCAGTCAGAGTTGTTCTTCAGATTCAAACCCTGCTGACAGGCACCACAGGGTGTTCCGAAAAAATAAAAACCTTTAACGAGTGTATGTTGGTGGATGTGTGGACGTATGACCCTGGTTTAAATTTAAAGTTGATCATTTTTTAGGATGAAGCTTAAAAAAGTTTGGTGTTTTGAAAATGTCGTTATGTGAGAATGCTGTATGGAACAAAAATGTTGATCGTGTTAAAAAAAAAAAAAAAAGTAAAACTGTAAATGATGTACAAAAAAATGTTAATAGTTCTTTGTAGATATTAAGTTATTTATTCTTTTTGTCACTTGTACTGAAAAAAAAAAAGTCTAAAATCTTATAAAAATATTATTTTTTATCTGTTGTCTGTCTCTCTTTCATCATGTCTGAAAACAACCAGCTGTTTGGATTCTTTTTTTTTTCTAAATACATGATAAAAGTGTAAACTAAATGGACCAAATGAGGCAGAGAAGTGAACATAACAGATTTATTTAGAGATTGATGTTGCACTCTCACAGGGCAGGGTGTCCTACAGTTAAAATCCTCCAGCAGATATTTCTTTTAGTATGACAGAGCATTAGGGCCATCATTAGGAGAAAACAAATCCAAGTTCTCCACATTAAAATAGTAATTGGGTAGTAAGTGTTTCTGAATAATTTACTTTGTGTCCACAGTGAAGTTGACAGATGAGGTCTTTGGCAGTGAAGTAAAATATTCATCAATATATCGCATCATTAAAAAGAAAAGCTTATTTGATAGTTATTTGAACAAATTTGATCAATTATGTCACACAATTCGCTTATTAAACAAAGTAAAGTCGTGCTACATTGGCCCTTATACTAGGTTATGTTGTATTTTGGCAAATTGTAAGTCTTCAAAAATTTTAATCAAAACTTGGGGAGAAATTCACAAAACCATGAAAGTATTTTTTTTTTTTTTTTTTTTTTTTTCACGTGGCCCTTTGTCTTTGAGAAGACTGACAAAGCTTTATCATGTCCCGTTGGTTTCTAAGGACTACCCAAAACTAAGTGGTGTTATTCAAATCTGTTCCGTTTTGTTTCGAGAAGCAGATGTAGAAAGGAATATAAAAATAATTTATCTCAAAGAGCGAGGTGTACTTTCATTTACAGAGATACTGATGAGGAAAGTCAAACGACGCAGACTTTCAGGATTTCTATTTTAACAAAACACACACACAGTTGTAATTATTACCAGATAGATGTGGATTTAGGCAAATCAAGAAGTCCCAGGATGTAACAATTCCTAAAAACTAAGTAACTTTAGGGCACTTTAGTTCTTTTCAGCTTTTATATTCTCTTAAAAAGGCAGGGGCCTCCAGTCAGTTTCTCTTTTTCCTACTTACTTCTGTTAGTATTCCTACATTATTTCACACACACACACACACACACACACACACACACACACACACACACACACACACACACACACACACACACACACACACACACACACACACACACACACACACACACACACACACACACACACACACACACACACACACACCTACCAAATTAGTTGCAGTCAGTTTTCTTCAGCCAGTCTGCAGACGTGTTCAGGGATCACCAACAATGTGATGGATCCTTTTCCATCATCCATTCAGTTTATCCTCCTCCGTTAGATCCATTTTACAGTTAAGTTCATTCATGTATGTACAATCCCAGTGAATAATACCATACCATTAGAAATCCATTTTCACAAATCCTGAGGCAGCTGAAGACACCAGAAATCCAAAAAACATTCCTTTTAATTTGAGGCCGGTGAGTCCAGCCCCTTGCTTTTGTTTTGGCGAGTTATTAGGAGAAAAACGTGTATTCCACGTGTATTCAGTTCGATTCACTCCCCCTTCGTATGATGGACAGACCAACTGATGAATCAAAATCCCATTCGAGACTTCTTCCTCTTGGGCTGCGACGCCTGCGACAGCCCCATCCGACCCTGTGAACTCTGGGAGAGGGACTGAGACTGGGAGAAACCTGACCAGACGGCGGTGTCCTGGGACAGATCCATCCTGAGGCTCCTCTGAGGGACAGACTGGGAGCTACGGAGCTGAGTGGAGGACAAGGCCATAGGTGGAGGTGGGTGGTGCACAGTGCTCCCCTCTTCCAGGAAATAACCGTCATGCTGCGAGGGCTCATCCTAGAAAAACAAACAAAAGTTGTTGCGAGTTTAAAGGCAAGTCATGATTCTGTATTTTCAAAGGGCCTTTCTTCTTCGTCTCCTTAGGATTTCGGATGCTGACCATGTATTCACAATGTCCCCAGTTTGACTCCTGCTGGAGACCTTTGTTGCATGTCATCCCTCCTCTTACTTCCTGTTCATGCCCAAAAAAAGAAGTTTTAAAAAGGCCCACAGTGCTGGGTTTATATGCTTGAGGTGCATGCATGATTAACTAATAAGAATTAGGGCTGAATGATTAATTGCAATTAAATCGCAATATGTTAAAATGCGATTTTTTTCATTGCAAAAGCTGCGATAACGCTCTGGTCACATGACACGCCAGAGTAAAACAGTCTGCCGAGGAAGCATCAACTTGCCAAGTGCAGGGTATTGTGCAAAAAAGGGCTGCATAATATATATCTTTTTTTTGTAGTCATTGCAATATTAACTAGCGCAAAAACCGCATTGCGAAAGGTTGCGACATATTGCGAAAGACACTCAGATTTTGTGTGTTGGTTTGATAGAAGATATCAGTAGAAAACTGCACTTTAAAGTGTAACTGTATAAATGTCACTTTTTTTTAGTGGTGCCTTTTATATTCAATTCAATGTGTTCAATAAAAGAATGTTGGTTTTATTTGTTATAAATTCAATAAGCAATTTGTTGTATTTTAGCAGAATACCGAAAGCAACAGAAAGGCAGAACTGAGTACACTTTAATATCTTCATTCATCGCAAGAAATATCATTATCGCCATATTCAGCAACTTTATCGCATATTTTCCTCATATCGTGCAGTGCCAGTGCAAAACCTGCCCTGCTAACGTTGCTACCTCGCGGGGCTACACTACTAAGCTGTGTTACCACTTTAAAAAAAACACCTAAAAGCCATGTACGAGAGTTGCACAGCTAAAAAGCTGAACACCAGTGTGTCAAGTACGCAAAAATATTACCCGACAGGGATCACTGACCGAAATGTTTGGAAGTGTTCATATGAACGTACTTCAGAACGGAACGTGGAAATTACTCAAGCATCGCAAAAGATTTGATGCACCTCAGCACGGTGACCAAGCCTGGGCTCACAGCTTGGATAAATACACTGGCTAAGTGGTACAACATGCCCTGCCGCACATTTTAGCCATGTCGCCATATAGGAGTTACACAAAAAATATAAACAGAGTCGCCGCGGAGTTGAAAACAAAGGAGTTTTTTAAGCTGCTATAACTGACGTGGTCAAGCCGTTGGATCACTATGGCTGGCAGTGCCATCCTCATTGTGCACATAGAGCCTCCATATTTAAAGACTGTCCAGTAAAGTTCTCCTTGCCATTCTCGCTCCAACTTACGCTACTCTCGTAACCGCCATACTGCGATAAGAAAAACACTAAACCGTCACAGCCCTAGTGTAATGTTCACTACATACCAGAAAACTGAACTAGTAGACGGGGACTGGAGGAACAGCTTTTCTATTTTAAGATCATTAACATTGGTTGGGTAAAACCCTTGTTATGGGGAAAATCACCAAAAGGGTTTTTCTGTATTTAAGGAAATCTCAGACTCAGCTTCAGTCTAAGCTTGGCCTGATGAGCAGACTGAATTCACATTTCTTTTCACTGCACTCGTTCAGCATGCTATTGTGTTCACCTTTGCCAATGTCATGCTGGGAGGGGGTTATTTTGTTTTGCCCAAACAAATCAGAGTGAGTTACTTATTTATCCTGATAAAGCTGGAGTGTGAAACCTTAGTCTCCCCCATTTGGCAGCGAGGGTAATTACACAAACACTGTCGACGTGCATAAGAAAAGCAGCGGGAATTACTCCTAATTTCCTTGGTTGCAGAACGGCTCCGTGCTCTGCTATCCGTCAATACCCACCAGGTCCGGATTTGTTGTTGTGGAATATATATATATATATATATATATATATATATATATATATATATATATATATATATATATATATATATATATATATATATATATACACACACATACATACATATACATACATACATACATATATATATATATATACACATACACACACACAACCTATTCTAGGGTTTACAAAGATGGTCTGAAAAAGGAAAAACATCCAGTATGCTGCAGTCCTGGGGGGCGAAAATGCCTTGTTGATGCTAGAGGTCAGAGGAGAATGGGCCGACCGATTCCAGCCGATAGAAGATCAACTTTGACTCAAATAACCACTCGTTACAACCGAGGTATGCAGCAAAGCATTTGTGAAGCCACAACACGAACAACCTTGAGGTGGATGGGCTACACCTGCAGAAAACCCCACCGGGTACCACTCATCTCCACTAAAAATAGGAAAATGAGGCTACAATTTGCACAAGCTCACCAAAATTGGACCGTTAGACTGTCTGATGAGACATTCAGATGGTAGAGTCAGAATTTGGCGTAAACAGAATGAGAACATGGATCAGTCATGCCTTGTAACCACTGGGCAGACTGGTGGTGGTGGTGGTGTAATGGTGTGGGGAATGTTTTCTTGGCACAGTTTAGGCCCCTTAGTACCAATTGGGCATCGTTTAAATGCCACAGCCTACCTGAGCATTGTTTCTGACCATGTCCATCCCTTTATGACCACCATGTACCCATCCTCTGATGGCTACTTCCAGCAGGATAATGCACCATGTCACAAAGCTCGAATCATTTCAAATTGGTTTCTTGAACATGACAATGATTTCACCGTACTAAAATGGCCCCCACAGTCACCAGATCTCAACCCAATAAAACATCTTTGGGATGTGATGGAACGGGAGCTTCGTGCCCTGGATGTGCATCCCACAAATCTCCATCAACTGCAAGATGCTATCCTATCAATATGGGCCAACATTTCTAAAGAATGCTTCCAGCACCGTGTTGAATCAATGCCACGAAGAATTAAGGCAGTTCTGAAGGCGAAAGGGGGTCAAACACTGTATTAGTAGGGTGATCCTAATAATCTTTAAGGTGAGAGGGTGTGTTTGCACGCACACACGCACACACACACACACACACACACACACACACACACACACACACACACACACACACACACACACACACACACACACACACGCCATTCAGTCGAAAAATTTCCGAAATATGATTTTACTCCAGCTTCTGTGTAGACTGGACAGATTAGTTAAATCGTTAGTGGCAAACCAACATGACGCGTGTCTGAACACAACACTTTCCTCTTACCTGTGGTGCAAACAGAGAGCTGAGGTAGTCCTCAGCTGGACGCTTGTTGCTCCTCTGATTGGCCAGTGTGGAGTCAGGTTTTGGTGTCTGAGACAGGGCAAGGGTGCGGGAGCTGCTGGGAGTCTGCTGGTCACCTTGTTTATCTTTAACACTTTGAGGTGTGGTGGTCGGTGTGTAAGCTGGAGTGTCAGTTTGCATGGTGGAGGGTGTTGAGGCTCTTGGCGTCCCGCACTCCAAAGAGCCCTCCAACTGGGACATCTTACTTTCGGTGTCTGACCACGCCCCCTGGCTCGCTGCAGAGGACCAGCCAGTTGAATCGGAAAAATCGCCCAGCTCTGACTGGTAGCTGACAGACGAGGTGAAGCTCCCGGACAGCTCCAGGCGTCGGCCGGTGGCTCTCTTTGCCTCCTTCTCCCTCCTCCTTTTCCTCTTCAGAGCCTCCACCTTCTCCTCCCTGTTCAGCCCCAGCTGATCCTCCCACCACGCCCGCCACGCCTCCTCCCCCTGCCAGGAGAGGGTCAGACGTTGGCTGATCTGATCTCTCCATATTTCTGTATCCACCGGGTCTGGCACCATTACCACATCTGGAGCCCCGAGGGAGGCGGAGACAGCACTGTGAACCAGCAGCGAGCGTTTGGACATGCACGCTCTCAGATCACGCCTCAGGCTCTGCACAGGCTTAGCTTTTGTCGAATATCTCTGTGCCTCATCTCTCTCATCTTCAGAAAGGTGGAGGAGGCCTCCAGTTTTGACTGTCAAGTGCTGTAGGCAACGTGGACGGGGCTTCTTATCACGACTCTTATGCATCAATTTCTGGAGCCAATGTTTCCACGTGCTGAGAGCGCCGTCACTGAGCTTTACTGGAGTCTGCCACTCTGAGGGACCAATGTGACCCAAACTGCTGGCTTCCTCAGTATTATCAGCTGTATCTTTACCCACCTTTCCATCTTTCACACCTACTTCCAATCCACACACTTGATCCAGCTCTGGATCATAGTTGACGATGACCTGCAGCCCAAACTGCTTCAGGTTTTGACCTTTCCCTCCAGAGTCGGAATCCTCAGAGGAAGAGTGAGAGTTCAGCACTCGTTGTTCCCTCTCTGGTGTTTCAGCCACAAACCTCTGCACAGTTGGACCCTGAGTCGGTCCGATTACACCCTCATCGCTCGATGTGTCCGATACAACCATCTGAGAAGGTGGTTGAAGCTGTTTGGCTGGTTTTCTCCCTGAAGTTGTGGCTTCTTTTAGAGTTGGTTGTGGCAGAAGATCATCATCTGCTGCTGGAGGTCGACCGGTGTCAGGCTGCTCAGGCTCGAGGATCTGGTAGAAAATATCTCCCCCCCCCCCCCCCCTGCCTTACAACACCCCCCCCCCCCCCCCCCCCTTTTTTTTTTTTTTTTTACACCAAGACCTGATAACATAACAAAACAATGTATAACAACATACTAAACACAAAGGTTTAGCCACGTCATACTTGTATGATTATCTTTTTTCAAAAGTAAGAGTTGGGAATATTATGTCAACTGTACAAAGAATCTGTTGTATCTTGTCATGTACTGAGCACAGTATTTGGGGTGCTGCGTGCAGTCACTGCTCCGAGCAGTTATTGGTCAACAAATAGCTTTGTGTAGGTTTTTTGATGGTTAAGTAACAAAAAAGCCAGAACAGAAAAAGCAGATGCGTCTGAGGTAAATTACAAAATAGTGTCTCTATGACAGAATTTGTCCGCAAAAGAGCACGGACACGTTTCAACTGTAAAATGTCCCGCTCAGTACATATATTGGTCTCAATTCTTCAATAACCAAATCTTTAGCGCACACACGCATGCACGCAGTTTGGACTTGGACCAGCTGGAAATGGAAACTAACTTTTTTCTAAAAGCAAGGACTTTACTAAGAGTGACTAGCAAATTAAATGAGTGTTTTTCACTTTGTGTGTGTTCGCCGTCACACTCCTGTGAGGCAACCAGCTGTGCAGCAACACACAAGTTTCTGATGTGTCGTCACTCACACTCACACACACTCACACTCACACACACACACACACACACACACACACACACACACACACACACACACACCTGCAGCAGGTGAGGACAATCTGCTGGTAGCGATGTCCATGCGGTGAGGGATCTGGACAGGAAGGTGTTTCAGACTGTCTCTGGGTCTGAGCAGTGCCCGAGGAGGACCGTGAGTGGAACAGGCCTCCGCTCTGCCTCCTGAACACACACACAAAGTTTTATACAGATGTTTAGTACGAACCTTGACACTCTTGAAATTACAAAAAGGGACCAATACTGAAACATAAATTTTACACAAAGTTGTAGAAAAGTCAGTTGACTGTCCACTGACCCGAGTACTGCAGCAGTGTGATTTCCTGAGAGCTGTGGGACCCCAGCAGGACCTTAGTGGTCTTAGCCCCACAAACAGCATGACAAAACATGGGTGGGGACTGCATCATGTGATCCCACTTGAGCATGGGCATGCAGGGGAAACGCTCGTCCATGATGTAGGCTGAGAACTGACAGAGAGAGAGGTACCGTCAGAGAGACAGGAATTTAAAAAACACTTTCTGAATCTGGAAAAAAAGATCAGACTGCTATAATAAGAAATACTTTATTGATCCCCCAAGGGGAAATTACATTTGATAGTTTTTACAGTTTAGTTTTTAGTTATATGATCCAGCAGGATGTATGAGCTGGACGGGTGCTTGCGTGGAATGTTAGCTTGTGAGATCAGTGTTTTTGTATTTTAATAAAATAACAGAGTGGCGAGTTGTCTCTTGTAAAGGGATCATCTGATCGCATCAAATCAGGCATCAGGATCACCCGGTTTAATTTACACTAATGCTAATATTCGCTGATGAGAAAATATTTCCCTGCATAAGTGAAAACTTTGACCTGCTGGTGGTATTGGAGGAAATGTCATCCCCAGAGGATCATTCATCCTCTGGGGATCACGAATTATTTTTCATGGCAAGATATTGCAGTCTGGACGAAAGTGGTGGACTACTACTATCCATAAGGCCATTGCATAAAAAAAGAGCTACATTTGAATGGATGCAAATTCTGGAAGTGCATTTGATAAAATGTTCAAACCACCCCATAACTGCAAAAACTCAAAAGCATTAGCAGGCTGTTTGTAGGCACAAGTCTACATTTAGTCTTTTCTAAGTGTGCATTTTATGTTTCAAAATTCTTTATTAATCTTCTAGTTAGGGCTGGGCAATATATCGATACTATATCAATATCGTGATGTAAGACTAGATATTGTCTAAGAGTTTTGGATTTCGTAATATGGCATAAGTGTTATTTTTTTTCTGGTTTTAAAGGCTGCATTGCGGTAAAGCAATGTCATTTTCTCTACTCATACGGTTACTAGCCTTTCTATAATTTGCCTTTACCCACTTAGTCATTATATCGCCATAACTGATGATTATTTATCAAAAATCTAATTGTGAAAATATATTGTTAAAGCACCAATTGCCAACCCTACAATATGTCGCAATATCAACATCGTGGTATTTGGTCTAGAATATTGTGATATCCGATTTTCTCCATATCGAATTTTTGGTTCAATGGATACCACACATAGGAGTAGTCGTTTTCTTTAACGTCTTGAAATCTCGTTTTCCTCCTACATAGTTGAACTTCAAACACATGAGAACCCTAACATTTAACAAGAATTTGAGAGAAGAATTTTCCTTAAAGTCAGCCTGACATATTTGGTATCTTTGGGAACTTAAGTATATTTACTAGAATTTAAAATAATGTTCAGAATCAGAATCAGAAAAGCTTTATTGCCAAGTATGTTTACACACACGAGGGATGTGTCTTGGTATCGTAAGTGCAAATCACATTAAAACATTAAAGCAACATGCACAAACACACCGACTCTGTGGGTTTAAACAAATTTTGGACAAGGTATGTACATGTGTACATTTGTGTTAATATCCATGTACCTGAGTCGTGATGAGGTGCTGGAAGGGATGGACATCTCCCAGATATCTGGACAGAATAAGTCTCTCCCCACTGCGACACTCCGGGGTGTTGCTGATGCGAAACAGAGTGTGATTCGAGACAGGACTCACCTGGAGGGACAGAAGAGGAAGGGGAGGGAAAGAATAAGTCCAGGCCTGGACAATTCCTGGTGGCCTGGCTAGCTGATTGGCCCCGAGTGTCAGACTCTTGTTAACCCTTACACCGCCGACATTACTCTTACATAAATAAATTTGGATGCTGCTGTCTGAATGTTACATCCAGAGTTCAAAAGTACAAAAAGATTGCATTCTACTCTGTGCTTAAAAAGCAGGTTAAAGGTGCAATATGTAATACTGACAGCTAGCGTTTAAAATGGTTACTGCAGTCCAAAAAAATATTGGAGTCGTCTCCCCTGCCCCTCCTCCCCAGACTCGAAGTTCACGGGGGATGCCAGGTTAAGAACGTTGAACGTAAAGTCCCACCACGTCAATGTTAGCTAGATGCTAGTCTCGCATTGCCAGACATAGCCAGAGTAGCTAGATGCTGGCTATGTTGACAGTCATAAAAGCCCATGCTCTCGCGAGCTCTTTCCCCGGCTGACAGTCACCTTTTATCGGCTAAACGTTATAACAACAACAGTTAGAAAAGGCCGCGGCCTCGCGGTCCTCTGTACCCAACTGACAGCCACCCTTTCTCTGCTTAAAATTACTGCAACAACCGCTTAAAAGACCACAACCTCGCGGTTGTCTGTACCCAGTTCACAGTCACCGATTGTCAGTTACAGCCGCTGAACAGAAGTGGGGGAAGAATTTTGACAGGGGGGAGATTTTTGATTCTACTACTTTCCAGAAACCGTTAAATATAAGAAATTAAATAAACATGTAGCCATTCTTCCATGAAGATTATAACTGTGTCAAAGTTTATGTGTAGATAAATCAAAAATATTTGATGCATGATCTACAAAATAATTGTAGATTGTAAAGGAGAAAATACTGGCTTTAGCAATGTTGTCAGAGAAGATAGTATATCAACTTAGCAGGTTTCCTTAATAACTGATGATATATTGTGCTCATCTTTTGATTTAATACAATATATTAGATATTGGTCCTTTAAGAAAACAATGGAATAGGTCTATGAATGTAACATCACCGGCAGTTCAGGTTTGTACACTTAAAAAGGTGCAATATGTAATACTGACAGCTATTGTTTAAAATAGTTACTGCAGTACAAATTCAAAATACTGGAGAGAGTCATCTCCCCCGCCCCCTCCTCCCCAGACTTGAAGTTCATGGAGGTTGCCAGGCTGAGACTGCAGCATCCATAGTATCGCTTTACCAGACCCTCCTCCAAAGCGCGCTGAAGGAGCATCCACAACAATGTTGCTAGATGCTTGTCTCACATAGCCAGACATTACTTCACAGCACAGCGGAGTAGCTAACGTTAGATGCTAGTCTCACATTGCCAGACATTACTTCACAGCACAGCAGAGTAGCTAACGTTAGATGCCGGCTATATTGACAGTCATAGAAGCCTGTGCTCACGCGGAGCTCTGTACTCAACTGACAGACAAACTTTATTGGTTTAGAATTACGGCAACAATCTCTAAACACACTGCATTTACATTTACACCCCATTTACAGCCCCCCTCTCGTGGCTTAAAATAACTCACAGTTGACGGCTACGGCCACTGAACAGGCTACATGTTGTAAACAGCCATGGCCCGCATACCTGCTCCTCCGGTTACGTTAGCAGGGTTAGCAGGGTTAGCATGGCGGGATCACTTTACTGGCTGTGTCTCAATTTGTTTTTGCGAGTAACCAACTTGGGTACTCTAGCTCTATAATTCAATGTGAGTACACAAATGCTGAAATAACATAAAATGCCCGTCCCTTGTAGTCGTGATAAATTCGCCTGAAGCTAATGCTTAACAGTTCAGGAGGAAATTAGCCAACACGGCGTCCTTTTGGGCTCTTAGCTGTCTCCATCTTTCAAATACATCTCCAATATTTACCCGGGGTTTGTTACGTCTCTGGTCACGTAACTGTTAGGTTGGGTAGAATTTATCTCCGTTGATCCCGTTCGTTTGTGTGCTGCTTTCATGGCTGTACTAACGTTACAGCTGTAGCGCGCTGAGTTTACGTTTCTACTGGTATATCTGGCAACCCGGCCTGGCTGTCAAACTGGGCAGTTGATACCAACACACAGGCCAAAACATAAACAGAAATTCCGTCACGGAACAGAAATTTCAAAAAGGAGAAAATACTGGCGTTAGCATTGTTGTCGGAAAAGATAGTATTTCAACTTAGCAGGATTCCTTAATATCTGATGACGCATTGGGGTCATTTTTGGATTTATTACAGTAAATATATTATATATTGGACCTTTAACATACTGTAACTACTGCCGTATTAAACCCTCCGAACCCAGTCTGCTAAACGTTGTTTTATTATTTTGATGTTGAAAATAGTTATTAAATATTATGTATCATAATATTAAAGCCCAATCAGTTCAATATATTTTTTTATGTTGAGGCTAACTGTGTTTATAATTGTGATGTACTCATATACTGCACAATGAGGAATTCAAGTACAAAATACTAGTTCTGGTGGTGTCCTCCCCAGTCTCGAAGTTCACGGGGGATGCCAGGTTAAGAACGTTGAATGTAATGTCCCACCACGTCAATGTTAGATTCTGGGTGTGTGCGAACACGCTAGCTTTTTACTAAATATGACGTGTAAACCCCCTACCTATTTCCAGCATGTAAGGGAATTGTTCCCGGGTTGTGACCCAGGTAGTGTCTGAATTGGATTAACCTGTGTTGACTGGCTTGGTTTAAATTGACAAAAGAAGGGTGGTACACAGGTCAGATAACCCTGGTCATTGTTGTGAAAGAGATGTTGTTAATCTACACTGCGTTCTTTGAGAAAAGACTAACTTAACTCAGTGTTGTCCACACTGGATAAGGAAAAAACATTGAGCCAACCACCTAATGTCTTGTCTCACCCTAATGTCTGTGAGCTCCACCCCCGTCCTGTCTGCGTACAACATCACCCTTGGGTGGGCGGAGAACTCGCACCATCGCCATGACGACTTAGCGTTGAAGTACAGGTTGCTGTCTTCTTCCCGAATCTTCTGCATCCTGATAGGAAAGAGTGTCACTTTAATTTTAAATTTGACTTATGATTGAACTTGAAACAGATAAGACCTGTATTTGTAAGAAGAATGAGTAAACACTTTCCTGTCTAAAGAAAAAAAAAAAAAACTTTCTCACCCTCTGCCAACAGTCCACAGGTTTGCTGCTCCACTTTCACTTGCCACTAGAACTTCACCTAAAACATGAGGACTGAAAACACACAGCAGACAGCAGATGTTACTTTACCCCTTTACCTACTTGGGACATTTTCAGAACTCAGAAACTTTCTGTCACCGAACATCAAGGATGCAGGGGGAATTGAACTACCATCCTGCAGCAGTGCTGCTCCTCCCTCATGGTCACTCACCTGACGTTGATGCAGGTTGCGACCTCTCTGGTGTTGACAACTTGCAGCAGACGAGGTTCATTTCGTTCGCTGAACCTCCAAACTCCACACAGGTGATCCGACCTCACTGCAACACAACCTGCAAACAACAAACATGTTAAAATGTCTGCACACTTTATTGGTTACAAAAGTTTCCTTTCCATCAGACGCCTGATTTATATATTATACGGCATAGCCGCAGCCCACAATTTAGCAAATGTGCAGTGAAGAGAGAGAGAGAAAAAGAGAAAGAGAGGTGTGTGTTGATGTGTTTGAAGTTAGCAGTAAAGTTACAGCTGTGAACATGGCAAAAGAGTGTGTGTACTAGGGCTGCTCGATTATGGAAAAAATAATAATCACGATTATTTTGGTCAATATTGAAATCACGATTATTTAACACAATTACTCATTGACCTTTGGGTATAATGAGAGGGTATTAAGAGTCTTTGGATCAGAATAAAATCTGTTTCACTACTGTGAGTCGGCTCAGCTTTACAGATATCCCACATAACGTTACACAGCTAATGAACAGTTCCACAGACATAAGACAATGTGCATCTCACATCCACTCACTATGACCACTACTACTGTCATTACGAAACATTGTGCCAAAATATCAACAATAATGTCGCTGTCAGTGGGCTTATTTGCTAGCTAACCTTAGGAAAAATCCAGCAGATAGACGGTACCTTAGAGTAACATTACGTTAAACAGGTGATTTAACGTGCCTGCTCATTTACATAAAGTTTAACAAAACTAAATGCTGAGGGAACTACTTACTATGTTTTTTCATGTTTTTGAGCAGTATGCCTATACACCCCCACTAAGCTGGAAAAGGTTTTAAACAGTAAGTGAATACAGCGTGTTGGGGGAATACAACGTCTATAGACAGTTCACTACTGTAGTATACTGTCTATAACAACAGCAGGGGAGGCAGAGGGACCGCAGGGTTAGCTAACGTTAGCTTTTCCCAGACAACTGAGTTGGTTTTGCCTTTTTTTGCTCACCAAACGCTGCTGCCATCTTTACTTGCGCTGAGTTTTTAAATCCCAGCGGATGATATGCACACGACTGGCCTCCCTGACTGACTGGCTTCGGGAGGGGCGGATGTGCGCATGCGCGTGTCATTCAGAACACAAGAAAAAATAAGAGTGTTCTTGCAAAACAGAACATGGCAAAATAATCTTTTTTTTCTCGATTATACTATTTTGGTGATCGTTAGGAGCCGAAATCGAAATCCAATTAATTGCACAGCCCTAGTGTGTACAGTTTATTAGTCGGTGAATAAATGCTAAATCTCCTCAAAACCCAAGTAAAGATCCCATGTCTTGCTTGCTAGGAGTCTCCAATGGCCAGACCTTCCTCCACAGTGCTGCGGAGGAGGGTCTGGCTAGTCCAAACAACATACTGGAAGAAAAAGAAAAAAAGTGCTCTAGTTTATTGGCATTTCTTTAAACCAATTAAAATCGTCTTGGGCGCCGGACGGAGCCTCTACAAAATAGCCTGTGTATGTACGTTCAAAAGATGTTTTAGTCGTGCAACAGAAAACTGGACTGGACAGATAGTTTAGCTGTCTGGATTTACCCTGAGGAGCAGTTAACCATAGTGCTTAGAATAGAGTTTAGAATGCCAACACAAAGAAAATGGAAGGTGAGAGACATTCGGCCAAAAATTAGGGACATCCAGCGTAATTTCCGGCGGCACCTGAAAAATCCTGGAAATGAAACGTAGTCGATATAGACTAGCTTGCTAGTTGGTAGTTAAAGTGAAGGATGTTAGCCACGGAGCTAGCGGCAACTTCAGCGCAGGCTCACTAATGGCGTTTTTCCATTAAACGGTACCTGCTCGACTTGCCTGGCCTCTACTCGCCTTTTTTGGTTTTCCATTATGAAAAAAGGTCCGTGGTACCTGCCAACAGGTACTTTTTTTAGTACCACCTCCGTCCAGGTTCCAATGCGAGCTGAGGCGATACCAAAAGATATCCCTCACTGCATCCGACAACCACTAAGCTTTATGAAAATAATTGCGTGATGTCACCAATATGCAAATCAGTGTATGATGCCATTTGCACTAAGCGCTCTAAAACCACAGAACAAAAACCCTGCTGAAGACTTTTAAAAATACTTTCTTGTTCTTACAGTCGTTTAACAGGGAGGCGGAGCTGATCTGTCTTACAGGGCCTTTCAGCTGGAAGCTGAACGGGTCACTGCTGCTGACGGCCACACAGGAAGAACTTCCTTTGTGGTGCTGCAGCTCCACTCTATGGAAGTCTGAGGTACTGTGTTAAGAACCACAAGGCAGCAGAAACACAAAGCAGGAAAAACACCACTCTGCTTCAAATCTACCTCAGCCATTACCGTTTTATATAAAAAAGAAATGTAGGTTAAAAAAAACCTACTGGGTTTTAAATAATTGTTTTAAAATGTCAGTATTTGATCATATCTGCAGGATACTGAGGCAGTCCAGTCCCTGGTTTCCAGGGTAGAGGAGACAGCCACGCTGACAGTCACTGCCGCTCTGTGAATAGGGGACAAAAGCCAGAGCGCCCCCGGTGGCTCCTTCAGAGAACAGCATGCGGTCTCTCTGCTCCGTCAGCTCCTCGTACAGCAGGGAACCCAGCAGCTCAGGAGGGATGGAAGGCACCACGTCCGACAGCAGGGCGCTGTACGTGTCCAGCGATCTGGAGGAATAGGACTGCGCGCATCTGGGCAAACGATACAACATGACGAAAAATAAAATACCGATCAGACAACCAGAGGTACTGATCAGTCCGGTCCACTCACATTTTATACTTCAGCATGTCAAGGAAGTTTTTCACCTTCCACATGTGGACTGAATCCCTGCGATATCTCTGCATTAAAAAAAATAAAAAAAACACATAAGTTTTAAATAATAGATGTTATCAATAACTGATTAGTCACCGCTTGTTAAATAACGACAGATGGAGAAGCCACTAGCCCTTTGTAGTGAGACCCATGATGGAAATATTTAATTTGTGTTTTGTTTGATTTAGATTTAAATGATTAGTGATCAATACACCTGTGGGTGACTGATTAGGGGAAATTTGTTAAAGTCTGAATCAATGCTTTATATATTCAGAAAAAGCCCAGTAACAGATAAAACGGAACAACTGGAGATCAAAGGGCTGGCAAGCATCTTAATACTATTTGTGTCTTTTCATATTTCATTCTATACAATCACAAAGCTTCCAGCGCCCAAACTGAAGTCTGTAAATTTTATATTTTTTGTCTAACCACTTTTTAAACAAATAAATGAATTGTCAAGAGAAAGCCTATTCTTGTGAATCTCACCTCTCTCTGTCCTTGTTTAAAGTTGAAATTTTCGCTCAGAATTTCACTCATGCACCCGAAGGCGTCCAGGTAGTGGTCCATGAAGAAGTTCTCCATCTAAATACAAAACCTGTTAAAAAACCTCAAAACACAGAACAAAAAAGGCAAAAGACAACAAAATCTGAGGCTGCTAAGCACGGTTGGGTTTAAACCAATTCTGTTAATTATAAATCTGATCTGGTTTGTTTGGATTACTATTCATTCCATTTATTAAGTTATGAGCCATATTGTGCATTAAATGTTAAATTGCATATTTACACATTTTCCACATTAAGATAAACCTAAGTCTCACATTGCCAGACCTACCTCCACAGGGCTGCGGAGGAAGGTCTGGCTGGTCCACACAACATTCTGGGATCTGAGAAAAACGAGCTCTGGTTTATTGGCATATCTATGCACCGGACGCAGGGACGAGCCTCTGCAAAATAGCCTTTATAAGGAACTTGTTTTGGTCGAACATGCACACGCAGGGAGGTAAGCTCTGGAATTAAAATGGCTGTCGAGTGTGTGATGAGATTAATAATAATAAATAAAAATAAAAAAAGATAAATATAATTTGATTGTCGGTTCTAGCTCGGAGGATGTTTCCCGAATCGACCGGAGTTTAGAATGCCAACACAAAGAAAGCAGAAGGTGAGGGACATCCAGACAAAAATGAGGACATCAGCTTTTATTTACATTCAAATGTAAAAGCGAAGTATTCTTTGGATTAGGGGTGTCATGTTTTACTGGTATTGACGATAACAGTGATATTTAAAAATTAAATATTGACATCATGTTAATAATACACATATAGTGAAAATAACCTAGCACCTCTTAACTTCTTTTTCTTTTTGTCATCACCCTCACCCCGAGCCTTTCCGGTGTAAAAATATTTTCGGTTCATTACGAAACTATGACGGGCCTACCTATACTTAGGGCTAGGCGGTATATTGACTTTTTAAAGGTGTATGGATACATTTTCAAACAAGATATGGGATGAGACAATACTGTTAAAATCAATATAGTTTGACGTTGCGTTACATAAACCACTTCTTCTGTAAAGCCGGGCCTATGTTTGCATCTTTCCTATCATACTCTTTAGCCTGTGTTGATCCTGTGTGAAAAAGATACATAGTTCACATCTCTGGAATCATCTATCTGAGACAAGGCTTTGTTATGTGTTGAACTGTCACACTCACATGTTTTGTGAAGTCCAGCGGATCTGGGGGCGTAGTAGGCCAAAGGAAAGCTGAAAGAAAGGTTTACAAATACTTAAACACACATATACATATTATCTCTCTCTCTCTTACATATTCTCTCTCTCTCTCTCTCTCTCTCTCTATATATATATATATATATATATATATATATATTTGTGTGTAAAACAAATATAACGAATAAAAAATACTTATTTAAGTTACAAACAGTGATAGAAGACAGATGGAAAGATGTAGCAATAAGATAAATGTCGAACAGGTTTTAAGATGTTTATATGAAAATGTTTCACTGTTCTCCTAGATTTTATAATTACAGAAAAAACTGCAGAACTAAATGTTGTGTTATCTCACTATTTAATTTGTCATTTATTTCTTAACCCTGAAATATGTTGGCAGTCTTCCAGTTCTTCACCGTAACTTAAAAATAACACATACTACACAGATCCGGTATTAAATATAGAGTCTCAGACCTGCCTCAGTGCTCCAGATCTGAACTGGAGGGGGAACAGGGACTGTTGTTTGAGACCTGAATGACCTACAGTGAGACAAAACCGGCTGTCAGTTACTTACACTTTTTAGGAGACAGGAGGGGAATTGGTATTGGCTCAGTGTGACGCCACGTCTCCCCTCTGACCTGATGCCTGGATGTGAATGTCCAGCTGGAGAGAGGACCAGAGGTGCCCTGAAACCACATACCAAAAAAAATAATAAAGTGTGACAGTACAGATTACATTTTCAACTTTTCAATCCAGTCCTACTAACAGTCCAAATACCCAAAGGATTATGCTGCATTCAAAACAGAGAAACATCCCCACAGCAGAACATATGTAAAGTGCATAATGTCAGTGTTTAACAAAATCTAAATTTGTTAATAATCAGCAATATTCCAGAGCCTTGAATTTTATCAGAATCAGGAAGACACACCTGAACGGTCTTTACACTGTGTTTGAAAAAATAAATAATCTAGACTGAAGTGTCTAGTTTTTGTGTGTATGACGGCAGAGTGGAGCCCACACACACACACACACACACACACACACACACACACACACACACAAAGTTAGGTGTAATATAAAAAAGGGTATGTCCAAGTTTTTACTCAATATCTCATAATTTAGATTTTTTAATTTGTATGCATAACTTTACATTCATTCGTTTTCTTTTCCTGGCAGAAATGGGCTTCCAGAAGTTTCAAATGGTGACGTGACCAATGACACAGTTTGAATCATAGTTTTATGGTTTTTATCCTCCAATATACTTTACATGTGTCATGATTTAATCATACATTTCCTTACTTGATGCAAAACTAGTATTACATCTTGATAAATGTCCGCTGATAGTGGTGATAGCTGAATACAAATACGTTTTGCTGTTAATATTTATTTGTATAAAAGTAACATCCGTTTATTTATCCAATAAAATACGAGACTATTAGTTAGCTCTTCTCTGGATGAAAATAAATAATTCAAAAAAGTATAATAATACGTGTAAATATTGTAATAATCAAACATGCCTCGAGTATATTCATAGATATGGTTTGCAAAAATATTTACACCTTTATTAATATTAGTCAGTAGCATTGAGCTGACAGCTAACCACCCACCTGAGGTCTGACTCGGTCGTAGCAGCCCCAGTTTCCAGCGCAGTGTTTCAGGACCGAGTCCGGAGGTGCGCAGTTGTAAAACGAAGGAAAAAGCTGCTGTGGGAACTGGTAATCCATTTAAACTGTCAAACTAATCTAATTAAAATAACTGTCCAGTTTTCTAATAATGTTTGTGTCGTCGTTTCTTTACTCTCTCAGTGTGTACGGGAACACGTCTGAACATGTTGTTCTGCGGCTTAGCTAACGCTAGCTCCCCGGACAGATGGCACGAATAATCACGTTTCTCCTCTTCTAATCATCAGGACACGCGTTCAGAACCTCAAACAACAAGTTGTACATGTCAAAGGAAACAGAACAGCCCGGTGAGGCACAGAACTGTGGTAGAATTGTCCAAAACCCTCAGTGTACCACCGAACACGTGCAGACTCGCGACCAGAAAACGACAGTCAAGCTCGGGGTATGAGCAGCTGGCAACAACAACAATAAGACTTCCGGTTGGTCTGATTTCTTTTTTACCACCTTTTATTATTACTGAAAAGTGGCAAAGAGATGAATGACAAAACAATACAACTAATAATACGTATAAAATGACAAACCATGTAAGATAACAACAAACAAACACAATAATAAGTGTATTAATAAACTCGACTTTAAAAACGTAATCATTTGGGCTTTTATTTTGAAAGGTAAATGCGGAGGTTGTTTTAGTAAAAAGGAGTAGGTGTTTGGCGTAAGAGAACGTTTAAACAAGCCAAGTTAGCCCTCTGAGCTAATGCGTTGCTAACTTATATAGTAAATAAAACGGAGGCTCCGTAACCTCAACCAGCGTGAAACAAAACGGCACACTCCACTATATCTAGTCACAACAGCGCATTTTCAATTCAATTTTATTTATACTGTCAAATCATAACAGAAGTTATCAGGACACAAGACAGTAGGTTTAGACCACACTGTAAATTTACAGAGACCCAACAATTCCCCCCAAGAGCAAGCATTTAGTGCAACAGTGGCAAGGAAAATCTTGCAGAAACCTCAGACAGAACCATGCAGGCTCTTTGGGAAACAGCGACACAGATACAGAAGTATGATTTCGTAATAATTATAGCAGTTGGCATGATGTGCAGTGGCAATTATAGTAAAAATAAAGGCAATAGAACTATGACTAGAAATAATAAGTAGCAGTGCAGGGCGTAGCAGGGCATCGAGCAGGACCACAGCAGCTACAAAAACAATCCAGGTGCCACCACAATCCAAGGAAATCTGCGAGGCAAGAAAGCATAAGGACTCCGGGGAAGAAACTCCCAGGATATACATTGCCAATATGTAATTCAGTTCTTTCTAGTAAAAAAAAAAAACTAAAACATTTCAGATATACAATTACATTCTTCCTATCCACAATTGTTATTTCAGATATCCACAACCTTCTTACTAGGAGAAATGACATTCTTGTGTTTTGGGCTTCTAATTTCAGATATCCACAACTTCATTCTTCCTATCCAAAATGAACATTCTAGATATTTGAAATAGAATAACTCCAATTGTGGATATCTGTTTTCAATTCGGATCTTCTTGCGTCCAACCTGGAGACTGCAGCAAAACTGTGCACGTGCCCCAGGTTTTTACTTTGAAAACACGAGACCGGATGTGACTCTCAGTTGTCAAGTGATCAGCTGACCGAAACAGGTCGGCTTCTCGGTGAGACAAGCAGCTAAAAACAAGACGAAAAGGAGGTTCATTTCTGTTTTTATTTGCGACGGAGGGAAACGTTCGTCGATAAGCCTTTCTTTAAAGGGAAATGTTCCAGTAGGACTTTTAGTGGTACGTATATACAGTTTTCTACATTGTGTTTTGATTCAGTTATTCGCGTAGCTAACCCGAATGTCGCGACATTGCAGTTATGGTTTAGCGTTAGCATAGCGTAAGCACCACATAGCTCACTGCACAAATATGTCCTTTCACGTAGCTTTAAGTTAAAATATCGGCATAATTCTCTGCTGCTGACCTTCTCCCAGGTGTTAGGGACTGTTCAGCATCTCACTGTGATGTAAACGTATAACCCTTTACTCCCCAAACGAGGCTGCCTGCTGCACAGCCTGCAGACCTCCTGCAAACCTGCATGAAACGTCAAGGTTAATTAACGTCATTCAAATGTAGTGCAAAAACACAAACTGTTGATGTTTTGATGTAAAGGTGTGTACTCTTTGTTGTCCATTACTGTCAAAAGGTCACTGCTGTTTATTTCCTTGTCTTCGTGACAGGACAGTGACTCGACATTGTATTCGTGTCTGCCTGGAGATATAACGTTAAATGACACGACTAAAGTAAACATTAACTGATTTGACAAGTCCTAAGGATTTTGTGAACTGGACGTAATGTTATGTCAGCATCTAACTATATTGTCTGTACACATGCTAAACGTGAGCATATTAGCATGCTACAGCATGCTATGTATTTAGCATATTTAGCATGTCATGACCGCTTTATTGGCCAAATATGTGTACACATACTAGGGGTGTGACTCCGGTTTTTGTTGCTGTCAATGGTACACACTTTTCCAATTGTAATAGAGAGACATACAGCTAAAAGATAAATATATGTAAAACATTACACTATTATACAGGCTTCATACAAGAGGGGAAAAAACAGATGCATACTCTGTTCATATTCTGTTTGGTGGCTAATCCAAACCAGGCAGTGATTGATGTGCAGAGAACAGACTAGATGGTTGCAGTGTAGAACTGGATCAGCACCTCCCAAAGGCAGGTTGAACTTACTGATCTCCAATGGCTCAGATCATAACATTTAAAATCGGCCTACACTTTCAAAAGAACTAAAAACTGTTACAGGATCTGAGAGGCCTCCCTGATTTATACATACAAACATTACTGATACTCCTTCTAGGGTGGTGCAAGACCCATGTGGTGCAGTCCCAACCCAAATGTTTAGTAATATTAGCCTCTACAGTAGGGTTAGGTGACACATAATACATACTGTGAGAACATTTCCACCAAAGTATGTATGCCCACTGCAGTTGGTCATATTGAAAATCAATGAGCAGGTCTGTGTTATGGCAGTATTGAATTTGCAGGACTTGTTCATCACTGTGATAAAGTACCTAGATTTTCCCAGTATTAAAATGACTGGATCAGTCAAAGACATTCTCCCTCTATGTTTCTCTTTTTAATTTTACCTCTCCTTCTAGACACAACAGCATAATGTCGGGGAACAACTTGGTTCTGCCCATAGTGCTCTGGGGCCGCACGGCTCCCACCCACTGTATCAGCAGTCTGCTGGTGATGGACGACTTCAGCACCATCATCACCGGCTGCCATGACGGACAGATCTGTCTCTGGGACATGACACCTGAGCTGGAGGTACTGATGAACAGGGCTGCGCAGAATCTGCAGATGCAGAATTTCCCACAGAATTTCCTGCCGATTTTTTTTTTTTTTAACACATCTCCACCCCAAGAAGAAAAAACTATTTTCATTCTGGATCACTGCTGAAATCTGTAATAAGTCTGCAGATTCCATTTGGGTCTGCTGATGAGGATAAAGGTGGTGGCAATGATGATGATGATGATAGGGGGTGGGAAAGGGGGGACAAACACAGTCACTCACCACTTATTTACTCTGCTTCTCATTGTTTTATTAAAAACCCCTGTTCTTCTTTTCATTTTGCTCAGATTTGTCCCAGGGCCATGTTGTTTGGCCATACAGCCTCCATTACCTGTCTGTCTAAAGCCAGTGCGTGTAGTGACAAACAGTACATCGTCAGTGCATCAGAGAGCGGGTGAGTACATTTTTGTCATGCACACTCTATTAGTAGTTTAATATAGATGGTGATTTCTTGCTGATACAACAGAATAACTTGTAATTTAATTTACGTTGCAAAAAAAGGCTAGTTTCTGAACAAAGGCTTCAGAAAACCAATGCAATTAACATGTTCTCCTCAAATCAAATATTTCAGTATTTTGGGCCTACTGTTTTCTCATATGAGGAAACATTAACGGCTTGGGTTTTTCATGTTTGCTCATTTGACTTGACAAAAATGACTAAGACACTTGAGGCATTATCTGCTAAAGGGCTGAAACTAATGATTATGTTCATTGTCGATTTAATCTTTCCATTATTTTCTGGATTAATCCATTACATGTTTGTTTCGATAAAATGGAAAAAGAAAAATATCAGTTTTTCCCAAAGCCCAATATGACATACTCAAATGTCTTGTTTTTTCCACAACTCAAATATTTTCAGTTAACTGTCATAGAGGAGGGAATAAACTAGAATATATTCACATTTAAGAAGCTGGAATCAAAGAGTTTGTACTGTTTTTCATTTTTTTTTAACTCGAACCGATTAAGAAGGATAGAGTATTGAATGAAGAGTCTCTGTAAAGCACTTTGGCCAACATTTGTTTTTGTTTAAATGTGCTCTATACATACCATTGTTATCACTGTTAAAAGGAATAAACTATCAACTTTCAAAAGAATACTGTATTTAAAGCATATCTTTGCTTAATGTCCTTATCGGTTACCATATACATAGTCTATATCCATAACGTTCCACTTCCGGGATTGCTCCGGTGCCACCGGAAAACTCCGCCGGATGCGTGTCTTTTCGGCCGATGTCCGTTTCCTTCCTTTATTTTTGTGTTGTAATTTTAAACTCTGGTTGATTTCTGAGGACTATGGTTAACTGCTCCTCAGATCTCTGCAGGGTAAATCCAGACAGCTAGCTAGACTATCTGTCCAATCTGAGTTTTCTGTTGCACGACTAAAACAACTTTAGGAAATAGACGTTCCACTAAAATAAGTTCTTTACCGAGGCTATTTTGCAGAGGCACCGTGGCTCTGTGCGGAGCTTAGCACCACCCAAGACGATTGTGATTGGTTTAAAGAAATGTCAATAAACCAGAGCACGTTTTTCTTCCATCCCGGAATGCTGTGTAGACTAGCTAATCAAATAGAAGAAATGATAGACACAATTTCTAGATATAAACCCCAGGATGAAAGTTGAATTCCTACTCATTTATGTCTAACTTAAGTTTGGTCATGTTTCCAGAGAGATGTGTTTATGGGATGTGAACGATGGACGGTGTATTGAGTTCACCAAGCTGGCCTGTGCTCACACTGGCATACAGGTAAGACACATAATCGTACACCCTACATTTTCAAATAAAAGCTGGTATAGGGCTGTACCGAATAGTTTGAAGCTTGATTCATAACCGTGACATTCAAGTTCTAAATCAACATTTGGTGGCAGTGCAGGTATTTTTTTTTTAAATTGCATGTCTATTCATTCTGTTCGGTATTTCTGCACAGTTGCAGATAAATATAACCCTACACTAATATTATTAGTATTATGCTTTTTGTAAAATTAGATCCCAGTGGGATTCCAGTGGTGGCTGCATAGGACTGTTTCTGACTTGTGTCCAAAACTCCATGTATTAAAAATAAACATAGATGTAATCATTTCCAAATTCTAAAAACATGATTTTTTTTATAATATAGTAATGATAATATATATTAAGCCTTTTTAAAGCTTTACTGTAGTGCGTAACATTTTTATAATAATGAACGCCCGTTACATTCAAGCCATTGCCAAATGAGTTGCTACAAAGCTAATTAAGACTATCCGCTCCACACAACTCTCTCAGGATTTCTCAGCATGGCTGTGTTTAGAAATTGGTGTCGTCCGGCGACTTTCTTATGCAGAAACTCAAGTAAACATAATTATCACTTCTGAAGAGTTCATCATGTTTTTTTTTTAATCCTCCGTGTCCTCCTTGGCTACTAGCAACGTGTGGAGGAGGGGTGGGGGTAAAGCGCGATCATTACTTAGAATTCCTCATGGGGGAGACATAAACTACGCACTATAGCTTTGAAAAAAGTTTTCACTGCAGTTAAAAAACAATTTTCTCTCCTACCTGGTGCACGCACCTGTATTAAAGGGCAGTCTAGCATCAATCTAACAGCACCATAATTTACAATTATTTATAACCAAATATGGGATTTTATTTATTAGTTTAGAATAAGAACTCGGAATTCTGTCACTCAGTGAGGAAGTTCCACCATCGGTTTGAGAGAGTGTAATGACGTGAGTCTCTGTGTTTTCCCATTAGCCATTTCCCTTTCAAAATGTATTGGCTCGACACAGACTTTTACCTCCGCTGACGCCCATCATTCAGCTGATTAACTCAACGCACAGTTGTTGTTGTTGCTGCCACCCGTTTCAACCCTTTTAATGCACGGGCTTAGCAACACGGGCAGTGTAGGTCACCAATGGTGTGCAATTACTGTAATACTTTATCTCACATGGTAAATTCATCATAATTTACATTTCCATAGCACTAATTCCACCAGTACAACAAAGTCATGTCATACTTACCACTCTGCTGCTCTCGGTTTCTCTTTTTAACCCAAATATTCTTTTCATTCACTAGTTAGTTCCAATTGCTTCTATTTTTCTATTTTTTAATCACTATGAAGCTACTGTCAATGAAAATCAACACATCTTTGAAATGTTTCACATTAGCATGTTTCACAAAGTCTTTTTGCCCTTTGAGAGGCTGGAAGGCTAACATTTTTAGTTTTTTGACTCTCTTCCTCCTGTTACCCTCTCTCCTCACCTTTTTGGTGTCTCCTGCTCTGTCTCCTCTCCCTGTTTCTCCTCCTCCTCTGTGGTTCTCCAGTTCTATCAGTTCACCATCGGCACTGAGAGGGAGGCACGTCTGCTATGCAATGGCCACTACCCAGAAATCCTTGTGGTGGATGCAACCAGCCTGGAGGTCCTGTACTCCCTGGTGTCCAAGATCTCTCCTGACTGGATCAGCTCCATGAGCATCATCCGATCCCACCGAACACAAGGTGAGAGACATAGGTGGTGCTGGAAAATACTTAAACTTTATTAAACTGACGAGATTGGTATCGCCATGCGAGTTCGGTTGATTTTAATATTGCATGTGCTGGTAAGTGATTTGAATCCAGTTCGGAGCACATGTCTGATTTTTTACATTCTCCCCCCTCCTTACTGCAGCCCTACTTATCTGCTGTTTTTCAGCTGGTCTTCTCGTAATTTCAAATCAATCCACAGAGACAATTGACCAGATTTTTATGTCTAGTGAGTGAGCTACACGTATGTAACATTTCCACGTATGTAAAATTTGAGTTTTGGCTAATTTCCTGCTAAGTTCTGCCCTTTGCCAAGTGTTTCTATTGATGACACCCCTGTTTTTTGACCAACCTTGCGCATTTATAGTAGAAATGTATATCACAATCCCGCAATGCTGTATACCAAATTTGATGTTGCTACGGCTGTAACATCATGGCAGTGCCTGATGTTAAATAATAAAAAATGGGCAAAGAGGTGGAGTGTGGATGGAGCTGAGGGGGGCTGAATGAAGCCTACATTCTATGTTCTATGTCATTCAAAGCGATATGCTCTTAATTATGCAGAACTTGCCTGAATATAATTAAAAAAAGGTGTGTTATACTTTCTCCCCCCCCCCCTCTTCCCCAAAGTTGTCATGAAGGGGGAACTTGGCTATAGAGACAAACACTGTTTTTTGTACCAGGCTGTAAACATGCTTGATTCTGCTGTAAAGTTGGGCATTTTAACACTGGAGATCTGTTGTTTGACTCCCTTTTGGAGCCAGCCTCAAGTGGCCACTCGATGAACAGCAGGATTTTGCACTTCCTTATTGGAGGTTGCAGCATGGTTATGAAACATAATTTCCAGTTATTGGGCCAAGTTTCATGTTTTAGCTCATTCCAGCTCAGGGGAATTTGAGCTGCTGCAGCTGACAACAAATAATAATTAAAAACCAGCACAAACTCAAAGGGTTCTGCCCCTTTAGGATTTGAATTCTAATAATGAGAAACCTTTTATCTTTCCCTTGTAAGTTATCTCTGTTCTTATGAGATGAGAAGCTGATGATCCAAGCAAGTTAGCTTAAGAGTCTCTCAAATAATAATTCATAATTTAATAGGGGGTCGTATTTAATTCAGTGAATAAATAAAATATAGTGATAAACGTATCATCCTTTAGCAGTGAGTTATTAAAGCACCATTGTTTTAATTTAGATTCTCTTTTATAAATGAGGCGAAAGCTCAATGCTTGATCCAAAATAATGGCGCTATGACTAGAGATGTAACCATGCGTATGTTTAAGTGCATGTTTGCATTTTTCTATGATAAATGGTCCCATAACTCTAACATGTTTAATGTAACCATGTAAATATGCTAACAGGCAAAGTTTTGTATTATTACCTCTGATGAGGCACTAACTTTGATTTGGTGGTACTCTGTTTCTTTTCTCAATGTAGAGGACACAGTGGTGGCAGTGTCAGTGACTGGGATTTTGAAGGTCTGGATCATAACAGCTGAGGTCAGCAGGATGCAGGTACACCGCCATACAAATACATCAGCTGTGTATACTGCCGGATAGATGTGTAAACGCAAGTTGAAGTGAACACAGGCCTTAACAGTATTGCTAGGACTATTATGGAACATTTGAATATTATAATAATGGACGAATACACCTTAAATATATTGTGTGTGTGTGTGTGTGTGTGTGTGTGTGTGTGTGTGTGTGTGTGTGTGTGTGTGTGTGTGTGTGTGTGTGTGTGTGTGTGTGTGTGTGTGTGTGTGTGTGTGTGTGTGTGTGTGTGTGTGTGTGTGTGTGTGTGTGTGTGTGTGTGTGTGTGTGTGTGTGTAGGACCTAGACCCTGTGTTTGAAGAAGAGTCCAAACCCATCTACTGTCAGGGCTGTCAGAGTATTTCCTTCTGTACCTTTACTCAGAGCAGCCTGCTGGTTGTCTGCTCCAAGTACTGGAGGGTAAGAACCTGCATTATTTACAACTAAGTAATACTACGCTCTGACTACTTAAAGTGCTCATATTATGCTTTTTGGCTTTTTCCCTTTCCTTTATTGTGTCATATATCTTTTTTTGTGCATGTTATAGGTTTACAAAGTGAAAAAGCCCAAAGTTGTCCTTACCTAACTACTGTGCATGTGCGACTCCCAACAAAGATGGAACAGAAGTGTGATGCCTCCCTCTGTAGCTAAAACAGATAGCTCAACACACAGGGTGAAAAGAGGAGCTGCAGTAATGTGCAGTACAACAAAAATATAGTGTTTTTTGAAAATTAAACCATGTAAACCTATTCTGATATAACCTCTAAATACAATTATGAACCTGAGAATGAGCTTAATATGAGCACTTTAAGCACTGTGTGAGCAGTGGACATGGAATTTTGGCCCCAGTCTGACCCGGCCTGAGCTGTACTACATGAATAAAAATGTTTATCTTTTTCTCGTGTGTGTCAGGTGTTTGATGCAGGCGACTACTCGTTGCTCTGCTCAGTGTCCAGTGACAGCGACCAGGCCTGGACCGGAGGAGAGTTCATTGCCGCAGACAAAGTCATCATCTGGACCGAAGACGGCTGCAGTTACATCTATAAGCTGCCTGCCAGGTAATTGCTGTTTCACAGTAGCTGCATCCATGCTTGTGTGCGCTAATGTGACGTCAAAATGATGTAGATCTCGCAGGCGCGGCAGGATTTTGATTGCGCGAGCAGAGTGCGCCCCACTCTGTTTTTTTTTTCCAGCGCCGCGCGACAAAGCGGAAATGGGTGGGCTGAACGAGTTCACCGACAACCGGATGCCAGGACTCTCAGAGTGACTGCAAGTCTCTCTTCTAAACTTACTGGGTTAAGATGAGTTCTTTTATGGTGAAAGTCTTGATCAGGCAGTTGCGACTTACGTGAGCTGAGGTTTAATTACTAATGTTAACTAGCGTGTTAGTGATCAATAATTAGCCTGTGCCTATGTTATCTCCTTACATATACCTACACTCTCCGTCTCTGCAAGATTGGGAATGACTGAGCACAGCTACCAGAAGACTTACAACTTTCAGACAGGTTGTTCACGTCACATTTACATTGTCTCTGTCAGTTGGAGGCTGCGCAGTAAAGCTAGTGATCACCGGAAAAGTGCTTCTAATAGCCTTCACTGGTCTCCGTCCAGAGCAACGGGCTCTGTTGGTCCATTTTATATATGTCAATGGTTGGGAACGGCCAGCGTACTGAACGTTTAAACCTGCTGCTCCTCTGGCCCTAATGCTGTGTTTCCACTGTAGGGTACAGCTCAGCTATGCTCGACTCACTTTTTTGGTACCAGTACTTTTCTGTTTTCGTTTTCCATTGCGGATAGTACCCACACAGTGGAGGTGGGATTCTCAGCTGATTGCCATAGCGATGGCACGTGAAACTGCTGTCATCTTGAAGGCGACAATCGCCAAATCCTTTCATTAGCAACCAAATAGAGGAATGTCTGCACTTCTGGATTGAGTTAATACAAAAATTGCGGTCGCTGTTGACGGTAACCCATTAACAGTTCTCTCTGACCAGTCATTTGCCTGCAGTGTTTTCTACCTTCTACTATAAGCTCGGCTTGCTTGGAATCACGAAAAAAAACAAACACAAATTTTGCTTATTTTAACTTTTTATTTAACTAGGACGCTAATGGAAAACCAAAAAGAGTTGAGCCATACTATGCAGTAGAAAAAGGACTTTCTATCACTTCTCAGTATCATCTGATGGTGTGAACACCACAGAAGAAGAGGACCGACTCAGAGTCATGATCAGCTTAAGTCATGGGAGCTGTATAAGCAGAGATGTTAAAATGCATCCATAGGTTTTTCTGACTGTGTGTGTGCTACACAAATGCTGTAAACTTAGACCCATAGTTTGTGTTTGTATTTCTCAGCTGTCTGCCTGCCAGTGAACACTTTCGCAGCGATGTTGGGAAAACCAAAGAAGGCTCGATCCCTCCGCTGGTCTACAGCATTGCCGACCGCTCAGACAAACAGGTCGGTCCTTCGTCCTTCACTCTGTCAACTGAGCGTTTGTAATTTTTGAATATTAAATAATATTTAAAATGGATTTTCGCACAGACTTGGAACGTGCACAGACTTTGAACTTGTTGTATTGTACACTCCTGCTTAAAAGATATTATGATGTCGTATAGTTTTAGCTATTTTAGATATTTCTTATTAAGGATATTTTGAGGTTTTCCCTACTTACTTTGGACTTTACCTTTTAGTTTGTTTAAACCCAATGTGCCCTCCAGTAACAGACAGATGCCGTTGCTAATGATTTAGCTGTTTGAGGTACTTGTCAGAGATAAAATGATACTTGACACGGGAACTCATTGATATGGAGGGGGTTACAGATCTGGGTTGTCTTTTGTGTTTTTCATATTGATGATCTTAGCGATTATGGAGCTGGGATAACTTGACTAGCATGGTTTAGTAAACAAAAAACTGTCACACTGCTGAAACTTTTTGTGTGCAACTTGCACTTTTGAATTTATGTTACGTACATACAAAAAAGTAGACTAATTAAAGTAGTAATTATGCCAGTTGGACTGTAATTAGTTGGTTCATAGAACAAAACTGAAAACAAGTCTTCTACTGAACTAAACTAACGTACTGATCAGGGCCCTGTTGTTCAAATGTAGGTTAAGTAATCTAAATAGCATGATGCTAGCTAAAATGATCCTGTAAATTGCTGCACTGCAGTAAGCATTAAATTTGGACCTTGTACAATGTGTACTCTGTAGCTGTGTGTAGTTGTCCCGTGGTGTTGTGTTGGCAGTCTAACTGTGTTTTGTTTGTATTAATTAGTGCTTGATTTGATTAAGGATCATCAGGGTCTACGTCAGGCACATTAGACCAAGTGATTTCTTAAAGGTGTGAATGAGAGAGAATCCTCTCAGAGGAACTTCATAGGCTAACATGACAGATTGGAGATGTTCAGCAGAGCTGAGTACAATGGCCAGTTTGGCAAAATTAGTCATAAAAGATCAGCCTTAAGTATGGATAGAGAGAGAGAACGTGTACATTAAAGAGACTGTAGAGTGTAAAACATTCACAGTTGGAGTACAGTTCTCCATGAAATAAGTGAATATATTAGTGCTGTCAAACGATTAAAATATTTAATTGCGATTAATCGCATTAATGTCATAGTTAACTCTTAACTCTAATAGTTAATTAATTTAGACTCTGCAATTATTTGAATACCAGCTTTTATTTGAGAATGTAATAATGAAATGTACAAACTACTACATAGTACTGTTACTTAGCTTAATCATCAGTTTCATTTAAAAGATGGTGAATGGCCATGCTTAATCCTTGTGCGTGAGCCTGACCCTTGGTGTTTTGTGGTTTCTGTGTGGTTATGATTTCGTTTTGGACCTTCAGTATGTTGTTGTTGTTATATGTGTATTTATTATTTATTGTATTGTTTGTGTGTAGGTATTTATGTGTTGTCTGTGCCTTTTTTGTTGTTGTTCCTTTTATTTTATTTTGTCCTCGGATGCTGCCATGTCCCCTCCCTCCTTTGACCTCCTGACTCCTCTCGGAAGGGTGGAGAAGGAGAAGGAGGTGAGGAGGAGGAAGTGGTTGTGGAGGTGATGTGCCTCCCTGCCAGCGGGTGCGACTTGGAGCTCTACACCCCAGAGCTGCTATACCACCACCGGCCTCTAGAGGCACCAGTAAGCCCCAGAAAATGCACACTGAATACTAAAGGTGGGAAGAAGAAGGTTCATCTTCTTGGCTGAGCTGCTAAAGCTAAAATGGACATAATTACAGCTATTACACCAACCTTTAGTAGCATTGGTGAAAATGTATAATCTTTTAAAATCAAAGAGTCATTAATTCCAAACTCATGGCATTTTGCATGTTTTCAACAAAAGCAAGCCAAATGTTTTGATGGGGATATGCAAAATGGTTAGTTAGATTTTCTACACCATCAAATGGAAGTAAAGCATTATACTATTTTTAAAGGACCATACCAATGATTGAGCATGTTTTGGCTCATTGACTACACATGGTTCCCTCTAATATATTACTGCAAAATATATGGTGTTTGAATATTTCCTATACTGATTTGTACTCAGAACTCAGATTTTCTGAGGTCAAAGTTGGAAATACGCCCCCTGACCTCGGGTTTCCGAGCTCGAGGCTCGGACAACCTCGCAGTACCCCGAATTCAAAATCCAACATGGCTGTCCCCTGTATCAACAGTTATGAAAGCTGTAGTAACCTAAAGTTATAAACACTTCTGTCTTATTTGTGTCTCACTAAATCAGTCGTTCACACAGGCATGTCCAACTTCTATCTATGGACATGTTGTTACGCTGTTTGTATGCACCAAAAACCGTGTAATGCGTTGTTATAAACTGGTATAGTTAACAATGGCTAACTGGACTAGAGCTAATGAAAATCCGACTTGTAAATGGAACCCATTCAACTCGGGTGTGACCTCATTCCCAGCTCCGGCTTCCGAGTTCCAAGGTAAATGGAACGCACTATTATTGCAACAACCACTAAAACATCATCATCTCGCCGTCTTCTCTACCCGACTGACAGCCACACTTTCTCAGCTTAAAATTACGGCAAAAGCCGCTAGAAACCGTGCAAACTCACAGTCCTCTCTACCTGATTTACAGCCACCCTTTCTTAGCTTAAAATTACTCACTGTTGTTGGCTACAGCCGCTGAACAGGCTACACGTTGTAAACAGCCCTGGCCCGCTTGCCTGGTCCTCCGGTAACGTTAGCAGTTATGGCTTGTTAGCATGGCGGCATTAGCCAGGACCAGTCGCGATCACTTTATTGGCTGTGTCTCAATTGTTTTTGCGTGTTACCAACTTTAGTACTCTATATAATTCAGTGTGAGTACACAAATGTTGAAATGCCTGAAAATGCCTGTCCCTAGTTGCCTTGATAAATTACCCTGAATCTTAATGCTTTCATATTTAAGAGGAAATTAGCCAAGCTGTCTCCATCTTTTAAATACATATCAAATATTTACCCGGGTGTTGTTACGTCTCTGGTCATGGAACTGTTAAAAACATGCCAAGGCTTTTTAGTCGGGTAGAATCTATCTCCATTGATCCCTTTTGTTTGTTTGCTGCTTCCATGGCTGTACTACAGCTGTAGCACGCTGGGTTTACGTTTTTACAGGTATATCTGGCAACCCGGCCTGGCTGTCAAACTGGGCAGTTGATACCAACACACAGGCCAAAACAGAAATTCCGTCACTACTCAAAAATACTGGCTTTAGCATTGAAAAGATAGTATTTCAGCTTAGCATGTTTCCTTAATAACTGATGACATATTGTGGTCATTTCGGGATTTTAAACAGTAAATATATTACATATTGCACCTTTATGTATTTATTTTAATATTCTAGAATTTTTCTTTTGATTAATCGGCTAATTGTTTAGTTTATAAAATGTCAGACAGTTGTGTACCTTCCTAAAACTCAAGGTCAGGTTTTGTTTCCCCAACAGTCTAAAACCCAAAGATATTCAGTTTATAATGAAATAAAGAAAAGAAAATTAGCACATCCTCACATAAGCAAAGCTGGAGGGAATATTTGATGTTTTTGCTTTTCAAATGACTTAACTAATTACAAGAATTGTACAAAAATAAAAGTGACTAAGATAACTAAACGTAGACTGGGATGGATAGCTGTGATTTCCATAGAAATTAACCAATGTCAGTTAAGGTCAAATCTGTGAAAAAAACCTTTGGTATGGTCCTTTTTTAAGTGAGGTTGGTGTCAGGTGTAGATAGTCGCGTGTAAGAGTTAAGCTCAGTGTGAGGTTTTAAATGTACTGTACTTTTGAGAAGAAGAGGCTGAAAATGTAAATAGTTTTTGATATTTTGGAGTTGTGACTTTGCAGCTCAGCCAGAAAGTAATGAGCTGAGATGAGAGGAGCAAACTGTGAGAACGGCAGCGAGAACACAGACATCCACTCAGTGGCTCATGTTCACTCTGCACCTTGGTAATAAACAGGGAGGTCATGTCAGTCTTATGTAGGGTATTTCTCCATACTAATAATAAATGTTGTATTTCAGAAACAAAATAATGGTTGAATTTTGTAAGGAAGAGTAGAGTCTGTTTAATCTAGAGGACTATTTGTTTTTTGCCTTTCATGAGAACTCAAAGGGCTCTGCGGTATCGTGACTAATGCCAATTTTTACCGAACATAACCGAGCTGAAAATTTATGTTTGCACGGTTTAATATTCCAGATTGATTAACTAATGTCTGTAGGGCTTACATTTGAAAACGTGTTGAATCCTTGTTGTTTGAATCAGAATGGCTAAGAGGGAATTTGACCACATGCTATTTAGTGCTGTTAACTTTGCTCTGAAAAAATATTATTATACAAAGAGAAAACTCAACAACAATGGCATTTGCAAATGTGAATAAAGTTTATAGTTTAGTAAGAAGTAGGAGTACGTAGACAAATGGGATTCTATTATTAATAATGATGATCACAATTCTAGGTATTTAAAGAATAATGGCCTTTTTAAAGGTTTGCCCCTCTCTTTTACTTTTTTCTTTAAAAAAAAAAAAAAAAAAAACTCTTTGTTTCCATAAGAAACAGAAAACTACGGTAGGCCTTAGTGACAAAACTCAATTCTGGTGATCCATTTTCTGATTTAAATTCTCTTTTTTTGTCTCATGTGTTTATAACTTATGAACAGGTGAAAAAAGGTCCTTTTTTAATGTTTGTTGCTGTAATACTCATTTTGGCCACAAGATGCTTAACTGCGCAACAACCCAATGTGCTAGATAGGAATAGTTTATATTAACTAGAATAGTTTTTAATTTTATCCATGCATTAAACCCTGGTGTCCACCTTAAGTTGCACTCGCAAAAGCTTTTTAAGATTCATTCTTTGGGGATTTTAGACCTTTATTTGACAAGACAGCTAAAGACAGGAAAGGGTAGAGAGAGGGGGAATGACATGCAGCAATGGGCCGCTGGCCGGAATCTAACAAGCAGCTGCTGCGTTAAGGACTGAGCCTTAGTACATGTGAGAGCTCGCTCAACCAAGTGAGCTGCTAGGGTGCCCCATTCATCACCACACTATTTCAACAACTGAAACCAAGCCACACATCTTTGATCCATGTTGTTTATAACTGGACTAAATTGAAGAACTAATTTAACTATGTAGACTACTTACTTTTATGGAACAACCACAAATGGGAAGGATGACCAAATAAACTTAATCTACAAGCAAAACGCTCTGCTTCTGAAACGCTCCAAGCGTGGTATGATGCACAGCGAAGAAAGGCAAAAAATCCACGGCCTTGTGGATTCACCTGGTTAGAAAAAAGTACCCTGGCAATACTTTTTCCACCTATTCTTAAGTCATAAACAACAATTAAGAACAGACTTACAATGGATCACCAAAATCTTTTTTCTAACTTGCCTCACAGGGGTTCTGTAGAAAACCCATAATGGAACTAAAAAGAAAGAAATGGACAAATGCATTGAATTGCAGTCAGAAGTTACTAGATTCCACATCAGGCCTGTCTTTACACTCGAACCTAAAACACAGATGGCAAAAATAAAATGTCATTAATGCTATCATTTGTTATCATTAGCTGGTCAAGCCTAACTTTAAACCTTAACTTGGTACTTGTTACTCTATTGGGAACATAGTTTAAATTGTGATGATCAAACAATCAATTGCTGAGCTACTATATCAGACAGTATCACCTCATGAGCTCAATCAGATGGATCCTGATGCATCACATCTCATTATCAGTGTAGCTACCAAAGGAATTCAATTCAATTTTGTTGGTGTTGGAATAGAAGTGTAAGCCGCCGAGTCGATGCCATTGAAAGTGAACTGCCTGTTTTTGTTTGCTCCTGTCTTGGGTTTCCTTCCTGCCTGACTGAGAGACTGAACTCATTCTAGTTCACCTGATTTCATGCTCTCTTCCCACTAAAACAGAACTCTTACTCTAAAAGCACCATCACCCTCCTCATCTGTCTTCATATTGATGAAGATGCATGCAAAGTCCCCAAGCTGCTTTTTAACAAAATAATGACCCGCTGATTCCCTGAGTTTGTGAAAAGCCTAAGAAAAAAGGAAGTGACAGAAATACCATGACATTTTGGGTTACATTTGGTTGCTTATTTTCAACAGGAACCTGTCACTTTGGACTAAAAGGTTTATACGTTTGTCTGTAAACTTAAACACTAATGATGCATACTCAACATAAAAGAGACCCCAAAGTTAAAATGTAGTTGCTGTGACAAGATTCAGGTAAAGACCAGTCACCAACTGTGGAATGCATCTGCATATTTAGATATTAAAATCTAAATATTTTTTTTTATTTTTTTATTTAAAACAAATACAGTTTCAGATACAGATAGGACAAGATGAAATGGTGTTTCTGTGTGTGGTCACAGGGTGACCTGTTGGCAAAAAGTTGTTTGTGTTTGTTTTAATTTGTCTGTGAATAATAAGTGGGTGTTGTTTTTAGTTGTCTGTTCTATCAATAGTTTTATTATCTATGTAACACGCAGTCTGAAAAAAGGGGTGGGTTTCTTGTTGAACGGTTTAAATTAATTTTAAGAAACTTCTCAACTGGTGAAGTTCATTACAAAGGCCTTTGCAGTTGAGGTGAATAGAGACAGGCATTTATTGCTAATTTACCTATATTTATCATATTTTAGTAATAGTGATTGCTGACATTCCCTTATTTTTGATTTGCTGATAATGGTGTTTGCTGTTACTGCAAACTAAACACTTCATCCATGTTTATTTGTTATCGTGTTAAATTTAGGATAATATACATTTAAATGGAAAATTACATTAGTACAACAACAGACATTTCGTACTCACCAGTCTGCTGCTAGAGTTTATTTTTGCAAATACAGTCATGTGCATATATAGTCATGTGATTGATACAGTTGTTTGGTGAGAAGACTGATCATTTCAGTGTGAACAGTCTGCTGGTAATGGCATACTTAATTGTTAATTTAGTAGGCAGTATGCATGTACATACTGATTGAGTATGTAGTACCCAGTACGCAATTTTTAACGCAGACCTCATCCATCCCTGTCCTGGTAGGCTTTTAATTTAAAAAAACATCTGCAGTAAATGTTTACTTCCATTAATGGTAGTTTAACAATGAATAATATAAAAGTAAAAGTAGAAGTGATTAGAGTTAGGTAGTGAATGAAAACAGAAATGCTATGGTAATGTACATTATCCTTACAACCATGTTCAAAGTTATCCTTGTATTTTTACACCCAATTTAAAGGATAGTTTGGATATTTTAAAGTGGTGTTGTATGAGGTACTTATAGTCTTAGTCCTACAGTAGATGGTGGTCGGCACACCCCCAGTTTGGCGAAATGGACCAAAGTACCGACACGGAAGCTAAGCAATGTGCTACTGTGGATGGTGGCATCAGCTAAAACAGGAGAGAGTCAATGACAGTGATGGTCCGTTTTTATGGTTTGAGGTTTTGGTCCTCACACAATGGTGAGCACACCATTTGGTTCAAACTGTTTGTGTCTGGGGAGAGAGGGATGGGCTACAATTTTTCCTGCCCGCCTCAGCGTCCTGGAGGTGTGAAGGTCCTGGAGAGCGGTCAGATTGCAGCCATTCACCTTCTTAGCAGATGATACGCTGCAGTCTGCCCTTGTCCTTAGCAGCGGCTGCAGCGTACCAGATGGTGATGGAGGAGGTGAGGATGGACTCAATGATGGCAGTGTAGAAGTGAACCATCATTGTCTTTATCAGGTTGAACTTCTTCTTCAGGAAGTACCTCTGTTGTCCTCTGTTGCGCTTTTTTTGATGAGGGAGCTGATGGAGCCCAGGAAGTGAAAAGACTCCACAATGTTGACTGTGGAGTCACCCAGGATGAGGGTGGGCCTACATCCTTCCTTAAGGCCACAGCCATCTCCACTGTCTACAAGGTGTTCCAAGTTGTTCTGACTGCACTGGGCCACCAGGTGGTCAATCTCTTGCCTGTAGGCGGACTCATCCCCACTAGAGATGAGTCCAATCAGGGTGGTGTCTTCGCGAACTTTAGGAGCTTGACGGACTGGTGATTGGAGGTGGAGAGTTTGGTGTACAGGGAGAAGTAGTAGGTGGGCCTCTTCTTAGGTAGCTAAAATATGTTTTGCTGCTGCCCCCAACTGCAGTACATTGCTAAGCTTCCGTGTCCAATTCTCCAAGCATGTGCCGACCGACATTTACTGTAGGTAATACAGTGACTAAGGATTATTACCTCATATAACCCCACTTCAAAACATCCAAACTATGCCTTTAAATTTAGAGTTTTTGCCATATATAATCAGGGTGAATGGGTAGAAACCCCACCCATCTGCAGCACAGAGCCAATTAAAACAAACACAACAAATTCTTGCAAGTTATCATGGGTTGATATTCTCCTCCTGTCTTTCACTGCCACTGTGCTGTCTGCTCAAAACATAAGACTCACTGATGTTGTATTTTTCTATTCACATCGTGTGTGTGTGTGTGTGTGTGTGTGTGTGTGTGTGTGTGTGTGTGTGTGTGTGTGTGTGTGTGTGTGTGTGTGTGTGTGTGTGTGTGTGTGTGTGTGTGTGTGTGTGTGTGTGTGTGTGTGTGTGTGTGTGTGTAAAAAAACAAAAAAAAAAAAAAAAAAACATTTGGTGGCACTTTGCATACTCTCTGTGATTGTGTATAGCGTTCAGATGAGCTGAACTAACCGATTGTCGTATACACCGGACACCTCAGCCATTTCCCGCTTCTGTACCTCTTTAAATTTTGTTGTTGCTCTGACTATGGCAGGCCATCCTACTTACACTTCCACAGGTACACAAGCTTTCATTCTGTCCATTGAACACCATTCTATGGAAATTCTGTCTTCCAGCAGTAGTTATTTGGTCAGTTTTATCTTTATTCTTTAATCTTTATTAAGAGGGTCGGAAATCAATGAGTTGCAGCAGACTTTTGATTGGGATCATAAGGCACCAGGACACAGCTGAAGCAAACAGGACCAACTTGTGCAGGAAACCTTGTGAGCATAGGCTGGCTTGTGAAACAGCTAAAGTGATACATGATCTTTCCTCACATATGGTCATGGCTGGTAATGAGACAAAAATGTGCCCTTGTTTTGGTGATTCCTAGCAAAACTTTTCATTTGGTCCTTCTTACACATTGGAGCCCTGGTGAGTTTCCTGGTCAAACCAGTCAGGCTCTAATGTATCCAGATGAATAGATTTGACACAAATGTCTATGGGTCTTCGTCTTGTCCATGATTGGACAGGCGTAACACCTCACTGCTGCTGAACCGAGCAAAGGGAAACTGACTACCTGTTAATGGATAGTGGTAACCACTGTAAATAACACCTGATCCACTCCTCCTGTTGAGGGCCAAATATCATGAAGGTAATGTGACTGATTAAGGCTCTATGTAGTTAAGAAAGCTGGTCACGTTTAGGCTCTCAAGATTGAAGGATTTACTGTATGTGAGATATCCACCTGCATTTGGCATTAAAAAAAATCACACAATTTCTCAAAGTCAAACCATTCGAATCAGTTACTCAGCGAGTACCTGCACGTTTGCTCCTCGCACTCGACTCACACCTGACAGAGCTGACCTCAACCACCCCTCACACAGCCTCTTCAGCCTCTTGCCATCTGAGAGATGGTACCAGAGCATCCAAGCCTGTTCCACCAGACTGGCAAACAGCTTCATTACCCAGGCAGTCAGGAAGCTCAACACCCTCCCCCTTACATCAGGATCTGCACTGGCCACTTTATATAAAAGATGACACTCAGCAACTCTTCCTTTTTATATTGCACATTTCAAATATCTTAGTTTTCTGTACTGTATGAATTTGCCTTACATTTGCACTATTTATTAGTTATTAATGTATTGTATATATTACTTATGTTTCTTTATTTTATTTGTACATTGCTCTTTATGTCTGGCACATATTGCAGGATTGACCATAAAGTTTACTTGACTTGACAAAGAGGTTATAATGAACTGAGAAAAGAATGACTCTTGAAAGTGATTCAGTTCAGTTCGTTCCCCCAAAACATGCGTTCTTTTGAACTACTTCTCGAACAACCCAAGACTGCGGCACTTCGTCAGTTGTACCCTCGCTTGAAACCTCAACCGAGGTGGTACCAATAAAAGTACCAGGTACTATCTACGTTTGCCAATGGATAACCAAAAAAGTGCTGTACCATGCAGTAGAAATGCAGCATAAGACATGAAGTGACTATGCTATAAGCCTGTGAATAAAAGGACCGTAAACTGAGCAAACCAGCTGAGCGTTAAAAAGGTGGAAATAGTTTAGGTATTGAGGTCAGATATGACTAAGTTTCCATATTGGTACCTGGGAATATCACTTATATTTTGGTTAGCTTCAGTCACATGAGCCTCATCCTATTTGTCCTGTAGTTTTAACCCCACCAGTCCTTCCTCTTAGCAGCATTTAGCACATGTTCTGATGGGGGAAGCAACAGTTTGGGTGCGATCATTGGAATTTTACAGTGGCTACAGTTGCTCTACTGCTGGACTTCGTGTACCTCTGATCCTATCAGCCCTGACCTGATGAAAAAGCCCCAGTAAGACCCACACAGCATGTTAGATGCAACCAGTATTTACTATCAAATGATTTGTACATGTTTTCAGCCCATAGAGGAGTCAGATGTCCAGCTGAATCAGAACTGTGTGGTTCTGTTTTCCTGCAGTGTGCTGTGTGTTGTTGCTGTTTTGTTTGAAGGCAACCAGAGAGCAAAACCAAACATTTCAGCTTCACATTCTCAGACTAAGAACCATTATAGCATGAAAAACTAAACTAACAAACAGTATTTAAAGGAATACTCCAATTGTTAAGAAAAATTTGCTCTGATGAATTTTAGGCTGAAATTCCCCCAAACACCACTGTTGAAGGTGTTACTTGGGAGATGTGGTGCTTCAGGCTTTCATACAGTGCCTTGCGAAAGTATTCGGCCCCCTTGAACTTTTTGACCTTTTGCCACATTTCAGGCCTCAAACATAAAGATATAAAACTGTAATTTTTTGTGAAGAATCAACAACAGGTGGGTCACAATCATGAAGTGGAACGAAATTTATTGGATATTTCAAACCTTTTAAACAAATAAAAAACTGAAATATTGGGCGTGCAAAATTATTCAGCCCCCTTAAGTTAATACTTTGTAGCGCCACCTTTTGCTGCGATTACAGCTGTAAGTCGCTTGCGGTATGTCTCTATCAGTTTTGAACAGCGAGACTGACATTTTTGCCCATTCCTCCTTGCAAAACAGCTCGAGCTCAGTGAGGTTGGATGGAGAGCGTTTGTGAACAGCAGTTTTCAGTTCTTTCCACAGATTCTCGATTGGATTCAGGTCTGGACTTTGACTTGGCCATTCTAACACCTGGATATGTTTATTTGTGAACCATTCCATTGTAGATTTTGCTTTATGTTTTGGATCATTGTCTTGTTGGAAGACAAATCTCCGTCCCAGTCTCAGGTCTTTTGCAGACTCCATGCAGGTTTTCCAGATTCCAGAAGGGTCCTGTATTTGGCTTCATCCATCTTCCCATCAATTTTAACCATCTTCCCTGTCCCTGCTGAAGAAAAGCAGGCCCAAACCATGATGCTGCCACCACCATGTTTGACAGTGGGGATGGTGTGTTCAGGGTGATGAGCTGTGTTGCTTTTACGCCAAACATAACGTTTTGCATTGTTGCCAAAAGTTCGATTTTGGTTTCATCTGACCACAGCACCTTCTTCCACATGTTTGGTGTGTGTCCCAGGTGGCTTGTGGCAAACTTTCAACGACACTTTTTATGCATATCTTTTAAGAAATGGCTTTCTTCTTGCCACTCTTCCATAAAGGCCAGATTTGTGCAGTATACGACTGATTGTTGTCCTATGGACAGAGTCTCCCGCCTCAGCTGTAGATCTCCGCGCAGTTCATCCAGAGTGATCATGGGCCTCTTGGCTGCATCTCTGATCAGTCTTCTCATTGTATGAGCTGAAAGTTTAGAGGGACCGGGTCGGTTCGTAGATTTGTAGTGGTCTGATACTCCTTCCATTTCAATATTATCGCTTGCACAGTGCTCCTTGGGATGTTTAAAGCTTGGGAAATTCTTTTTGTATCCAAATCCGGCTTTAAACTTCTCCACAACAGTATCTCGGACCTGCCTGGTGTGTTCCTTGTTCTTCATGATGCTCTCTGCTTTTAAACGGACCTCTGAGACTATCACAGAGCAGGTGCATTTATACGGAGACTTGATTACACACAGCTGGATTCTATTTATCATCATTAGTCATTTAGGTCAACATTGGATCATTCAGAGATCCTCACTGAACTTCTGGAGAGAGTTTGCTGCACTGAAAGTAAAGGGGCTGAATAATTTTGCACGCCCAATTTTTCAGTTTTTTATTTGTTAAAAAAGTTTGAAATATCCAATAAATTTCGTTCCACTTCATGATTGTGTCCCACTTTTTGTTGATTCTTCACAAAAAATTACAGTTTTATATCTTTATGTTTGAAGCCTGAAATGTGGCAAAAGGTCGAAAAGTTCAAGGGGGCCGAATACTTTCGCAAGGCACTGTATGATGACTTTCTTTTTTTCCACCACCATCCTCCAGCTCCTGATCTGTCCTCCTGTGACGCGGTTCTTCTTCGGCCGACGGGAGCCCCTCCATAAGTTGCTGATCCAGGGAGACTCAGCGGGCAGACTGTCCCTGTGGAGCATCCCAGACACCTCGCCTCTGCAACCGCTGTCGACCGCTGCAGGTAAGGAGGGCGTGACTGACGTCACACAATAATTTCCCTAGAGAAGTGTTGCCTGCCACTGTTGGTCTTAATGAACTACAAAAATACGCAGTCCACTGGTGTTCTTACAGTGACATTACAGAATGATATTTTTTTTTCCCATCACAAATGACCTAAAAGCTAGTTTTACAAAAAATGATTGTTTATAAAAAAAAAAGTTGAAAAGAGAAACAACCAAAAGAACACTGATAAGAACACACTTCTTGCCATCAGTAATCCCTCTTAGTAATCATTTATACAAAAATATATATAACTTAGGTTTAGGGTTAGAAAAGAAAACCATTGGTAATAATGTATACGACATACCAATTTCAATTCAACATTAAAATAGAAGAAATAAAGTTATGTTTCCTGCATGGTTTATCATAAATCATATTGATTTCTCTTTTTCATTGGCCATGAAGTCCATATGCTTCACATAGTTGATAAATGGTCCGCTGATCTTTATTGGATTACGTTTTGTTAGCGTGTGGCGTGTTAGAAAAATGCATACCCTGAGACAGTGGGGAAACACTGAGGCTGAGTGACATCTAGTGGTCAAAATGTGTCATGGGACTGTTGGCTGGCTGGTTGGTTGGCTGGTTGGCAGTTCATGTTTTTGACATTTTTTTGTTCCTTAAATGGGTTCATGATTTGGAGAATATGAATTTAATTTTGTAAAAATGAAAGTTCAGAAAAAGACCAAAATTTGCCCTTTTTTAAAACTTGCCTCTAGTGCAAATGAACACAACTTCACATAGATTTGACTTAATTTACTTTTATTTTTTAATTAGTAGGTTTGATCCAACCAAAAACAGTAAATTGATATCTAAAACAACAATAAAAAAGTTATATAAAAAAGATAACTATTACATGCTCCCTATATGTAATATGGAATGATAATACATTGTTTTTAATTAAATGTTCTAACTATTTGATCCATTTAGTTAGTAGATGATGGCTTCAATAATAGTCATATGCCTTAAATATGACATTTGCTGCGTGAAATTTCTTTTATGTTGTATTTCTTTTATGTTGTATTTCTTTTATGTTCCATTTCTTTGCTTCAAGTGTAGTGTTTTATTACTTTATTCAACACTTTTTTTTTAAAGGCTTTATTCAGGCTGTATCTCTGCCTCTCTCTGTCTCTGTGCAGAGCTGCATGTGTCGTCCACCATCAGTCTCCAGGAGGCGTTTGATAAGTTGACCCCCGTGTCTGCAGGGATCATCGACCAGCTAAGTGCTCTTCCTGGAAAAGAAGGACCGATCAAGGTTTGAACTCAGACAAATTCCCTGGCTAAAATGAAATGTTTATAGTATGCACTTTCAAAATGAATTTATGAAAGTGTTTAGTTTAGCACTGAAAAGTCATACAGCTGGAATAGATGTTGATTCTGCTCCTGGTTTTCATATGTTTCTCCTCATTTTCTTGTGAAAGCCAGTTGGGATTCTGGATATCCTCCCTTAGATTGTATTTGTGCACTGAATATTTAGGTAGGTAGGTAGGAAGGTAGATAGGTAGATAGCTGATAGGTAGGTAAGTAGATGGATAGATGGATAGATGGATAGATGGATAGATGGATAGATGGACTTCATTAAACCCAATTTGAGAAATTACTGTTACAGCAGCAAGTTACACACACATACAGAAAATACAAGAAATATACTAGAAATAAGTAAGATTATAAAGTAAAAAAACAAACAAAAAAAGGATATAATATAAATAATAATTGATATACTTGGATAACTGGCATTATAGTTTGGTTGTTAGGTTTCTGACTGTGTGTGTGTGTGTGTGTTTTGTTCCCGCAGGTGACAGCCAGCGTGTATATCCCCTCCCAGGGTCGCCTGGTGTGTGGCAGAGAAGATGGTAGCATCATCCTGGTTCCTGCCACTCAGACCGCCATTGTCCAGCTTCTGCAGGGGGAGCACATGCTCAGGAGAGGTGAGGGAGGGAGGGAGAGACACAGGGAGCTAGAAGCTGTTCAGTGTTGAGAAAGTAGCTTGATGGTGTTTTAAGCCCCCAACGTCTCCTTCCAGGCAGCACTGCGACCGTTGACTTCAAGGCACCTAACCCTAACCCTAACCTTAACCCTAACCGTAACCATTACCAGATTGACAAAAAGTCAACAGTAAACAGGCCATCTACATTAAACTATCAATAAATAAACAAAACTGGGCTGCCAACTAAACTTTAATAGCTTGAATCATTGCTGTCAGGAGCTAGTGGAGCTCTGGACTAAAGAAGAAATGATACAATGTTGCCTTTTAGTTCTGGTTCGTTTTGTGTTCACACTGATTATTATAAACAAATTAGGAGCTGTAAACATGGGTTCATATGGACTTACAAGTAACACATTGATTGGACAGTTTAAGCGATGTCATCCAGCATCATCAGGTCAGTAAGTCATGCTGCACTCTTCTACTTCAATAAATGACAACAGCATTGTTCGTCCAGATTGCAACTCAACCTCATGTATCGTGAATAATGAAGAACAGGTAGACGCAAGAAGAAAAGGATGCATCTTGTGGTGTAATAGTAGGGAAGGATATTTTACGGTTTATGTTTCACTCAATTATTGATGAGGAGCTGTTTGCAATTTCAACAAAGTTGTTGCACACCATAAAGTCTTAGTGACAGGGGCATATGATCAAAAACTCTTGACTTGAAAAAATAAATAAAAATAAATCCAGCACAATCCGCATCACTTTATTGATGACGTTTGGGTCCTTAGATAATGAGGAACTGCTAAAATAAGAACTCCTTCTCTCGATCTGATTAATTAGAGGAAATTCCTGTACTCATGTGGTGATGCGCATGCAGATTACCAATTGAATGCTTCAGATTTCCTTCTAAAATGACATATCTACTATCAAATAGGTTGTATCTCATAACTCTTAAATTGCCTCCTTGAGTCCTTCGCTTGCCTCCCTTCTGCGTATCTTATGTCTTCATTGATTCTGAGTGTTGCGTCTGTCCGTCCCGCAGGCTGGCCGCCCCATCGTACCCTGCGAGGTCACCGGAACAAGGTGACGTGCGTCCTGTATCCGTACCAGATCTCCCCCCGCTACGACCAGCGCTCGCTGGTGTCTGGAGGAGTGGACTTCTCCGTCATCGTCTGGGACATTTTCACCGGAGAGATGAAGCACATTTTCTGTGTCCACGGAGGAGAGATCACCCAGCTCATTGTCCCACCTGAAAACTGCAGTGTAAGACCTCTGACATGTAGCTTTATGTTTCTTTTGTGCCTGTTCTTTTTCAGGATAGCTCACTAGACACAGTCTCTTTTTTTTTTTTTCAGTCTTGAGTTGCTTGTTTTTCTTTGCTCTGTTTGTTGTTTGTTGCATTTGTGTGTGATGAATATACCGAGAGGGAGAAGTGTGTTTTGTTGCTGACATTAGATGTAAATGTTATGGGGGTGATGTTATTGTTGGAGAGAATTTTAATGACATTGTGTTGTGGTCAAATGTTGAATGCACAGACACACACACACACACACACACACACACACACACACACACACACACACACACACACACACACACACACACACGGTCGTCCATTAAACCAAACATTATGCCGTTTAACTGACATTAAGATCCAATGGTCAGAATTGTGTGGTTACCATAGAAATGAGATGTCAGATGCTGATGAGAATGACCTATCACACACATGCTTTAATTAAGACCTTTCATGTTTTGTGTCTGTTCTCTTTTTTGAAATATTACAAAAGTCATTTGGCTCTTTCTCTGAGAAGTTCTCTCCAAAGCAAATGTTACATCAGTATCCTGTTTCAATTAACAGCTGGCCTACTGAGCATCTGCAGTGAGTTAATGTCTCTCAGAGCCAACAATAATTCTGCAGGAGAAACCTCTGTGAGAGCTACTGTGTTTCTTTGAATAAGTCATTACATCACTGACCTGTCAGGTTATTGGTTATTAAGGACAGAAAATCATTCGAAACCCTGCTTTCAGGTTGGGGTTTGACTTTTGTACACTATTACTCTCATTTGGATTTGACTACAAGATTGTACTTTTCCTTTTTAAAGCTCTGAACGGGCTAGCTCTAGCATATCTCTGTGACCTTTTAGGGGTCACCCCCAGAATACTGAAGTAATCTGAAAAGCTGCTCCTTTCCATCCCAAACACCCATATGAGGTGTAAAGGTGACCATGCTTTTTCTGAGGCCAGGCCCAAGTTGTGGAACTGCCTCCCTCTACATTTTCGATCAGCCCCCATCAAATCAGGCAAAAAAAACACTTGTTTCTCTGGCTTTCTGACAAAGAAATGATCGGTCTATAATTTAATGGTAGGTTCATTTGAACAGTGAGAGACCGAATAACACCAAAAACAATCCAGACAAGGATTTGTCCCACTCCTTTTTGCAGGTGTTCTCCAAGTCATTAAGGTTTTGAGGCTGACGTTTGGTAACTTGAACCTTCAGCTCCCTCCATAGATTTTCTATGGGATTAAGGTCTACAGACTGTCTAGGCCACTCCAGGACCTTAATGTGCTTCTTCTTCAGCCACTCCTTTGTTGCCTTGGCTGTGTGTTTTGGGCCATTGTCATGCTGGAATACCCATCCACGGCCCATTTTCAATGCCCTGGCTGAGCGAAGGAGGTTCTCACCCAAGATTTGATGGTACATGGCCCCGTCCATCGTCCCTTTTGATGCGGTGAAGTTGTTCTGTCCCCTTAGCAGAAAAACAACCCCAAAGCATAATGTTTCCACCTCCATGTTTAATGGTGGGGATGGTGTTCTTGGGGTCGTAGGCAGCATTCCTCCTCCTCCAAACACGGTGAGTTGAGTTGATGCCAAAAAGCTTGAGTTTGGTCTCATGAGATGTATACAGGCATTGCTGTTTTAGACATCAACTACTCTAAATGTGGCGATACGTCCTACAATTATATCCTATACAGATATATATCCTACACGAGTAGTAAACTACTGCCCACAGCGCTGATTAGTGGATGAAATAGTCGACTACTTAACTCTGTGAAACCCCTAAATGCAAGAAGGAGCCAAAGTCAGGAATTATCATAGACACACAGGCTTTAACATTATTGAAACCTAAAAGAATATTAAAGGATTCAGATTCAATAAAGCAATTCAATTCTATCTTTTCCTCCAAATATTTCCCCGCCACCCTTTAAATTTTTCCCCCCGTTTTTTTTTTATATTTTTTTTCTTTTTTTTCTCTCTCCCCCCCGCGGGGGCTTTTTTAGCACTGCTATCTGCTGGGCAGCGACCACTCCGTTGGCCTGCTCAGTCTCAGGGAGAGGAAGTGCATCATGCTGGCGTCGCGACACCTCTTCCCCATCCAGGTCATCAAGTGGCGTCCGGCAGATGACTACCTGGTGGTGGGATGCTCTGACGGCTCCGTCTACGTCTGGCAGATGGATACAGGTGAGAACTCGGTGACCTCTTCTTGCTTGGAGTTTGGTAAATGCTGAACCATTAGCATGAGTTAAAGTGCAGCTGCAGATGCCATCCTTACTGTACCTTTCTCCAATGGCAATGGCTGGCAATGAACTAAAGCAATCCATTCCCACAAATATTTCTCTCTACTATCCTGTGGCAATTCAACAGAAGTTAGTGTGTCCCATTACTTCAGAAGGTTCATTAGCTTCAACTGCTTTAACCTCAGCATGATCGCTTATTTCAGAAAAAAGCCTCGGTCGTATCAGTGAAAACAGGTCAAAACGTTTACATCTGGTAACTGGGAAAACTGTGAAACTGCCGTGACAGCATCTTCAATGCGACGCAGCTTTTAAAAAAAAAATGCCGGGTAATGCAAGATGTCCCAAGTCAGGCTAGTAACAATTCTCACTGGCCAATTAGTGGTCTACAGTATTTTAACGCCAAGTATCGGCTCAGATCGCTTGGAACCTTGACCGAGGCGGTACCAAAAAAAGTACCAGGTACCTTCAAATTTTTGCTAATGGAAATGCAAAAATAACCGTTGTAATGTGTAACGAACTGAACTGAACTGGAATGCTCGGTGGAAACTCAAACTTTAGAGAGTGTATTTGGCACCCCATGCTGTGAACAAATCCAGTTTTTAGGCTAAAGTAACCAAGCCGCCATTGCAGTGGTGGCATCTCGCTTGTTAACCTGCACGATGATATGTTCTTAAGGAATCTTCCTTTTTAACCCAAAAATACAGTATGTCTTTAAGACTAGAGGTGTTGAAATTAATCAAATAATCGATAATCGGCAGGGTCATAATCAATTCATTCTGTTTACAATTTAATGTAGGCCTAACAACATTTCTGTTTACATCTTCTGTTATGTTTTGCACATTCAGGAAGTGCCATGTGCTCAGTGCTGTAGTTTTATGTATCCAATTTATTTAGTATTGGAGCACTGCAGAATGTTTTTTTTTTCAAGCTTGAAAAGATATGAATTAAATAACCTACTTGGCTTTAATAGAAAAATGTATTTGACGCATCATGATGCTGACATGATGATCATAATCGAATTGGGAGATCAGTGAAGATTCACACCTCTACTAAAGACCATTAACAATCTACTATATGTTGAAAGTCTAGTCCTTGAAATGTTTTTGAAATAAAGGTTAAAAACCTTAAACCTTTTTTCAGCTGCTTTAACAATTAACTTCAACTTTAAAAAGGAGAGCAAATTTCAAAATCCTGTGTTTCAGTTTATCTTGTTCTTATCCTCTGTTTACTTGTTACCATGACAACACCATCTGCAGTATGTGCATGTCGAGGTAACATTAGCTTGAGAGATGACTAGCCTGTGTGTGTGTGTGTGTGTGTGTGTGTGTGTGTGTGTGTGTGTGTTGTGTGTGTGTGTGTGTGTGTGTGTGTGTGTGTGTGTGTGTGTGTGTGTGTGTGTGTGTGTGTGTGTGTGTGTGTGTGTGTGTGTGTGTGTGTGTGTGTGTGTGTGTGTGTGTGACCTGAATGAGCTGTAGTGCTGGGAGATTGCAGGGTAGCTAAGTGTGAAATTAAGGAAGGTGTGTGTGTGTACTCAGGCGTTGGACATGTAATAGGGCCATGGCTCACAGCCCCTTCATCGCACACACACACACACCCAGGTATAATGGTACCACTTCTTCTCTCACTCAATACCAGAGCCAATACTGATGTCAGCTCTGCCAGCTAATGATGCCTCCCTCTCTTTCTGTAAAAGTAGAGGATTGTTGCAGTCAGAGATGGAGATGACTATATGTGACCTGAATCATATTTAAGAGACAACAGATGACATCTAGGCAAGGGGAGTAGGAGATGACGTGAGAGAAGATTGATAGAAATAGGAGAGTGCAGGAGTGTAGAGAAAGATTGATGGAAACAGAGAGCAAGTGGGTGGTAGGAATGGAGAGAAAGAGAGAGAAAACGAACAGGCAGAAGGAGGCTGAGGTAAAAGAAGTATGATTACCCTGGTAAACTACATGGCCAAAAGTATGTAGAGACATATGCGATAGCTGAATATGGCATTCCAAAAGCATGGGCAATGATCTGCTGCTATAACAGGTTTTTGCTCCCATCAGCCATGACAGCATTAGTGCGGTCCAACACTGACGTTATTGATGTTTAGGCAATAAGGCCTGACTCAGTCGGTGTTCCAGTTCATCCCAAAGGTGTTGGATCGGGCTGAGGTCAGAGCTCTGTGCAGACCAGTCAAGTTCTTCTACGCCAAAATATCACTGTAGAATTTAGATTGTCCTTTATTAGAACCAACAAGCCCAGACCAAAAACACACCAAAGTGTGTGAACATTGGTCCAGTGTGTGATGTGTGTTAAGATGCAGTTCCAAATATAATATCTATATATTGGCAAGATTTAAAAATGGTTCATCAAAGTCTGGTGTAGGTCTGGACAGTAAACCAAATATATTAAATTACCAGCAATATGAAACCCAAGCACCCAGCAGTCCAGTCTTGCAAAATTCCAGGAATATTCAAGGTGAAAAATAAATAAATAATGGATATCTGCTCAGAATGTATTTACCATGTCATAAGCATTAAGAAACAGTTTACCATATCATAGCACACTTAATCCATTTATTTGCTATATATATATATATATTTTTATATATATTTATTTATTTATTATTAAATCATTTAATTTTGACCATATGGCCTTAGCAATAAACAAGCCGTTCTTCAATGTCGCCAACTGTTGTTTAGTACCCTCCTTTTTTTTAAACTTTATTAAAAAGTATCTATTCAGGCACCGTGAAGGCACCGGTACCGCTTTAGCACCGGTATCCAAACCAAACAATACCCAACCCTAATATTGACTCTAGATTCAAATGTGTGACTAGATTCACACATTTTTCTTTTGTTTACCGTAAATAAATAAAGAAATAAATACAAATCTTAAAATCAAGTTCATAAAGGCCGTTTCTTTGCGTTCATTTGATTCCCAATCAATATACACTGGTAAGAATTGCTTACAATTGTTAATATGTACTTAAAAACAGTTCTGAAATGCAACATAATAGAATTTTAATCATGTGCTAAAACATGCGATTAATCGTGATTTAACTGTAGAAATTCAGCGATAAAAACAATTAATAGTTTGACAGCCCATATATATATATATATAGCTAAATGAACAACACACAGTTGTTCATTCATTCACCATCATTCATTAAAAAAAAATTAAATAATAGGACAAAAAGAAATCAAGGGATATTTAGAATAGATAAAAGTGTGCGATTAATTGCGATTCATTGAGTTAACTATGACATTAATGCGATTAATCGCGATTAAATATTTTAATCGTTTGACAGCACTAATATATGAATATAGATTACAGAGCAGCTTCTTTCCTGAGGCTGTAAACCTTGGCGCAACTAATCCTAGTTTTTGTTTAGTTTTACATGCATTTTGTTGTGCAGCCCTGTGTCGTAGAATGACAATAAATAAAATAGATTAATTTAAACCCCTCAATCAAGCTACATCCCACATGGTAACAGCTAGCTAAAAAATAATAGTAGAAGGTATAAACTATTGTACTTTACTTTAGGCTACTATCTTCTGGTTAACTGAAATATCCCTAATCTGTGTAGTAGATGATATATGAAATATCATGCACAAAGTTGACATTCTAGCCTGCAGGTGGTGCTAGATAAAAGGTCAGAGAGTGTCTAAAATTGAAAGGGTTTTCCCTCATGGGACCAAGAGTAGCTCAGGAAATAACCATATTAATATGGACAGGAGTTGTTCAGATATCTCCTGACCAAAATGTTGATTCCTTGTCAATAATTGGTCTCCGTTTTGCCTGCATCAATGGTCTGAGACAGGTTTGTTAACTTGCTTGTGTTTTTAGGAGCTTTGGACCGCTGTGTGATGGGAATAACAGCAGTAGAGATCCTGAATGCCTGTGACGAACTGGCTCCTGCCACTGTGGACGCTCTGACCCACTCAGCTGTGAACCTGAAGCAGGCGATGACTCGCCGCAGCCTGGCAGCACTGAAGAACATGGCACAGCACAAACTGCAGACACTCGCCACCAACCTGCTGGCTGCAGACAACGCCGACAAGGTACAGACAAACCACGAACCGTCACACTACAGCAGAAGGGAGGCTTTGTTTGGTAAATGACTTCAGCTTTCAGCCAAGTGCACTAGTGCTAGGGGATTAGCCAATTAAGTCAACAGAATATTATTTGTTGTCATTTATTAAGCAGAAATACCAAATTTCCAGCTTCTCAAAAATAAGGATGTGCTGCTTGTGTGTTTTTTATGATTGTAAATTGAGTTTCTTTGGACAAAACAAGCAATTTGAAGATGTTATCTTTGCTCCACAAAACTGAGGGATGTTTTTCACTATTTTATGACATTTTATAGAGTAAACGAATAGTCTACTACCGTGCCATTGGCTCTCTAAGGCTGTTCTTAGATACAGCTAGAGCTTAACACGCGTCCGGTATACTCGCCGTGCGCAAATGTGACGTCATGGGAGTGCCGTAACTATTTATACTCGCATATTTATATCACTAGTTGCAGTCTTCTGCTGAACAGAGGTGTCGTTAATGAGGAAAGGCTGCCCACTTTGCTATTTCTACGGACTAGAAGAAGAAGAAAAAGGTAAACAATGGCAGAACTGGCAGCAGCATTGACGTCAATATCAATCATTCATATCAAGCCTTTTATTCACCATAAAAGAACTCCTCTTAACCCAGTAAGTTTACAAGAGAGACTTGCAGTCACTCTGAGAGTCCTGGCATCCGGTTGCCCTCAACCTCGTCCATGATTCCTGTTTCCGCTTTGTCGTGTGCTGCTGAAAAAAATAGGGATCTACGTCATTTTGACGTCACATTGGCACGCAACAGGTTGGCTGCGGCAACTGTAAAAAGGCCTTAATCTCACCATGCTGACATCCGGCACAATGATTATGTTGATGCTGATGTTGAGCTGGTGGCACACCTAACCTGTTTTGTTTAGTTCAAACTAACTCTGGACTCTGTTTGGGCTTGCTGTCAGCTCAACTTAGGGTTTGTCTGTGGTGTAAACACAAAGTAGACCAACTGTGTGAAGCACAAACTACTATCAGGGGCCATCCACACGGAGATGCTATTAGGGTTACTAGGCAAGCTTCTCCGTTTTTTGGTGAATTTCTGTAGCAGAAACAGAGCCACCTATAGGCCTGTAATATGAAATAGCGTGTTGAGTGATTTACAAATGGATCCGTTTGGACGCATATATTCTTGAAATGATGCCAGGGAAGACGGTGGAAAAAAAGATTGTTTTGGTACGTGTGGACTTGGCCTGAGTGTTTCCCCTAGGTTTAGCCTGGCGGGTTGGTTGAGGGTTGAAAGATTTATCAGTTTCTTTTTTAAATCTACATCACATCAGCATGAGTTGGATCAACCGCACACTTATTTAAAAGGAAAACACGTCACTCCCTTTTATTTCCTTACAAACAATGTAACAGTTAAAAGGCTATTTTTTTTAAACGTTTTAAAAAGTCTGGCGCAGTGCTCACTTGACATAAAACGATATGTTACATAACTTCCAGAAAACTTCACGGAGAACAATGAGGGCAAAACAGCATCACTGATCTGTTTTAACCAAATGTTCTCTGGTCCAGCTCAGCTAAAAACCAAACAACGCTGAATCTGTCAGCACTTTAGCAATCACTACTACAATTCACTTCCGAGCCGGTTTGTAACCAGTAGGCTACCAAGAACGTGTCAACTGATTGAGCAGTTTACATAACACACTCTACTCTCCTGCTGTTACAGACGTGAACTAACCGCAGACAGTTGCCTCGTTAATGGACTCATGGCAGTGTGTCGCTGCACAATGAATGTGGGGGAAACATTATGGATATTTGGTGTTATTTTTGGCATTTAAAAAAGATTTTTGACTTGTACACTTAAAGGGAAAACACTGACTATTAAATTCACCTGCTGATTGTGAACTGTCAAGAACGTGATCTTAGAGTGGGGTGTATATACTGTATATACACTCACCTAAAGGATTATTAGGAACACCTGTAAGATTTCTCGTTAATGCAATTATCTAATCAACCAATCACATGGCAGCTGCTTCAATGCAAAAAGGTGATCTAAGCAATTTTGAGCATGGCATGGTTGTTGGTGCCAGACAGGCTGGTTTGAGTATTTTACAATCTGCTCAGTTACTGGGATTTTCACACACAACCTATTCTAGGGATTCAAAGAATGGTCTGAAAACGGAAAAACACCCAGTATGCGGCGGTCCTGTGGGCGAAAATGCCTTGTTGATGCTAGAGGTCAGAGGAGAATGGGGCCGACTGATTCCAGCTGATAGATCAACTTTGACTCAAATAACCACTCGTTACAACCGAGGTATGCAGCAAAGCATTTGTGAAGCCACAACACGCACAACCTTGAGGCGGATGGGCTACATCAGCAGAAGACCCTACCGGGTACCAATCATCTCCTCTAAAAAATAGGAAAATGAGGCTACAATTTGCACAAGCTCACCAAAATTGGACAGTTGAAGACTGGAAAAATGTTGCCTGGTCTGATGAGTCTCGATTTCTGTTGAGACATTCCGATGGTAGAGTCAGAATTTGGCATGAACAGAATGAGAACATGGATCCATCATGCCTTGTAACCACTGTGCAGGCTGGTGGTGATGGTGGTGGTGTAATGGTGTGGGGAATGTTTTCTTGGCACAGTTTAGGCCCCTTAGTACCAATTGGGCATCGTTTAAATGCCACAGCCTACCTGAGCATTGTTTCTGACCATGTCCATCCCTTTATGACCACCATGTACCCATCCTCTGATGGCTACTTCCAGCAGGATGATGCACCATGTCACAAAGCTCGAATCATTTCAAATTGGTTTCTTGAACATGACAATGAGTTCACTGTACTAAAATGGCCCGCACAGTCACCAGATCTCAACCCAACAGAACATCTTTGGGATGTGGTGGAACAGGAGCTTCGTGCCCTGGATGTGCATCCCACAAATCTCCATCAACTGCAAGATGCTACCCTATCAATATGGGCCAACATTTCTAAAGAATGCTTCCAGCACCTTGTTGAATCAATGCCACGAAGAATTAAGGCAGTTCTGAAGGCGAAAGGGGGTCAAACACTGCATTAGTAGGGTGTTCCTAATAATCCTTTAGGTGAGTGTATGTGTGTGTAAAGCATATGAGTGTGGGCATGTTCTCTGATACCTTTTAAACACAGGTGTGTTTTGTATTTTAACAGTTCCTCATTAAAAAGTGAGTGAAATGCATTGACCACACAACAACTATCCCCCCATAATATTACAGTTCATATAATTATCTTTTTTATCCTGTTTTCTACCAGTTTGTCATTATTTATGATACCGTTGCATCTAAACTATTTAATTTTCATAATCAGTTTTTTCTTGGTGAGCTCAACATATTTTTAATTTGGTCTGGAACAAAGTAACAAAATAACTGTACAGTTGTGACCAAAGAAGTTCCCGTCCAGCCAGCTCAATGTGGTGATGGGGTCGGTTTGTTCTGACTATTATGATCAAATAATGTAAAATGTAGTCTTATAAAAAACAACAATTTTCTTTTTCTTAAGTCATAACTTTTGTGCCATGTTGAAGTGTGACTTATGACACCTTTTTTCATGAGAACTTGGAGAAAACAAAAACACACAAAAAATAAGCAGTAAGCAGTTACTACGAGTACTTTCGCGCCTGAGCTGTTTGGTCCGTTTTAACTGAACCCTGGAGCGTTTTGTGGGCTAGTCCCGTTCTCTTTGGGGTGGTGGAACTGATTTCTGTCTCTCTTTTTCCTCATGTCTTTTCACTTCACGTCATTCATCAAAACAGACAATAACTTTAACGCACACACACCCACTCATCAAAACAGACAATAACTTTAACGCTATTATTACACGCACACACACACACACACACACACACACACACACACACACACACACCAACACACACACACACACACACACACACACACACACACACACACACACACACACACACAGAGTAGCTCAGTCAGATAGCTGGCTAAAGTCACAGACCAATTAAAACTTCTGTTGACGAACCAAAGGTCAACTCTCCAGCCTGTGTGTGTGTTTGTGTGAGTGAGACACCAATGTAGTCTCTCAGGGAAGGATGTACTATCTTAAATGTCAAAATTATATATAAATAAAGAAAGAAGTGCAGTGTTTCTTTTCTCTGAGCTGGAATTTCCAGAGAGCAGCTTTAGTGGTTTAAAGGAGACATGAGTCACTGTTGTAGAGTGGACTTATGGTCCATTATTCGGTTTTTTTAAACTCTGCCTTAAAAGGGGCTGTACTCGATATTCAGAACAGCAGCAAACCAATATTTTTTTATTTGATGAATCTATCTCTTTCTCTCCAAGTGACCCTGTCTTTCTGCTTGAGCAGCACTGGTTGAAGCCTGAAAATATTGTAAAAAAATTAATAACATAACTAATTACACTGGTCGGACTGTCAAGCTCTGTTTCAGACTGATACCTCCGGTTCAGGCTGGTCCTCATCCTCAACACGTGCCTTTTTCAGTCGCGGAAAATACTTTTCAATATTCAACTGAATTGAAGCAGCAAACATTCAGTGTAAGAGTTAAAAAAATTACATATTATTTATAATAAGTTTATTTGATTCACCGTTGCTACATATAGTGTTTTGACCTCGACAACCCAACTGCATTTTATTGCAAACTTGCGTGTTCACGAGATAGATACCAACCTTTTGTGAACTTAAGACTTTCGCCAGCCGTCTTCTCTCGTTTTGATTGTGTGTGTGTGTGTGTGTGTGTGTGTGTGTGTGTGTGTGTGTGTGTGTGTGTGTGTGTGTGTGAGACGCGTGAGAGACCGAGAAGAGCAGGGAAAGGAAATGCAGCTGAACGAATACGCTGCATGTTTTAAATAGCGTTGATTGTATGGCGCACCGCCACAAATTAGTCTGTGTGGGAAACACTGATGTAATTCAGCCAGGAGGAGAAGTTGACTTCCATCCTCTTAAAATGACCCGTTTTGCAATGACCATACCTAGGGCTTGTTGTAAAGCGGAGGGAAGAGCCAGAGTCCTTGGAGCATCCCGGTATCACCAAGAGACAGCGACCAACACTGTACAAATGAAAAATATCAACCCACAACCTAGTGAGCTTAGAGCAGGACCAGAAAAGATGCCAGAGAGTTCCGTCAGCTGACTAACATTTATCACAGGTGGCAGAAACCGACGGGAAGATTCTATATGTAGTTTAGTCTTGCTAAAAAGTGCAACCGGTGAATTCAAATCAATTCAATCCAATCAATGACTTTAAACTGAATAAGCTGAAGTCTAGCATTAGTAGAGAATACCTTTATCCTGTTCAGCCCTTTCTCCCACAGCTCTTAAGAGATTACCTCACCAGTGTCCTTAATCCACACCTCCTTGATGTGGAGAGAGGAGGTTGTCATAAAAAAGAGGTTAACAAACCGAGAGATCAGATGTTTGGAGGTGGGAGGTTGGGTCGTAATTTCATAGAAGACGTGTTGTACTGGAATTGTATTAAGGAGAGGGAAAAATTCCTTTACAAAATTCCCAATTTGCAAATAAAAAAATTTACTGAAAGAAAGATTGAACTTCGCCTGAAGCTGAGCAAAAGAAGCAAAATGGTTATCAATGTAGAAATCCCTGATAGTTGATAAACCTTTATCTGACAAGTGCTTAAAAACGGCATCCATCAGCCCTGGCTTAAAACAGGGGTTCTGACATATAGTATGACAGACCTGGGAGACTCAGGACACCATTAATTTGCTTTAAAATTTTAAATAAGTTGTGCAAAACAAAGTTGTTTCATAGCGATTTTATTGTATTATTAGGTTTTGAAAATGAAATGGCCGTCAAGGAGGCACCAGTAATTGATACAACATTACCAGGTTCAATATCAGGCTAACTAGTGCCGAGCCTACAGGCCCAGATGAAGGCTGTGATAATAGTCTAACAGCTTAAAAATGGAAGAAGTGAGAAAAATTTTAAATTATGGAGCACTACCATTTTTAATGGCCAATTAACGAAAGGGGAAGAAGTTTCCATCCATGCAAATAATTAAGTTTAAAAATAAGTTTTGGATTTTTGGAGATATTAATCCCCAAATAAGAAAAATGGTAATTGGAAATTCAGGAGGGCAAATTGTTTAGAAAACTAGAATTGAGGCATAAAAACAGATTCCCCCCAATTTATGGTGAATCCAGAGAGTCATCCAAAGCGGTCTATCAGATTAAGAAGGGGTGTAAGGGATGTCCTCGCATTTGAAAGAGTCAAAAATCACATCAGCCGCTTACAGCCCTATGGTACAGTCGGATATGCCACATCGTATACCAAAGATTTGGGGGCTGGCTCTGATGGCTATGGCCAGCAGCTCAAGAGCTAGCGCAAAAAGCATTGACAAGAGGCAACAGTCTTGCCTGGTGCCGCGATGCAACGGGAACGGGAGGACCTTTCATGATACATTAGAACAGAAGATTGGGGACCACCGTTAAGCATTTTTAATATAGTCCTAACGTTCAACCCAAAACCAAATTTCTCGAGAGCAGCAAACATGTATCTCCCTTCTACCTGATCAAAAGCCTGCCGGGCATCTAGTGAGATACCCCCAAGTGCCAATGTGTTTATTTTGCCGGTTAATCGGACTTTCACAATTATTTTTTGGTTGGAGTTAAGCAGACTTAAGGAATGATAGGATTTGTTTCATCTCTGTCCTTTTTCAAGAGGACACAAATATGGGCAAATTACCTTTTTTTTCTCTGAGAAATTAATCATCTGGAACAAGAGAGGGACGATAACATCACTATGCATCTTATAAAATTCTATCTCAAAGCCATCTGGGCCTCAAGCTTTGTCGTTGGGCAAAGAACGGATGGCATTTTTGATCTCCTCCATAGTAAATTCAGAGTCCAGTTCCCATCTCGAAGGCTCTGAAAGAACTGGAATATCTAATATATGGAGAAAAGTAGTAATATCTGAATCAGTAGCAGTGGATCTAGAGGTGTATCATTACTATAAAATTAAAAAAATCTGTCGTTAATCTGTTGTGATCAGTTAATAGTGGTCCAGTGGCTGAAGAAATTTTATGTATTGCCCATCAGCTTGGACGTCCTTCAGCTGCCTGGCAAGCAATTTATCAGCCTTCTCACCTAACTCTAAATGCTTCTGCTTTAATTTGCGAATATAGTTCCCAACCAAGAATATGGTTGTATTCATATTTTACTTTTAAAATGGAACTAAGGGTGTCTTCAGAACCTGTGTCTCGGTAAGAGTCCTTTCAATATGCTAGTTCGGCCTCAATGTCCATTAAACGCCTAAGCGTGGCCCTTTTACGAGATGATTGAAACAATATGATATGACCTCTTATAAAGACTTTTAAGGGTTCTCACAAAGAGACTGCGCCATTGTCATTTATGAGCAGAAAGTCTGCAATCTTGGCTGAAATGTAGCCGCTAAAAGAATCATCTAAATATAGAGAAGGGTTCAATTTCCAATTATTTTGAGGGGCATAAAGTCAGTTGTCATTGAGAGAGGTCCATTGTCAGAAATTAAAATTAGTGTAATGGAAATTAGTCTAGAGACAACCAGCATATAGTCAATTCTAGTAAAGCTACCGTGCACAGGGGAGAACAAAGAATATTGCCTCTCTAAGGGGTACTGAGGCCTCCAGATGTCAACCAGTCATGAGATTTGGCAAGATTAAGAACATGGACGGATTTCAATGATGGGGCCACTTTCGAGTAGGATCTATCCAACAGGGGTTAAAAGTAACAATTAAAATCCCCATCGACTATTATATTATGATTGTTATATTCAGGACCAAGGTTAAACTTACTGAAGAATTCGGGACTATTACAATTAGGAGCATACATATTTAAGAGAGCTAACGGAACTGAATTGGTTGGATATGGGTCTCCTGTCCCCATACCCCTACAATTCCAAGAAGTAGAAGTGATGTGGCTCATTCCTTACCTAATTGAGAATTGACATGGATCTAAATAGAGGGACAAAAAGTATATATTGACATATGACACATAGAGAGCTGGCAGTACGTTGAGTAACCGCAACGACAATAGAACAAGAAAAAAAAAACAGACCCGCTGAAAAAAACTAAGCAGTGCATCCCACTGGTTGGCAAGGAGGCAGCTGGATAACAGAGCCAGCCAAACGGCACACAAAAAAACCCACTTACACCAGAGCACTGTACGCATCTTTAGGATATTAACTAACCTTAAACGTGCACACTCAGGAATATACTTAATGTAAGAAATATTCAGATCATACATTTAGTAGGATATGTGGGAAGATTGTACAACCGATGCAGCATATAAAACATAAAAAAAGACAAGAAGAAGAAATGACCACCGGGTTTGCCAGCCAGTTTTGATAATACCTGAGGATAATAAATTAGGGTGTGGCGGGGCTTATTATATTATATATTCACCAAAGTAAATGCAGCATGTTACGGCATACACTCCTCAAACACAAACATTGTGCTGCTTAATATTCAATTAAAATACATATTTTTTTAAAAAGAGGAAATATAACCGCCTCGTTTAACATGAGTCCTGTCAACCTGAAGTAATGGGAGGCCACAAATATGGCATTTAACGCCATGCATGAATTGTTTGTACATGAGGCGTACTGTAGAAAAAGTCCCGGAGGATACAAAGTGCGTCAAAATAAAAACAAAAGGAGCAATTCCCACTTCCCAGTGCAAATATGTTTTACAACCTTAACATTCAACCACTGTAAAGTTACATTTCAATGGAAAAGTGCTAGATCGGCACATCAATCATGTGGCTGCTTAGGGAAAGTGAAGTCATAAAGATAATATGTAATGTTACCAATAGTTAGGATTTGTCTACTGGGTCTAAAGAGTTGGCAAACTGTCCGGCTTCAGCCGGTAAATCAAATGTCTTAGTTGTGTAGTCGACATGGAGCTTGGCTGGGAAACGCAAAGAACACTTAACACCAGATTCGGTTAGCTGCCTCCTCATGTTAAAGGCCCATCGCTGTGATGAAACCTCTGCCATGGAGTCAGGGAATATGGAGACTATCTCGCCATGGTAGCGCAGGGGTGCATGCTGATGACTGAGCCGCAGTATGTTGATCACGTCTCGATCGCTGCGGACCTCGGCAATGATGACCTGCGGCCACTCGTTAGGCTTCGGTGGGCTCGGTCTATTGTTACGGGCCTGCTGAAGTTGTCTTGGCCGAGTACCTCCGGAATCAACTTTTAAACAAAGTCAGTAGTGCTCCTTCTTACCATGCCCTACATGCAGCTTTGTATAAAATAATGCATTTACAGAGAATGGTAATTCATGGAAATGAGAATTGCAATAATATTTTTAAGGCCACTCGTTGAACTGTGAGCTCGGTTTAAATCAGTTATTTCAATTTTCAAACAAAGACACACCATTTATATCACATTTCATCTATTAAGTGTGCTGCATTTGAAAGCAGTTAAACAAATCCAAGTTCCCGTCATCACGACAGTAAGCCATATTTCCATATATCCAACAGAAAACACTGATCACAAACTGATCCAAACAGAGAGCTCAACACACAGGGTGAAAAGAGGAGCTGCAGTAATGTGCAGGACAACATATAATATATGGTGTTTTCTGAAAATTAAACCCCATAAACCTATTCTGGTACAACCTCTAAATACAATTATGAACCTGAAAATGAGCATAATATGAGCACGTTAATTCAGTCAGCCTTCTAACAATTCAAACAAACCAACATTTTTTTTTTTAACCGTTTTGTACACCATCTTGTCTGTGTGCCCTCAGAGGATCAGAGGTTCACTTGTCAGACTCGGATGATCTGATCTTCCCTGATGGAGTAAACCCCGCCCACCTGGGCCTCCCAGCACAGAAAACAAACGCTATGAATTATTTAGTATCTGAACAGCGCTTAGTTCAGCTGGTACAGTTTGACTTTTATAGTTTGACTTGGAATCCATTTAGCTCAGCATTCCGTCTCCTCTTCTGTTGGGTGCGTCCTTTTTCTCCTCTTCTTATCTTCCACCAGATAACCTTTGTGTTGTTTCTTTTTCCCCTCTTGTGTGTTTTTCCTGCCATGACTGCTCATAATCACAGCTCCTTTCTGAAAAGGCCAACACACAACAGCTGCAATTTTTCCTCTCTGTTCTATCCTAAATACATCACTCAGCCTCCCACCTCTGTGTCATTTCTCACTCATATCTACTCAAATTACGGATCAAACCCACCCACTATCGTGTGTGTGTGTGTGTGTGTGTGTGTGTGTGTGTGTGTGTGTGTGTGTGTGTGTGTGTGTGTGTGTGTGTGTGTGTGTGTGTGTGTGTGTGTGTGTGTGTGTGTGTGTGTGTGTGTGTGTGTGTGTGTGTGTGTGTGTGTGTGTGTGTTTTGTGTGTAATGACAGATAATGACCATGAAATGTCACTATCAACACAAACATTACACCCAGTCAGCCCCCGAGGCCTGTACTATGAAGCAAGATTTGGCGTTAACGAGGTAACTTCAGGTTCAACCCAGGGTTTTGTGGATCACTTGTTACTTATACTTATGCTGAACACCTACTAGAGAGAGAGAGAGAGAGGCTTATCTGTGAATGTGTTTGTCACATGAAGGAAAAAATAAAACTGAGCTGAAATAATTTTTTCGATCAACAGAAAATGAATTGGCCACAATTTGCTTAACTGAAATTGTCAGACATTGTCTGTTTACACTATCTCAAATTTAAGGATTTGCTAGTTTTCTGTTAGTATATATGTATATGTATATGTGTGTGTGTGTGTATATATAGTTGTAAATTAAATATCTTTGGGTTTTCGACTGTGTCTCAGACAAAACAAGACAGACATAATACACTTTTATACGTTTCATACACAAAATGCAACTTAATTGGCTCTAGAGTAATGACTGAATAGAAACAGTTATAACATGGGGGGGGGATACAAACAACAAAGAAAATAATGTAAAAATCTTTTCAAGTTTTTGCAGAAGTTAGATAAAGAATAGCAAATGGTAAAAGTAAGTAAAACCAGTGCGTTATATTTGCATCATTATTTCATGACACATTCACATAAATACCCCTCCAACCTCAGGACTCAGCTCCTTGGGCTGGGTATCCATTGGCAATACTGTACGGAGTTTCAGTGCTGATATCAAAATTATATTTTGTTACTATTGGCTGGATTGTTGTGAAATTTGCAGTAGCACGCTACTGCATTTAAAGTGAGCACTAGCTGTGTCAATTAACTCACCTGCTGTCATGAGTCATCCCCACACCTCTCTCCCCTGCCGCTGAATGCAAACCATGCCCACCTCCACAGAGCCGGTCTACCAGATGTCTGTTATTCCAAGTTAAACAGGTGGAAGCATGTAAATCAGTGAGTACGCTTACATGCAAACAAATATTCCACTATTATTCCGAATATGACAATATTCAGAATTTGACGCAGGTCACGTAAACAGCATATTCCGTTTTGGATAGTCCGAATAAGGCCTTTTCCCGAATTTAGCTTTTTACGATTAAGACATGGGATATGACGATATTATTCAGGCTTTCATGGATATTATGAATATATTTGGATATTAGTGGAATATCCACTTTCGTTAGCCATATAAACAGCTTAGTTGGAATATCGTCTATTTCGGAATAAGGGCAAAAAGCGGAATATTATATGGCATGTAAATGTAGTTACTGCTTCATAGAAATATTCTGTGTGTGTGTGTGTGTGTGTGTGTGTGTGTGTGTGTGTGTGTGTGTGTGTGTGTGTGTTGTTGTGTGTTGTGTGTGTGTGTGTTGTGTGTGACTGTTCGTTGGACTCCAGTGGTGTTTGCCAGAAGGGCCCTGCAGGACAATGACCTTTAGACCTACTGCCCAGGAGCTATAGGACTGTGTGTGTATGTGTGTGTGTATGCTTAGATAAGACATTTCATTGAAAAAACAGACTGTGCGTTTGTGTCTCTGTTTTTGCTATATACTCTACTGCACTAAGGAGATATAGAGAATTTGTTAAGACAGAAAATTCAGATTCATCAACACCAAACATGGTCAGTTGTAGCTTCTCTGTCTGCGTGGGTTCACAGCCTCAGATATAATATTAGGTCAATGTCTGTGTTTAGGCTAACTGCCTTTAGATGGCAGTGTTCATCCACTGAAAACACACACACACACACACAAACACACAAACACACACAGTGCAAACACACTCGGACTGAAAAATAGGAATGAGGCACAAATGTCTTGCCTTTTCCCAGGAAAAAAATCCAAGACCTAACAAAACAAACTGTTCACTGAGGCCAGTTCAAAGTGTTCCTAGGTAAAATGTCAGCAAGCTTTCACTATCTATATTTACCATAGTGCAGACACAGTGTTCTATTGGCAGTCTTTGTGGAAAAGATATGAACTAGAATCAAAAAGCTCTTTAAATGAATAAATAGATTAACTTTGTACAGGAGGCATAGCAACAAAGTGGTAGTTGCATTGTGTGGATCGAGTACACATGCATTTACGCGCACACACACACACACACACACACACACACACACACACACACACACACACACACACACACACACACACACACACACACACACACACACACACACACACACACACACACACAGTCCCAGCTGCAGGTGTCTCGGCCAGTCAGGGCTCTCCACAGCTAATTATTGTCCCCTCTCTGTCTCTCACACAGTCCCATCCAGTTGTATTCAATGATCGTTAATGGCATGAAAGGTTAAAAACTGTTTCCTAAACCAGAAAGTGCAACACGGACAAATACTAATTAGTTAAATTAAAGTAACCATATGGTGAAAACACCTAAATCTGAAGTATAGCCAGACATACAGAAACAAATTATAATGTTCTTTATTGCTAACCACTGCTTTAGCATTACAATACCCGACTACAATCAAATTGTAGTCGGGTACAGTATTGCTAAAGCAGCAGGTCTACAATGTTAACATAACTAGTGCTAAAACAATTAGTCAATTGATTGATTGACCTGTCGAGCAAAGTTATTTATGGATCCAGCTTCTCCAGTGTGAGTATTTTCTGTTTTTTCTGTTTTGTGTCATCAGAAACGGATTATCTTTTGGATTGTTGACTGGACAACACATTCATCGAATGTCAACCAGCGAAGCTCACTTTTTTTTGTAACAGAACATACAGTACATTGTTACAATTTAAATGCAACTAAAACTGGAAAAATACTGTTTTTATTGATCTTGTATGTTGTGTCAACTCGCACTACACAATTTAATCTGCAGTGTATTCAAAGTAAGAATAAAAACGAAAAATATGATGCCGCAGATGTCTAAAACATAGTGTCTAATGCAGTGTAGTTCAGTTTAATATCACAGCAGTCTCAAGCCCGATCCTTGGCTAAAATTAGGACGTATGGTGTCTGTCCAGCTTAAGACTACCTAGACACATAATTCCTCTTGCAGAAGGAAACCGTTGCAAGAGTTTAGAATAGCAAATACAAAACCCTTCATGAAACACAGATTCAAATCTAGTTTGGCCCTTTTTTCCCTCTTTATTTCCTCACTTGTTCTTTTCTTAATCATCCCCCTCTCGTTTTCCTTCCTCTGACTCTTAACAGGATCACAGTTTTCTGATTGCAGTCATCAGGTCATTAACATGTAAACAAAAAGTACTGTTCTACATAAAACTCTGTGCAGCTGTCTCTGCTAATACAATTAAATTGAGCGGTGTGGAAGTATCAGTGGCAATTACAGCTTGTGTGTAAGGTAATCACTAACATAGCCATCCACAGATACAGTTTATCCCAAATGATTCACTGTGCCATATGTATGTTTAACATTAAAACATGATTTATAAAATCATGCCAACAATTATTATTTTAATAGCACTAAAAAGGTATGTATAAAGGCTTTAGGCTGCCCTCCACAAATCCTGAGACAGACATGTTTTCTTCAACTACAGACCAGTAACTCTGCTTCCACAATTCTCACATTATAATATTTTAAGCAGCAATCAATATGGTTTTAGATCCAAGCAATACACAGCAATGGCACTTGTGTAATTAACTGAAGAAATATTCACTGCAATTGATAAGAAACAGTATTTAGTAAGCATCTTTGTTGACCTCAAAAAAGCATTCAACACCATAGACCATACCATACTCCTTAACAAACTTAGCAAATACGGAATCAGAGGGGAGGCACATCAATGTGTAGCAAGTTACTTAGAAACTAGAAACATTATTACATACATTATTATGTTCAGATAAATAACATAAAATCTGAATCATGTAATAATACGTGTGGGGTACCTCAGGGGTCCATTCTTGGACCAAAATTGTTTAATTTGCATATTAACGCTCTTGTATCCAAACTGCTTAAGTGTATTCGGTTTGCTGATGATGCAACTTTATTTTATCCTGGGACAACCATAACACAGGTTTTGGGCTTGGTTGATTATTAGAAAAACTGAAAAAAAGGGTTTGATATAGATAAATTAAAAATAAACTTTATGATATATAGCAAACAAGGCAATTATTTTGATGCAACAATATATAGAGATGGTGTTGAAATTCATAGTGTTAGGTGTCATAATAGATGAGAATCTGAATTGGAAATCACATAAATTACACAAAGGTGAAAATATCTAAATCAATCTCTGTTACACAAAGTTAAAGAATAATTAGATAATAAAGCATTGTTCATTTTATATAATTCAGTGATTGTTTCATATCTGACCTACTGTGTGGAAGTCTGGGGAATTGCTTGGAAAACATACACTAATTCAGTTTTCATTTTACAAAAAAGAGCCATGAGAATCGTCAGTAGAAGTCGATACAGACATTTGTCAAATCCATTGATTGTTCAGTTAAAGTTGTTTCAGGATCTAGTAGATAACAGTATTCTTCAAATTATGTATGAAGGGCACAAAAGAATTTTGCCTGCCAACATTCAGAGAAGGTTTGAAAAAAGAGAAAGTCATTACATTTTCAAAGGAACTGAGATATCTAAAAAAAGAAAAAAAACAAAAAACGAGATACAGAACCAATCTGAGGGAACGTTTCATCACAGTAAAAGGTTCAGTTTATGGAACAATTTCAACAGTGAAACCAAAGAATCTAAGACAAAGCAAATATGTTAATTCAGTTTTTGTTCTGTTCTTTTGTGACTGGTAAGGGGGAAGGGAAGAGTTTTATTATTTAATTATTTGTTTTGTTAATATATGTTTTGTGAAAGAGGGGCAGATTATATATAATTAATCTTTCTGCTCCTTTTCATTCAGGACTTTACATTTTTTGTTTGCATTAAGTTGTTTGTTTAATAAATGAAAAAAACATATATAATAAATAAATGTAATGGTTGGCTCTGGCCAGGAGAGACATGTTGGAGTTTGTGGCTGCGTGCTGTGTGAATTGTAAAGGGGCATTTCACCAGTTTTACTCATCAAGATCAGTTTGCTCTTCATGGTTAGTCCTACTTAACCTGTGAATAGCTGTATTATGTCTTCTGTGGCACTGGAGGAGTTTGTCAAGTCTGAGAAAGTAACCCTAATGATGTAATTGTGATGTCATCAGTTATTGCTATCTCAGTTTGGGATTGGATCATGGCGTTTGAAAGATGTGGGCGTTAACCATGCAAGGAAAGACTAACTAAAACACTATCCAGTTGCATTATGGGAAATGTTAGAGCTTGGGCTGTTCTGGGAACTAATAGTCAGAATAATAGCTGCTTTCATTTTGACCATTATTATTTTTTTAATCTGTCTCTCTTCCAGGGCAACCTGCCGAAATACTCCCATAATGCCCTTGTGGTCCAGGCGATGAAGACCAACATGACAGACCCTGACATGCATGTGCTGTTCTTCGACGTGGAGGCGGTGATCATTCAGCTGCTGACAGAGGAAGCACAGAGACCGAGCCCCACGCTGGTGTCTCCAGAGACGCTGCAGAAGAGCCAGGCTGGGGCTGATAAGGGGGGCTCCTTCCTGGCCAACAAGATCTTCAAGCAGGTCAGTAAACCTAAAGGAAAAGAAGGGAAAATTCATTGGTCCTAAACAATCAAAATCAGCATGTAAATTGGCTAATAAAGGTTATAACGCTAGGACGTGTTGTCTGAATATTTTCAGGATTTTATTTAGTGACTTATTTTTACTCTTATGCTTTTCTTTTACAATTTTCTTTTTTTAATAATATAATAAATTATTAAAATAAATAATAAATAAAATTGTCCCCTGTCTAAACCAGGTGAAGGAAACGATGAAGGAGACCATCAAGGAGCACCTGTTAGATGAAGACGAGGAGGAGGAGGAAGAGATGAGGAGGCGGGAGGAGAAGTCCAAGTCTCTAAGTCTGCTGGAGTACAACCTAACGATGGACACGGCCAAACTCTTCATGTCCTGCCTGCACGCCTGGGGTCTCAACGAACATCTTGACGGCATCTGTCTGGAGCGACTGGGCATGCTCAGACCGCACTGCCCCATCTCCTTTGGCCTGATTTCCAGAGGAGGTCACATGTCCCTTATGCTGCCTACCTTCAAGGTACTTTGATCAGTATCCATCAGGCTGATACAGACCCCTGTCAAGCTAAACAATCCTGTATATGCCTCTATATTACAAGATACCAAAGCAGAAATATATAGAGCACAGTAAAAAAAAGTTGTATCAAACAAAGATAATAGAGCACAAAGAAGAAGAATAAAATCATTGTATGTCAATTTATTTTCTGATTGTAAAGTAATCTGTGCCAATTTTGGTAGTTTACATTGATTACCTTTCACTTACGTTTATGTATGACTTAAGCTGCTGTGATGTGAGGATTTTTTTTTTTAAACCATTTTTTGACTTAAAAAGATGATAAGAAGACTAACTGATAATGAAATTAATCATTACTGCCCTAAGTACTAAATGACACTAGGTACTTATTTCCAAACTAATAATGAATAACATACAGTAAATGATGGGATGATGTTGTAAGCCTTTTCCATACATTCTTATAGGTTATTATATTCCAACACCCCAGTTGTAATTACTATTACTAGTGTTATTTTGATTTTATTCATGTAGAACTTCAACTTCAGACATGACAGTTATAACAGTATTAGTAACTGATTTTTTAACACAATTTTGTAGCACCTTTATGGAGCGAGTGTCATAAAGTACTTCACCAGTCAATGAACACAACTAAACACCAACAAATAACAAACTGAGACCATGCACAGAGCATCAGGTCTATCTGTCAGATCCTGTTTAAAATGTTCACATTTTAATCAGTGAAGTGGGAGATGACCGCTAACACACTCTGTAGTCTATAGTGTCCAAGCTCAGTAAAACACACTCATGTTGACCTGTATTTCCAGGGTCCCTGGTTGATTTGTCTGCCTCTGTTTCCCAGGAGTCCTTGCTGCGTCAGTTGTCCCTGGCGACGGGTCTGAAGCTGACTCTGACTGACATTGTTGGGAAGGGGACGTACGGCGTTTCAAGGGCCGTCACCACACAGCACCTTCTGTCTGTAATTTCACTGGCCAACACTCTGATGGGCATGACCAACGCCACCTTCGTCGGAGAGCACATGAAGAAAGCACCAGTCAGGTAACGTGGTGCGCGCACACACACACACACACACACACACACACACACACACACACACACACACACACACACACACACACACACACACACACACTCACACTCCACAAATGGATGATAATGTTGCTCTGTGTTGACTGGATGTGGAAGGCAACTGTTTGCTCACATGTTAGCAGTCTTGTATAAAGTACTTGAAAGCAATACTTGAGTAAAAGTACAAGTATCTTACCAGAAAATAAGTTTTTTTTAAGTCACTTTTTAGAATATTACTTGAGTAAAAGTCTTAAAGTATCTGATGTTTACTGTACTTATGTATCAAAAGTAATTTTCTGATTTTAAATGTACTTAAGTATTAAAAGTAAAAGTAAAGAAAACTTTTAATTATGGCCAAAGGTGTGTAACGTTATCTTCATCACCACTGTCGTCGGGGTGGTCATTGTCTGTTACCATGGCGGCAGTGCCTGCAGCAGGTGCTTTCATGACACTATCAGTCATTATGCTTCCTCATCTTCTTCTTTAGTTTTGGCCTTTTTTGGCCTGGTTTATTTTATGTTTATTTAAATTTTTTAAATCACCAACTGGAATGGAGCGTGCAGTAACTTGTAATCTAAAATTAAATAAAAAAGAGGTTTTCCTATTCCTTTCAATACAGTCAGAACTTTCTTTGAGCAGCATCTAGTGGCCGTTAGAAGCAGCTCTGACTTCAGCGCTCTGGGTAAAAAAACTTGGCATCAATTTTGAGATTAATGGACATCCGTTAATGAAATTTAACCTGGCTTCAGTATCTTTGGAGCACTGCCCACAAAACCAGAACCATTTGGTTCAAACACAGACATGTTCCTTAATAGTGCGGCTTGTAGATGTATGTATAAAATAGAACGTCTTAACCTGAGCTCAACATATCTGGATTCACCAGGCAGAAAAACACCGCCCTGATTTATCATCAGTGATTCCAGCTGAAAAACTAATATAACAACCCGAACAAACGCAACAGAAACTGAATTCAAAGCACATAACACAGACGCTGTTCACATGCACAATGATACCAGCAGCAGCAGCTGAAGTTCAACTACTGTCAAGTTGTGAAGTCTGTGAAGCAGATTGTTTAGTCTGTCTGAGCTCTCATTGTGCCCTGAAAGATTTAACACGGAGGTTGAGGTCCTGCTGCTGTAACACCAACACATCATTTCATAATTTCTTCAACCCTGCAGGGGAGGGCGAGCAAGGAAGAGTCAGGGAGGAAAACACAAAGCAAGAGAAAAAGTTTTTTTTTTTAAAGGGAGAAAGGTGGTGATATGGTTGTTTGTATCAAAGTCCTCTGACTTTTATCTCACTTGTTTTCAGTCTATAATTTAGTTATCTTTGTGTTTTATAATCTTTGTTAAAAATCTAAATAATAAAATAACTGGCTAATGTATTTAGCCTCTGTACATGTTTAGCCTTTCAGTGGTTTCAAGTTAATGTTGTACCTTAAAAGCCACTTAAACGTCTGCTAAAATTGAGGTGAAATTAGTACAATTTGGAAAGGAATTCCGTTCCTTAGTGGAGTCTTGTGATTACTGTAACTAAGCCTGACATTACCATACCAAATCTCAAATGTGAGTTAGTCTGAAACCTCTCTGTACGATTTCAAAGGGGCGTTTTCAGACGTAGACCAAAATGCCTCTGGGCACAATTCAATAGACTTGCAACGAAACCTGTGATTTAGCGCTGAGTGACCAGTGACCAAGTCCGCCTGTTGTAGATGACCAATCACAGGTGAGTAGTACCAGCCAATCACAGCACATTAGGGTGGGGCTAGGATGGGAAAAAATAACATGTAAACAGACTACAGCGTGAAGAGATGAGGTGGTATATTATGAGTTGGTATTTTAATACCAAATTATGCCAAATCCTCTCAGAAGTTAAGAGTTGTTCATGTTCACTAATATTTTTGGTCTGTCTTCGACCATAGGAATATCATATATCAATTTTGAAAATGGGCATTGTTCCTCTTTAAGGTCAAGACTCACTTCAAGTCTCAATTCAGTTGCGACAAGTCCGAGTCAAGTCTCAGGTCTTGTCAAAGCCAGTCTCAAGCTTTCAGTGGCGGCAACCATGTTTCCTGTTTAAAGGAAACCAACAACAAAACCACGGTCTGTTTGTGGTGGGATCTTTCTTCTCATTCTGCTGTGCCATGATGAGAAAATTACATGTTTCAACTTAATCAAAATAGGCTAGAGGCAGACGGAGCTGATAAACAGGAATTGGCATTTAGAACATTAGAAACAAAGAGCATCACAGCAGGAGGACAGGGTGGGCCGCACAGCCTGGAAACCTTTTCAAATGTTTTTATTACTTTCTCAGAAACAAAGAAAAACTTCTCTTTTGTGGTATGTCCTGAAAAGAAATGTTGATTGTGCATCTACAGATGTAAGCTGAAGACTTCTTTATAAAACTTCTATCTGGCTGTCTCCACTTCGACACTCCAAACCAGCACTTGTGAATATTTGAAAATCTTTGGCTTTTTCATGTCTCCCCCACCTCCCCATCATACATTTATGACAGCAGAAAAGCTTCCTTCCTTGTATGCTGGAGTTTGAAAAGAAGTGCTCCTCAACTCTTAGGGTTTGAGTATTTCATCACAACAACCACAACAGCACCCCCTTCACCAGGCCCGGATTGGCTAATCGGGAGAACTGGGAGAATTCCCGGTGGGCCGGTCTGTTTTTTGGTCGCTAAGGCCGGCGTTTAGTCATGGGTTAGGGTTAGGTAGTTGAAATATATCATTGATGCTGTCCCTAGGCTGCCTGCACTCGGATCCCACTCTTTTATTTATTTATTCTTGCAGCCCACTGTTCTCTATCATGCAGCCTACTACAGAGTGCAGTCTGGTTATTATGACATGCCATGTTTTGACTCCTCCAACGGCACCTTGCTCAAAAAACAAACAAACTTCAGTCAGTGGTGCTTGTTACGATGCGAATGCGACATGCGAGCAAAAAGAAGCTATACAAATGGATAACAGCAAGAGCAAAGGTGGCGCCGAAAAGGCGAGGAGCTCTAGAAAGCGTGAGAGAGTGAAACGCCAAATAGTGACTATGAGACTGGTAGGCTAAGCTAGTTAGGAGCAGTGCAAGATGCTAGCAGCCGTGCAAAACACAATACAACGTTGCCTGCAAACCAGCGTTCATGTTTATGAATCAAACTTTTTCTTATAGCTCCTCAGCAGCAGCCACTAGTCCAGTTTTCTGCTAACAGTGAAGAGCCAAGCAGCAGCCATGAGCCCAGAACTCCAGAGTGGGCAGGTAGGATTGCTCATAAGAACTAGAATTAAAATGGAGTATGGTGTAGACCTGAAAAAGCTAATCAATGACGCCATACGATTCACACTAATGAAACATACTTGACTTGATCAGAAAGCTTTCTAAAAAGGGGAGATTTGTGCTGAGAAGTATGAGACTTTAAAAAAAATGTGATTTAGTGTCAATAGCAGAGCCAGTAGTGTATAACCATGGCCTCAGATTTAGAGGTGCTGATCCTCATCCCAGCCACTTCACACTCTGCTGCGAACCGATCCAGTGAGTGCCGAAGGTCACAGGCTGATGATGCCATCAGGACCACATCATCTGAAAAGAGCAGCGATGAGATCCCCAGCCCACCGAACTGCAACCCCTCCCCACCCCGACTACGCCTTGATATCATGTCCATAAATATTACAAACAGGATTGGTGACAAAGCACAGCCCTGGCGGAGGCCAACCCTTACCTGAAACAAGTCCGACTTACTGCCGAGAACCCGGACACAGCTCTTGCTTTGGTCGTATAGAGATTGGATGGTCCTGAGAAGAGACCCCCTCACCCCATACTCACGCAGAACCTCCCACAGTATCTCCCGGGGGACCTGGTCATACGCATTCTCCAAATCCACAAAACACACGTCGACCGGATGGGCATACTCCCAGGCTCCCTCCAGGATCCTTGCGAGACTGAAGAGCTGGTCCATTTTTCAACGGCCGAACCCTCCTTTCCAGCACCTTGGAGTAGACTTTACCAGGGAGGCTGAGAAGTGTGATACCCCTGTAATTGGCACACATTTTGAAAAGGGGAACCACCACCCCGGTCTGACACTCCTTTGGCACTGTCCCAGACTTCCACGCAATGTTGAAGAGGCGTATCAACCAAGACAGCCCCTCCACACCCAGAGCCTTGAGCATTTCTGGATGGATCTCATCAATCCTAGGGGCTTTGCCACTGTGGAGTCGTTTGACCACCTCAGTGACTACCGCCTGGGAAAACAATCCCCCATCATCCTCCAACTCTGCCTCTAGTCGGATTCAGGAGTTCCTCAAAGTGCTCCTTCCACCGCCCTATTACCACCTCAGTTGAGGTCAACAGTGTCCCATCCTTACTGTACACAGATTGGATGGTTCCCCTCTTCCCCCTCCTGAGGTGGCGAACGGTTTTCCAGAAGCACCTTGGCGCCGACCGAAAGTCCTTCTCCATGTCTTCTCCAAATTTCTCCCACACCCGCTGCTTTTCCTCTTTCATGGCAGAGGCTGCAGCCCTTCGGTACCCTGCAACTGCCTTCGGAGTCTTCTGGGATAATATATCCCGAAAGACTCCTTCAGTCGGACGGCTTCCCTGGCCACCGGGGTTTGTGGGTTACCGCCCCTTGAGGCACCTAAGACCCTAAAACCACAGCTCCCCGCTTCAGCAATGGAAACTTTGAACATTGTCCACTCCGGTTCAATGCCCCCAGCCTCCACAGTGATGCACGAAAAGCTCCGCCGCAGGTGTGAGTTGAAAGTCTGTCGGACAGGGGCCTCCTCCAGATGTTCCCAATTTACCCGCACTACCCGTTTGGGCTTACCAGGTCTGTCCAGAGTCTTCCCCCACCCCCTGACCCAACTCACCACCAGATGGTGATCGGTTGACAGCTCCGCCCTGTCTTCACCCGAGTGTCCAAAACATACTGCCTCAGATCAGATGAAACGATTATAAAATCGATCATTGAACTTTGGCCTAGGGTACACTTATGAGCATCCCTATGTTCGAACATGGTGTTCATTATAGACAATCCATGACTAGCACAGAAGTCCAACAACAAACAACCACTCAGGTTTTGATCAGGGAGGCCGTTCCTCCCAATCACGCCTCTCCATGTGTCTCCATCATTGCCCACGTGCACATTGAAGTCCCCCAGCAGAACTATGGAGTCCCCATTCAGGACTCCACTCAAGGTCTCCAAGAAGGCCGAATACTCCGAACTTTTGTTTGGTGCATATGCACAAACAGTCAGAGTTCCCCAAGCGCCGCGCGTGGGGAGGCGACCCTCCTCCCACCGTAGGTAAACTCCAACGTAGCGGCGCTTAGCCGGGGGCTTGTGAGTATCCCCACACCCGCACGGCGTCTCACACCCTGGGCAACTCCGGAGAAGAAAAGAGTC